>NC_134266.1:51794446-52994446 GCF_031893055.1 Leptodactylus fuscus
CCTATAAATACCATCCGCCATCTTGTATTTTGGCATTTTCCAGTGTACTTAGTGCAGGGAGCGAGGTCAGCAGGTGCTTGGGGAAGTGGTATAAAAAACTTGAAAACTGATATTTAGCTCAATCCAAGTTCAAGGAAAGAGCATTAGAAGTGTAGGGAAAGGATAGGGAGGAATTTATACAGAGTATTGAAGCAGAACACGGTCCTAAGAGTGACACCTGTCATGTGCATGTCATACTGACTCACAGTATTGTTTCACTACCATTGCAGACTCCCCATGTGTATTACTACAAGGCACTGACTCATTGTATTGTTTCACTACCACCGCAGACTCCCCATGTGTATTACTACAAGGCACTGAATCACTGTATTGTTTCACTACCACCGCAGACTCCCCATGTGTATTACTACAAGGCACTGACTCACTGTATTGTTTCACTACCACAACAGACTCCCCATGTGTATTACTACAAGACACTAACTCCCTGTATTGTTTCACTACCACCACAGACTCCCCATGTATGTTACTACAAGACACTGACTCCCTGTAATGTTTCACTACCACCACAGACTCCCCATGTGTATTACTACAAGGCACTGACTCCCTGTATTGTTTCACTACCACCACAGACTCCCCATGTGTATTACTACAAAGTACTGACTCCCTGTATTGTTTCACTACCACCACAGACTCCCCATTTGTGTTACTACAAGGCACGGTGTTCTATACTAATATACAGGCTCTCTGCAGCCAAGAAATATCTGTTTTTTTAACATGATTCACCACAAATTAATTTGAATCAAATTATGTAGGAAAATTTGGTGAAGCGGCCAAATTGAATTTTTGAAAAATATGCTCATCTCTCTATATATAATAAATATCAGTTACATCACATCAGCCCTCTTGTTTTAGCATTTGTTCCCTGCTGGTCTCTACCTCCTACCTGGTCCTTATCCAGGAAGTGCCTGCTCAATGACAGCCACAGCAGGGACCTGTCTCAATCAATGATGGCCTCAGTGGGCACTTTTTATGTGTAAAGACAGGACCAAGCAGAAGGAACTGGTGCCAGAATGGGAATGGTCATTGACTGATATGGAGGGTATTTGTTCTGTTATTTCAGAGAGTAGAGACCAATCTTGACTTAGCAAGTATTGGAATGGGTGTAAAAAAAATAATAATTCTGAACCTTTTACAACATTTTCTCCTAACTGGAAACCCCTATGAGATCACTCCCTGACATATACACCTTATGTAAAGCCAAAATGTAATGTGTACAGAGCCAAACCTAAAAAAGTGAAGTTTCAATAATATAACTGTGAGGAGAGTGCAGATTCTAAAAACACACAATATACCATGCAAGCCAATTGCACACAATATATATAAGCTCTTTCTCTCCCAAAGCCCACACATGAGTCTACATGAACTACAATATTCTGGCAGAGGGAAAATGAATACACTGCGATTGAACTGGGTTCCAAGAAACATGTGTAGGCGTTGTTTTTAAGTCTAGAATTTTGGCACAGCTCGCACCCTTTGGACATGTGCTGCAGCTTAGTTATGGCAATTTTGATACATTAGCATTTCTCTCTTGTTTCTGCTTCTTTTCTACAATTTTTTTTGGTAGCGTACAAAGATATAATTGACCGTGTTCCTGGAAAGACACGTATCAGATACGGCATGATTGACATGTGATTGGGTTTGTGCAGAGATTTGTGGATTATCTTCTGGCACTACACTAATTGTATTTGATAAATGTAATGTTTCCCCTTCCGTGATCAATTCTACTTATAGCCTTAGGGCAGGGTTAAGAGTAGAGTAGAGCAGGAGCATGGATTACATTAGTGGGGGCATTTACATCTATAAAGCATTAGGGCCGTCTTTAAAATGCATTGCAGCAGTAGACTCTATACTTTTATATGGGGAACTTATTCACTATTATTAACTACCATGTACCTAATTAAAAAATTTTGTTAAAATGGGCAGAGCAGGACGGATTGGGGCACCATGTACCTAATTTAAAATTTTGGGGAAAATGGGCAGAGCAGGACGCATTGAGGCACCACATACCTCATTGTAATTTTTTAGGAAAATGGGCAGAGCAGGATGGATTGGGGCACCACATCCCTGATTGTAAATTTTTGGGAAGGTGGGCAGAGCAGGACGGAGTCGGGCAACTTGGCCCTATTTATCATAAATCTACACCCTCCTCTGCACCTCACTTTAGGGTTGGTTCACACTAGCGCTTGTATTCCGTCTGGAAGGAGTCCGCACAGACACCCCCCGGTAGGAATACAGTTGCAATTGGAAGTGATGTGCTGTCAAAGCACCCGGACCCCACAGACTATAACAGGCTCTGTGTGCTTGCCATGCACTGACGAAATACAAGTGCTAATGTGAACCAACCCTTAGTCGAGGATTTTATTAAGCTTGGTGAAGGTATTCTTAATAAATTTCCCCCACTGAGTTTTCACCTAAACTCTACAAAAATATTAAGATTTTTGGTTGAATTTGATATTGGATGTTAAAGAGGACCTATTGACTCTCCTAAAATGTCTGTTTTAGTTAATTTTTGTTACTCCGTTATTCCACTTGGAAATAATTAGACATTACTATTGCTTCTGTATTACGGGGGCCTGACACAGACTGACCCTTTCAGCACTGACTAAGCCCTTTGAAAATATATAGGAACACATCCATCTGACAAAGGGAATGCTACCACTAACCTGTCAATGTATGCACACATTAATTTCCAGGATGAATAACAGAGGAATAATTCACTGCTTTAAAAATCAATGTCCCTGAATTGTTATCTTAAGGGAAATGCAGGTATTTAATAGAACAGAGATGTCAGGTGACCTAGTGGGGGTCTTTATAGGGGTTATCCAGTTAAAAAAAATATGGCTGAAATAGCAGGATGCATCAATGCAAAACATTTCCTAATATATATCAAAGAAGTTTTACATCTTTTATCTTCCATCGTATCTTCAAGTTGCATGGGGATTACAGGAGGTCACTAATCCAGATTATAGAATCAATGCTGCAAGTACAATGAAAGAGATGTGTCCTAGCAAACAATAGGGCCAGCTGTATGCTGCACGTCTATAGATTTATCCATATTGGTATGCTAGTGTCTACTGTAGTTATTAGGTCTAGTTTCTTGCAGCATGTACACCCTCTAAAGCTGTATTGAAGGGTTACATAGATTAGTGTTACAGTATATACGTATACAGGATATATTAAATCTCTAGGGCTTCTCTATGGATGTAATAGTCGTGGAGACAAATAGAAATCATGATGAACTGAAAGGTAATAGTTAATGTCATTAAGATTAAAGAATGGAAAGTAATTAACAGATGAAGATCTTCAGAAATTTCCTCCTATTGAAGTGAATAGCTACCAAGCGGACCAATACTATAAACCAGTAATGCATGAGCAGGGTCTCCAATATTGATATAAAAGCTACTACATTCCAGGGTGTAGGTAAAGAGGATTGGGTTATTTCAGAGAAAAAATTGTATTTTACACAAGACAACCATCTCCAAACACAGGACTTGTAGTACCGGACCCTTAGTTCCCAAGACAGAGCATGCCTGACTTATATTTTCATATAGAGCTGCTTAGCAGTATAAACTATGGGGCTAAACTATTAGCGGCTAGTACAACACATCATATTTCCTACATATATATATATATATATATATATATATATATATATATATATATACACTCACACACATCATTGGCTATATTCCGATATACAAATGTGTCCATACTTACCTTTATCCAAATTTCATTAAGTGCTATAAATTCTCCTAATACAAATTCAATACATTAATGATAGCAAAATGCTAGACACACTGCAATACACATCACAACCACTGGGTGGCCACCTATAGGCAAGCATTGTATATACATCTCCTAACAGAGTACCTCGAAATCTCAAGGACATGTCAAGAGGAAATGTAAAGAAGGACATAGCTGTATGTAACCTATTAAATTACAGGTATGTACAGTATTGTGCAAAAGTTTAAAGCTACTTTTGTAGGTGCAGAAAAAATACTGGAAAGCAAGGATGCTTTCAATAATGGAAGTGTTAATAGTGTTTTTGTCATTTACCAAAATGTATGATCATCTGTTGCTTTCCATCAATTCTTCTCGGTACTTGCAGACAGTTTTTGAAGGAATTCAGCGGGGAGGTTGTTCCCGCCATCTTGCAGAACTAAGCACAGATCTGTGGATATAGACTTGCTCCAATCTGTCTGTCCTTTCATGTCATCCCAGACAGACTGGATGATATTCAGATCAGAGCTCTATGGGGGCCATATCATCACATCCAGGATTTCTCTTCCAAAGGATAAAGGTGACACTAAATAGTGATGCCGTATAAATTTCTCTTTTCTTTATTCACTTATTCACATTTTGCTAATTGAAAAAATTAAAAAATTATCCCTTACATTTTTTCCCATCCCTGCCTAACACTTTTGCACAATAGTCAGTTTTTTCTTCTATGACAGATGACTTAACCACGTGACACAAGTTGTTATTTCCAGGTTATTAGCGCACAATACATTTTATCACACTTTTTTTTCACATATCTAAAATTAAAGCGGCGCGATCGTGGGATTACGCATCAGCGAGGTATTTTAAGAAGTTTATTGTTGGCGTTCGCACATGTAGAGGTGACGGCTCATGTCACAATGGAGGTGCTGATGAATGGAGATCTCGGTAGAACATTTCAGCTAGAAGGAATAATGTTGTGGAATGGGATATAAGGAATAGTCTCGGTATCCGCCTGATTTCCCTAAATTCCCTGTCTGGTTTGTTGTATAGCCTATTGCAGCGTGTCTTGATGGATAGACCTTGGCTTCCTAATGAGCTTGGTGACAGTGTGAACAGATAGAGAAGATCAACCACGTTATATAGGTTAAAAAAGAAAAAAAAATCTACTGCCTCGCTGGCGACAAGAGCTGTTCAGCTCCCATGAGCAAAGCCTCCTAATCACTCACTTAGGACGGCTGATGTTAGAGCTTTATGCCACGCTAACTTTTTGACAGTGAGAAGAATAGAGTTGGCAAAATTTGGTTATTGATGAGATTACCTCTCGGGAAGAGAGCAGGCTTTGTGTACGGATACGCTCGGCCAGCAGGGGGAAGTATAATGTGAAAGTAAATACAGTTGGCTAAAAACACTGACAGCTTGTGAATACAAAGAATGTAGATGGAGGGAATAGGAACGGGGAAGGATTGATGTAAATGCAGAACCATCATATCACTGCTGGATGATGTACACCCGAATCTCTCAGAACCTACATATACAGAATGATAGACCTGACGTGTCCTCTATATGAAACTATATACATAATAATAATGCACTATATGTAATAGGATGACTACACAATAACAATATTCCACTAATATGTGCACTTTGTGTTTGGTGGATTCTGTTATATATAACATAGGGCCCTATATATGGAATATATTTAAAGGTGTTATCCACTTTCTAATACTGATGGCGTATACTTAGGCCTCACCGTTGGTACCCCCGCAGATCAGCTGCTCTGGGACAGGTGCTACTCACTCAGAATACTAAGTATAATGGTGGACTTAGACTTAGACTTACGTAGGACAATGCTACAGCACCTTAACCCACAGCTACAGCAAGAGTGGCTGATCTGCTGGGGACCCTCACAGATCTAAGGGTCCATTCACACGGAGTAACATGCCGCGGCCATAAAATCACAGCCGCAAAATAACGCGCCGTATACGATCCAGGCTCCCATTGAAATCAATGGGAGCTTTTACAGCGCGCAAAGTCTCACACGCCGTATACGTGCCACATCACGCGACACGTTACTTCGTGTGAATGGACCCTAATATTGATCAGTCCTTCAGCATTAGAAAATAGGTAACCCCTTTAAGGTCTCATGTACAGTAATGCTTATGGTTTTGTACCATCTCCAGGTTGTGCACCTATAGACTTCTATATGGCCTTACTTTACCTCTGCATACCATTATTTTTAAACAAGGTTATATTAAGGGATTCTCCATATGCATCAAGCAAAAAGAAAAATTGTGATGTGTACTATTGAATGCATTGTAAGCATTGTTTCTAGAGGGCAATATCTTCATGACACAGTGTCACATGGAGCACCATATGGTGGCAGATAGAGCGCCTGTGGCTCAGTAATATGGAGCTGCAGGAGGCCTCTGTACAGGCTCGGTGCACATGACTGTGACACAATGATTCTTTAGATGGCCTCCTTCATTTCTAGGACTAACATTTTTTTTAAATTATTTTGCTAACTACGATATGCCAGCTATTGTCTCTCGTGAGGATTTAAGAGGGAGAGTCAGTGAGAAAGAAGGGAGTCAGTAGCAGTATGTTAAAATGGGGGCCATATATTACACTGTATTCACCTGACAGAGCTGTGTTGTTTGACATCTGTCTTTTTCACAAACCTATTTGCATCAATGGGTCAATTGTGTCTATGGAAATGGACCCACTGCCAAGGAAGTTGGTGATGTGAATAGTCTATTGGGTGGAGGAAGAAGAGAATACATAAGTTAAAATAACAATCCAGGGGATACAATTCTATTCCGGTCATGTAGTGTCAGAGTTGGACTGGGCCCACCTGGTTTAGGGGCCCGCTGGAAGATTCCTCTGTTCACCTGTGTGTCAGTCTGAGCCTATGTTATACACAGGCTTCCTCTGCGGACTTTCTTCCATTATACCCATAGGAAAACCGCTGGTGTTTCCATAGGTATAATTGATACATTGTGATTTCCAAAACCGCAACGATTTTGGGAATCGCAGCATTTCAACTGCACATATTTTTCTATAATGTGTGGATGGGATTGCTAGTGTCCTATTCACTTTGCAGTGACTGTGAAATGCTATGGTTGTTTGCCATGGCATTTATGGGGTCAACCCACGACGTTTACACCACATGGGGCCCCAAGTGACCATACACTTTAGATTTTTTCTGATCATGTAATGTATAGGGGATTTTGACATCTATAATCCACTGCTTACATTGTATACATTATAATTGGTGTTGATAAAATTCCTATTTCGATCCATTTATCTTTTAGTGAGATTTTTAACTTCCATTTCTAATCAGATCACATTTAATGTTATTACTTTCTGGAAATGGACGCTCCGGTATGTAATATCAATAATTATGTTGTAGTAAAAATTATAACCATTGCGGAAGCTAAAAATATGATTTTTGGCAATACGTTAAATTTTTCATCCTTCTATATTGTACAGAATATCCATACAGTATGATCACTATTTATGGAGGCACATCAGGACAATGTACAATTTATACCCCCCAAATCCTGAATTCTATTTTTAGGAAAATTAATATTAAATTTAAGGTATGTCCCAATTGTGTTGTGACCTTAGCCATAGTGACACCAATCAGTGGCGTAACTACCACGGTAGCAGTGGTAGCAGCTGCCACAGGGCCCAACACCTTAGGGGGCCCGGGCCCCCTCACTAGTTAATATGCCAAAAAAAAAATAAACAATAAATTTTACTTTTTGAGGCCCGAGGCCACCTAAGGTGTCGGGTTCCAGGCGGTGGAGAGCCTCAGCGTGCGTCCTGACAGTGGGGGAGGGGCGGATATATTGCATAGGAAGAAGATAGTGCTGGGGGATGGAGTGAACAGCGCTGAGTGAGTGCAGACTGGCCCTATGTATGCAGGGCAGGCTGTCAGCGCACAGTACTGTGCTGGCAGCTGACTGCTGGCTGGGGATGAAGGGGTTAAACTGACACTGACTGTTGCATTGTAATCCCTTCTTTCCCATTCAGAGAACTTATTACAGTATTATGTATTACAGTACATAATACTGTGCTACAGGGGCCACTATAGGGCATAATACTGTGTGCAGGGGCCACTATGGGGCATAATACTGTGTGCAGGGGCCACTATAGGGTATAATAGTGCCTGCAGGAATGCGGAGGAAAGGGGGCGGTCGGTCAGGATCTTTGGAGGGGAGGCCCCATGTCAATGGTTCGCCACGGGGCCCCGCCATTACTAGTTACATCACTGACACCAGTAATAAGAAATTCCTCTTTTACTTCAGCTACACTTTTAATGGCCATATCCAAAGTTAATGTCATCTTGAATAGATCTCTTTAGGAATCAAATAATGTATATAGATAAAATAACATATTGATATGAGAACATCGTACAAATTGCACACATTATCTGAGAATTCTGGACATGTACTTTCTTTGCTTCCCTCTGTTTCTTCTAATGAATTCCTCAGGATATGCACATGCCTTGTAGTCCACATGTATGTTTCATGCCATAAATCTCTCCCGGTAACTTTGGTTTCTCAGTTTATTATACATTCGGCTAGTTGTAATGTATGGAGATCTGCTCATTACCATAAAGCTCAGCATGACCCAAATTATATATCACAGCAATGAATTGCCAATTAGTTCATCTATTATTTTTTGATGAGTCGGTGGAAGTATTTATAGCCTTCTAAACAGATATCATGTTCATGGCCTTTACTTCTACAGGCAGATCCAGTTCTATTAGCATTCAGGCGAGAATTGGTCAAACTGTTACTTGGTAAAAGTGAGTTCTGTATCAGCAAATTTTTCCTTACTTTCTTTAGAAGAGTCATCGGACACACGTAGGTGTTCATGCGGTTAGCAAAGATGGGTAACAAGTAAGGCCCGGTTCACGTCTGCGCTTAAGTTTCTGTTTGTTGGAGTCTACTTAGGGACCCCGAATGGAAACCTAATCCACAAAAAAAAGTGGTTACTGCAAGAAACCCGCGGACCCCATAGACTAAAATGGGTTCCATGTAGTTTCCACATAAAAAATGTGGAACGAAAAGTGCAGCTTGTAGGACTTTTCTCTCAAAGGGGAATTGAATGGCCCGAACGCAGATTTGACCCGGGCCTAAGTGTCCCTGTTTACCTCAGACACAAGACACAGTTAGCAATGACTAAGGCCGTACCCTTTCAGAAACTCGGTCCACGTGCTCTGAATTTACTGGCATGAACCTCATGCCGGGAGAGGGACGTATAGCATTATAGTTATCTATGATATGGGAGTCTCTGCTTCACAGCGACATACTGTCCGGTACTATATTCACTATGGACGATAACATCATACATGACTATACTGCCATATGTCCCTCTCCCAGAATGATGCTAAGGCTGGTAAATCCTGTATACAAATGGACCGAGTTTTACAGGTGACTGTGGGGTAATTTTTGCTCTGGAGCCCCATGATAACCCCGGCTTTGTGCTTCATCCCTTTTCCGCACCATTACTTTTTGAGTATACCAGTGCTATCACATCAATGTATTATTCCTGTACTGGGACACGATAATGCCTCCGTGTAACATCATTATATGTTATTACACCATCATTCAGCTATACATAGAATCACCCGTCAGGATGTTCTAAAAAATATCAAGATTCTTACTTGGATACAGATGCAACAAAGTATGAAGATACAAATCCTGCAGCAGGCATACACATGAGATAACTGATGGCTGAACGCTCATTTGGCCACCAGTTATCTCCTCCTAGCTCTCCTATACAAATACAGGAAGACTGAGCAGTAGGGTTGAGCCGATCTTGACTTTTCAGGATCGATTTTAAAATCCGATTTCCGATCATTTTTCATTCGAACCCGATCTCGATCCCAATTCCGATCCCAATGCAAGTCAATGGGATTTTTTAATTAATCGGAGATCGGATTTTAAAGCAATCCTATTCACTATACAGCATGGAATCTAACAATTGTTAGAATCCACGCTGTGTAGTGAATCATTAAGTAGCCAGAGGATTTTTTTTTTAATCCTCTGGCTACTTACTCCCCCCTGGTGTCCACTTACCTCCAGAGATGGCTGGTCCGGTGCCCGGTCCTTCTTTCTTCTTTGCTTCGCTGCTGCTCCACGCTGCTCCCTGCCCCCTCCCTGCCAGGTTAGGAGAGTGTGGGCGGGTTAGGAGAGTGTGGGCGGGTACTGGGAGGGGAGACGTCACGTCTCCCCCCCTGTACCCGCCCACACTCTCCTAAGTCACAAGCCCCGCCTACCTAGCGCTTTAAACACTAACCTAGGAGGCGGGGCAGCGAGGCAAGAAGAAGGAGGGCACCGGAGCAGCCATCTCTAGAGGTAAGTAGCTGCTAGAGATGTTAGTTTAGCCTCCCATTCCAATGAATGGAGGCAGCCGGCGCGCAGGGGGCTAAGGCTGTGTGCCGGCTGCTTCCATTCATTCCTATGGAACTACAGCGGAGCCTTCACACTGAGTATACACTATATACTCAGTGTGAAGGCATTGTGGGAAATACTACCGATCTCGATCCCACCTAAAAAGATCGTGTTCGTAATTCCGATCGCGATCATGAAATTTTCTCGATCGCCGATCGGAATCCGATTTTTTCTGAACACGATCGCTCAACCCTACTGAGCAGTGCATGTCTACTGAATAGGAGAGGGAAGGACAAAGGGACTCCATTGCCTGATCTTTATCTCGGGAGACATCTGCCATTGGGGAGAGTAGGGAGGACCTCATACACAATACAAGATGAAATTGGTGGTTTCAGCCAATATACATCTAATGTGTATGGGCTACATAAAAACTGCACAAAGCACAAGGCTGAGTCTGGTCATTTAGGGAAGTCTTTGTATCTACCATACCTACAAGCAGAGCAGGAACTTCAACACTATGCACGTTGTAATAGCAGAGTTGCATTTATGCCTGTGCAAATATCTCAATGAATTAGGCTGTGTTCACAAATTGTTACTCCAAGAAATAAGAAATCACGCACATGGCTGAATTATGATCCAATGCATTAGCCATATTTCAACGCTAAGGATGGGATACATATACAGATGTAGCAGGGTTGACTTGACTTTCTGCAGCGTGATAACATTCTGTGCTGTGATATCCTATCTCAGAAGACAACAAAAGCCATTGCAAGCTCCTTCAAAGAGTTGAGTTAAAACTCTGTGCCGCAACGTTGTTAACGTGTTGCGAGTTATGTTAGACTTTGCTACATCTGTATACAATGTCTCTGCAGCAGCTGTAGGAATAGAATGAAAGTATTTGGAGACTGGTAGTCACTCCTGGTTAATGTGTCTGTCTCTGTGTAGTCTCTGTAAGTGCTCAGAATCATTTTGAAGCGCTCCACGTTTCGAGCAGATCATCCCAGAGATAACATTAGCTCAGACTGATATTAATAGTAGAACACTAACCTCTTTTTGTTTGTGGTCTTCTCATTTAGCTAATTAGTCCCTGAGTAGACATAATTCTAATCTCCGACCAGCTCAGACAGCGCAGCTTACTCTTCGCCTCTTCTAAGTGTACAGGCCTTGTAGCTGAGGATTTTTTTTACTTTGCTGTGCAATAGTTTCCATGCATCTAATGTTGCTTCTGTTCGAGCACTATCTTAACCTTCCAAGCAAAATTAGTGCTTTTTTTCACTTGATATAATAAATGTTTCCGTTGGCGAGTCACCTTGGATGTAAAAACACTTTGTCAGGCCAATGAGGTAGCAGCAGCAATACCGTATATTGCAGATATTATTTCATTCTAAGTGCTAAAGGGAAAGGGAAATGTAATGGGAACAAGCAGCAAAGTGAGGAAAGTAAAATGAAAATCATAGCTGTGGGTGGGCTTAGATGGCGTATAATGGAGTGGTGGTCGCACATTCCGCTGCCATTCCATTCAGAATTTATGGGACTGATGAAGGTATCGGGAGCTGTACTGAATTATCTACATCAGCCCATATAGATTTAATGGAGCAGCAACATGCCTTACCAGTGATGTAACTTAAGCCTTGTGGGCCCCGCTGCAATCTTTTGTTCGGGGCCCCTTACCTCATCCCTACAGTGAATTCTTGATAGTGATGGTTATGGGTGCTAAGGAATTTAATCCTCAGCTTATGGGCCAAATGGAAGCTGCAATCTCAATACCGATGCCAGTGGTTATGGGCCACCTAAGGCTCCTGGGCCCCGATGCTATTGCACCCTCTCAAGTCACGCCCTGCGCCTTACCCTGTCCATAAAAGGACACTCGAGGAGTCTATTTACATCTCTGCTCATTCAGTTTTAGGAGTCCAGTGGGCGGTCCTACTCAGTTAACACCCTTCCTTTATGAATGCTTATATGGAGACTTACCCAGTAGGGCCGCCAACTGGACTCCTAAGCCCTGAATGAGTATAGATGTAAAAGAGCTTCTCATGTGTCATTTTTACTGAATGAAGCATAAGTTATACTGAATATTCTCTATAAAAATTTGCTTAGATAGTCCTGTTCTATAAGGTTAGGTTCACACCCGCGCCTGATCTCGGGAATTCCGAGCAGGACTTTCCTCTCCACATATTTGAGGCGGAACCTGGCGGACCCCATCATAGTCTATCGGGTCCACAGGTTTCCACTGGTAACCGCTTTTTTTAATTAGATTACGTTTCCATTCATGGTGTCCTCTAGGATAACATGATGCCTGCATATTCAACATGACAGACTGCCATCAATTTAATGACAATATAACCTCTATATATCATAAGTATTACAAGGATACTGTATCCATATAACCCATGTAATACTGATGATATATGGCTATATTAAAGACATACTGGTACAATATGGATGGCATATACACTCACCGGCCACTTTATTAGGTACACCTGTCCAACTGCTCGTTAACACTTAATTTCTAATCAGCCAATCACATGGCGGCAACTCAGTGCATTTAGGCATGTAGACATGGTCAAGACAATCTCCTGCAGTTCAAACCGAGCATCAGTATGGGGAAGAAAGGTGATTTGAGTGCCTTTGAACGTGGCATGGTTGTTGGTGCCAGAAGGGCTGGTCTGAGTATTTCAGAAACTGCTGATCTACTGGGATTTTCACGCACAACCATCTCTAGGGTTTACAGAGAATGGTCCGAAAAAGAAAAAACATCCAGTGAGTGGCATTTCTGTGGGCGGAAATGCGTTGTTGATGCCAGAGGTCAGAGGAGAATGGCCAGACTGGTTCGAGCTGATAGAAAGGCAACAGTGACTCAAATAGCCACCCGTTACAACCAAGGTAGCCAGAAGAGCATCTCTGAACGCCGCACAGTACGTCGAACTTTGAGGCAGATGGGCTACAGCAGCAGAAGACCACACCGGGTGCCACTCCTTTCAGCTAAGAACAGGAAACTGAGGCTACAATTTGCACAAGCTCATCGAAATTGGACAATTGAAGATTGGAAAAACGTTGCCTGGTCTGATGAGTCTCGATTTCTGCTGCGACATTCGGATGGTAGGGTCAGAATTTGGCGTCAACAACATGAAAGCATAGATCCACCCTGCCTTGTATCAACGGTTCAGGCTGGTGGTGGTGGTGTCATGGTGTGGGGAATATTTTCTTGGCACTCTTTGGGCCCCTTGGTACCAATTGAGCATCGTTGCAACGCCAAAGCCTACCTGAGTATTGTTGCTGACCATGTCCATCCCTTTATGACCACAATGTACCCAACATCTGATGGCTACTTTCAGCAGGATAATGCAATGCCATGTCATAAAGCTGGAATCATCTCAGACTGGTTTCTTGAACATGACAATGAGTTCACTGTACTCCAATGGCCTCCACAGTCACTAGATCTCAATCCAATAGAGCATCTTTGGTATGTGGTGGAACGGGAGATTCGCATCATGGTTGTGCAGCCAACAAATCTGCGGCAACTGTGTGATGCCATCATGTCAATATGGACCAAAATCTCTGAGGAATGCTTCCAGCACCTTGTTGTATCTATACCACGAAGAATTGAGGCAGTTCTGAAGGCAAAAGGGGGTCCAACCCGTTACTAGCATGGTCTACCTAATAAAGTGGCCGGTGAGTGTAGATGTGCCTGTATCCTGAACAATACATTTCAGTGAGCATTTTACAACTGCAAACAGGCTAAATGTAGCAGATACTACATTTTAGAATATACAGTACTGTGTGAGTGTTGTAGGCAGGTGTGGAAAGAAATGCTGCAAACTGCGAAGGCTTTTAAAAACAGAAGCGTTAATAGTTTATTTTTGTCAATTAACAAAATTAAGTGGATGAACAAAATAGAAATCTAAATCCCATCAATATTTGGAGTGACTTTCGCCCTTGGCCTTCCACCAATTCTTCTCAGTACACTTGCAGACAGTTTTGGAAGGAACTAGGCATTTATCTTATCTCTTAGTTGTGCCAAGAAATTGGGTATACTAGTAGTGACTGGAGACTAGGGTTGAGCCGATCTTGAGATTTCAGGATCGATTTTAAAATCCGATTTCCGATAATTTTCCAGCCGATCGCGATCTTGAAATTTGCTCGATCGCCGATCTTTTCTGATCGCTCAACCCTAGTCAATGCTTCTCTATGGGAAAAGTCACTTTTAGGGTTGAGCTGATCTTGAGATAACCTTCGACCTCGATCCCGCTGGAAAAGATCGGGATCGGAATTCCGATCGTGATTGTGAAATTTACTCGATCGCCGATCGGAATCCGATCTTTTCCGATTCCGATCGCTCAACCCTACTGGAGACCCTTTGAACTTCCAAAGAGGCCAAGAGGGATTATCTTCTCTTTTGTGTCTTTTGCAGTTTCATATGGATGGATGATCCAAGTTTCTCGTTTTTGGGGGAAATTATTTTAATAAATCCGTTACATTAAAGAAATGTTACAGCTAATTTCTCCTGTTCATCATCATATGTGACAAATTGGGGGGATTTATCAGGACTAGATTTTCCTACTCTATCATCTGGCATAGATTCAAGCAGTGTCTGACCTATATTATAATGAATTTCCCGAGCTTTGGACCGTAATGTCTTCCAATAAGTTTAAGACTCTACTGTCTCCCAATAAGCTTCGGCCTCTACTGTCTCCCAATAAGCACTACCTTGACACATCTATGTAAAGTAAATGATGTGAGAAGCCCCCAAAAAAACATTATAAATCCCCCAATTAAATGGTGAATTTTCTTTATTGCTCTCCATGGACCATTGTTTAGTTGCTGTTGGAGGAAGGTCTCTCTGCCTAACCAGCTCTCCCACCCTTGCCACATGTAGTTTCTATATTCATTTTAAGCATATAGACCTCTTTGAGAGTAGAAAGCTGATACATAGTTTCATACAGTAGTTAATATGGCAGATCCATCAGGTCCTTACAGTAATGACCCCGAGGAAAGCAAAACCCCCAATTACACCATACTAGAGGAAAAATTGCTTCTCAATTCCACATTTGTCAGTCAAAAAGAATCCTTGAATTAGCCTCTTATCGTTAAAAATTAATTACCTATAATTTATAGTTAATTATAACCCTCAATTTTATTTTTGATTAGCTAACCATCTAACCCTATGGGTTAGGGCATTCCTAGTTTTACTGAACTAATTTTAGTTCATGGAAGACTCAACGTGACCAAGTATTGTCTCATCCTTGTGGATAATTTTAGTTGGCATCCACTATAATGAACAAATGATGACAAAATGCATTACAATGTTGAGCACATTACATTACATCTTCTGGTGGCAGGATTCCATAGTATTCAATACGTCACATTTCCTATAACAATTTAGGATTTTCAACCCCCCTTAATCTTTTTTTTTTATTTTTTGTGAATCAGAAGATCAAGAAACAAAAAGATTAAAAAAATAAAGTATATTAAAGTCAGTTTGATGCTCCCCTCCAGACTTACCTTAGTATTCCAGATCTGTCCATGTCTTACCTTGTTAATCTCTTTCTTACTACTGATATAAAAATATCATTTTTAATGATTCTGCCTTTGTTATAGAAATCAGCTTTCCATGCACTGACTTTTTGCTGAGGCTGTGATAGACTGGTTATACAGAACAGCCAATCAGAGATTGGTAGGAAGAAAGCAGGTGTCAACCAATAATGAGGAAGGAGGCGTGTCTCAGACCACCTCAGGCTCCCTGTGAGTACTGTAGCTAGACTGTAGTCACAGATCACAGCTCTGTTCTGATAAAGCTGAGATAAAAAGCAGTTGAGGAACAAATACTGAAAAAAATCAGTAGCAGGTGATGATCTGCAGTAGTTATGGACTTACATATAAGTTTTGCGTTCTTGAATGGACGGGCACATTAAGCAGTTACTAAATTCTGTTTACCAATATGACTTAGGAATTATGTAGATGGATATATGGTATGCCTCTATGGTAGCTATAGACTTGTTATGCCTCTATGGTAGCTATAGATCTTTATTTCGATTATGAGCAAAGCAAGTTGTCATGAAGTTAATGATAAAGAGGTGGAGCGCCATTTAATTTTATTAAGATTTATAACTTATATACGGAGTGAATAATCGGCAGAGTAAATGCCACCCCCGTGACAAAACAACACCACCTAGCCTCTAAGTAAAATTTATGGGAATTAATTTCCTCGCTTATTTTAGTCATTACTTTTCAGCGAGCGGCAGAAGCTCGTGGCGCCTCATCAATAGGCATTATTCAGAAAAAAGCGGGATCATTTTTTAACTTTACTGAGAACATCCCAGCCTTTTGAGATCTAAGGCAATGAATAATTATCCATTTCAGTTGACTATGAGAAATGGGACATAAGGCCTGTGTGTGTGTATATGTGTCAAAAAGTGAAATTTAATTATTTTGCAGCGTACTGCCAGTAGCCACTATAGATCATAGGAGTCTGCAAATGGCAAATGGTTGGAGTTATTTGTGTATGTTCAGGTGCCCTAATGAATATGTCATTGTTATTTAACGGTGTTAAAGGTTATTGTATAATTGGTTATTATACTGCGGTATTGTTCATTAAATGTATAGTAAGACGCGCCTTCGGGGCGGCCGGGTGACCTCGCGGTCTCTGGTTAAGTGAGCTGAAACAACCCAAAGAGAGGTTAATTTGTTCTGAATGTTGGAACACTTTTCTGCCCATAATTCCTATGACAGAATAACAAGATAACGCGTATAAAATCTAACAATAAAAAAGAATTGTGCCATATTGTTTCCATAAAGCCTTCACCTGAATAGCTATTAAAATGACTTGTGAAGCATCCCTTTTTCTACATATGCCCTTCATTCCTGCTGTGGGTAACCTCTACATTTAGATTCCTCTCACACCGTCTCCATTAGAAAGTGGTGTCTAGAGCCTCACAAAATGTATGATATTGAGCGTTGTCTTACCTGTGCGGGGGGCTGCTTACCTGACAATATATTATTCAATGCACATTTTTCATACTCTCAAATCGGATGAGCTAAATGGGTGGGTTGTCAGATGACATCACACGTTGTCTGTAGTTATATTATTGATTTTTTTGGCTCAACAGGTACATTTCAGTCACCATTTCCAAGGAATTTGCTCCACCACCATCTGAGAAAACACAATATCAGTGCTACAGATGTGTCCTTCCTTACCTTTCCTTTTAACTAACTAGATCTGTCTATAACTAGATGACAAGCTTTTAGAAAAGACATGATTTTTCAATATCTATCTATATGCATCTGATGTCCCCAGTGGATCTGTTGTGAATTGCAGCCTGTCAAGGATTCCACTGGAATATCAAGATATTGCATTGATTTAGTTTCATAAGAAATGAGAGTTCTGGTTTTAGCCACAGTGTTAGATGCTGATTGTTGGAAGACCCGTGCCGATCATGAGAATGGGATCACATTCCCCCATCCGAATGGAATAGCCATACCGCTGCTCCATTTGTTCTCTATGATAATTGAGCGCTGTACTGGTCTACTTATGAGAGGACAAGTATGAACACGACTGCTCCATTCATTCTCTATGATGCTACCATGAATAGCCAAGTGCTGTACTAAGATATTGTATTTCTGGAATAGTGCACCCTGCCACTTCATGTTCTCATGATTTGAGGGTGCCCGGATTGGGACTCCCCCTGTTCAGCATGTTATCCAAGTACTCTGCTATCTCCAGCAGCCTCATAGGCAGTGAATGGAGCGTCAGTATGTCTGGCCTGCTGTTCCATTTGGATGGGGTAACAGGACCCCTATTCTTGTGATTGTGGGGGTTCCAATAGTCAGACCCCCTTCAATTGGCATGTTATCCCCTACCCATGGAAAGGTGATAATATTAAAAGTTTAGGAAATCCCTTTAACCAAATTCCAGCTACGGTTAGGATGAGCGGAACATAGGGGCATGCTTGCCCTACTGCTTGTCGCCCACTATGTAATTTTAGCATGGTAAGCTGCATTGTCCTTATATGTGAAATCATTGCTACTGTCATTGCAGCCATATGCTAAATGGCCGCACTTTGGCTATAAAAATGTTATGTAATTATGGTAAAAGCAGTTAGCGCATTACAACAGTTTTATTTTTCTTAATAGGTTCCTTCCGCCTCTGCGGGTAATGTGTGCCCTCATAACATTATGGGATATTAGCCAGAATCACAGATATAATTCTATTTGATTCTGTGGGTATAATATATAGATTTTCTGTATATTGTAACTTTCACTAAGTACATTACTAATTGCGTATAATTGCTCTTTGCTCATACATTGTTAGGGCTTCATATGCCATGGTATAATTGTGCCCATTCCAGCCTCCGCAGTCTACAATACTTACCCAGGCTGCCTCATACTTTGTACTTCATGTTCTCTAAGTCTTTTGCTTTTATATCTATTGTAAGATCAATTTTAGTCATTGCAATTGGGAGGATGTTTTAAGGAGGCCCCGTCTGCTCTCCTGACTTGTTATTTTTGTAATTCTTTTACTATTTCTTTTACATTTTACTAAATACTTACATTCCTCATGCAATAACAAATAATATTTCTGTGCTCTTCGGTTCCTATATTATGTCTCCTAATGATGTATGACATGGACAAAAGGGTGTTATCATTAACCTTGTCAAGGGGGAATGTCCTTCCAAAGGGGATCGGTTCATAATGTGCTGGGTTTGTTATGAATTTCCTAAGACTTTGGCTTATTTTGGAGGTTTGCCACCCATAAACCACTATTATACTCTAGGGACTCTTCAGATCCCAGCGTATAAGTATCAGGATATCACCCCCTCATGTGACCAGTAAGTCCCAATCACAGGTCTCATTGGTTTCTGGTAGAGATGAGCGAACACTAAAATGTTCGAGGTTCGAAATCCGATTCGAACAGCCGCACACTGTGCGACTGTTCGAACAGGTTTCAAACCCCATTATAGTCTATGGGGGGAAATGCTCGTTTCAGGGGTATGCAACATTCGATCATATTCTACTTACCAAGTCCATGAGTGAGGGTCGGGCTGGATTCTTCTCCCTGCGCAGCGTCCCCGCGTCCTCTTCCGGCCTTGAATTCACTCTGCTAGGCATTGGGCCTGGGCAGAGCCGTCTGCGCATGCCCTCGCCCGCACGGTCATGCGCAGTCGGCTCTGCCCAGGCCCGATGCCTAAGCAGAGTGAATTCAGAGCCAGAAGAGGACGCGGGGAAGCTGCGCAGGGAGAAGACTTCTAAAGGTAGGAGAAGAACCAGCGCTGATTGGCCGACTGTATAGCATTCTGCCAATCAATGCTGGTTCTGCATCGAATCTTAACTTCGAACAGCTAGTAGTATTCAATCGAGTACAAGTATTTCGAATACCGTAGGGTATTCGATCGAACACCTACTCGATCGAGTACTACTCGCTCATCTCTAGTTTCTAGCAGTTGTTGACCTCATTTAGGTGGCCCAAAGAGAACACAAGAGACTGTTGGACTCTATGATGGAGCCCAGTAGAGACATATAAGTCTGTTTGTTATGTTTACTCCCCTCCCCTAGACCTTCACATATTATACTCTATGTTTTGAACAGACCCCAGAGTATAACAATAGTCATTCCAGTTCAGAAACTGATCAAGTAAGTGAACCCACAAATCTGATCAAACGAATCTCGTGAGGTTCGGCCATCTCTAGTAAGAACACACCCAGCTGTCATTTTATTCAGATATTTTATGGAGGAACAACAAAGGAACAAATCAGTAATCTGGAGAAATGCTACAGGATTGCTACATTATGGGACATACAAGTTTTTACTAAAACAGACATGTCTTGAGAATAGACAGCTCCCTTCTAAATGGATGACTAAATAAAATATCCATTACCTGTTACCCTATGCTGCTTGTGTATTATTTATATGCAGTAAATACAGTGTTGTGTGAGATGACATAGAGTCACATGGTTTTTGACTGAAAATTCTGCTTTTGAAAATGGTGTGTGATAAGTAATGATCTAACTTTGGAGAAGCCCAGAGCTACAGTACTGTAGAGCTGCAGGGAAACTACGTATTCTCTGTACTTTCTATGAGTAGTTGTCAGCAGCCTGTCAAATACAGTCCTGGATATTACAGCAATCTGTGGCTGGCAATGAAGGATCTAGTTAAATATGTTCACTCATTATCTATCTATCTATTTATCTATCTATCTATTATCTATCTATCTATCTATCTATCTATCTATCTATCATCTATCTATCTATCTATCTATCTCACAACTATCTATCTATCTATCTATCTATCTATCTATCTATCTCATATCTATCTATCTATCTATCTATCTACCTATCTATCTATCTATCTATCTATCTATCTATCTATCTCCTATCTATCTATCTATCTATCTATCTATCTATCTATCTATCTATCTATCTCTCATATCTATCTATCTCTCATATCTATCTATCTATCTATCTATCTATCTATCTATTATCTATCTATCTCCTATCTATCTATCTATCTATCTATCTATCTATCTATCTATCTATCTCTCTTATCTATCTATCTATCTATCTATCTATCTATCTATCTATCTATCATCTATCTATCTATCTATCTATCTATCATCTATTATCAATTTCCTACATAGAAAGTAGTGTAACTTTGTAGTTACTACTGGATATTGCACTGGACTATTGCTACACAATCTATTAGATCAGATATATCAGATGTAACTTGCATATTCTATTTATTTGCATTTTTCATTGCATTTTCCCTCTTTGACTCCATACTCCTTACAAGTCTATATAAGTTTATGGGCAGTAGGCAAAATTTCTACCGGTAAAATGACCATGGTCTGTTTTTGAAAACCCAACTTTTTGGCAGCGTCTCTTTCTGCAATGTGTGAATGAGATTAAATTAGATCTCATTCGCTTTGTTGAGACTGTAAAGTGCTGCGTTTTTTATACTGAGTTTCTACAACAGCCAAAAAGTCTGCATTCCTGTAACATGTGCCTAAGACTTCATTGTGCTCCTAGGACTAGGTCTACACTCCCTACACAGCACTATCAGGCTCCTTGGAGTTCACAAACCTGCTGACTTGTGCCTGCAGATGTGATCTACGATCCGTGGAAGATACATAAAGCATAGAATTTGTAAATTATATATTATACATATGGTCTATGTAACCCTAAAATTTTAAAAGGTTAACCTTTAAATATTCTGTCTTGATGACGTTCTATAGATCTTGAAGTTTTTTTAACCCTTGCTTAGTTGACAAGACGCATCCCTTGAACTGACATTTTGGCATCAATGTCATACAGGCAGCATGAGGTTAAAATAGTGACAGACTGTATACTTTGTGAACAGTTTAGAATTTGTCATGAGACTGATGTGTATGATGCGGTGTAGACCTTGCCTTCTCTTATCAGCAGGTAGTTGACTGGAGACGCTGAATCTTCCTCTGCTGTTTATTTGGGTTCTGTGCTGCCATTATTCAAACACCATATGGCAGTCAGGACAGCTCAGCACAGGAAGAGAGAGCCTTAAGCCAACCATATGTCATGAGCCCTATTTTCGCTCCAAAGGTTTATTTCAGATTTCTGAGTTGTCATAGTCCATCCTCTATTCTACAGACTTTGCCTGAAAGAGATTATATCCCGGAGAGAAGGAAAACTGATTTTTTTTTTTATACTTATGGAGGATTAAATCTATAATGCACAACTTCCTCTGAATCATCTTTGCTCTACTTTGTATTAATGCTTTCAACATTGTGGACTTGCTCTTAAGTTCCATAAAACCCATTTGTTGCTAAAAATATATAAAAAGACGTGGGGGAATTTATCAACCAGTTACATGATGTAGATGGGTGTAATTGTAGGCCCTTTTGTTTCATCAAAGATGTGCCACATGCCTCGTTCTGTGCCCTACTCACCACTGGTGTGTTTCAGACCTAACTGACTTAGATCTTCATTCTGGCATATGGGAGTGCCAGTGTTTCTTAATAATTTAGGCACACCTCACACCAGGTGGGAACTTTAGTAAGACAGGCATAGTGACTTAAAAAAGATACACTTGCAGTTTGTGAAGGAACTCGGCAGGGAAGTTGTTCCAAACATCTCGGAGAACTAAGCAGAGATCTTCTGTAGATGTAGGCTTACCCCAATCCGTCTGTCTCTTCATATAATCCCAGACAGACTGGATGATGTTGAGCTCAGGGCTATATCTGTGTGGACAGTATCATCACTTCCAGGACTCCTCCTCCTCCAAAGGGCATAGGTCACAACAAATATTGATGGTATTTAGGCTAGAATGACTTTTCAGTACAATGAAGTGAGGTCCACCAATATGAGCTGGCATGGAGTTGTGCTATAAATCCTTATACAATTCTAATACAATTATTGGACTATGCCTGGCCCTGTTCACTTGTTTTTTTAAAAAAAAAAAAAAAATTGGGGAAGGATCACAAAAAAATTGGGATTTTTCTAATATGATATTTTTGCTATTACCACCAGCCCTACAAGGCAAAGGTTTTATTTGCTCTGCACTTTCATGGCATTATAAACATTACTATTGTTATGTGCACAGGCCACATTAGCAGTAAAATCTAAAAGGTTCTTCATGAATCAACCCAAAAGAAACAAATCAAAACGCTTAAGGAGTCATCCAACTCTTTCTATTCATGGCCTATCCTTAAGATAGGTTACCAATATGAGATGGGTGAGTGTCCGACTGATCCTAAAGATGATCCATCGACATGAAGTTATAGACGACCATTTAACCTTTTGACCCCAAAGCTTTCTTTACATGATTATGTCTTTAGCTGATACTTCAAACCTTTTTGTATCAGAGGTCTTATATTTGGTAAACTGGTGGGCTACTGTTACCATGCGTTTTTTCCTCTGAGCTCTTGCAATAATTAGCACCATCTTGAATCGTCTACCTTTATGTGTACATAAGGTAGAAATGAAGGGATTGTAAAGGCATTGACATTTGAGAGAAAAGGGTCAGATGTCAGGACATGCAGGAGTGAAGACTTGAGTAATAAAAATGAACAGGATTCTAGGTATTGCAATGCTATTGTGTCCCTTTAGAGATGAAATTCCCCCTTTCACAAGCCTAGGTTATTTTTTATGTTGTAAGCTCAGTTAAAATGATCACATATGCATGAACAGAACCAGATCCTAGATGCACGCTTACTAACTTTTAATATTGTGTACTGTATGTTACCACTACATTTATTTTAATACCCTGCAGTTAAAAGAATGAACATTTTAGTTCAGCTCATATAAGACCTTATCTTCTCTAGGGTAACATTTTCTGTATATCGCCTATTGATTTTCGCATGATAATGTCGTAGAAATACTTTGTTTATGTTCCAATTGATAGCAATAAATAAAACCTTCACAAATAGCCCCGAGTCTGACCTTTTACTGGCCTTATAAATAAAGAAGAAGAGAACGAATCCCAATGTACGAAGATTTATGTTCATGTCTTTGCTACGTATATATTTAATAGGTAGGTCAAAAATATATTCCTGGATATAGCATGCAAATAGTCCTGAGAATATGAGGATCTCAATTATACATGCTAATGAGAAAAGCTTGTATTAGGATTTAGTAGTGCCCATCAGGACTCGCTATCTCCTTCAACAGGTAGACATCTTGCCAGTGCCAACCTCTAAGAATGGCCTTTGATAAAGGTAATTCCAACCAAAGCGTTTGGGGACACTACTTGTATGTACTGCTTGGAGGATATGTTTGCCTAAATAAACTCTCTACCTAACTGCATTGGACAGTGCACCGGGAATTTCTCTCCACTTCCAAAGATATAAGACCTCTTAGTGTCGATTTAAATTAGCATACACCGGCTTGGCTAGTATACCCTAAAATACCATAATTCTTCTCAAGGCTATACGTGATTTTTATGGTTATTGGCCAATATCAGCTTTTTCCATGCATCAACGTCTAGGACTAACCCAAAACATCAATTGATCTTGATCTTAGATTAACCACTTCAGTACTGGACCAATTTTCCTGGTTCAGGACCAGACACATTTTCAGAAGTTTTTGTATTTGCAGTTTTGAGGGCTACAATGTTTTTTGGTTTTTTTTCATGATGGCTATTCAACTTATTTTTTGTGTTTTTTTTCTGGTGACCCATAATGCTGATGTTTTCTTATGTTCTTGATCTTAGATTAACCACTTCAGTGCGGGCCAATTTTTCTGGTTCAGGACCAGACACATTTTCGGGAGTTTTTGTATTTGTGGCTTTGAGAGCTACAATATTTTTTTTTCATGAGGGTTATTCAACTTATTTCTTTGTGGTTTTTTTGGTAACCCATAGAGTTTTATTTTTATGTCATTTTTATATGTTTTTTTTTAAATAAATCTTGGAAAATATAAACAAAAACGAAGGGAACGTTTTTCACATTTCAAGTTTTTTAATTTTGCTAATAGCACAAAATGCTACTAAAAAAAAACTTTGTAGAATAGTTTTCCCTCTGTTATTGTGTCATGGTGTCAGCTTAAAGGTGGGCAAACCTATAATGCCCATAATCTGTATGGAAAGTTAGAATATCTTGTTGTTAAGCTACTATGTAACCTTTCTTTCTTCCTGTTTGTGATCAGTACACACCATTCAATCATTCTTTTAATATTCTTTTTACTTTATTGATATTACTCCAATGTGACATTTAAGAAGCTACTTGCCCTTTGTGCATGTCAGAAGCAGATATGAATGTATGATATATCTATTTAGATGCAGTAAACTGCCTGAAGTCCAGGGAGATAAAACAATGGATTCTTAGGATAAGTGCTGCATGTACATTTAGTTGATAAATCAGGAGAAGTCGTGCTCTGTATCGGTCCAATACAACTCCCTTCCTGTGCAAAGATCTGGAGGTGATAAAGAGGTGCTAAGGAGTCAAAAGTAGCTTCTTCAGTATATAAAAAGGAAATACTTGAATATGAATGATATCTGTTTGTTGCTGTTGTTGCTTTATATGTTGCTGTGACTTACTGCTGAGGTAGAGGCTACAGTAGAATAACTTCATTTAGTCCATTTTTAAATCTATATCTCTAGGTCTGTATTTTGCATCAGTATTTGAAAGCCAAAACTAGATGCAAGTCCTAAACTATCAAAGCTTTCCATAAGGATTCACCCATACTGTATGGTTCAGTGCTGTAAAAACAGGAAAAAAAAAACTGCAAGTAGTTTAATGCTTTTTTTCACACTTTTTTTTTACTTCACAGGTGAAACATGTTAAATAAACGTAAACCACTTGTAATCATTTAAAAAAGGCATAAAAAACCTACCAAACCTAGATGTGGTTTTGATTTTTTTTTATGCAGTATTAATGCAGCAATTTCAACTGCACTCAACTTGATTGTCTAAATGTACTCTTATAGTTTCCTCTCTGTGTAAGTTCCATTTCTGGCTATGGGTTACATATATTTATCTACGGAAAAACAGAGCCAATTACTAAAGTAGGAAAATATATAATAGTGTAAATAGTCAATGTATAAGATCACACAAATAAAGCCTAGAGTCACAGTGTATAGAGAAAGATTTCAGAGGGGACTGAAAGTCACAGTCACAACACCCTTTTGGTCACAATCCGACATTCACTTACATTGGTGAAGGAGTTGCAAGGCAAAGCAATGAGTTTTGATCAAGACCAAACCCACCGCATAGCTCTAGCCTTAATATTACAGAAACCTCCAACATTTTACTTCCTGTGGGGAAGGTAGCTCGGTAGCCGCAATGGTGTGGACCCATCCAGTCAGAGACAGGGACACAAAATCAAACAAACAAATTATTTAGGAAAACCAGCAAAATAAATAAGCCTTCACTTCAGACACAAAATGAGCAAAATAAAATACAGCCCTAATTTCAGGCAAAAGAGCGTGAAATAATACCCTGCTCGTCCGAGCTCTAACTAAACAATAAGTACTAACTGTACAGGTGGCTTACTACCATCCACATGAATCAACAAAAAGAGCACAATAAAGTCTTACCAGACTCACAGTGCCAGGATAGACCCAGGCACTTCCTCTCACTCCCAGGATATGCTCTGAAGTGCAGGCTCTGTAGCCTTCTATGACCTAGTAACAAGCCTGGGACCTATACCTGGGCTGAGGCCTATTAAGAGCCACCCTGGACCACACATAGGTCAGAAATCTGGGATCTGGTGGAGATATACCGTGACTCCAGCACTTTGTCACCTTCTCAACACTCCTTATAGGCAGCTATATTAGTTTTATGACCTCATACAATTCCACAGGGCTCCTTATGTATATAGACTATAATGCCGCCATGTACATAAAGACTAACTTTTTCCTACCAGGCTTATGAGACTTCCGAAAAAAGCACTTTTGATATTAACATCATTGTGGAATGTCTTATAATGCAATTCCCTAATCTCTAAACTAACCTATAGCGGAATTTTACTTTAAGAAACCTGAAATTGTCAGAAAGCTTAACATAAAAAGTTCTTTATGCCTCAGAATCACAAGCTGTTCTGTAGAACAGGTAGATTTGCATATTTAAATTATGCCGGGTTGAAAGGCTTAGTATATGATAAAATGTATATTTAACTTATGATGTTATACATATTAAAATACACCAAAAGTATCAAAGGAGAAGCATATGGGGGTGCGGGATGGGCATGATATGTATGCAAATCACACATGTATAGGAGGTTTTTATGACTGACTTGTTCTTCTCTTAATCAAAGCATGGGAAACATTTGCGCTAGTATTGTACCGCTGATTTGCATTAAAACTTACTTGCAATGGCTGTTATTTAGCATTGTAAAGCTGTCAGAGCCACAATTGCCTGTGTGTGAACATATATCTGTCTTTGGGTATATTTAGATACAGTTGAAAGGGGGTATTTATGTTTAAGATCCGCAGTAATTGGCCTGAGTCATTTGGTACTTTGGTGCTATAAAATCACTAAGGATTAATTAGGCCTTATGGTTTCCTGGAACCGAAAAAAACGGAGATACAGAAACCTGACAATGATAGAGAAATTCTCTCCGCTTTCATTTATCTTCATAAAAATACAATAAAAATATGTGTTCGAGCCTCTCCCACAGGAGCAGGGAGGGGCGGCGGAGGCGAGCGCAGAACATTAAACGTCCCTCACATGATACCATTACACCTTTAATTAATCATTTGCGTTCTGTGTGTTCAGCTTCAACTTTGCGCGAAGAAAATTCTCAGATTTAACTGTGAAGTGGCCTAGAAAATATAAGAAGACAATCTAATATCATTCATATTGCAACCGATATCCATAGAGAGTCATAGATAATGTCACGTCCTGGGATAAAATAATACTTTAAGTCAATGGAGCTCGGTAATGACTTGAAGATTTGGGGGTGGGGATATTACTTGCTTGACACTAATCCTGAAGCCGTCCATCATCTCTCAGCCATTGCATCGACCTCTATGGTCGGCAGTTTCAACGCCGCACTTATGACATTGATGAATTGCTGATTCCAATTTTTTAAAGAGCATTTCTACCCAAAAAATAACTACAACTACAAGACCTTGACTTATTCTCATTTCTTACACTCTTAAAAATTGTAATCTTTTTAGTTGCAATTTTTGCTTCTTTTTATCTTCTCCAAAAGTGACATATTCAATTACAGCTATAGGGGTTGTCACCTATTTCTCCCAGGTTTAAGGGAAAACACAGATTTTCTAGAGATTCTTAGATGGATATTCTGTATAAGTGGTGTATGAGAGTATGACATAGTTCAGAGTCTTAGCATAAATGTCTTGAAGATATTGGTCCCACATTTGGGACTTGCACCTATATAAAACAACCATTGGAATATCTCTATCTATCTATCTATCTATCTATCTATCTATTTATCTATTGTCAGGGTCTGGGGTTGCTAGGTGCGGTGGCATAGACACACAAGTCCAGTTTTTCTTTAGTCCAAAACAAAGGTAGAGTTTTATTTTCACTCAAAAATATAGTGCAGCAACAAAAGGAAACAATACAAAAATAAATACCTGCCCGGCTAGGCTCTAACTAAACATAGCATAGGTTACCTAACCTACAATAACAGAAATCCAAAAGCCAGTAGAATCATTCAGGACACAGCTCCAAAAATATGACCTCTCTGTCAGCTCTCCAGCCAAGTTCTGCCCAAAGCCTGCTGCTGGAGCTGGCTTCTTAAGCTCCCTTGATGAGCAGACTCTCTGCAGCTGAGTCGCTGCCAGAAAATCCCCAAAGTGTGGACTGGAGGGGGGTGGAATGACAGATCCCACTACCAATCCTACCAGTGATTCCTAAAAATCCAGCCCAGTAACCAGAACTTTGAAATAACCCTCAACAGACAATAGTTATCTGCTAAGAAACATTCTTCCTGGAGTTTTCTCATCTCACCCACCTTAGTAGTCTGGGTGAGATGTACACCCTCTCCATTATTTTGCCGGTCATCTGCTTACAATATCTATCTATCTATCTATCTATCTATCTATCTATCAATCTCATAATTATTTACCAATAACTTATATGTCTATATCATATATATCTGCTATCCATCTACCAATATCTATTTATCTCATATCTATAACTATCTATCTATCTATCTATCTATCTATCTATCTATCTATCTATCTATCTATCTATCATGACAGCTATCTACATTTATCCATCTCATATCAATCTATCTGTCTATCAATCATCTATCTGTCTATCTACTGTCCATCTATCCATATACATTTGTCTTATCTATCTATCTATCTATCTATCTATTATCTATCTATCTATCGATCGATCGATCGATCTATCAATCTCTTCTATGTCTTCCACACTTAATGCAGACACATTAGGATTAGATATTCAGAACACATTTGGTGAATGAACATAGACATGTCCGGCACACACTGAAAATGCCTAGTTGTTTGCCACAATACTGTAATCCAGACAAGTTCCAGCATATTCTTCATTTATCTGTTTCTTACATATGCAAAAACAAAAAATCCAGCATCTGGAGATCTAGGTATCAAAGTAATTTAGTGGAAAAGCTGAGGCATTTCTGACATATACCTATGCATTAGTGTAATTTGCTGCAATTTTCTAGCATTAGCCCAGGCTGTAGCATGTGGTGTCAGCAGGAGCGGTTTGGGAGGGATTGCATGCGGCACAGATTATAAGGAGGCAGCGCTGTGACCCCTTCTGAATGCCGCTATTTGCTGTTTCTTTGCTTTCAATAATCATTTATTTTGAAAAATTGATTTTAGAACGAGGCTGTCACAAATCCACAAGACTATACTTAGGAGAACATCCAACTGCGGCCATTTCCCATTGGGCTAGATGCATATTCTCACATTGTAACCTATAGTTTTGTGACATCACTGCCAATTCTACGCTTGGTCTGTTGACCCATCATTTTCTCTAAATGGTTATGTCCAATATAAAGAAAAATGGTTTCGCTGGGTGTGTTAACTATTTATTTCCCAAGTACTGGCATGATTTTGTGTTATTCATTCACAAGGCCTATATCTTTGATAGGAGTAAGGCTAAGCGTAAGATGATGTGGATCATCTGCCACACGTAGCTGAACTCCCATCAATCTGCGGTGGCCAATGACAGCATGATTTATGTCGTTTTTTATATAGTCTTCCATGTGGTCTTATCCTAAAATTATTAACCTGCTCTCAAAACATTTAGTAATCAAAATTTGTCCCCCATGCGACAAATTCATGGCACCTTCTTCTTCTTTTTCTTTAGTACCCCATTCAGTGGCGTAACTAGGAATGACGGGGCCTGTGGCGAACTTTTGACAAGGCCCCCCCCCCAACCAACACCGACGTCGAAGACCTCGACCGGCCCCCTCCTCCGCACTCTATTATGTCCCTTAGTGGCTCCTGCACACAGTATTATGTTCCATAGTGGCTCCTGCACACAGTATTATGTTCCATAGTGGCCCCTGCACACAGAATTATACCCCATAGTGGCTCCTGCACACAGTGTTATGTCCCTTAGTGGCCCCAGCATACAGTATTATGTCCCTTAGTGGCCCCTGCACACAGTATTATCCCCATAGTGGCCCCTGCACACAGTATTATCCCCCATAGTGGCCCCTGCACACAGTATTATCCCCCATAGTGGCCCCTGCACACAGTATTATGTCCCTTACTGGCCCCTGCACACAGTATTATGTCCCTTAGTGGCCCCTGCACACAGTATTATGTCCCTTACTGGCCCCTGCACACAGTATTATGTCCCTTAGTGGCCCCTGCTCACAGTATTATGTCCCTTAGTGGCCCCTGCACACAGTATTATGTCCCTTACAGGCCCCTGCACACAGTATTATGTCCCTTACTGGCCCCTGCACACAGTATTATGTCCCTTAGTGGCCCCTGCTCACAGTATTATGTCCCTTAGTGGCCCCTGCTCACAGTATTATGTCCCTTAGTGGCCCCTGCACACAGTATTATGTCCCTTACAGGCCCCTGCACACAGTATTATGTCCCTTAGTGGCCCCTGCACACAGTATTATGTCCCTTACAGGCCCCTGCAGACAGTATTATGTCCCTTAGTGGCTCCTGCACACAGTATTATGTCCCTTAGTGGCCTCTGCACACATTATTATGTCCCTTACTGGCCCCTGCACACAGTATTATGTCCCTTACTGGCCCCTGCACACAGTATTATGTCCCTTACTGGCCCCTGCACACAGTATTATGTCCCTTAGTGGCCCCTGCACACAGTATTATGTCCCTTACTGGGCCCTGCACACAGTATTTTGTCCCTTACTGGCCCCTTCTCACAGTATCATCCCCAATAGTGTCCCCTGCACACAGTATTATACCCCATAGTGGACACCCATAAACAATTATTATATCGGCAAGTGAATAGGGCCTGTAATGGCCTATTAAAAAAAAAAAAAAACGCAGCGGTAGCGACTGTCACCGGGTCCCCTAATGGCCCAGGCCCTGTGGCAGCCGCCTCCGCTGCCTCAATGGTACTTACGCCCCTGACCCCATTGACTAAAGTGTGTTGTACACATAAGTACATTGTGTATCAGAAAGTGGGGAAACAGGGTGGTGTGGCCCCATCTTTGAGGTTCAGGGGAGGAGCTGTAGAAAGAGGCGGCTGATTGATTCATATACTGAATATCTCTATAGCTGTGCACCAGGAACTGACCACCCACTTATAGAGTGCATGGATGGTTGATTAGATAACAATTGTAACATTTTCTTATATTTTGGAATGACTTAAGGCCCTTTCACACAACCGAGTCCCATCCTCAGACTATGATGCAGTGATTCCTATGCAAACAAACGAATTCAGCCTTCTACACGCATGAGCCATTTTCCACGGTCATGACTGTATATAATAATAGACCCATCCACATTAATCATTACATCATTGTGCTAATCATGAATTATATTTAAAAAAAAAAAAAGAATAAAAAGCTTCTTCATGATCATATGAAAAAAGCAACGTAAAAGAATTACATGATATTTGACAATTTTTTTTATTGCTTTAAAATTCACTTTTCTTCATTTCCCCGGTAATGATTTCAAATTTTTGTTTTCCTCGATACATTTCATGTAGTTCTAAATGGTTGTAAACAGAAATGAAGGTTAGAGGAAAAAGACACATAAGACAGCGGAAAGAGAGTGCAAACACAAGTTTATTTTGATCTGTTGTTCCATTATCTAGTTGTGTTTCTGTCAAGTGTTCCTTGCATGCTATGCAAACAGAGATAGGATTCATTCCCAGGAAAGCCTAATGCTATCATCTGCTGTCTGTTTCTGTATACAGTTAGGATACCGGTCTACCCACGTGACAACAATATATTACATGTATTTCAGATATGTACTGTATTGAGAATATGTGAAGAACTGATACAAAGTATATTAGAAATGTGCGTGGCTTTAAAGAGGTTTTCAGGCCCAAATCGAATTTTCAAATTTTTTCCAAATTTTCATCAGTATGTGATATGTTAGGGTCCTGCACCCAGACCCTGTACATCTGTTTCAGAAGCCTCCAGGTACCAGAATCTGGCAGTGGATAGGTGGCTCGTGCAACAGTGATCCTATACAAGTAATAGGAGTGGCACTGCAGTTCACCGCAACCACCACTATGCAATATTTTTTGGTGCTGCCCATCTACTAGCTGTTTCTGGCACTGAGATGAAACTGGAACAGATAATCCATGGAGGGTCCAGGTGTGGAACCCAGACAGATCACATACCGATGACCTATGCTGTGGTTGGGTCATCGGTATGAAAATTCAATTTGGGTCCCGAGAACCCCTTTACTAATAAAATGTAAAAGGTTTAAATACATCTAGAAAGCCCCCTATGGTGAGATTTTACTGTATAGGGGCACAGAGCATACAACTATCACTGACATGATATATTAACATGTTATGAACAAGCCATAGGCGGTTGCAGTGGAAATACGGTCCCGAGCTGAACGTTTGTACGAGGGCACATAAGGCCTTAGCAATACCTCTGACTATCAGAGCCTGGATTTTGGATGGGAACCCTTTAAAGTGGCACTTAAATATTTTGACTGTCTGTTTTATCAATACACATAATAAGGAAAATTAACAGATATGTTGGTGTTGTACTCCGTGATATCCGACATTAGGCACCTACATAGGTAGTTTGTCTACCCCGTGGCAAGTCATTCATTCAGCTTCATCAGATCCTTTTCATTCTGTCCATGTAGTTCTTCTCCTTTGACTGCTCTGTATCTGTATTCAGAAGAACGACTCCTTACTTGACACAAGGTGCCTACCGTAAGACTAGGAAACAAATCACTTGCAAATGTTGTATAGAATAAAAACTAGTGCCTACTAGTGCCTTCTAAACCGCGGATGGTCAGAACCAAAGGATTGTGGATTTTTTCATATGTCCTTGACATTCTCATAGGACATCTACTGTGACATTGTTGGACTAGTAGTGGCTTCTGGTGACAGAATTTCTAGTACATTATGAGTCTCATGTGGCTATATAAATTACCATATGCCGACATGATGTCTCCTCATATTCCATATTATCTGCAAATCAGTACCATTCACATACCCGTACTTGGTGGTAATGAAAAGCTATTCTCTTATCCTTTACTTTTATGTGTAAAAACCTTGTCTGGATTTATCAAATTTAGCTGCATGTATGTATCTCATCATATTAAGTTGTGGGCTGAGGAGGATTTTAACTGGTCTCCTTCCAGAATTTTTGAAGGCTCCATTTTACTCAAAGGGACGTTTCTTGCCTGTGCCGCAGCATATGGGTTAAGGGTGTTTACGGATGGTTTGTTATCCCTCCTGCTGCGTAAGTTAATGATTTCTCCGTCTCCCTACCCTCCTAATTTCTAAATATCAATAAAGTTAATTAAATGCCACACAGGGGGTCTTTTGAAGAGACATGCTAAAGGGATTGGCAAAGACTATTACAAAGGTGCTGCGCTACATTGCTGATAAAGCACGGCACAGGCATGAGGATGACAAAGAAGAAACTAGAAATTATTTTAGCACAATATTTTTGGTAAACTTTGCCGTTTCAAGTTTTTTGTTTCACGGTCTGTCACATCTTTTGGTGCACCCATTCTTACCTGTGGTCTCTGTACTTCAGGACCTGTCAATTGAATGTCGATGTTATGTAAGGAGGTAACACTATGTAGCAACCACACTGGAAAATAGGTGTTTTGGCAGGACAAGCACATCTTTGGTGATCGGGGCAGTTCATTTTCATACAGATCAAAAGTTGATTTTCTTGGCAGAAAGACTGAACTCCTGCTCTTAGGGCTAGTTGACACGGGGCCAAAGGGGCGAATTTTGACAGCGGAATCCACGTCATAATCCGCCCCTTTACAATGGTGGTCTATGGAGACCACTAGCGTGGTAGAAGCGAGCTACCCTTTCTTCAGGCGGTTTCTGCGGCTCGCTGAGCCGCAGCTTCCGCCTGGCAGCCGCAACCTCCGGCGTCGGCCCATTCATTTGAGCCGACTCCAGGGTGGGGGAAGCCGCGACCGCAACATCGTGGCAGGCGGGTTTTGACCATATTTTGACTTGGAGTCAAAATATGGTCAAAATCCGCCCCACTACCCCCTATGTGAAGGAGCCCTAAAATGGTGAGTCCATTATGTCACCAACATACCTATGTCTGCATATAATTGGTTTACAACAGATTTTGGAGGTCATAGATTCCCTTAAATATAAAAGCAGTCCCAGTTTTGGCAACTTGGAGGTGTAACTTGATGCTCTTGGGCCCCAAAGAAAAATCTGAAACTGTGCGCCTATCTACCTTGTGCCATTTAAAAGAGTAGTATATTTTTATGCAGGAGAGGGATCTTTGGGACCCTGTCATGGCCCTAAAACCTGCATGCTAACTATACATGTTTTCGGTAGCGGTATGTAGTATTTCATACAGGCCATAGAAAAAGCCTCTGTGCATTAGTAACTCTTTGATCTGTTCTTAGAGGAAGCTCCCAAGTGAAGGATTCCCTCTTGTGATGTCCACATTCCTTAAGCTAAGGTATTAAGATCAGACAATCTCTAGCCTATGAACTCCTTTAGATCAAATTTATTATTTAATTACATGTCTTTTGGTCTAAAAACCATTTTTATAGTAAGTTTTTAATAAAAAAATTTTTTTATACCCACTACATAGCAAGCTGCAGAATGCCACTTACTAGCAAATACATCAAACTGGCTGTTTGACCGCTCCGTCTACAACCCATCTGTCTCTTTTTGATTGAAAAAATCTTCTAAGGTCAAATTTAACTTGGCCATAAATGTGCTTAAAAGAGGGTCTGAAAACGAAACCATCTTAAAGTCAGTTTGATGGATTTATCACAGAACGGCATTGTGCAGCTTGCTATGTAATGTGTATTATACCAGCTGTAGAAGTCAAAATTTTGGAAGAATTAAACCCCCATTCTCAAGATTAGAGATGAGCGAGTACTGTTCGGATCAGCCGATCCGAACAGCACGCTCCATAGAAATGAATGGATGCACCTGGTACTTCCGCTTTGACGCCGGCCGGCCGCTTAACCCCCCGCGTGCCGGCTACATCCATTCATTTCTATGCGAGCGTGCTGTACGGATCGGCTGATCTGAACAGTACTCGCTCATCTCTACTCAAGATCAGTGGGTGTCGCAGCGGTTGAACTAAAACAATAATGCAGTTGTTCCCTATCCTATCGATGGGTATAACTTTATGTCTTTAAACCACTGCTCTAATGTATGGGCAGTTTCAGGCTTTATGCACAAATCTTGTAAAGCCATTCAGGGTGTCGAAATATGTTGACCCTGTAAGGCACCGTGTGTAAGGCAGGTATTCTCCTCTACAAGCAATACTCAGCAGGTGATGGAATATGCCAAAGGGTTTTTCTTCATTTCGCATGAATCTAAATGAGACAATCCCCCGTTCTTCATAGATTTCCATAGCAGCAGCAAGACAGCTCTTCAATACTCTTCTAACTTCTGTTTTAGGTTACGATATGTTTACTATGTTATCTTCCTATGCTATAAAATAAGTCCTATGTGCCATTCCAATCAGACGGTACGCAGATGCTATAACTAAGTACACACCTTGACCTTACAGTTGACTGTACAGATTGTCCACAATCAACTTTGCACAAATTTGGTTAAGATCTCCAATTTCCTATAACACCAGTTGAACATAATGTTGCAACATGCTGAAATTCCTGGACAGGATGCAGTTCACAGCATAACCACTTAGTGGCCACACAGAGGCACAGGTATAATAGACTGTCTCCTGACAGTGTAATGCGAACTTAGATTGTTTGAAAAGCTGATCATCCCATGACACGTATATTTGGAGATGTTCAGCCAAGTCCTACTGTGAAAGAAGAGTACGTAGATATAAATCTGCGCTATAGAAACACATTTGGCACATACTTAGGGTCCTATTGATACTATGCAGAAAACATTTGTATACTTTCTCTATGCCAAGTGTATGGCCAAGTGTAGCAAGACCTTAGTCTCAGTAGAACATCCTAAGACCCACTAGTTAGTGAAGGTGCAGAACATTTTATGGATTGTTTTGTATGATTTTTTTATTCTTATTTTACGGCCCCCGTCCCTATATTGTTACCATCTCGATTATAGCGATAGAAGAATGAACTACATTCATGCTTCATCAGCTTCTTCTCCTAGAATAAAACCTGTTTTATGTGCCTATTTGTCAATCAGAAAATATCAAACTTTACCTGACTCATTTACTACTGGATGATTTGTACTTGTAGATGTCTACAGAAATACCTGCTTTACATTGCAGATCTAGATTGGATCTGGCAGAATATGCTTCAGTTGGGAATGAAACACCTAGAAATAGATTAAATTTGCAATGTGGATTAACACTTGACTGTCTGGTGAAACGTTAGCACTTTTATCAGCTTAGTTGGTCTTCTACATGTGTTTTTCTATGTCCCTTTGCCTTGTTGCAAGACCATTAAGTAAAGAAAGCCTGTAAAGGTGTTTTGTCATCTTCTAAACTATGTTCTATACCTAAAGAAGTCTAGTACAATGGAGATGACAGAGCATGCCGAATGCAAATGAGGGTGAGTTCAATTTCTCATATATTTTGCTCAATGTTTCCATCAAATAAGCTGGAGTGCTATGGATTGAGTATGATGTTAATGGGATTTGGCTCACACGGCATGTTCTATAGTGTCTTGTATTGTTAGGTGATCATTACTAAGCAGACAAAGCAAAGAATGTCTACAAGATTCCTATAGTCCTGTATAGCCAACTAAATAGTGACATGTCATGTGTAAACTAAAATGACATAGAAACAATGACATATGCTCAATGTATCTACAGCAAACTTGGGGTTCTCACTTCACCATGACCAAATTCAAAACATGAAAACATTATTATTATTTTGGTCTCCCTTAACCATATGCATATGTATATGTCACAGTACAGGGATAATAGACATAGTGACATCACAGTACAGAGATTATGCACACTATGATGTCAAAGTAGTGGGATAATGCACACTATGACATCACAGCAGTGGGATAATGCACACAGTGATGACACAGTTCAGAGATAACACACAGTGATGTCACAATAGTGGATAATATATGCTATCTATAATGTCACAGTACAGTGATAATACACACAGTGATGTCACAGTACAGTGATAATGCACACTATGATGTCACTATACAGTGATAATGCACACTATGATGTCACTATACAGTGATAATGCACACTATGATGTCAAAGTAGTGGGATAATGCACACAGTGATGTCACAGTACAAAAGTAATGCACATAGTGATATGACAATAGTGGGATAATGCACAATATGAGGACACAGTTCAGAGATAACACATACAGTGATGTCACAATAGTGGATAATGTATACTGTGATGTCACAGTACAGTAATAATGCACACGATGAGATTACATTAGTCCATTAACGCACACTGCAAAGTCATAGTCATAGGATAATGTACACCATAATGTAATAGTATACTGTAGACTGTGATGTCACAGTAGATGAGTAATGTACACTATGGTGTCACAGTACAGGGAGAATGCACACGGCTATGGGATCATGAGATCATACACATAAATCATACATATGATGTCAGTAGTGTAACGATGCACACAGCGGTGTCACAGTACAGAAGCATTGCACATAGTGGGGTCACAGTGCTGAGGTAATGCACACAATGATGTCAGATTAGTAGGATAATGTATACCATGATGTCAGAATACAGTGATAATGCACAGAGTGATGTCATAGTAGTCGGATAATACACACTGTAATCACAATTGTGGGATGATGTAAACCAAGCACTTCAAAAAAAAAAAAAATTCTGTAGAAGCTCAGAAGTACAATCTGACAAAAATGTAATATTCTAAGAATGTGATGAATTGTCATGATAAACCGCAGCTAAATCCTCTACCCTGATAGAAATCATTTCATTATCGCAGCAGAACATATGACAACATGGAGCCTGACATTACCAATGGTGCCATCCATTTGGACATATTCCTAATAACAAAAACAATAGATGAATAATTTAAGAAGCCATGACCTTTAAATTCTGATATATGTCAGAAACTGGAGAGGGTCATGTAAAAATGTCAATGACATGCTATTCCCAATGGTCTCCATTGTACTGGTAATTAAATGCAGGGATAAAAACACAATTATGAATGTGATCAATATCCTTCACATGAGCATGACATGGTCTAGCAAGCAAATGAGACATATAGACAACATGATGAATCCGGACAGCTGCCATGGGGCTGTGTAGCTTTAAAATGAATACGGTTGGCTGAGTTAAGGACAGTGTTGTAGCATTGGTTATCCTCATTTGCATATTGTGACCTCTAACAAAGTTTGCTAATTGTCTAATTGGTGTTTGTAAGTGATATATCACCCAGTATTACCACCCCCAGCACACGCTTCACTGTTTTCCTATATTAGGACTGATTTTCCAGCTGACAAGCTGCGTTCTGCTAAAATACAGCTGCCCGGTAGCCTCATTGCCCTATGGCAGTATTTTAATGAGTTTTTCCTGAGGGATGTATGGATTTTTATATGTGGTGAGTATCTGAGTCCATTCTGCTGGTGAAGTGTACTGGATATTAGAGAGGCAAAATATCATCTTGTGAACAATGACCAGTGATATATGAGGATGTTTATTGTGATGGACACATGTAATGAGCATTTCAATAAAGTAGAGTTATTCAAGGGCTTGCCCCACCATGATGAGTGTTAAATATCTGGGGTCTCAATATTGGGACCTTCAATGATCATCGGAAAAAGGCATCAATCACTAAGGACCTGTCCGTAGTCAAATACAAGGCTTGGCTAATTCCTAGAGCTTGAATGGGCAGTTCTTGTGATCGGTGCTATACAGATGTCCTCACCCTTACATTAGCGTGAATTTGGTTAAGCACCCCAATTTCTTCATTCAAAAAGACATGGCAACATTCTAGCAAGACCATTGACAGACTGTAAGTCACACATCTGCTGAATGATCAGACATAGACACATATAGCATATCACTTTGTAACAGAATGTTATCAAATCATGTTGTCTTGAAAAGCTGCTCATCTTGACCACACATCTGAACATATCAATATCATAATAATGTATCCACCAATCTCTGAAAGCAGAAGTATATAGGAAGTGGTTAATCCAATCTGTAAAATAAAAAGGCCCTATTAGCTATTATTTCTTGCCTGTTTAAGTAAATATTAGTATCCTCCATAACATAACGACAGCATCTCTTTGTAACTATTGTACCGTGCCTATGCTTTTCTACTCCAAATGCTTTTCTACTCCAAAAATTACTAACTTGGTCTTGATCCTTGAGTATTTGCAAGATTTGCCTGTCAATTTAGTTTCCGAACCAGAAGTCCCTTTGTTATACTCTGGGTCTCTTCAAACCCCAGAATATCAGCAGAGGCCCAGGGGACTTGTGGTAAAAAGATAGACACCTTCTCTCATCTCTCTTGGGCACCCTTGCTTTGTCTGATGCTCCATTGCAGTCCTCATCTTCATCATGATTTCGGCACATTTCATCTTAGTAGTCCCTGGGGCTTAGAACATCATCTAGGAAGCTGGAAGAGCCTGTAAGAAGACCACAGTGGAATGCTGAAGGCCACAATGGAGTTCATAGAGTTGAGGGAAGATGAGTATCAGTGTTTATCACTTGACTGCATGGGCCTACATTTATCTGGGGATTTAAGCATATCATAGTGAATCACGGGTGGAAAAGCCCAAAAATCTCAGGTTTGACCTAACTCAAGGTTTTTGGAAAATTTGTCATGAATCAGTCTTGTTGCTGACTCATTTGCTCCTTTCTAATGATAGTTCATTATAAACTACTTGACCTTTCCTTACACTATGATAAAATGGAGCAGCTTAAGCCTCTTTTTCTGAAAGAACAAACGTCCCTTTCACCATGGGAGGTGCATTGCTACTTATAAGACATCTGGCTGCAGGAGCGCATACCTGCAACATAGGCTTATGGTTCTTCACTATCTGATATGTAAGAACGCAACAGCAACCTGATAAATGGTAGGCACACTCAACTAAAAGGCTATGGCTAAAGAAGAAGTGCAATGCACGTGTCTCACATGTGGGCAACCACTAAGGGGAGTCCTATATAAATCCATAACAGATGGTTCTGATGGTTTGTTGCATGTAAGTCACCATATGTAGTCTAACAGAAAAAGTAAGACTATAGAAATCTCTACCAGAAAAAGATAGACTCCCTAAAAAGTTCAAGAGGTGCTTAGATGACTTTCTTAAGTGCAATAACGCCCCTCCTGACAGTACTGTTCGTAGCGCTGTGCTGTCAGAAGTATTCCTTACCAACAAGTTATGACGCTAAGCTACGAGGAACGCCCCCCACCTGAGACAGTATTTGTCCATAAAATAGTACTAGGGGTGCGTTCCTCACAAATTAGTGTCATGGCTGGGCAATAAGGAACATCCCCTCTGACAGCACAAGGCTACAGACAGTACTGTTAGGAGGGGCATTCCATACAGCCCAGCTAGACTTTCAGGATCGCCCTTCTGACAGTGAAGAGCTATCGGTAACTGCACCAATATCTCTTCCCCTGGGGCACATAATGGGAAAGTTGACAGTGCATTGAATTCAGTGCACTGTTGTCTTTCTAGCGGTATATAAAACCGCATGTGTCCAAGGACATGAAAGGTCCTCTTTAAGCAGTTTTTCTAAAAACAACCTGATTTCTTGATACGTTACCAGAAAATGACATGCTAATATTCCTTTGTATGTCTATGTGTTTCCTGTATATCTATGCTATTATGAAAAATTAACCAAACTGGGGAGTGTTTAGGTGTAGACACATCTGTACGTTGCTATCTATCACCGTACTAAATTTTAGTAGTTTGGCTGTGAATCTAAAATATTTTAATGAACTGAGAAATCTAATACTTATTCCTATATCTCATTGTATGAACTAAGCAACTTAGATTTTCTCTTTCTTTGGGGAGTTGTGGTTTTATAGCCTGTAGAAATTGCAATGAGCTCTTAGACACAGCTAAGGCAAGTTCTCAGCGCGAGTTACTTCATTCCTTTCAACTATTAAAATAGAGAAGATAATACCAGATGAAATCTGGACCCAAAGCAAAAGATGTGCATTTTCCTCTCAGCAGTTTAACTTATCTCAAACATTTAATTGCAAAAACATAAAAAGATTGACATTTTTTGTCTATTATATCTAACTTAATGTATTGCATTATTTTATATGATTTACGGTATATATTGGTGCTTTTAATACCAGGAGGCCTGAGGCAATGGTCTCAATTGCATTGCCCTTGAGCCTGTTTTTTACAGCCCTGTCCTGAGATGCAACTAATTATTTTCTACATTTTAACAGACTGGTTTTAGATGAATGGAGTGACTTGGGACAAAGACGTGTATTATTAATACGGGAGAGATGAGCGACGAGCTTTAGGTTTTATCACAAAATGTGGCGCTCGGTCTGGCTCAAACATAGTTAAAATTTTATTTGTTCAGATGGTCAGTAAAATATGGGCATACATTATTCAGTAGTCCACAGAGTAACTACAGTTATTAGCGTGACTTAAAGGGACACTGAATATTCTTATTTAATGTTATACATCATGTACATAAAAGCAACAGCAATCATCCTCTGAATTTCTTTCTCTCCTTTGATCCTATTCTGCTTCACATGGCAATTAAATCTATGGGTGAAGGATGAATTATACTGATGCCTACCACTGGCATCCATCCCCTTTGGCTGTAATGGCATCTATTTAACAGATACATTAGAAAAGCTATTGGAAAGCTCAAGGCACATCGGTTAAACACTGGTAAGCATCCATTTAAAGGTGACCTATCGCCACCCCATCAACTCCAGTTATTTTTATCCATTAATGGGTGCTAATCTGTTGATTCCAGTTTAACTGGGATTTATTTCTCTAGCTCCCACCATACCTGAGCAATCGGTGCTGTTAAGCTCAGCACCCAATATACTAATTGTATTCTTTACAGTCCTGGGCTAGATCAGATAGACTGACACCACCCACCTGACTATATATAGTCTAATTAGCATATTGGATACCCAAGTTATCAGAAACAGTAAGAGCTAAGTTGAAATTTCCAACTATGCCAGAATCAGTGGAGATGCACCTATTAATAATAATAATAATAATAATAATAATAATAATTATTATTATTATTATTATTATTATCATTTTATATATAGCGCCAACCTATTCCAATAATGAACGATAAGTGTGAGGGCACTGCTCGCGAGAGCTTACAATCTACAAGAAAAAAGGGGACACGAGGCCAGAGTGCTTGTTTGGTTCAATAGTCCAGCTATCTTTTAATAAATAAGGTCATATAACTGAAGCTGTATGAGCCATCACCAGCCAGTACCTATAACTATACAGGTACTAAGTGCATGAAGTGCAAGGAAACTTCAGGATGAAGTATAGAACAATGTGGTCAGGTCATGTGATGAGCCTGCCTAAAAAAAAATGTATGCTTTCAGGGTATGTTTGAAGTAGTCAGTGTTGAATATTGATCTGGTTGTCTGGGGTAGAACATTCCAGAGCACTGAGGGGCCACACGGTGGCTCAGTGGTTAGCACTGCAGCCTTGCAACGCTGGAGTCCTGGTGTTCAAATCCCGCCAAGGGCAAAAAACCATCTGCAAGGAGTTTGTATGTTCTCCACGTGTTTGCATGGATTTCCATCCCATATTCCAACAAAGACATACTGATAGGGAAAAATGTACATTGTGGGGCTCACAATCTACATTTAAAAAAAAGAACATTCCAGAGCACTGATGCAGTTTGAGAAAAGTTTTGAAGATGGGATTGGGGTGTTGATGTTCAAATAACTATGGTTACAGATCATTGACAGAATGGGGGTAGACAGTGTTGAGGTAAGAGATATAGAGGGCACAGCGCTATGGATGGATCCATGGACAAGTGTGATAAGTTTATATTGTATTCTGTGATGTATGGGCACCCACTACAGCAACTGCATTCAGGACAGATTATAGAAGGGAGAGTTTAGTAAGAGGAAGACCAATTAGAGGAGAATTTCAGTAGTCAGGATGAGAGTGAAAAAGGGCAACAATGAGGGGTTTTGATGTTTCCATAGTGAGAAAACAGCGGATTCTGGAGATAGTTTTGAGCTGCAGTTTATATAAGTGTGCAAGTGTCTGAGTATGTTTTTTGAAGGAGAGGTCCAAGTCACATACAACCCCAAGACAGAAGCATGCTGTTTCTTTGATATAGTACCATGGACGGGAATGGACATATGAAGGTTAGGTCGGGTAGTAGATGGAGGGAACACAAGTTCAGTTTTTGAAATATTCAGTTTCAGATAAAGAGAAGACATGATGTTAGGCCTAATGCGCACAACCGAGTGTGCAGGCCAATGCTCCCTATCGCCAAGTACAAGTCCTTAGTATAGGTTATTAATTAGAGATTGGCGTCCCTGCATCAATTAGCTTATATTAGCAGAGTATACTGAGCCCGGAGCGGATGGCTCCTTACACTGTGTACTGGCCCAGCTGCAGCTCAGCTATCACTCAGATGACTTAAGAATCTGGATTTCTTCAATGACTTCCATTACTTAAGATAAATGTCAAAAATCCATTGTATGATCTGAAGATGCAACTTGCAACATAATAATCTATAACAGTAAAAGTGGACCTGTCAAGCTAGTGTTATCCGTAAAATATTAATTCTTCTCAAATTCTTTTCTGCATTTTTCTGTTCTATCAAACTGTATAGGACCGCACTCTATTGACAAGAGGAATAGTAACAGGTGTCTACTTAATCATATATTCCAAAAGGAATAACAGAGGAACAACACAATGTAGAGTTGTAAGAAACGTTGCTCTGCAATTGTGTTCTGCAAGTATATACTAAAGCAGACATGTTAGGAATGCTGGCAGCCTCCTTTATATACTTATCCCTTACACATATATGTGAAAAAACCTTGAAAAATACAGTATCAGGTTGGATTAGAGTCGCAGTGTTGCTTAATGATTCCTTTATCACCTTCGAAATTTAGAAGAACTATAATTTTTTCTTTTTTTAAGTATATCCTATTGTACCGATATGGCAAATCTCAAGATGCCCTCTCTTCTAGCAAGATGTGTCCTGCCACTGTTTCTTGGAAGGTATGACTGTCCAGCGGTGATGCTGATGAGGAACTCATCCGAGACGGAACATCAAGTTGGTCAGTAAAGCGAGAGCAGAATGTGTCTCAGCCCGGGTAGTTTATCATAGCAGACATCGAGTAATCGTCTCTTGTCACTCAGCACATGTTCCTCAACCTCTTGTTGTTCCATTACGAAAGGCATTGTGAGAAGACGACAGGACGGGATATGCACAATATAAGGTGAATCCAATAATCTTTCTCATCATGTCAAGAAGGTCATATATTACGGAAAAATACCAAGAGGCTCTTCAATAAGTATACAAATTATAATGCTGAATCAAAATGGTCCATGGTTGAAATTACGCCCTAATGAAACCATTTAAGGTGACCTTGCTCATTATACGCGGTGTTTCTGGAAGCCGTGAATGGCACAGCTGCGTCACTAATAGGACAGATTCAGCCACAACATTCAATGCGGCTCTTAGCAAGGATGCCTTTAACTTACAAAAGGTTCACATAGTTATTTAACTCCTTAGGCACTGCGAGAAACTGCTTTGTGGCAACAATTATGGCTTTCTCTAGCGAAGGGCTGTTATTATGGTCCTCCTATTGGGCTTGTCAGCTTCGGAAATGATTGTCGCATTTGTAGTCATTGATTTAATGACACATGGCACAGTCTCTCCATTACCGGAGACTCTAGTGCTGGAGATAGAGATGTGAAATGACCCAGCTCACATTGTCAATAGGAGGAATGAATAAGAGTTGATGTGTCTTGCTGTTGTTAGGGAGAAAGGAAGCCATTTACACACCTGTATATACCAAAATAGCGTATGACCTGAACTTTATGAAAATGTATGGATGGAAGAGGAGCAGTAAATGAAAAATATGGAAATGGAATCTTGGATGTTTTGTGAACATGGGACTGGTGGTCTGAACGTCAGTCTCAATCCTTTCCTTACCTGTGTCTGAATTAAGAAGCTTAATCAACTTTCCCTGGATCTCCAATTATTATACTCTGGGGTCTCTTGATTTATATTGATGACACTTTTGATTATGACTGAACAATTTCAGCCAAAACAAAACTTGTAAGCAAAGGGTGAGTTAAGGCTCTTGAGGTTGGCCGTCAGTAGGTATGAGCTATTGACTTCTGAAGGAGAAGTTTCTAGGCATGCTTTGAGACCTGGGAAGGGGAGGAATTATCTGTAGCCATCACCTATTGTCAGTGGTGCACCTTGCGTTATTATCATAGATAGGCGTCAACTTTCATTGTATTCCTGCCTGTGCTGGTAATGAGATGACGTTGAAAGTTAATTTTCGGGATTATTTTTTTTTGCAATTTATTTAAAGGGAATCTGTCAGGGCAATTTGGGACACTAAACCATCCACAGGACCTTATGGGGTTTACTGTCCCAAATCACCCTGTAATAAAGCCATCCATACCTGCAATAAAAATAAAAAAGCTTTAGAATTACCCTGCCGCTGTACACCCTGAGCCGGTGCAGTTCTTCACTGAAGCCATAGGAGTAGACTTAGTCTTCAGTGTGCATACCCTTGCACAGTGAAGTCGGGTGTATATCCTGAGCTTCATTGAAGAACTGTGCAGACGGTGGGAGCACCAGAGATGAGTCCAATGAGCTGTTACGAGATATTAGGAGTAGTGGTAATGTGAGAGCACACACGGTGAACAAGCTCCAGACGGCCAAAACAGACAACCAGTAGAGAGCATTGTTTGATTCTCTAACAAGCACAAGCAGCTCCTACAGTTTTCTTGGCCACCATCCAAACACATGTGGCACTTTCCTTAGACAAGCCTGTCTCTACCTACGCCATAACCATTCCAGGTGCTTAGTATTACTTATTCTGCCATTAACATCCAACCACTGTTTCCCTCATTTTCAGTGGTGTGAACAAATGAACAAATAACTTGGACTGCTACAGACTGGAACTGTATCATCCTCCAGATGAATCCGGATTCTGGGATGTGGCGATATATGGGTTTAGGTAGAGACCTGGTGGTAAGCATATCAATCCTGATTTTTCTGTGGAGCGATACACTGCCCCATATGCTGGTGTCATGATTTGAGATGCCATTGAGTACGACACTTGATCCCCCCGTGCAGTGATAACAGATCAGTGATATGCGCTCGACATCCTGCTGCCACATTTGTTTCCAGGGATTCCAGGAATGGAATGGAACACCTCCTTGGCCTGCCCAATTGTCAGATTTATCACTAATCAACAACCATTTATGTGACTAGCTGATATGCCAACTTCGCGGCCTATGAAGGTGCAAGATCTAATGGCCCAGCTGAAACATCTGTGGGCAAATGATGTGCCATAGGATGCCATACAGAACCTGTATACCTCTACGCCCAGCCATATCTCATCTTGTATCCGGTCTAGAGGCAGTACAAGAGCCTCCTGCCAATTGTACAATTTTCTCCAATAAACTTATCCTTTCCTTCTAATATTGTAATCTCTAACATATATCATCTTTACATTCACATATATAAAGTTTCATTCATTTCCAACAACTCCTTCTTGGAGAGTCAATGAGTGTATTGACATAAAACCAGAATTGAAACAATAGACATTTTCTAATAAAACATTGCCTCCTTGTGATCAGAACTTGAGGTACATACAGTACTTTTTCTGCTGTGATCTTTGGAGTATGATATTCTGCTTTAGTGAGTCATTTTAACTTCTAAGCTCTGAGAATTTTCTTATGAAATAGATGGTATCGTGTCAGCTCTGTTTACCTTGGGTCACACATTGGTTTCAAGGACAAATCTTCACATTGCCATTGAATCTACATTTTACGTAGACGCTGTTCCATTTATATATAACTCTTGAAAGCTATTCATTGCTTAATACTAGACTATTCTGAATAGACTATTAACATGTCTCATGGCTTCAGTGTATTTATGACGTTGTGCTGAGCTGAGTTCAAGGAGATATAAAATAAAGGGTTGATAAAGTCGGAAATTACAAAAAAGCAGGGATGTAATAATTGGAGTCACACCTCCTGTGGGTCTAGAGTTGTAGCCGCCTGCACTGCTGCTATTGGGCATTTTTCAGTGAAGGAGGCAGTAGTATCTGGGGAACTGTGGATGATATACTGTATACTGTCCTACTGTTCTGCAAAGCTGTCTATCATTGATAGGTTTTGGAGAAAGGATGGCCCTGGTCCAAATTTGCTCTGGTAGTTCTTGGGAAGCACCACTGTAAAGATGAGCAGTAACACCCAATTCCATCATAATTACAGTTGGATATTTTCAATACCTCATGTCTACGGCCAGCTTACAGTAGGTGTCACGAAGACGAGAAATTAGATGTGTTTTTTGATAAGGATTTTCAGACTCCCATTGACTTCTATTGAAGCATCAGCATGGAATTCCGTACTGTTTCTACACCAATGATGTTCAAGATGTACCATCCTTATAGGAGAATGATCCTGGGAGTACAATGCATGAAAAAAAATATGGGGTGGCTTGAAGGCCATCATGTAGACAATTGTTTAAATCTTGTCTTCTCTAGGGAAGAATAACTGCCTTCTTCATGCCATTTGCCATTGGTGGATGGACAGGGAACACCTATGCATAATAAATATTCAGCTGCCCCAAGTGAGATTAGGAGGTTCAGCTGATCTTCCAGTGGTGTGTATGGCCACCTTCTAATTTGGTCATAAGGGTTGCATGAGACAAGAAAAAAGTTTCCATTTAGTACAAAACACAGGGAGATCGCCATAGGCTTACATGAACCAATAGTATGGAAAGAAGGCTCTGATATTTATGCTTAAAGGAATATTCAGAAAAAGTAACAACTAAAGTTCTGTTCACACTTAAAGTAGCACCAGTTTGGTTAATGAATATCATTTCTCATTAAACCAATTCAACTCAATATTAAAACATGCTAACTAATTCACACCGCACTCCTACCCTTCACAGGCTGTTCACACAAATAGTATGGTTAGCATATTTCTTTGTTAACTTATCTGCAAACCATATTGCTTTTAGAAAAGCTGCTTTACTTGAGATATACACAGATGTATCGTTTGCTGCATTAACATAATAAACATTCCTTCTGAGATTTCTGCGCTACATTCTGCTTCCAGTGTCGGACTGACCCACCAGGGGACCAGAGCGTTCTCTGGTTGGCCCAGTCTTTAACACAGTAATGGTTCAGCCAATGGCACCCACATTAGAAAGCTTCTATGGTCTGTTTTCTAGGGGTTCTTAGAGGATGGGACCTCATGATCAGCACTGAAAAAGAGCAGTAACTCTATTTTCATGGGCCTCATCCTTTAAGGACCATAGAATCCTTCAAATGTGGGTACCATTGGCTAAACCATTACAGTGTTAAACACTGGGCCCACCCAATTCCATGGGCTCACCCAATTCCATGTGCCTAAAGAACTTCGATCAGACACTAGCTGCTTCTTAGTGAATGCCAACCCATGTGGACATGTCCAGCCGAGGGGATGGATAAGGAAGGACACATATAGTCCTATGAAAAAGTTTGGGCACCCCTATTAATCTTAATCATTTTTAGTTCTAAATATTTTGGTGTTTGCAACAGCCATTTCAGTTTGATATAGCTAATAACTGATGGACACAGTAATATTTCAGGATTGAAATGAGGTTTATTGTACTAACAGAAAATGCGCAATATGCATTAAACCAAAATTTGACCGGTGCAAAAATATGGGCACCTCAACAGAAAAGTGACATTAATATTTAGTACATCCTCCTTTTGCAAAGATAACAGCCTCTAGTCGCTTCCTGTAGCTTTTAATCAGTTCCTGGATCCTGGATGAAGGTATTTTGGACCATTTATTTCTACAAAACAATTCAAGTTCAGTTAAGTTAGATGGTCGCCGAACATGGACAGCCCGCTCTCAAATGATCTGAAAACAAAGATTGTTCAACATAGTTGTTCAGGGGAAGGATACAAAACGTTGTCTCAGAGATTTAACCTGTCAGTTTCCACTGTGAGGAACATAGTAAGGAAATGGAAGACCACAGGGACAGTTCTTGTTAAGCCCAGAAGTGGCAGGCCAAGAAAAATATCAGAAAGGCAGAGAAGAAGAATGGTGAGAACAGTCAAGGACAATCCACAGACCACCTCCAAAGAGCTGCAGCATCATCTTGCTGCAGATGGTGTCACTGTGCATCAGTCAGCAATACAGCACACTTTGCACAAGGAGAAGCTGTATGGGAGAGTGATGAGAAAGAAGCCGTTTCTGCACGTACGCCACAAATAGAGTTGCCTGAGGTATGCAAAAGCACATTTGGAGAAGCCAACTTCATTTTGGAAACAAAGATTGAGTTGTTTGGTTATAAAAAAAAAGGCGTTATGCATGGCGTCCAAAAAGAAACAGCATTCCAAGAAAAACACTTGCTACCCACTGTAAAATTTGGTGGAGGTTCCATCATGCTTTGGGGCTGTGTGGCCAATGCCGGCACCGGGAATCTTGTTAAAGTTGAGGGTCGCATGGATTCCACTCAGTATCAGCAGATTCTTGAGAATAATGTTCAAGAATCAGTGACGAAGTTGAAGTTACGCCGGGGATGGATATTTCAGCAAGACAATGATCCAAAACACCGCTCCAAATCAACTCAGGCATTCATGCAGAGGAACAATTACAATGTTCTGGAATGGCCATCCCAGTCCCCAGACCTGAATATCATTGAACATCTGTGGGATGATTTGAAGCGGGCTGTCCATGCTCAGCGACCATCTAACTTAACTGAACTTGAATTGTTTGTCCAAAATAACTTCATCCAGGATCCAGGAACTGATTAAAAGCTACAGGAAGCAACTAGAGGCTGTTATCTTTGCAAAAGGAGGATCTACTAAATATTAATGTCACTTTTCTGTTGAGGTGCCCATACTTTTGCACCGGTCAAATTTTGGTTTAATGCATATTGCACATTTTCTGTTAGTACAATAAACCTCATTTCAATCCTGAAATATTACTGTGTCCATCAGTTATTAGATATATCAAACTGAAATGGCTGTTGCAAATACCAAAATATTTAGAACTAAAAATGATTAAGATTAATAGGGGTGCCCAAACTTTTTCATAGGACCGTATATACACAAGTATAAGAGCTGTCTGTACATGCAGTTACTGCTCTTCTTTGCAGTGGTGATTGTGAGGTCCCATCCTCTAAGAACTCCTAGAACACAGACCATAGAACCTTTCAAATGTGGGTGCCATTGGCTGAACCATTACTGTGTTAAAGACTGGGCCCAACTAATTCCATGGGCCCAAAGAACTTCGATCTGACACTGGCTGCTTCTTAGTGAATGTCAACCCATGTGGATAAAGGAGATGGATAAAGAAGGACACATACTGTATATACACACCTATAAGAGCTGTCTGTGCTTGCAATAACATTTTCTCCTGGAGAACACTTTTTAAGGGAGTTTTTCACTTTGGACCACCAAACAATAATCCAGACATTCCCTTTAGGTATTAAAACATATTTTTATGTGAAACCGGTTAACTCCGCTTTCCTATAATTTAGAAATAACTAGGATTGTAGCTATACTCTTTCTTAAAATGTTGTGAAAAGTATAGTATGAGGCAATGTGCCCAAATATTTACCACGGCTATGATCAATCTAGATATTATTATTATTACTAACAATTACCATCTATGACAATGTGTGGGACGCCATGTCGGCAGGCTGCTAGCCTCTACTGCTTGCACTAAAAAACTATTGAGGTGAATTTTCCTTCTTCTTATTTCATTATATGCTAACCTGACACTAGTTATTTACACAGGGTGAAATATAATGGAAATGTGCAAGGGGGTGGCATGACGGTGGTAGGGAAAGGGGAAATGTATAAAAATGATTTCCCCCTCCTTTCTTTCTCTGCTTGCTTCTCTTGTCATTTCCAAAATAATGCTAGTTGTTTACCACACACTGTTCGAAATTTTGACCGCAGGGGAAAATGATATGGCTGAGCAGAGAAACATACAGAAGGAACTCAGTCTGACAGAAGAGCTGGGGTACAGTTATTAGGTATGTCAGTATGGCAGAGAGACGCAGCAGGGTGGAAAGGGGGGATTTTATGGAGGAGGCGGAGTCTGCTGATCTGTATTAGGCGATACGAGAAGCCAGACATATACTAGCAGACATTCCGAGTCACTGACATAGCTCCATACAGTAGCGTTGTGTAAGTATATAATGCATATATATATACACATACAATATATATACCAACTGTCGGTCACAGTGTGCACAATACCATACTGTATTGCTGGTATCATTAGTACATAGTCCGATGAATAAATGAGAGCACTGTTGTAGACAATGCACTTCAATTTGCAACAAATTCGGTCTTGGCATTATTTTCCATAGATTCAGCATTTCGTAGTTGCAAAAGAGCAATAGTTAGATGAGTAGACATTAGTACATTAGGACAAGAAGTAAATAGAGCCCTAAGATATTTATAGGAAGCTTGTTTGAGATTTACAACTATTCGACCAAGAACAGAAAGTGGAATGAAATTTAAAAAAAATCTATACCCATCTCATCAAACCTCCAGCAGGGAAACCTGGGTCAGCAACACCAAGCTCTGCTTACTTTCTGAGGTGATGACGTGTCGTACATGCACTCACAACTGTTGCAAGCAATAAATGGCCTCAATGGTGTTGGCTTGCATGTATGGCGCCGGCCGCTATGGCCAGTGATTGGCTTTAGTGATCATGCATGTATGTATGGCACGTCATCAATATAGGAAGTAAGCAGGACCAACAGCGTGGTGGCAAAACAATAATGATGACGACAACAACAAAGATTATAATAGCAACAATAATAATAATAATAATAATAATAATAACAACAACGATAATGATAATAACAATAATAATAATAATAATATTAATAAAAACAACAATAATAACAACAACAAAGATAATGATAACAACTGTAATAATAATAATAATAATAACAACAATAGTAATAACAACTATAATAACAAAGATAATGATAATGATAATAATAATAATAAAAACAGCAATAATAATAATAACAATAACAATAATAATAATAATAACAACAATAATAATAATTCAGAATAAAATGGGAAAAATGTTCCAAACATATTATGGCATATCACAATGTAAGTTGTGTGTTCTTGTCATTAACTCAGTGTCTGTAGGTTTCCCCTATAGCCTGAAGTGTTTTCCTGTCATTCTTATGATAGCAATGCACTGACAGGGAGTTGGGCAGAGAAACCTGTTCTAGTCAATTGCCGCTGGAAAAGAGGACAGCTGGCCATACAGCCCTAAGGAAGAAGGAGCCCTGCCAATCTCAGGCCTTACAACCCTCAAGATAGCTGAGGGTGAAAGATCAATTCTTATTAAATATTACTTACATTGTTAGGGATATAGACTATACAGAACATTAACTTCACAGCCACCGCCACCCTCAGAACATAGTATTGTAAAATGTTCTTGGGGAAATTTCTCTATGATATTGACACTGACACATAAGAACAATATAGAGTTAACGTCTATCTTGCCAAAACATTAAATCTGCGAAGCCGATATATAGTACTGCATGTGCCTAGCCCTGTCCAAAGAGTTTGAACACTTTCCAGTTTTGGCCACATCCACCAAACGCTTGACTGCTAATTAAAATTTAATTTTTCCTGTTTTCTCTGCACCATAAGTGGTGATTGATATATATATACAGTCCTATGAAAAAGTTTGGGCACCCCTATTAATCTTAATCATTTTTAGTTCTAAATATTTTGGTGTTTGCAACAGACATTTCAGTTTGATATATCTAATAACTGATGGACACAGTAATATTTCAGGATTGAAATGAGGTTTATTGTACTAACAGAAAATGCGCAATATGCATTAAACCAAAATTTGACCGGTGCAAAAATATGGGCACCTCAACAGAAAAGTGACATTAATATTTAGTACATCCTCCTTTTGCAAAGATAACAGCCTCTAGTCGCTTCCTGTAGCTTTTAATCAGTTCCTGGATCCTGGATGAAGGTATTTTGGACCATTTCTTTCTACAAAACAATTCAAGTTCAGTTAAGTTTGATGGTCGCCGAACATGGACAGCCCGCTCTCAAATGATCTGAAAACAAAGATTGTTCAACATAGTTGTTCAGGGGAAGGATACAAAACGTTGTCTCAGAGATTTAACCTGTCAGTTTCCACTGTGAGGAACATAGTAAGGAAATGGAAGACCACAGGGACAGTTCTTGTTAAGCCCAGAAGTGGCAGGCCAAGAAAAATATCAGAAAGGCAGAGAAGAAGAATGGTGAGAACAGTCAAGGACAATCCACAGACCACCTCCAAAGAGCTGCAGCATCATCTTGCTGCAGATGGTGTCACTGTGCATCGGTCAACTATACAGCGCACTTTGCACAAATAGAAGCTGTATGGGAGAGTGATGAGAAAGAAGCTGTTTCTGCACGTACGCCACAAATAGAGTTGCCTGAGGTATGAAAAAGCACATTTGGACAAGGCAGCTTCATTTTGGAAACAAAAATTGAGTTGTTTGGTTATAAAAAAAGGCGTTATGCATGGCGTCCAAAAAGAAACAGCATTCCAAGAAAAACACATGCTACCCACTGTAAAATTTGGTGGAGGTTCCATCATGCTTTGGGGCTGTGTGGCCAATGCCGGCACCGGGAATCTTGTTAAAGTTGAGGGTCACATGGATTCCACTCAGTATCAGCAGATTCTTGAGAATAATGTTCAAGAATCAGTGACGAAGTTGAAGTTACGCCGGGGATGGATATTTCAGCAAGACAATGATCCAAAACACCGCTCCAAATCCTCAGGCATTCATGCCGAGGAACAATTACAATGTTCTGGAATGGCCATCCCAGTCCCCAGACCTGAATATCATTGAATATCTGTGGGATGATTTGAAGCGGGCTGTCCATGCTCGGCGACCATCTAACTTAACTGAACTTGAATTGTTTGTCCAAAATACCTTTATCCAGGATCCAGGAACTGATTAAAAGCTACAGGAAGCGACTAGAGGCTGTTATCTTTGCAAAAGGAGGATCTACTAAATATTAATGTCACTTTTCTGTTGAGGTGCCCATACTTTTGCACCGGTCAAATTTTGGTTTAATGCATATTGCACATTTTCTGTTAGTACAATAAACCTCATTTCAATCCTGAAATATTACTGTGTCCATCAGTTATTAGATATATCAAACTGAAATGGCTGTTGCAAATACCAAAATATTTAGAACTAAAAATGATTAAGATTAATAGGGGTGCCCAAACTTTTTCATAGGACTGTATATATATATATATATATATATATATATATATATATATATATATATATATATTATACCTTGTATCCACAGTATTCACAAGATCCACGTAATGCGGTTTGCAGTTTGATGGGCTCAAAGTTGTCGATAGATTTCCAGGGGACTCTCAAACAGAGGGAAACCTCCCACTCTCCCAAAATAGTAGACAGATCTCCTGAGGTCCCACATTTTTGGGTCTTTCTGTGATTTTGCAGGGGACTCGGGTACTTAACATGCTGGCCATGTCCCAAAAAAAGGTGCCTGGCAAGCATGTGAATAGCCACAACAACACTCTCCAGAGTCCAGTGTAACTCTACTTGGCAAACGTTGGCAAGAGTGCCTTTATTAGACCGTACAATTCAAGATATTCAAGCGCAGGTAGAACATTTAGATCATTTCTATTTTATTATTCCTTAAGATGTTCACATTTAATCATCCACATCGCAGGAGAATACATTTCTGGCCACAACAGCTCCCATGCATGTTTTATTGCAGTTACATCATCACGTAGGAAGGAGCGGGGCTTTATCTTGTGATTGAGATGATGTGAGATGTAATGGTAATTAGCCAGGACTAGCGGCAGTAAGAGTATAATGAAACCCCTTATGATTCCATCTTTAATTAATTATGATGAAGTTCTGTGTGTTTTCGACTATGGTCTAACGTGGAAGAAGGTCAGAGGAGCCCCAGGGGTTCTTTAGCCCTGCAACTCCTATGAATCATTTCTCATCATTTTCTAATTCTTAATAAGATTTTCTATCATTCCTAGTGAGAATGTTATTGTGCAAATACTGTATTGTCATTGGATCTAATGGCCGTGCTTGCATTTCATAGAATGTCTATACGGTGTCTCGTGTCTCAGTAATGCAGTGATTAGTTTAGCAGGAAAAGACTTACATTCTTAGACCAGAACTTAGCTGGGAGGTATATAACCCAGATGCACCTCTCCTGGGATGCTGCTGTTTCCCTGCTCGGCTCTCTGCTCAGTGTAATATCAATCCCTCTACTAATTTAATATGATCCACCTTTCAGAAAAATAACAATTCCAGGCTTGACATGCTTTTACAAAAAAGAACCGTCTATAACTCTTCCTATTTCCCTCAATTCCGTTCTTGACTGAGAATTATTAGTGGTTCCCTGCTGAGACAAGCACAGGTAATGTATACATATATGCCAATATTACATCAAACATATACGTAGTTTGCACTTGAGCTTCATATTGTCCATCTGGCCATAACAACTTTTTCCATAGACTATAACCACTGCAACATTGGTTACAGATAGTTTTTTTTTTCCTATATCATGGGTGATACTTTTTAATATTGAAATGCCATGTTCTTTCCTTTGCCAGTTATTCTTATACTAATCCATGACAGCCCTACACATCTGCAAAGCCCCATGTCACATAGATGAGAACTAATGAGGTATAGCAAGGAGCAAAGATTGCCTATAAGACGTCGACGTTTCACAGCTAGCTTGTATTATTGGTGGTTAAGCTTGACACACAAAAAAGAGGAAAAGGAATATTTTAAAACTAAATGTATATAATGTCATCTTCACGGCCAACTAGGGAAACCAGACTAAGTCTATGAGACCATTAAATGGGTATTTACCCTATTCCATATTTGGGTCTCCTCAGTTAATGGAGAGGGGTCCATCACTTATCTTCATCAATGAGCAGAAGCGGGCACAGGTTACATGTAGTGTCTCTGTCTCTACCATATTGATGGTGTCATGTGATGATTCATTGAACCTGCAGGGGGTACATGAACTAGATATCCTATCATAAATCTGAATATATGTTTTCAATATATAGATAATGTCCCATTAGATTTAAGGGGGTTTTCTGTCCCCCTTCTCTCCAGGCGATCAGCAATCAGGTGATAAGGTGGCCTCTTAAGTGCCAAAATCCATAGTGCTGGATGGAGCCATAAGCAGAACCGCTGCTATTCAAGTAATAGGGACAGAGCTGTAGAATCTTTCCACTGTATAGCAATGGGGGGGGGGGGGGGGGAGCAGCTCTGCTCCTATAACTTTAATATTAAAATTTAAAATTGTTCAGCTCAGCAGCTTCTTGAGCACAAGGGATGTTGGAAGAGCTGATCAGTGCAGGGGTTAGCTGTCGAACCCCCAACAATCAGATGACCAACTCTATAAATGAAAGAAATTGAATTGCCTGAAAGGTCTATCATGGGTGATCTACAATGATCAGTTCTTTGTATCTGTTGTTTGCAATATCATCTTGTTCGCGGATTAAACTTCTAAACACAATAAAGTTATGGAATATTCTAGAAAGAATATTTGAATGATAAGAATAACACTGGCCATACATATACAGTAGGATAGCTATCACAATGCTTGCTCGGTTTACAGCCATCTTTCCTATGCACATTCAAGCACGGCTCAACCAAGTGTCTGTGTGTCCTGAATGTTGGTAGGTATCCAATGTCAGACACCTCTGTGATGGATTATCTCCTTAAATGGGTTTTCTGTGCTAAAATAATTCTGCCTTATCTTATATCCTCTATGTCAGATTTCTGTTCTCAGCTGCTAATATTCAGTGAATGGAGCAAGAAGCAGACAGCTATATTCTTTACGTAGTAGCTGAACTGATTCACTGCAGCTTAGCTTTCATCTGAGTGGAAAGGGATTGGTCTGCAGTATCTGGTCTGACCACTGCACAGAGAACAGCTGTCGACATCCTGCTCCATTCTCTGTGTATCAGCTGCTGAGAACAGCTGATCGGTGGGAGTGCCGGGTGTTGGAACATCACCAATTTGATACAAAAGAAACAAAAGAACTTTGCAGTAAAAATGTAATATGTCTGATCCCTTATCTCCCCTGACTTCTGCTGCCTGGGGAGAGTTGGAAGGATCTCACAAACAACCAATATTCATCTAATATGTATGGCCAGCATACACATTAGTTTTATGCAGAAAGGCTGGCTATCGTGATGTGCATGTGTATTTCTACATCTTTCACAAATACATGAAATTTTTAAGACAATCAGAATATTTGCATAGGCAGATAAAGACTAAGTTTTATATAAATCCCAGGTAAACATGGCGACAGGCAATAGTTACCATGACATGCCAGGAACCTGCACAGACCATAGCTCTACAGGCTGCCAATGAGTTCTGATCTGCGGTAGGTCAGAAACAACAATTGCACTGGACTCAGCAGACTGCAAGAGCGACAGGTATGGAGACTTCCATGGCATCCATGGAGGTCCAGATACTATAAATAAAATTATATATATATATATATATATATATATATATATATATATATATATATATATATTGGGAAGGGGGGGTATCCATATTCAAGGCAAAAGCTTCAGTTTTTGCTTGAAGTATTGGTTTAAATATACTGTTCCTTGTGTATAAAATGAAGCTTTAGTATATGAGACCTGCTCTGCTGCTCTTCAATAATATGTGTGCTCCTTATTTTTTATTGATCCTATTAATTCTTGTTACTCCTTGCATATTGAATCATTTTCAAGGACCAATATCAAGGAATTCAGGAAGATTCATTAACAAACCATACGCTGTAGTTCTATGTTACATCTATTTCACAGAAATGTATGTGCCAACCATATTTCTTGACTTGTCTTTGAGTTCTTTGAAAATGTATCAATGACTACATAGGCTAAATTATTTATGCTAAGAGTGAAATCTTCCTTATTAATTATATACAGTCCCAGAACTTCGCAGCTCCCAAGTAGCATAGAGAAGAAGGGAAGAAAAGCCCCAGTGTGTGAGCCAAAACGTCACTACTATTCACATGGGTGGATGAAAGCTCTTGGATGTATGTGACTTGGCAGTGCTATAATGTGCACTTTTTACTTTGCCCTTTAAGGGCTACACCTTGCTCGGCCACACATGGCCAAGATAAGAATGCACAGCCTGTTCTCTTGACCACAAGGTTGAGAGTCGTAGAAACAATTACAGCAAATGTTTGATGCTGTTTTGTATCTTCCATAGAGTTACATAGGAGGCTTGGAAACAGTATAGCACAGCAAGCTAGAACCCAACATATCAATCCAGCTCTGCAGATATATAGGTTATGTTCTTCTGAATCAACCAGTATTTCCACTATGGGAATTGGTGCCTCTTTTGTTAAGCTATCACCACTTTTATCAATATGTAGTTGAGTTCTTTGCAGCAATAAGGGTGACGCTATTGCTCCAAAGAGGTAAGCAACAACATCTTCGATTCTAAAGAAATCTCATTTGCATATTGACGATTGATATTTTATCAATGAAGCCACCAATTCACAGGTAGAAAACACTGTTTGATCTAGATGACTAGTGGCGTAGTGTTCGTGGTCGCGAGGAGTGCGACCGCAACTGGGTCCGGAGTTGTATGGAGCCCGCGGCCAGCTGGAAATGGCTGGGGCCCCGGACCACAGAGGTCGGGGAAAGCCTTATTCCCCAATCGCTATACATATTGTTAATGGAAAGGGACCTGACAGGGCCCCTTTTCATTAAATGCGAACCCAGGGAAGGTGTATAAAAATAAAAAAAATACTTCATACTCACCTGTCCTAGGCTGAGCATCTGCTTTGGGGATCTTCTTGCAGTAGATGCTAAATCCTAGTGGGCTAAAGGACCTTTGATGATGTCATCAAAGGTCCTTTAGCCCACTAGGATATGATCAGACTCTTGTGTGGGAGGAGCTATCTCAATCGTACAGGACAGTGTGCAAGCTGCAAGGAACGAGACTGATGGAAGGTAAGGAAGAAGAGAACATGTGTGAACATGTGTTGAGGGGGCACTGTGGAGCACTTAATACTATTTGGGGGCCACCATGGAGCACATAATACTGTTTTGGGGCCACTGCGAAGCATGTAATACTGTCCCAGTATTGTTTACATGCCGGGTGCTGCTCATTCACCACATTCTTGATAACTTCAGTTATGGGGACTAAAGCTGTACCCCTTTTAAATATCCGAGAAACCGCTTCAGCTCTAGGAAAGGGGTAGGGGCCCCGGACAAAAGTTTGCACCCGGGCCCACAACACATTAGTTATCCCACTGAAGATTAACTTAACCTATCTATCTGCAGGGTTGGGTTGATATGCTGGGCTCCAGTGACACACTCCCTTTAATCTGCAGCAATATGTGCTAACTTTGACTTTAAAAAATGCAGAAGGAAGAAACAACCAAAAATAATAAACATGTAAATGAAAACAAATTAATCTGAAAATAATGAAAATTTGTAAATGAATAATTGTCCTGCCCTATAGCTCTCCAATTTGCCCATACTTTCAAGCATACTGTATACGGCGTACATTTGGCTCAGCAGAAATAGCCACTAGTGGATGACTACAAGATCATTTAATGTCACAAATGAATAATGAAAAGGATGTGCCGTTTCTAAAATTATAGATAGATGTGACTTCTTTAAAGCAGACACAGCATTCTGCATTTTTAAGTGATAGATTCCCTTTAAGATTACTTGAAAGCCGTCACCTAATTTACTCGCAGTAAATTATTCAAACATTTCTAATTATGCGCCTGCAGCAGTGCGTTAGCTACCGCTCCGTGATTGATCACCATCAGCAAGTCTACAAGTATTGGCAAAGTGAGGAGGCAGACATACAACTTAGTGATCCTAAATCCAAGCTTCTCATCCAGCTACACTCCGACAGCTTAGCAAGTCTTCTTTACTACTCCACCTGACATCCCTAGGAATCACAATGGCTGGGCATCTCTGCAGTGTGCAATCTATTATACCACAGAAGGATCAGTTGTTTCATTAAAATAAGATTTTTTGGACAGTTAAAGGACCCTTATTCATTGCCCACAGGATAGGGGTTAAAGGTCAGATTGCTGAGGGTCCGACTACACAGCGAGTAGGAGAATGGGGGACTGAAGGGACCAATAAAACCCCCTTCTGAACAGAGCAACAATGCATCGCTCTATACATTGTTATGGGGCTGCCAATACTGTAATAGCCCACAGCACTAAATGGAGCACCAGTCATGAAAGTGCACTGGCACTGGAATTCAGTGGTTGGATCTACAGAGATCTGACACTGAAGTGTCTTTAATGGCACAATCCCTTTCATTCTAACTCACCATTAATATTCTAGCAGTGTCATTTGTTTCATCCCAGCTCAGTTGTATCTATAAGTTTTGAACCCCTTCATTACGGTCAACTGGGTCATGTTGTCCCCAGCCTACCAATTAGCTTTATCTACTGTGTAGACAGGAGGTCAGTCTCTGTATAGGACTCCCTGGGAATTACAGGGTTACATCAGCATATATCAATTTACTCGTGACAGTTCTCAGACCCCTCCAATCCCCACCCAAGTTTTCCTTCCTTGTTTCTTTGTATATCCCCCATACACAGCAGGCTGCTGAAATATCATTTCTGCCCTAGCTAAAACATAAGGAGAGTGGTGATCTTGTAGGGAAGTCCATATAGTGATTAACTACAGAGTTATAAAACTCCCCTGATAGACACTGTCTATACTATCAGTATGCTGTGTGCAGAGTCTACAGTGTATTTCTATAAAATGCAGCTTCATGCTGCTTTAATTTGCCTGCTGCTTGTAAGATCTGACAGGGAATAACCAATCACATGCAGAAGGCAGATGGGACAGGCTAAACCTGCATCACATAGCAATCACTGAGGCTCTTCAGTATGAGTTAGGGGACTAAAGTTCTATGGCACTGATCTATTTCTTGATGGCTTTGAGAAAACCAAGTGCAATATGATGAGATTTGGCCCCCTCTGCTTTTGTAAAGCTACAGGCCTACTGGGAAATACAGTCTGCATATCGGAGAAAAGATAGAATTAAAATGGAAGACAACCTACAAATGGCACCTCAAATAAACAATCTCTACGTTATTCTTTAATAGTAGCCTATGCTGCACTATATAGGCAAAATCATTTCTTCTTTAATGTTACACATCAGATAACAGATCCCACTGGGATTGTCTTCCATGGGTTCTGTCTTACACAGAAATCAATGGGTTAAAAAGCCTCCCATTGATTTCAATGTGTAGCACGCATAAGACGGCACCCTTTGAAATCAATGGGATCTGTTTTGAAGCGCCTCACTCTGACACTTATTTACGTGTCAGAATGAGTGGTGCGTTACTCCGTGGGAATGAGGCCTTCCAGTATGGCACTCACTTCCTGGTCTTAAAGGGTTGCTGAGTTTTCATCAAAACCTGAAATATCTTGCTAGGCAGTCTGTTCTTATAAGCTTTCATACATGTCTATGTCTTATAAGCTTTCGTACATGGTGTAATTTCAGTTTTTCCTGCTGATAATAGTTCTACTATGGCTACAGCCCATTTTACTTTTCTCCCTGAGACTGGGGGCATGTACAGTAAGGAGCAGTCAGCCCCATCCACTATCCTTTACTGTTATTACTGGTAACTTTACATATAACTCTGCCAAGAGTAAGTGTAAACTAGTAAATAAATAGTGATAGAGAAATAGCAAAAAGACCAAGTGGACATAATATAGGAGATCCAAGGAAATTGGACTTCAAATCCAGGTTATGATGCAGCTAAAAATATCATTGACACAGAAAAAGAGAAGTCTAGGAGTAAAGTCAAGAGATATGCTTATTGTCTATGACTAGCACTCCATCAGTAATCATACACACAGACAAAAGTAAATATAACCAAATAGTAGACTTTTCTTACACTATATGCTCCTCCCCCTTTCTATTCCAGGCCCTCCCCCTCCGCTCACTGTGAACCTGTCTTTAGTTTGAAGGTAACTAAGGACTGAACTTCCCTAGTAGCAGGTAGTGAGTAGCAAATTATCTAGAAGGGAGACGGCTATTGGCAGGAACTTTAGAGAAGTTTTCAGGCAGAAAAGAGCAATATTTTTAAGTAAAGTGCATTACATTTTGATCCCAAATCACATGCTCTAAATGTAGGAAAAGTGAGTGACATTTAACAGAAAATCTATTGAAAGCTTACATATGTCTATGCTGTACAATAGGCATAAGCAGCTATTAGTGAACAGAAATACATGTTCTGATTCATACAGGTCACACTGATCACTGTTATACCTAAGTAAGTTGACCTGTTATTATAAACCCTTTGAGATTCTCTACCTAATGATAGTCTACTACATATGCCAATAATGTATTGTCCTACCCCTTACAGACAGCTATTTCTACTTGTAAGACGTGAGGCCCGACCAGCTGTGAAATATAACCCTGGTTTGACATAATGCTCGCACGTTAAGTCATAATTATACACATTACTGTCTTTTTCAGCCCACATTGTGCAGCGCGGCATAATAGGCTGACAACATCTAAATAAATGATGCCAGCAGAAACCATTAACATGTCTATTTATGGGTTGTGGATTGGGCTTCTTTTGATCTTAAAAAATAAAGAGTCAGAAGCTCTTAATACCAGGGTTTAGACAGTGCCTTTATACTACAGATAGGCTCTGCCTTCCCGCACATGCCTTAGATACATTTTGTGTGAAAGAAACACTACAAAGTCATTAAGTTAATCATTGAATATACAGTAAGGGACATGAATAGGCGGAATCCATTAGGGTTTATTCAGCATTAGCTTTAATGACCCAAGAAAATAGATCAAAATTTATCATGAAATATCATTTTCCTCAAATATTTCTATCGAGCAGGTAAACTAAATATAACAAGACCACTGAAAATAGTATTGTAAGGGTTATAAGATTTGCATTTGGATGTGTATAAGTATTGTATAAGTTGGTTTGAAGACAAACGTGCCTCATTCGGGTCATTCATGCAGCAGTGTGTTAAGGCTAATGCTAAAGCAACTTTTTTGTTGCAGATTTTGCTGCAGTTTTTCAAGCCAAACTCAGAAGTGGCTACAAAGGTAATGGGAAATATAAAGGGAGTTCTTATACTTTTCCCTTCTACTCAACCCACTCTTGGCTTTGGCTCAAAAACCGCCCCCAAATCTGCAACAAAAAAGTTGCTTTTCCTCAACATGGAGACTTAGGCTAAAGGCTTTCTCCAGGGATGATTCTACTGGATGAACCACAGGTTTCCATGCTGGTTCTGATCTGGGTCATGTCTCTTTCCTCCTCTCCTGGTTTACTGCTAGCTACCTGTCTTATGAGGGGTTGCTGAATACATCATTATAATAATAAACCTAGCCCCTATTATATAGGTAACTAGCAATGAACACCGTAGAGGAGGGATTGACGCAGGTCGGGTACTGACTTCAGTCATGTAGCTTAGGGTTTGAACCAGCTGGGAAATCCATGGTTCATCTGCAATAGAACCTGAGGAGTATAGAAACCCTCCAGGGGCCACACAGTGGCTCAGTGGTTAGCACTGCAGCCTTGCAGCGCTGGAGTCCTGGTGTTCAAATCCTGCCGAGGGCATAGAATCATCTGCAAGGAGTTTGTATGTTCTCCCCGTGTTTGCATGGATTTCCATCCCATATTCCAAAGACATACTGATAGGGAAAAATATGCATTGTGTGCTCTATGTGGGGCTCACAATCTACATTTAAAAAAAAAAAAAAGAAACCCTCCTTGGAGAACCCCTTTAAGGTAGTAAGTGGGTGACTATGAACCCTCTTTCCCTATTCTGCTGCTTTGACTGTCAGCAGTATATCCTTGTTTAGATAGTAGTAGTAAGTGCCCCATAGTGACGAATAGCAGTTGAATGAACATTTGGCCACAGCCTTTTGTCCCAACCCCATACACATATACACTCAGTTCAGCTTAGCATGCATGTGCTCTGGATGTAGAGAGAAGAGTAAGTTTCTGCCAGACTATTCGGGAGGCTTATCAATAGGATTGGGCATGTAAAATTCAACATGTCTGATCTTCCATTCCCCCACATCATCTGTACTTCACATTAGGTAGGAGAAATTACTTTCCCCCCCCAATGTTAATATAATTTACAGGCAACCTATGGTACTTCAGCTATTATAAAACTACATCTCCCAGCGTGCATACTTGCTCTGCTGTTGTTGGAACTCCCATGGAAGTGAATGGAGCATTCATGGGGTGCCAAAGGTTGCTGACCCCTGTGATAATGTGTATGAGCACTTTAAGAAGGGCACAATACATGAATCTTACATAGTCACCTAATAAAGTTATAAGAAGATCCACTGAAATGGCCAATACTAATAATTCATAGGTCATACAATACATACAATGCTACAAATGTGACATGACTACAGTATAAGGAGAAATGGTTGTAAAGCATGTTCAGCTGACACTATTGGAATGCCAAGGCCGTACGGTATCTCCGGTGTTGGCAATGAGTTGCGCGGCGTGTGATTACAGTTCTTTGTGTTGCCTACAGACAGTTCTCTGAGCACTCCACTTCACAATGTTAGCTAAACAAAAGAGACTTCAAGTTTAAAGGGTGTCTTCACCATACACAAGGATTTGGATCATCCATCTGGAAAGAGCACAATAATTACAGCACTGAGAGAGAAGGTGAAGGGCTACGGGATAAGGATGAGCAAGAAAAAAAATCCCTTACAGTGTAACAAAGGTGAGAAAACTGAAATATCTACACCACCTGCTCTCGCTGCCTCTATGGATCATACATTGCACCTTTAACCAACATGATGGAGGATTAGGGCTTCGTGTATCAGAACCAGTCAACGGCTTTGATGGCTAAAACCTCTTTAGCAGCTGAGTTTCTGTAAGGCTGGACAATAATTGCATTTTCCTGGCTTGGAAAGATGCTCAGTACTCGGCGTAGAGAGAGAATGCAAATCAACAGGGCTATAATGCATAATATATATAATATATATATATATAATTACATAATATATAATATAGATAATATATCATTGAAGATCAAAAGTGATATATTACCATTCAGATGACCAGACTGCAAAACTACTGTGTATAGGGGACATTTTTCATGGCTGTTTTGCATCCATGGTGCACATGGTGTAATGGGTCTAGTCATGTGATGTCCATCATACAGATACTAATATTGTGAATAGAGATGGGTGAACCAATTCATTACGAACATGGTTCAATCCGGATATTCCAAAATTTAACAAAACCAAACAATCAGAGATTCATCTTGGATGAACTAAAAAGGCAGCCATGACATGGACTGTGGTAAATAATTATACTATGTAACTAATAATGTGTTCGACCAAAAACATATGAGAGACCCATGCCACCCGAAATTAATGAATCTTGGGGGATTCACCCTTCTCTAATTGTGAACAGAGTCTTACTCGAAGGGTGTCAACCACCTCCCCCCCAAGTATATTGAACTGTCAAAATCTTGTTACAGAGCAAATTACTTTGATAGATACCACATCCTTGTTATGTATGTCACTTTTGTAAATCTGAAGGAAACAGCTTTGAAGTCTTAAACGAATGTGGCAGCTGGTGCACTGGAGGCGGGCCGTCATCTCCCTGGAGCACTACTCTTGCCACCACTCTTGTGATCGGTAACATGGTGTTGACACTTAAATATGCTTGGCGCAGAGGGTAGATTCTCTTTAACCACTTCCGGACCGCCCATAGACTATTTACGTCCGTATAGTGGTTGCCTTGGTCTGACAGGATGTGCCGGTACATCCTGTCAGAACACAGCAACTGCACGGAGATCGTGCAGTTGCTGACACTGGGAGCCGGCTGTAACTTCAGCTGGAGCTCCCAGAGAGAAGACAGGGAAGGTTTATTCCCATCCCTGCCTTCTCGATCAATGTGTATACAGCACTCAATGAGCGCTGTATACACAGCTATGCGCGCCGCCATGATGGGGCCGCCCTCTCACCCGGCAGTCTTGTCATCCTCCGGGCTCAGTGTCTTGCAAGAACTTGCAAGAAAAAAATAAAACACATTCAAAAATAAAAACAACATAAAAATAAAGCCCTATGTGTCCCCGAAAAAAAAAAAAATAGCTGAATGAGACATACGAGAAAAATGTTACAGCCCTCTAAACTGCACATACAAAATAAACTTAAAATGTGTCTGGTCCTGGACCATAAATTGGCCCGGTACTGAAGTGGTTAAAGGAGTAGTCTGGGATTTTCAGAAAGAAAATATACAAGAATAAATACTTACCTGTTTCATCCCCTGCCGCTGCAGTACAGTCACCCGAGATGGTCCACCCAGTCCTCAGATTCATCCTTCACATGGTTGGTGTAGCCAGTTAGTAGTCTGAACAGTTCCATTTGCATTTATGGCATGTAGGACACACATTATGCACACATGTACAATCATGAGCAGAAAGGAGTGAACATAAAACATGTTATCCATGAACAGTGTTAGGTTTTTCTTGATTCTGATGCTTAAGACTCACAGCAGATGTGACAGGTTTATTACAAAAGTTTGCAAACAATGTGCAAGGAACGTCTCCGAATAATGTGGGTAAATAAAACCAGTAATGCATCAAATAGACAAAGGTGATTTTTACTTGTTAACTATTCCAGAGAATGGCAAGCAGAGGATATTTCTGTAAAAAAGCGTAGTTCTACAATGTACTGATGTGTGAAGACTACATCTGTGACAGAGACCCACAAAGGGGCTTATTTCGAGTATGAACCGACAGCAAAATATTCGTTTCCCTAGAAACAGCAGATTGTGACTTTTAATGAGAAGTTCAAGTTTCTCTTTGGCCTATAGCCTGCTCGTCTTAAAAGTACTCATAAGGAATAACTCAAGAATAAGAAGGTCACCAAAGTCATGGAGGTCATAAAAGCTGTGAATGCCATTCTGCCCACATGAGGATAAATCAATATCACAACTTGCCATGAAAAATTATAATTTTACCAAAATAAATATGTATTCGATGTTTCCTATAATACTCTATGTATCTTCAATGTATAGATGGATGCACCTACAAACACCAGCTGATACATGTATAAAGTGTATACTGTCACTATATAGGGGTGACACTGAAAAACATACATGGCAAGATCCATGTGACCAAACACAATGTCATTTTTATTATAACATATATGATGCCTAACTGGTGGTTAGACAGCACACATCAATAAAATAGCACATGGTTAAATTAGAGTATAAAATGCTAAATATATACCCATATCACGTACTAGTAGTCACATATGGAATAGTTAGCATATAGTCCAAATATCACATTGGGTATTCACTTCAAAGTCAGCCACCGAGTATACCTGCTATGTTGAGCTACCTGGTGGTATATAACCAGTATCATGGGAATAGAATATCCAAATATGAGAAAAGGAGATCTTGGGCTTCCTCCCTATATATCAATGCTTGGAACTCCTGAAACCCAGTGGCATGATCTGGGATTAAAGCCAAGCCAGAATATCTTCTCTAAAAGGAAGAGAGACCCATCCGCAGACGGCTGTTTCAAGGTTATTGCCTATCAATGTAAAGCAGAGTACTGGTGAGTGAGAGGTCATAGACTTGTGTTAGAATTTAGGAGAACTTTGTCTACTTAAAGAGATTATTGCCTTTTCAGACCAACTTGTTGTATACAGGGATTTATAGACCATAAATGTTCTACTAGGTATTTTGGAAAAAGAATATACCAATATGTCCTCCTTGGTAGAAAGAGCAGAACTGACTCTAGCACAACCTTTCGGAAGGTAGCTCACTGCCTGGTCTTCCTGAAACTTTTTGGCATGATCTCGGATTAAAGCCAAGCCAGAATATTTCCTCAAAAAAAGAAGAGAGAACCATCCACAGACAGCTTTTTTTGAAGGTGGTTGTAAAATCTCTGACTGTTCGGGTCTCTTCGTCACCTTCTGCTCACGTGCTGCGGCGCTGGAGGCGTGTGCAGTTTGGTTTATGGCTTAAAGTTTTTGGTTACACTGTTTGAACACAGCTCTACTGCTGTGATTGTATTTGCACCACACCCGTCTTCTGCCCTTGTTTGTCTTTGCTCCTCTAATGGTTAATCTGGCCTTGCCCTGTGATTGACAGCTGCCTTCCTGTGAACTCCATGGGCGGGTTCTTCCTTCCTATTTAACCTTGGCTCTCATTCACACCAATGCTTGCTATTGCCTTGTGCATACTCGCTCCTTACTGTCCCTATTTTGCTTTCTTTCTTATCCTTCACCTTTGGCTTCCCTCACTGACTATTCTCTGGACTCTGATTTGGCACTGCATCGCTCAACTGTTACTGACCCTTGGCTAGCTGACCTCTCTTTTTTGTTGTCTGTCTTGTCTGCGTTTTGTGTCTCACCTATACAGGAAGTGACTGTCTTCGTGGTTGCCGCCTATTATGTAGGATAGGGCCTGGCAATAGGAAGGGTTCAAACAGTTACTGGGGAATTGCGGTCCTAGCAATTCCCTTACAGTGGTGGGTTATTTCCCCTAATCAGTGCAAAGCAGGGTACTGGGTGGTTAAGGGACAGATTATACACCACTAGATTTCAGGAAAACCTGGCATTGATCTGTAAGGAGCTAACTTCCAAAAGGTGACGCTAGAGCAAGTTCTCCTTTTTCCACCAAGGTGGACATATTTGCATATGTTTTTCCTAGACTCATGCAGAACACGTATGATCTATAACAGGGGTAGGCAACCTTCGGCACTCCAGCTGTTGTAAGACTACAACTCCCAGCATGCATACTTGCGCTTCTGTTCTTGGAGCTCCTATGGAAGTGAATAGAACATGCTGGGAGTTCCACAGTAGCTGGAGTGCCGAAGGTTGCCGACCCGTGATCTGTAAGTTTCTGCTCATCACAAGTTGGGCTTAAAAAGTAGTAGCCTCCTTAAGGAGAAATGGTAACCAGTATGATCTCTATTGCCAGGCCCACCAAAGTATCAGCTGATCCTCTGTAGAGACTAGGCTCTAACACAATAATGGGTGCAGAGGGTGCAGTAGAAGACAACCCCATTTAGATTTGATTTTGGAGCCATTCACTTATCACTATGGTTTTGAGGCATCGTTGATATGTCCCACATGTACAGGGAAAACAATAATGTAATTAAAATGTATATGTACATGTTCTGTATAAATGGTGGGTGACAATCACTCTTGTTATGGTCTCGGGATCCTTTACCACGGACTGGCCCCTGACTGATAACTTCTCAGTACAGTACAGGAAAAACACACCAAAAGAAAACAAAATCGGAAGTATGAGCAGTTTGGACTTCTAGTGTGGATCCTCCTACACCCTGCCTCGCACAACTAGAAGTAGCCGTGGGCCCGACTAACTTGCCTGAATGGGCACGAGCACAGCCGGAGAAGTAGCTAACCTACCAAGGGAAATAGAGCCCCTGTCTAGCTTCACGTTTACGAAGGAGAGGCAGATACAGAACAAGCCCCCCATGGATGTCCAGACGCGGACTAACGGTGAACATGAGAACACAAAAGCATAGGAAGAGAATAAACGTTAAACACAGAATAACTGAACTAAGCAAGGGATAGGGAAAAACAGAACTTAGGATCACACATAAAAAAACCCCTACCAAAATTCCAAACTTCCAAACAGAAAAATACCTAGGGCTCGCTGCGCCCGGAACACTATGTCTGGATACAAGCTCAATACTTAGCGAACCAGTCCTGTGTGAACAGGAGCAAGAAACTGGATGGGCCAGGATGCAGATGGTAGCAGCTTCAGACGACAGACCATTACTGGAGAACAGGAACAGACGTTTAAGACCGGCATCAGATAGCATGTGCAACAGCCTTATATAGTAAAGAGAAGGCCTCGCCCATGGCCTGTAAAGTATTCAGCACTGCAGAGAACTTAACCCCTTCAGAGGCCAAGACACACCAGGCACTGATCCATCAGGCCACTCACCACGTGATCCACGCTCGAGTGCCAGAGCAGAAACTGCATGTCTGGTGTGAACATTCCCCTGCCGTGCATCAGGTGGTTCACGCGCTGAATACTGTCCGGACACTCTGCACCTGAACCTAACAGGCCGAGACTGCTGAGACCGGGTCATAACAACTCTACAGGGCTCATATGCTCACTAGTTTGATCACGAAGTCTTGATGGCCTTGACATGTTTGCAATAAAACACAGAATTTTTATAGAAATCAGGAAACTGGATTTTTCTTTTACGTATTGCCTAAGTTGCCCATTAATACCCACATAGTAAACCTAAATTCCATTATGTCCGCTTCTTAATAAAAAGTTTATTTCCTTAGATATTGCAGGTTGGCTTAGTGGTAACAAGCTCGAGGAACGGTTTAATAACCACAGGTATAAGAAGTGATATTGACCAGCTTGACCGCAAGCCATTTAAAAAGCAAAACCCTTTTCAGGTCTGCATGCGGCTGGTGCTGATGCTTTTGTTGCAGTATAGAGGCAAGATAAGAAACATAATGAACATATTCTCAGGGAACTGAGGATTGCATTCACACAGTTGGAAATATATCCTTAACTTGAAAGTGAAAACAATGTGTAATGTTATAAGCTAGAAAATCCTTCTAGTTCTGGGAGTTTGGCTTACGCTCACGTTGAGAACTAAGAAAAAAGATTTCTCTTGGGATAGAGTCCCCGTTCTTTAAAACGCTAACTAAATTCTCTCGTTGAGCCTTTTATGCTGTAATTTACCACATGTTCACATTATGTTGCAATGACCTCATACCCAGCCAAGTGCGCGCGATTTCTATTGCTAATTGTATGTGCCAGGAAATGCACGTTATATGTTACTGTGCAAGTCTTCAAAGAAGGACCAAAGTTCAGTCTCTTTTTGAAAATCACCATTTGATGTATTTATAAACTTGTTTTTGTCAGTAAAACTGTTACACTTTATTGATATTCGGATTCTCGGAGTTTAGCGCTGTACATTCCCGGCGTAAGGAAAAAAAAGTAATTTGTCTCCTGCTTTTAAGTCGTTGGAACTAAACTGGTTTTGCATCCTTTTTGTTCATGGAATTTTTTGATAATATTGGCTTTTCTACAGCAATTACTTTTCTAAAAAAAAAAAGGAAATTATGATTTCTAAGGAATTTTAAGAAATTTAAAAAAAGAGACCCTACCTATCCTTACTAACCTATCACGCTCTGTATCTGTATACTACACCTACTCCCCTGAAATCCAGTATCCTGCTTGATTAAGCAACAATCCTTTATTTAGAATTCCGCTCTTCTTTTTCATCCTTTATGCAATGATATCAATCCCATCATGCCTCAGTACAACATTACTAGAGTAAGTACAAAGGGAGAATAAAAAGTATTCCAGGATAAAATGATACGCCGCTGAGAAATTTTAATCCTTTAATGAATTGGTATAAATAAAATGGCAACGCGTTTCAACACCTAAACCGGTGTCTTCATCAGGCCAATCATGTGGTCAAAGGATACAAAGCTTCCCATCATTGCCATTGCCTGTCAGTGCCCCCATTTGCACGCCCACAGAATCCCTGCTTGACTGTTATATTTGCTGTGAAATGGTTACTTTTCTTCTTTCTGACAATGGAAGGCTGTGTATCAGAAATCTTCTCACTAGAGATGAGCGAACAGTAAAATGTTCGAGGTTCGATATTCGTTTCGAGTAGCCCCTCAATATTCGACTACTCGAATCGAATATCGAACCCTATTATAGTCTATGGGGGGAAAATGCTCGTTTCACGGGTAGGCAACATTCGATCAAATTATACTTACCAAGTCCACGAGTGAGGGTCGGGCTGGATCCTCCAAGAAGTCTTCTCCGTGCAGCGTCCCCGCGGCATCTTTCGGCTCTGAATTTACTCTGCCAGGCATCGGGCCTGGGCAGAGCCGACTGTGCATGTCCGCACTACAAGCGGACATGCGCAGTCGGCTCTGCCCAGACCCGATGCCTGGCAGAGTGAATGAAGAGCCGGAAGACGCCGCGGGGAAGCTGCACGGAGAAGACTTCTAAAGGTAAGAGAAGAACCAGCGTTGATTGGCCGACTGTATAGCATTCGGCCAATCAATGCTGGTTCTGCATCTAACTTTTACATTTCAACAGCGAGTGGTACTCGATCGAGTACGAGTATTTCGAATACCGTAGTATTCGATCGAATACCTACTCGATCGAGTACTACTCGCTCATCTGTAATCACTACAACTCCTATAGTTACACCAGTGTTTCTGATCTATCTATTACACCTATAGTTTTGTATACCTTAGTAGTTATTGTTGTTATTATCACAAGAAGAACTACTTTTGAGCTTGAGTGATATCCTTGAGTGATATATATTTTTACTTTTTTGGAAGCGCACTTATTAGCATATTTTCTGCGTAAGCACAAGAGGATTGAGATAGTGCGAGGGTCATTAAATTGTGCATGTTTAATACATCATAAATTATTTTTACACAATTACAATTACAAACTCCTTTCTTCATTTTGACTTGAGTTTCTCAGGGGTTCTATTTCTAGACTCTCTCCGATTCCCTTAACTATGTATCTTGTTCATTGCCCTAGTTAAAGCCGTCAAGATATTCCACCTACTGTACGATGGTTATGAATATAAATAAGGAATGCATTTTAGGGTCATTGTCTACTAATGGAGGCTCCCAAGAAATTTATACCTTTGCTCCCATGGAGCTAAAAAAAAATCTTGGGTGATTTTAGATGATTTTTTTAATGACATTTTACCATGGAAATATAATAACTCTAGAATAACGCACTAGAGGTACATGATACAAGGCATTGTTGGATATATGTTTCTTGGCTTCCTCTATTATGTGGTTTCTAATTGCTATTCTATTCTTTGCCGGTGTCATGACATAACAGGGCCTATGCATTTTATGTCATTTTATCTCCAGGTTTTTAGCTGGTCTCCTTGTAGACACTTTTACTGCAGGGTTCAATCTATAAATATATATATTTTAGACAAACAAACTCAATTTTGATGTGAATCTCAAAGCCGATGACTCAAGTCTACCATCCTTATCTTCAAACCCTCTACATTTCCTTACATGTCATCTTCATCTCTATCAGTATTGGAAATACATATCACACAAGCATTAATAGGAACCTGTGAGTCAAATATGCAGGCTCAATAAGCAGATATTGCACCCTCAGGCACATGAATTCCCCCATGAATTAAACAGGAGGGTCTCACCGTATTGAAATACCCCCACATTCATGGAGTTTAACGGTCAGCAAAAAAATACAGCAGGGCGGCTGATGAGATTCCAGATTCTTGCAAGTAAGCTATGTCTACTTTTACAACCTTTATCTCTTTTGACATAATTCATCGCGAAAAAAAATAAAGCAAATTTTTTTAAAAAATTCCTATCATTTGCGTCTACTCCACCTATACTGGCATAAATATTTCCATGAAAACAGACAAACACACCCTGCATAGTCTGATCATGCTGTCATATGTCATTCCATCTTTTCACTACTTTTTGCTTATGTACTAAAAGTTTTTAAAAAACACAGAATCTAATATGACTGTAGGATCAGACTACACGAAGTACAATTGTTGTCTATTATCATGGAGACATTTAGGCTTGTAAGAGCTGTAAACCTAACATAATAGGTCATTTTTGATTAAGACAGGCCTCAACGGTGACCTCGGGGTGGAGGTCTTCACCCGGGAGGCCTGAAGAAGACACAGAGAGAGCGATGGACAACACAAGGAGTGTAATAATTTAACTTTCAGTTCTATCTGAACAAGTTCAGACTGAAATGAACGGAGGGGTCGAGTTGTCTGAGCCTGAAACAAAACCAATCTTCAGAGGTTCGCCCAGCATTAGTTGTGAAGAACCTTGCATAGATAATATTTAGAATTGAATTCCTTGAGCATTGGGCAGTCATTGAAGAGATTGCTAAAAGAGTATCAAGGGTAGAGATGGATTAACCAGTTAGATGGGGGATGAAAGAGTTCTAGACAGATGTTGAAGTAGTCTATGCAGGAGATGAAACCTGGCAAAAACATTTTTGTTGACTGAGCAAGGTGGTTAGAGCTTGGATGTCTGGTATATAAAACAGGACAGAGTCAATGGTTACCCCAAGACAGGCAACTGGTGACATGACCTAAACAGTACATTTCATAATTTCATACTCTATATTGAAGTTCTCTTTCATCAGTATTTCATCACTTTTGGTATTTTTCCATTGGATCTGTTAAGACAAGAGACCAGATACAAACTAATAAAGGTCCTAGAATGTTTTGTAATCTAAGAAAGTTCTATCTGATCGATCTCCTTCCCAGTCCATAACCTACCTTCCTTTTGGAGCGGCATTACTCTTTATATGGTGCACATTTTCAGAGAACCTATTCACTTGGTATTAACGGAGATAATTCTGTATCTCTGATTGCTACTATCTTTTCAATGACCCTATTTCCTGGGGCACACCGACCTGACTGATCTCATTTATTGAGGCTCTTCAAGAAAAAAGATGAGCCAGCGTGTTGTCACCAAAGTGTAGACACAATCCCCTATTCCTCTATTCTATACTTTTTATTTTCTCGGTTTCCACTTGATTTAGAAATATAATTTCCTTCCTAGTTACAGTAGAGTATAATGGTTCTGTCACTGTTTCATGTCATTCCAGAGTCTCAAATGAACTTCAGCTGGAGTTTCTCTAAAGTCTTATTCACACAAGCGTTGGTTCAGTATTCTGTCCATAGAGTGTACCCTATTCCATGCAGAATACAGATACAGTGATATTCTATGTAGGTGTTCAACTCCTGTGTGTATGAGCACCGCTCCATTTAAACTCATCTGCAACGGGGGCTCAGGACCCTTGTTCTAGTGGTCAGTAGGACTCCCAGTGGTGGAGGTGGTGATGAACCCCAAGGATCATACATTTTGATCTATCCTGTGGATAATGATACATTACTTTTCTAAAATAACCTTTTTAAGTTTCTCGAAAGTTTCTCGAAAATCTTATTCACACAAGTGTTGGTTCCGTATTTTGTCCATAGAGTGTACCCTATTGGATGCAGAATACAGATACAGTGATATTCTATGGAAATGTTCAACTCCTGTGACTCAGTACACAATATCATAGTGCTCAGCTATCTTCAAGTGTGCATGTATGAGTCCTCTGGAATGGGGGCTCAGGACCCTTGTTCTAGTGATCAGCGTTAGGGTTGAGCCGATCTTGACTTTTCAGGATCGATTTTGGAATCCAATTTCTGATCATTTTTCATTCAAACCCGATCTCGATCCCAATTCCGATCCCAATGCAAGTCAATGGGATTTTTTTACTAATCGGAGATCAGATTTTAAAAGCAATCCTATTCAATATACAGCATGGAATCTAACAATTGAACGCTTTAATTGTTAGAATCCACACTGTGTAGTGAATTTTTTTAATCACTAAGTAGCCAGAGGATTTTTTTTTAATCCTCTGGCTACTTAGTCCACCCTGGTGTCCACTTACCTGAAGAGATGGCTTGTCCGGTGCTCGGTGTTCTCGGTCTTCTTTGCCTCGCTGCCCCCGCCTCCCAGGTTAGTGTTTAAAGAGCTAGGAAGGCGGGGCTTGTAGCTTAGGAGAGTGTGGGCGGGAACAGGGTGGGGAGCCGTGACGTCTCCCCTCCCAGTACCCGCCCACACTCTCCTAACCTGCCCACACTCTCCTAACTTGGGAGGCAGGGGACAGCGAGGCGAAGAAGACCGGGCACCGGACCAGCCATTTCTTCAGGTAAGTAGCTACTAGAAATGTTAGCTAGTCTCCCATTAGAATGAATGGGAGACTAGCTAGCAAAGCATTGTAGGAAATGATCACCGATCTTGATCCCACCTAAAAAGATCGTGTTCGGGATTCCGATCGCGATCATGAATTTTTCTCGATCGCCGATCAGATCCAATTTTTTCCGAACACGATCGCTCAACCCTAATCAGCGTCCTTGCACAAAGTGGGAAAGGGTCCATGCACACAGCACCATAATAGAGATTGCCATACAGGTCTATTAACAGGTCATTTTGCATGTGTAAGATATCGCATTACATTTTACCTGCAGTCCAATTTTCCTACAGATCTTTTTTTTGTGAATACATCCGTATAGCATCCTCCTTAGTAAACGGCATAAAACGTGCTGATAGCTGTGAGTTTTATGTGAGTGCTGCTGTTATAGCTCACAAGTGCACTTTCAGTGATAATTGATATAAACATCCTCATTAGTTTATGAAAGCATATTTATTACATTTTATGTTGTGAATGATTCACATTATGGGTAAAGCACTTTACTCCTCTCCTCTCTGCAAAAACCGCAAAACACATGAAGTATCAAAGTAGTTGCCGACTCAGCATTTCCTGCATGAACAGTACGACGGCCTCTTTGGTCACCTCGTGTTTTCCACATCCCTGACAATTGATAGAGTTTACACTTCAGTCTCATTAAGTCAAGCTATAGTGAAGATGCACTAAAATGAAGGCACTCACCCAATAATAACCTTTTGTGTCAATGCCAATAGTTCTTCCATAGCACGGGAACGGTTTTCAAAACCCATTAGAAACTAATAGAAATTGAACACCTCTTTTAACTTGCTTTCCACATATGGTTACTTTCTATCCCATAGATAAAATTAACTATAAAAGGAGAAGGAAGAATAAACCTAGGATGGAACTTCATTTATATGGTATGCCAGATGTCCTCCATATTTAAGTAAAGGGTCTGTTCCTTTTAGACTATTTTTTATGGAAAGAAGTGCATACTTATACACTGTCTACCAATAAGTATTTGGACACTCAATAAAGTTCGGCAGGGGTGGAGTTATGGTCTGGGGGGTGTTTCTCCTGGTATGGACGGGGACCCTTGGTCCCAGTGCATGGTAAACTCAACGCCGACGCCAATTGCACTATTTTAGGTAACAGTGTGCTTCCTACATTATGCCAGTTCTATGGGTTGGACCAATGTTACTTCCAGGATGACGCCAGCTGTCATGTAGCGAGGTCTACCATGGCTTGGTACAGTGACAATCAGGTTAACCGACTGGACTGGCCTGCCTAGAGCCCAGACTTGAACCCTATCGAGCACCTCTGGGACTAGTTGGATCGCCGAATTAAGGGGTGCAGCAGCTGACCAAAATTGGTGAAACAACTTACCTGTCTTCTCCAAGCCGAATGGAATAAAATATCTCTTTGCCCAGGATAATAGGTGACACTTTGGAACAGAAGACCTGCCTTTAATCTATACATTTTTGGCAACCAATTAAAAAGGAACTTTCACTGCTAATAGTCGCTGCTCCACTGATTCCAGCACAGTTGGAATTTTCTCTTTAGCCCCCCACCATTCCTGAGCTAGAAGAGCAGTTAGTTTTGGTGCTTGATGTGCTATTTAGGCTCTATAATGTCAGAGGGGCGAATCCTATTCCAACTTTGCAGAAAAATACATGTAAAACCTTTGCAGTTTTAAAAATCACAGCATGTCAATTATACCTATGGAAACATTGGCGGATTCTCTATATGTATAATGGAGGCAAAAAGTTTGTGGTTTTTCCCCACAGTGCTTTTTTGCTGAGAGATGCCACGTGGGACCTTAGCCTTAAATTCCTGAAAGAGATTTTTCCTGCCTGACCGAATTCCTCTGTATCCTTGTTATACAGTATATTTGGCTGAAATCTAAGGCGTTCTGCTTCCTTGTCATGTATTTGTTGGTTTAATCCATATACAAGGAATTCAAAGCGATCTACAGAGTTACATGATATTAAATATGTCAGAAAATATTTCGCCAATATATTGAATCTGGATTTTTAATCTAAACAAATTCTGTTCAGAATTCTCTAAGTACAGATGGAATTGAGCTTAGAAAACATAAAATGACGTGACTTGTCTGAGAAGATGAAGATCAGGTGGCTCCCTGACTGTGAACTGAGGACAGGGAAATGCAACATAACCTCAGGGGAGTATGGCTGACACAGCTCTGCTACACCTATGTATGTGTCAAATCATTGCAGGCCAATATGCATGTGTGAGAGAGAGCCCAGACGGGGGAAGGAGATTGTGCTTGTCACTTCTGTTCAGCCATCACCTGGGAAATAACTATAGACATGTAATTTATCTTGGAGCGCTTGGTTTAAATGGCTGCAGGAATACATTATCTTTCTGACATCAGGAGAATTCTTGAGTATGCGCGCCGGAAACTTATACAAAGTATCTGAGGCCTGTGTGAAAAGATTATAAATGATATTTACGGGTTATGATTGCTTTTATTTATTCCAGATTAATACAGTCTCATGTATAATTCTTTACTCATTCAAAATGGAATGGAGGAAATTTGTATCTGCTTACAGGATCTCAAACTGTCAGAGAAGAGGGCAGCTAAAAAAAAAATAAATGTATATACATCAATAATGGCAGATTCTTACTAATATCTATAGGAATCCTTATTAGTGATGGGAGAACTTGCTCGTACCAAACTGGGTTCAAACCAAATATTCCAAATTGTTTTTTTTTTTTTAGGAACTGAATGAATGGAGATTTTCCGTTACTTTTTTTAGGCCTCCTTGTGACCTCCTGGTAACATCATGTGCCTGATGTCACCACTGAGGACTGTGATTGGACCACCAGCGGTCAAATGGGCATGCCGAGCATCATGACGCCATGATGCTCAGAGTGCCCATATCACTGCTGAGGCCCAATCACAGTCCTCAGCTGTGAACCAGCACTACATGGAAGCAACATTGGTCCAACCCATAGAACCGCCATAATGTAGGAAGCACACTGTTATCTAAGGTAGTGCAATAGGCGTCGGCATTGAGTCTACCATGCACTGGGGCCAAGAGTCCACATTCATACCAGGAACCCCCCCCCCCCCCAGACCATAACTCCACCTCTGCAAATACTCATTGGAAGACAGTGTATTTAATAAGATGTGAAAACCTGTTCTAGGTAGTTATTATTTGTTAAGATATGATCACTTGAAGTTATAAAGGCTTAAGTAGACCATCCACTTTAGATAGCAGTTGGATGACATCTCTATATGCATGCAATCTTGGTTTGGCTTGGCTGAGCAGTACATATGTGGAATGAAAGATGATGCAAGACCGATTTGGCAACGTCTCATCACCCCCAAAAGCAAAAGGATTGGATTCCCACTGTCCAAACCTTCCCTTACATCTGCTGTCAGGGAAGTGTAGGGTGGCCCCATACACATTAGATTCGTTTAAGGGACGGCCATACACATTAGACTGAGGTTGTACAGTTCAACAGAGAGCCATCAATCCCATTTCCCCATATACATGCATGCTCAACTCAGTCTATGAGGAGGATGTTGGTGATGGTGGTTTACAAAATGAAGAGACTGAGCATGTACAGTATATAACACCCCTGTCCTTATCTCAGAGAAGAGATATATATATATACATTACAATGCTGGCTAAAGAATATGGTGTTGCTGTTATTCTGAACAATAGGGACACCATGTGCTCTGTATTGACGCTTGTATATTTCTTTGTCATGTGCATGAGGCCTGAGGCTTGAACATTGATATATCCGACTTTACTACCTAAATTTCAGTAATCCCTATTTACCAATCACCTCTAATCCTAATGTAATTCCAGAAACCCATTGTTATTAGGAAATAGAAGAAACCCCAAAGACTGCATCATGTGATAGCTGAATGTCATAGTGTGCGATATTGGTAAATGTTACGCTAGGTTCACACCTGCGTTCAGCAGTCCGTTATGTGGTTTCCATCTTCTGCATGCAAGAAGACGGAAACCACAGACCGGGTCCGGCCGTGAGTGGCGGTGAGCGTTTTATGCTCTCCGCCGCGAAACCGGATTTTTTAATCCGGACACAGAGTACTGCATGTCCGACTCTGTGTCCGGATTAAAAAACCCGGTTTCGCGGCGGAGAGCATAAAACGCTCACCGCCGCTCACGGCCGGACATCTTTCTCACCCATTCAAATGAATGCAGGTTTCCGTCTCCTGCTCTGTTTTATGCAGGAAACGGAAACCTGCATAACAGAGTGCCGGGCGCAGATGTGAACGAGCCCTTAGTGGACTTGTATCTTCTTACGGTAGTTACAGCAGAGCATTTAGTTTAGGTATATTCTAAGGCCACATCTGCGCTTGGGGACCCCCTGAACGAAAACCTAATCTGCATAAAAATCCGGTTACCCGAGGAAACCCGTGGACCCTGAAGACAATAATGGGGTCCATGGTTTCTGCACGAAAGATTCAGATAGAAAAGTGCAGCTTCAGGAGAGGGGAACGGAATAGCCTGAATGCAGATGTGAACTGAGTCTGAGCAACATGATGTCTGCTTCTAAAAGATATGATATAATAAAAGCTTGTTATATAAGAGGTAAGCACAATGCCCTTATTGCTCCAAAGTGCCTTTTTGCACGCAATATACCATAATTGTATACAAGCTTCTCCTGTGTCGACTGTCTACTTGCTTATCAACATATATTTAAGTATGACAAAGACTGGAAATCCTCATCGGTGACGCTAGAACGACTTGTGTTCAGTATTACTGAGACAGATCCGGGAGGTTGCCCCCATGGCTCGGTGTATGAATGTGAATACTCGATGCATCATCTGCTTCAGCACTACAAACATTTAATTTAATATAGACTTTATTAAATACTGAAAACGCTCTGTGATTTTTACCATTCTGCCTGTTTAATCCTAGCAATGGTAAGCATTTTAGAAACAATCCCTGCAGTGTAAATTGGAAGCAGGAATTAGAGACAGCTTTGTCCTCTGTGTGCCTGAGATAAGTGCGTGAGTGACACGGAGGTTGGCAAAAAAGCTTTGACTTTTAATGGCACCCTGGAGAACTGCAGTGTGGGAATTACTCTAAAGCTCGTTTTTCTATGTTTGGGTACATAATGCCATTTATCATGAAGGAACCGAGAGGCGAATTGTGATATGAGCAAAGAGGGATGTGTACTGGACAGAGCTTTTTCAGCAAGGATGCAATAACTTGTAAGTAAATGATTCATTTGCTTAGTTTTGAGACAACTGCTAGGTTCCTGATGGAGTTACATATATATATAGGTTGACAACTGTGCTGAGTTTCTTGGTCCTTACAAATCGAAAACCAATCCCATTCGTAAATTTGCCAGTCTATTTTGAAATTCATAGCCTATCCTATTCTGTCCCCAACATTGATAGCCTATCCTGTCCTATTATTCGTAGCCTATCCCAAAATTGAAAGCCTGGGTTAAAAGTGATAGCCAATCCTATCCTAAAATAAACAGCTTATCCCAAAATGAATAGCCTACCCAAGCCTAAAAACCACAGCTTATTCCAAAATTGAGACTAGCTTAAAATTAATAGCCAATTCTATTCCTAGATTTGTCGGTCTATTTGACAATTGAGAGCCTATTCTATTCTTTGCCAAAATTGATGGACTACCCAATCTTAAAAGTAATAGCCTATTCCAAAATTGAGAGCCTACCTTAAAATTGTTATCCATTCCTTGGATAGGCCATCAACATTAAATTCATTAAGTTCTACAGCCACTATAATGTTTACCAGGCACAGCAATGTACTTTTAGTAGCAGCTGATCTTCATATTACTCCTTTGCTACATTTAAAGGCGTTTCCTGCATTAAAAATACTGTTGCTCTATCGTAAGGGTAGGCCTCGATAACACATTGGCAAGTGTCTGACCTTCAACACCCCTATCTATGGAGCAGGAAGCAGATAGCTCTGTTTTTTCTTTAGTGGTCAGACCTGGAATTGCAAATAATCATTCCCTTAAATAGGAACTAAGCTGCAGTGACTCAGTTCTACCACTACACATAGAACAGTGCTGTCTGCGTCCTGCTCCATTCTCTGAGAACCCCAGTATAGTCTGATCTTGCAGCCATAACCTCTACTACCCAGCACTTGATGTATGTTAAGAAGAAGGAAGACCAGACTACAAATGTTTTGTTGGTAGTCTGTTACAATGGTAATGAACTGTTCTACATAGGAGTTCTAAGGGCTAGTTCACACGTGAGTATAAGGGGAGGTTTTTGACAGCGGATTTCGCGTCCAAAACCTCCCCTTATAATGGTGGTCTATGGAGACCGCCGGGCTTCTTTTCTCCGCTAGCGGCGGGCTGCTGCTAGCGGAGAAAAGAAACGACATGCTCTTTCTTCAGGCGGAAGCTGCGTGGGCTGCGCCGCACGGCTTCCGCCCGGCTGCAGCACCCTCCATGTTGGCTCATTCATTTGAGCCGACAGCGGAGGTGAAAGCCGCGACCGCGATGGTCGCGGCGGGCGGGTTTTGACAAGAGAGAGACGCGGCTCGCCGCGGCTCTCTCTGTGTCAAAACCCGCGCGGGCAGTTCACGTGTGAACTAGCCCTTAACGAAAAACTATAGGATATTTTTTTCTTTTTTATGTAGATTCTGAGCCCCATTTAAGGCTCACAATGTACATTTCTCCCTATCAGTATGTCTTTGGAGTATGGGAGGAAATCCATGCAAACACAGGGAGAACATACAAACTCCTTGCAGATGCTTTTTGTCATTGGAAGGATTCAAACCCAGGACTCCAGCACTGTAGCACTAGCCACTGTGTTGCCCATTTCTAAATATATTTGTAAGGGAAGACAGGCTATTATTGGTTTGCTACAGATTCATGTTTTCTTGGTGACCTCACAAGTCCATTATTATTCAGTATTCAGTATATACTGTAGAGAACTATGTGGAAATGGCTACTTGAAATCTAACCTAAAAATAACAAGGACAAGGTCAATATGACCTTCCATTAGTAAAAGTAAACCAGCGTTATAGTCCCTGTCTATTTAATATATCTAGTAATGGAAATGGAAATAAAACGCCACACATGCTAAAAGCATCTTTATGTGTTTCCCACTGGGTTATAAAAGCACTGTTGTCTTTGATAACTAGATTACTACTAAATGTTGTGCGTATATACAAGTAATTGCTTTGTCTTGTTTTACATCTAAAATGTAATAGAGAACTTATTGTAAGCACTAATTTATTAAAAAATCATCTACACAATTGTATTAAATTATTATATTCTTGAAAGACTATTGTTCTCTTCAAATAGCAGAAGAGGTAGGAATCTTTCCTTTGTTTTGTAAGTGCATGATATTATTCCATTGTCTCCTTTAGGCTGAGTTCACACCTGCCCCCGGATTCCGTTTGGGGATTCCGTGCCCAAAAATGGGGAGAGAAAAGTGTTGCAAGTAGGACACTTCTCCCCACATTTTTCGGGCGTGAACCAGGCAGACCCCATTATAGTCAATGGGATTCTAACCGCTTTTTAAGTGGATTGGGTTTCCATTTTTTGCGTTCCCAAGTGCAGGTGTGAACCTAGGGCTACTGTAGTTTTTCACAAATCGAGCCCCCAGTATGGTGCCAGGTTTTGCAACCTACAGAAAAAAATCTGGTGGTGTTCACTTTTCCCACTACACCTTTTGACCTAGTTCCACCTTGTTTCTGTAACATCTCTGCCTGTTTGGGTCTCTGCGCCACCCTCTGCTCATGATACGGCGCAGGAGGCGTTTGCAGTTTGGTTCATGGCTTAAAGTTTTTGGTCGCACTGTGTGAACACGGCTCTACTGCTGTGATTGTATTTGCACCACACCCGTCTTCTGCCCTTGTTTGTCTCTGCTCCTCTAATGGTTAATCTGGCCTTGTCCTGTGATTGACAACTGCCTTCCTGTCAACTCCATGGGCGGGTTCTTTCTCCCTATTTAACCTTGGCTCTCATTCACACCAATGCTTGCTATTACCTTGTGCATATTCGCTCCGTACTGTCACTATTTTGCTTGCTTTCTTATCCTTGACCTTTGGCTTTCCTCACTGACTATTCTCTGGACTCTGATATTCTTCCAGGACTCTTTGTAATTAGCCGAAAATAGTTCCTAGAGATATTGGGAAAAATGCTAAAAATTAACTAAATAATCTATAAATATGAAAACATTTTGGAAAATATTCTTACTGGCTAGCATTATATTTACACATGCCTAAAACAGTACAGCACAGTATAGCATAGTAGCACAGTGTAATATATTACCAGAAAACCCCTTTATAGGCTCTGGCCCCACATTGTGGAAACGCAGCTTTTTTTGTTGTGTTTTTTTGAGTCAAAGCCAAGAATGTCTACAAAAGGAATAGGAAATATACAGGAAGTTTTTCTACTTCTACCTTGTGCTCCATCCACTCCTGGCTTTGGCTCAAAAAAAAAAAAGCAACAAAATCTGCAACAAAAAAAATTGCTTTTCTGCAAAGTGGGGCTTTAGCCTTAACAGCATTTATTTATACCAAAACATACATATATTCAATATTATATATTATATTATTTCTTGAACAAATGAGACCATTGAATCCTTGACTTCCATCAATGCAGTCACTTTCTAATGTACACAGTCTCTTCCATTACGAGATGACATTCTAACCCTACCACTCTCAACAAAGGTTTATGGCTATACAATACAAAAGAAATCAAGGCCAAATCCGAAAAAATTCAAGGTAAATATGTAATCGACACATAAAAATGTCTTGGATCGAATGTTCTATCTTCTCCTACAAAGGACAAAATAGAAGCTGGACACATTTTGTATAAAAAATCTTAAGTTCTGTTGGATTTTTACAAAGTACAGAGCTTCAAAAAAAATTAAGCAAAGTGCAAAAAAAAAGAAAAAGATAGAAGCGGCTTTTATCTTGTCCTGATTAAAAAATACACAAGCTTTTAATTCATCATCGTAATAAGGAGCTGATCTGACAACACGGAGGGAGTGAAGGTGTTGCGGGAGCGGAATAGCAGGCGCGCTTTTGTCAGTGATGACAGCGGTAATTCCTCTTGACGAAGCTGTAAGATGCAGGCACTTTGTGATCTGGACTCTATCAATTTGTGATTTACAAGTAAGGTTCCTGGAAGAGGCTGCGGGCAAGTGAGAGGCCAGAGCACAAGACAAGGAGGCAGGGACGGCGTGTGAAGAGAGAACACTCTGAAGGGCAAACCATTATTTTTTTCTATTTGCCATTTAATTTTGATAGCTTTCACAATGTCTTCTGTACATTACTCTCTGCTCTTCCCACTCATCGGCTCCGGTTAATTATGTGGATACTTTTGGCATTAGAGCAAATTGGAATCTGTGAAACGGTAACATTGTATCACCTTCTTCTCACTATGAAAGTGTCCCGTCAACCAGGAACAAGATTCATACTGTGCCATTTTATCCATGAAGTGACAAGTGACAAGCGCTGCCCTAGAGACAGAACATTCCTCTTCCACATGTTACAGTCATGATGAACAGAATCCGCAATGGCTCACTGTGAAAAATGATCCTGGTTGATGTCTAATGTCAAGATAAGAACAAGGGTGTTCAATGTAGTCAGATTAGGACTATAAAACTGCAGTTATAAAATTGCCAAGTACAGTAGTCCCTTATGTTACAATGGCCTTCGGATGCAACATTTTCGGCAGACAGTGGTGTTGTCCGGACAAACCAGAATTAGCATACAATGCTTGACTGGAGGAGCCAACAAAAACAGTCCAGTCATGTTACTGGTCAGACCCCTGAATTAGTGAAGTGCATGCATTGACTGGCTAAATAGTAGCGAGAACAATGTAAGACAATGCTACATTCCCTGTAAAGGAGTTGCACATGACTCAAAAACACGGTTTTCTTCTTTACACAGTGTCATACTTTCCATTGTGCCTGGCATTAGAGATCAGTAATGCTTCTCATAGTCCACACATCCCCATCACACATATAACATCTATTTACTCCAGTGGATTCCAACGGCAGAGAAATTGCTAAATTAATTTGTAAATGGGATAAAACAATTTTGTAATTTCTATGAGGGAATCAACTTCTGTAAATATACTTCTTTACTTAGGGTATGTACACATTGTACTGATAGGCTTCAAACTTTTCGCATGGGGTTTGCTGTAGATTTAGCACAATGTATCGCAGAGGGTAAAATCTGCAGTAAAGGCCAATAAATTACAAATTTAAAATAAAATTTTGACTGTATATTTTTAGTGTGGTGTAAGGATGAGATTTTTCTAAATGTCAACCCCTTTTACTGCTTCTGTAAGCACTGCAGATTTCCTTCCAAAGGAAAATCTGTAGTGTATACATGCTATGTAGAGCTACCCTTTAAGGGGTTGTTTAGGAATTGTTTTTAAATAGCCTATGCTTAGAATAGAAATGTGTGATCGGTGGGGAGCCGACAGCTGAACGCCGCACAAATCAGCTTTTTGGGGATACATGCAGCCCCTGTACCATACAGGAAACGGAGCTGGAAGCAGATAGCCCTCTGCCCTAAATAGTGGTGGGGTGCCATTACTGGAGCTCAGTTCCTATTGAAATCAATTGAAGCTGCAGTAATGGAACTGGGCCATTGTACAGTGTACAGAGCTCTCTGCTTCTGGCTCTGTTCACTGCATGGTACAGGGACCAATACACTCTCAAACAGTTGAGCATTTCGGGGCCAGTTCTTGGCCCCCCTCTGATCAGATATTTATGGTCTCTCTCTCTCTCTCTCTCTCTCTCTCTCTCTCTCTCTCTCTCTCTCTCTCTCTCTCTCTCTCTATATATATATATATATATATATATATCTGTATATACTATGGAAAACCCTTTTAAAGACCGACTGTCATTACAGGGTGAATGGTCCCTTAGTGATCACTGGAACAAAGCACCTAAAGTTCCCATCTAAGTAACGGTTGATCCTGGAGACTCAAGTGGTGTTCGGTCTCATAGAAGATCTACGTGCTATACAGCACTAACCCCACGTCTTCCAGGACTGGTCGATCAAACCCAAAGTGTCTGCCACTACATTTGATATAAGATATATATATATATATATATATATATATATATATATATATATATATATATATATATTTTATTGTGATATGTAAATCCTGTGTCCTTCGGATTTATATATTTATATATAAATTTATATATTTGCCTATAGTTTCGATATATGCCTTCCATATTTGGTTGTCGGTATATTTATTCCTCATAACTATATGTTTGTTGCAATATAGTTTTTTCTCTTGTTGGATGTTGTTACTTCATCCTAATAAAGTTTCCGACTTTAATGTTTGATTCCATTGAAACCAGGATCTTGGTTTTGCTTAACCCACTACACGACCTACATTTGGGGGACTGTGGAGGTTTCAGGACATTGACCCCCCTCATTGGACATTACAGGTCTATAGTCATATTCATCAATTAATGACCAACCTCTGTTACAAGACTACAAGTCTCAGAATCCATGCTGGGCGTTGTAGTCTATCAACAGCTGGAAAGTCACAGACTGTAGACTACTCTGATTCTGTAGAAATCTATGGATTTTCCTTCCTTACCCGTCTTCTATTATAGTTTATATTATATTTGAAAATCTTTTCTCTCTATCACTTAAGTCTAGAACTACTTGAATTCATTATAAAGTCTTTTTTACCTTGGTGTTGTCCTCTACCTTATGTCACACCCTTGCTCAACCCTCTCCTTGCCTACACAGCTTCTCTATCCCATCATCTCTCTAGTGATTGGACTTTTGATGTAGAAAGTTTGGGGCCTGGGAGTGTTTTTTTTCTCTTTTGAAAGGTGAAAATGACATTTCCCTCCGGGGAATTACAGTGAATTTCCAATCGAGTACCTGAAAATGAAAGGGAGAAAGAGGAGTGATTAAATCCAGCAATATAACTTGGCCCAAGGTGACCCTTGACTCTAGATCAAAGGCATCTAAGGAACGGGTTCTAGTTTTCAATCTCCATTGGAAATGTCTGAGCGAGAACTCATGCATGGGAGTTAGATGTAGGGACCAAATTATTCAGGAAGGGAGTATGTTGGCTTACATTGGCTACATTAACTATTAAATGGAAACAGTTCTTTATCCCGGTCTTGTGTTATCAGACGGAGAGCAACACAATCACTTTCAGATTTGCATCGCTTTTGACAGCGCATATTTCACAGATTGTAAATGCCAAACATAACAGATATTCCTAGTTCCCAGCAATGAGCAATTTGTCAATCACATGTAGGAGATAAGTGAATACTTCATAGCAATTTTTATAATTTACATGTCCTGAACAATTTTCTCAGAATAGAATTTGGGTTATTTCACCAGTTTCAGGAAAAGGTTGTATTCTTCAGATTCATGTTCATGGTTATTGTTATTCTAAATAATAAATTATTAAAATGTATCAGTCATAACCACACCAATCAGGCTGTGGATGGAGCGGTGGGGAAATATATATATATATATATATATATATATATATATATATATATATATATTCCTTATTGTGTGCACAGCCTAAGGTTACTATGAACCTACATTTTGTAACTTGTCTATATATTTACGGGCTAAATAATCTAAATAATAAGGTTATTTATTGGCAGGACTGTTACAATTCTGTGCTCAGTATAACACACAATGGAATTCAGAATTTCCCAAACATGCAGATATATCCAAGGCCGGGTCATAAATCTATCTAGACTAATAATTGGACTCATCCTATCACTATTAGAAATTTATACAAGTATTGCATGTGGCTAGCCTGACACTTTGCCGAAAATGTTTGGAAATTCCACAAAGTAAAATAGAAATATTTGAAACAATTTGCACCTGCAATATGGGCAGTAGGTTGTAGACCCACTGTGTCACCCAACTAGTTTGGCAAAGAGCCACTTCACCTCCATAGATATTCCTCCCTTTAAACCTGTATGGGGATCTGGGCTTATCTGCAGGAAGACCACCAGGAGTGGTCTTGGTATTGGTGACAGATGACTAGGCACCTTGTAAAAAGCAAACAGACCGCACCGAGCCGTGCATAGTGTAATTAGGGCCCCTTCACACAGAGTTTACGCTCTGTATATTCTGTCTACGCTCCGCTCCTTTTGTTTATTTTACATGTGTAAAAATACACGTGTAAAATGTATTTAGCCATTGAGTTCAATGGCTTTTTCGTATAACGCGCGTCTTTCTGTGCGCTTCTTCTTGCGCGCGTAGACACGCACGCAAAAAGACGTGCGTTATACGAAAAAGCCATTGAACTCAATGGCTAACTACATTTTACACATGTATTTTTACATGTGTAAAATGAACAAAAGGAGCGGAGCGTACACATAATACACGGAGCATAAACTCCATGTGAAGGGGCCCTAATAGTGTTTACCAATAGAGGAATTTGTGGAAGCAGATATGGTAGGACTTTCACCTTATTAGGTTGTCAGCTAGGCCACAACTAACATATTGCACATATAGACTAGGGTGTCCTGTCTTTGGAACAACTGGAGCCGCATGAACCAATGGCAACCCAGCAGGGTTAGGAGATGTGGAGTGAAGGACCAAGTCCCAAGCAAGGAGGAGTTGGGATAAAAGTAGAATAATTGCGCTCGTCCAGATGAGCATTGTTAAAAAAAAAGCTTTATTTAATCCAAAACACTACGTGTTTCGAGGATTGCTCCTCTTTCTTAAGTGTTACTGCTACGCTTTGACACACTTGAGAAGCAAACCCTGAAATGTGTAGTGTTTTGGATGAAAGACATTTTTAACAATACACATCTGGATGAGCGCAGTTCCGCTACTTTTATCCCATCCCCTTCTGCCTTGGGATTTGGTCTTTCACTCTGATGACGAGGCAGGTCAGGGACTGTCGTAAAGCACAAAGATTCAGAAGATTGGGGGCAACACGGTGGCTCAGTGGTTAGCACTGCAGCCTTGCAGCACTGGAGTCCTGGGTTCAGATCCCACCAGGAACAACATCTGCAAGGAGTTTGTATGTTCTCCCCGTATTTGCGTGGATTTCATCCCATACTCCAAAGACATACTGATAGGGAAAAATGTACATTGTGAGCCCTATATGGTGCCCACAACCTACATTAAAAAAAAAAAGAAAAAAAAAAAGAAGATTCAGCTAAAAGTAGAGTGTGAATACAGACTAAAATCAGATCAGACAGCATATATGCACAAGCTTACAGTTCAGCACACTATTTGCGGGCGCAAAATTACGCGCCGTATACGATCGTAACTTCCATTGAAATCAATGGGATCTTTTTGAGCACGCAAACTGCTGACACGCGTATACGTGCCAGATTGCGTGCCACTTTACTCCATGTGAATTTCTCCTAATACTCACACTTAAAGAAAAAGGATCACACACAAAGGTAACTATATGGCTATGTCTACTAGCAAACACAGAATCTGGAGCATCCTCTCAGAGGTGTTACTTCAAGCTATGATGATGTTACATTTCAGCAGTCTTTATCGATTGTTAATGCATTGTGTCGAGGCTGGTGCCTTCCCTGTAGCCCTAGGATGTTACATAGAAGAGTTGAATGGGAGGATAAGTTTTCATTATCTTGGACCCCTTAAAGGGGTTTTCTCATTACAGACATTTAGGGCATATCCATAGTATGGAAGATGGAAGCCTGTCATGCCGAATCCGGCCATGAGCGCCTGTGAGCGTTATTTGCTCTGCGCGGCGAAATCGTTTTTTTTTAAAACCAGACACAGAGTACTGCATGTCCAAGTCTGTGTCTGGTTTTAAAAAAAACAGTTTCGCCATGGAGAGCATAAAAGGCTCACCGGCGCTCACGGCCGGACACTTTTCAAACCCATTCAAATGAATGGGTTTGAAAGAGTCCTGCAGGTTTCCGTCTCCTGTCCAGTTTTTTGTATGAAACGGAAACCTGCGTAACAGAGTCCCGGGCGCAGATGTGAACGAGCCCTTACTTAGGCCTTATTCACACTCCAGTATTTTGCACCATTATTTATAAACCCAACCAAGGAATGATGATTACATAGAGGAAAAGTATAATGTAAAGATCTGCATTACTTCTGTATTTTTGTTTTGCTCCTGGTTTTGGCTTACACACATTGAAGACATGTGAATAAGGCCATAAAAGAGAAGCTGCATTACATACAGTATTAGTTCTGGAAATGCTAATGATCTAAAGAACAAGAACTGTAATTAAAACTGGATTGAATTAAAATTTCATTTCATGGCCAGCAGATGGGTGAGGAGACATTTCTATCAAATATTCTAGTCGTATTCATGTCTCCTCTCCGGGAAAGAATATGGAAATATAGAAAGATCTGCAGCGATACTTGTAGTTCAGATTCTTCTGCATTATTGGCAGAGAGATGTACATATTACTATAAGCTTGGGCCCTTATATTTGAATATGTATATATGTAATATTGTATTATTGATCATTCGGTTAACAATGTGATTTTACCTATTCAATTTCACATTGGCAATGACGTTGGTGTTTTTATTTCTATATATGAAATATATAAATCAGATTCTATCTAACAGGCACTGCTGTAAAACAGTTACAGTGTGATATAAATAGTGAAGGGGCCCCAACACAGTACAATCTGCCCCACAGTGGCCCCCAGACAGTACAATCTGCCACACAGTGGCCCCCACACAGTACAATATGCTCCACAGTGGCCCCCAACAGTACAATATGCTCCACAGTGGCCCCCACGCAGTACAATATGCTCCACAGTGGCCCCCTGACAGTACAATATGCTCCACAGTGGCCCCCACACAGCACAATATGCTCCACAGTGGCCTCCAGACAGTACAATCTGCCACACAGTAGCCCCCATGCAGTACAAAATGATCCACAGTGGCCCCCATTTAGACACAGCTCTAGTTCTCCCAACTACCTTTTATCTGTAACCCAGTATCATTTTGGAATAAAACATAGTACTTTATAATATGGGAGCCTGTCAATATTTCACACCACCCATGATTCAGGTATCAGGAAATTGCTGACAGGTTCCCTTTAATATTTGCTTCGACCCTTGGGATAGTAAAATGTAATATTTCACCAGCAGAGCATCTGTATGTAATACATGTAAAGATGAGTGAACCAATTCCTAATAGCTTGTTACACATTTTCCAAAAAATTCAGGTCAGGATGAACCATAAATTTTTGGGGTTGGCCTGCCACAAATCATTATTATACTCTGGCATATAAGAGCATAATAAGCTGAGGTCAAAGGGCACTGTTTTGTAGGCATATGTTCTGCCTTAAGAAACTATAGTCTATCTATCTATCTATCTATCTATCTATCTATCTATCTATCTATCTATCTATCTATCTATCCTGTGTATATATCTATAGCTCAGAGGTAGAATCACTATTGGTATAAGGTACAGCCATGTCAGACTAGAGAACTATACACAGACACAGATTGTACCCTTACATTAAGAACCAATTCACATCTTCACATGATGTCTCTTATGAAGTACAGGGTTTAAACTAAGTCCTATATAATCCAGAAAAAATATCGCCTTCTACCCTTACTGACAAGCAATGAGCAAGAGCAGAGAAGTAACAGACAGCTCCGCTCCTTATCTGCGAGAAGAGCTGCAGGAAATTTTATCATTAGAAATGTATTTATGAGGTTTCGGCACTGTCTGTAGAACATCCGGAGGTGAGAGATGGCAAAGAATAATCTAAGAAGTTATTTGTCACTTTCCAAAGTTTAAAGAGAACTGGGAGGGGGAAGACGTAGACGTTATGTATCCAAGTGACAGAAGGAGCAGATAAAAGGAAGGTTGTCACAGACCACTTTGGGGTAAATGGAAATGTCCAGCTCTTGTAAATATCAGCATACACGTTGTCCAAAAACTTTATGAAAAAACTTTAGAGCTGTCAAGAAGATCTTCATGTAGGGTAGAAATATATACATGTATAAGGAACACTTTGGAGTGTAATGTTCCTAATGATTTATGGTGGAAAACCAATAAAAGAGAAAAAGTCTTGTGAACATTTTAGGGAAAAATGTCTCTTGAGATTTGTGCATTACCAAACCCTGGTAAAATTATTCAAGAAACTGGTTTTACCCTCCTCAAATTGCCAATGTTTTCCTTGTTCCAGTGGACTCAACATGAAGAATTGTGTGCTTAATGGCTGCTCATTCTGTATAATTAAAGAGATCCTATCATTCAGATGACATTTTTTCTAAGTACCATGTACTATTCTTCTCCTACCTTTCGTCGTCTTCTCGCGCCGCCATTCACCTACAATCCCGGTTCTTATTGGTATGTAAATTAGCTCTCTCGCAGCACTGGGGGCGGGCCCCAGTGTTCAGACAGCACGGGGGGCGTCCCCAGTGCTGCGAGAGAACTCTCTCGAGCGCTGCTTCCTCTTTTTCAGTAGCGTCATCTTCAGCCTCTTCTTCTGGCGGTGGCTTGTAACTTCTAAGTCCTCCAGCCTTGGGCAGAGCAGACTGCGCATGCTGATAGGCCACGAGAAAATAGCTGCTTGCATAATATTGTAAGCGGCCATTTTCTCGGGGCCTGTGGGCATGTGCAGTCTGCTCTGCCCGAAGACTAGAAGTAAGAAGACATCGTCGGAGGAAGAGAAGGAAGAGGCCATTTCTGACAAAGAAGGAGGCGGTGCTGGAGAGAGTTCTCTCGCAGCATTGGGACCGCCCCCAGTGCTGTCTGAGCGCTTTTAAAACAACACGATTTTTAAATACTCTGTCATGAGATGTCTACAATATGACTTTCCACATGTGGCCACCCAGTGCTTATGTTGTGACTTGGAGTAAGTCATGATAGTTTATAAATTGATCTAGGATGAGAAATCAAAGCCTTCACAAAATTTGAGCTTAGATAATGATGGAAACATCTGAAATTCCAAGCCAGGAGCTAACCTAGTGGTTACCTATCCTTTCTATGACTCTGTCCAAACAATACTCCCCCAAACCCTCCCATCTGGGGCACTGTATTACAACCAGCCATGGAAAAAGAAGGAAGAAACAAAACAGAGTAGTGAGCCTGACTGCCCAGCAAGGACCATGGATCCCAGCTTCTTAAAAGCTAGCTAAAATTCGTAAACCATGACCATCTACTTTGCCTAAATTCCTAGATTAAAGCATTAGAGAGGACCTTTAGCCCTCTCCACCAAACCAACACTTTGTATCCTTCAATTGGTGCCCCTCCACTGATTCCAGCACAATATAAATGTTTCTTTAGCCCCCACTGTTCCTAAGTAATCATTACTGTTCATCACAACATCCAATATGCTAACTAGGCTTTGTCAGGTGGGCAGTTCTGGACTGTATTCTCCAGCAAGGAACCGCCCACCTGACTGTAGAGATCCTAACTAACTTATTGGTCACCAAAACTAACAGAGATTGCTCAGGAATGGTGGGGGCTAAAGAAAAAAAATTCTAATTGCACTTGAATCAGTGGTTTGGCCCTGGAAGAGTGGACTGGAGGAGTTAGAATTGGTAAAGATATTTAAATTATGTTAATTTATCTGGGAGATTCTTGATGATGGACCTGAGGGTTCCAGCCTGGTTCTGACCCCCAGTTTTACTGTAGTCAGTCAGCCCCAATAGCACAGGTTAATAACTGTGAGATCAGGGGAGGATAGAGGGGGTGGAGTGACCCGGAATTAAGAGCTGGTTCCAATCACATAACCCTGGAGTTGCAAGATGGCGGATCCCCCGGGGCCATCATCCAGACTCCACCGGATAAATAAAGCTAATTTTAACTCCCCAGACAACCACTTTAAGTATGAAGAACATCTGAAGAAGGACAAATCTCTTTCTCACACTGTATTTTTATTGCCCCCATAGATCCTGACAAGACTGCTAGTATAACTATCAGCCCGCGAGTCTCTAAACAGGTGAATATTCGGCTCGGCTTATAAGTATTCATGCCGTAAAGTAAACAAAACTATACGTCAGGTTTGAGGCACAATTACTTGTTTCTCTCTTGTATTTCTCAATTATTGCCTTTAAATATTTTATGCTTCGAACATAAAATAAATACAATATAATTAAAAAGTAGATAAAGGAAACCACAGCTAGTAATGTTCCTAATAATTCTTCGCATGCAGCGAAGGAACCTAAATATTTTCAGTGCATCCATGCATAGCTGCTAAACACATCACAGAGCTGCGGAACGGTACGTCTTACTTTCTGACACATCATCTGCCTTTTTAATTCCTCTTATATTTATAAGATAATAAAAAATCTATTTTTGTTAGTGCCGAGCCTGTTGTGCTGTGCTTTGGGTGATATTCTCATTATAAAACACTGTGGCTGTTCGTTTTTTGGCACGGCAGCTGACATACTTCCTTTTCTTGGCATATGCTGCACTCATTTGAGATTGTGATATATTTTAATAGGCCAACAAGAGACTTCTTGAAGTAACTATTTGGAAGTAGTTGGGTATCACCAGTCTCTTCTTCATGCTTAATGTAGCAGCACAGATGGATAGCAACATATGTTAGATGGACAGAATTGTACTTAATAATGATGTAGGCTGCGTTGTCAATGGGAAGTATCGGGTGGTCAATGTCTTTTAGATTTCTGAGAACATAAAATACTTATTTAATACGTACAACGAGATTATCAACTGGCATAAATATTCATTATAATAATTACAACCTAGCAAAGTCAGGTCTGATCTGATACCGCAATCCTTCAATTCTTTCATGCCTGGAAGGAAGAGACAGCAATCTCCAGAGAAAGATTTTTATCTGCAAATTTTAGACTACTTAGGGTTAAAGTTAAACACTACTTGCAGGTAACACCACGAGACTGGACAGTACTTTACTCTATCAAGGACTTAAAGGGATTCTACCATTAAACTACGTTTTTTTCTAATTACCACGTCGGAATAGCCTTAAGAAAGGCTATTTGTCTCCTACCTTTAGACGTGGTCTCCGTCGTGCCGTTCCGTAGAAATACCGGTTTCAACCGGTATGCAAATGAGCTCTCCGCAGCAATGAGGGCGGGCCCCAGCGCTGAAAGGCCGATGAGCACGTCCCCATTGCTGCCCAGAGCTCTTTCCTGCGCCGCCTCCTTCTTCTGCAGCAACTCCGCCTCTTCTGGCTTCTCTTGCTCTTGTAGTTCTATACAGGAGCATAGAGAGGCCACCCCAAAATGGCCGCTGGCTCCTGTATTGAACTGCAAGAGCGGTGGCCATTTTTGAGTAGCCGCTCTTGCAGTTCAATACAGGAGTCGGCCAGCGGCCATTTTGGGGTAGCCGCTCTTGCAGTTCAATACAGGAGCTGGCCGGCGGCCATTTTGGGGTAGCCGCTCTTGCAGTTCAATACAGGAGCTGGCCCGCGGCCATTTTGGGGTAGCCGCTCTTGCAGTTCAATACAGGAGCTGGCCGGCGACCATTTTGGGGTGGCCTCTCTATGCTCCTGTATAGAACTACAAGTGCAAGAGAAGCCAGAAGAGGCGGAGTTGCTGCAGAAGAAGGAGGCAGCGCAGGAAAGAGCTCTGTACAGTAATGGGGACGTGCTCATCGGCCTTTCAGCGCTGGGGCCCGCCCTCATTGCTGCGGAGAGCTCATTTGCATACCGGTTAAAACCGGTATTTCTACGGAACGGCGCGGCGGAGAGCACGTCTAACGGTAGGAGACGAATAGCCTTTCTTAAGGCTATTCCGATGTGTTCATTAGAAAAAAAAGGTAGTTTAATGGTAGAATCCCTTTAACCATATGAGTGCCAAGGTTCTCGGATGCCTGGGAGGCCCAATGTGGCTCATGTTGTGGAAATACAGCTTTCTTTGTTGCGGATTTTACTGCAGTTTTTTGAGCCAAAGCCAAGAATATCTACAAAGGGAATGGAAAATATATACAATGTTCTTATACGTCTACCTTCTGCTTAATCTACTCCTGGATTTGGCTAAAAAAAAAACAAGGCTGAGGCCCCATGTTGCAAAAATGGAGTTGTTTTTGTTGCAGATTTGACTGCAGTTTTTTTGAGCCAAAGCCAGGAGTAGCTACAAGAAGAATGGGAACTACAGTATATTGGAAGCTCTTATACTTCTCCCTTCTGCACAATCCACTTCTGGATTTGGTCAAAACGCCACAACCAAACCTGTAACAAAAAAAGCTGCGTCTACACAACATGGAGCCTCAGCCTAAGGCCAACGCAGGAATGGCTACAAAAGGAATGGGAAATATGTAGGAAGCTCTTATACTTCTACAGGGTTAGGCAGGGAGGTATGGATGATTTGATATAATAGTTACACACTCATTTCTCAACGAAACTCAAATTTTATTTTTTCAATGTGTAGCTTAGATGTTGCCATTACAAAATCAGAGAAAAAAAACAGAAAAAAGAAATTAAAACATTGATTCCATCCGAAAAATTACATCTGTTAATTGGTGTCTGTTTTTGTCCATACACTCCTGTAGACATTGTGAGAAGTTGTCCATACTCCTCTGAATCGGTCCGATATGCGAAGAGCACAAGCATGTGAGTCGCCCCGGCTCGGCCTATGTAGATTCACGGTGCGAGCAGGCCCGACACCGGGGGCGGCAGCGCCTTGAAAAAGGGGAGTTTTAAGCAAAAATAGATGAAAGAAAAATAAAGAAAAATAAAAGTTTGTCGTGACGCCAGTTGGGGTTTCGGCTTGAGGTGAAGCCGGGCACTGTAGATTGGGCCTCTGGCAATAGGTGGTGATGCAGTGCCAGATGTTATACCCTCCCCAACCAGGGCAGGTCCCAGGGCCAGATGATATAGGTGAAGAAGGGGAGATTTCCGGGAGGAGTAACAGAGGATCAGTGAACGAACACAGTCCAGACAGGGGTTAACCAAACACTTACAGTTTACTTCTGTAGTCAGCAGGAGATAACAGATGTTACAGGAGGATTCACTTTGCTCCAGTATAGTGAGATGCCAGTTTCCCCTTTTACCACTAGTATGATTCAGCCTTCCATTGCTGCTCAAACTCTCTAATAGATTTCCTCTGGTCATGGGTTCCAGGAGCTCAAAGGTTAATTACAACTGGGTAGATCCCCCTTCTGGACAGCAGGTAACGCGAGTTCTTTGGGATACTGGATGCAGGCACTCACCCCAACTCTGTATGTTACTGAGCCTCCAGGAATCTTGCATTCACTAGGCCTCGGTCCAGTGAATCTCTCAATGTTCTTAGTGTTTCTCACACTAGTTAGGAATTGATGGTCCTATAACTGCAGCTCCGTCCCTGCAAGGTCTTGTCTCACCTCTGCAGGTCTCCGGCCTCCTGTGCTGTGCTATCACACCATGAGGCTTGCAGCACACACTGCACCTCCACACCTCTCCTCTCTCTTGCACACTCTGAACTGGAACTGAAAGAGAGAGACCCTCTTCCAGTCTGTAGCTCCACCCCTTTTCTTAAAGAGATAATGGCTGTGGAACTTTGTGTGTGCTAACAGGTTGACTGGATCTCACTATACCTTCACAGTACACAGTGTAGATCACATAAGATGACATTTGTAGTGACCCACTCTGTGGGGCGCTACACATGCCGTACGGCTGAACGTCGAGGGCTGGCTTCAACTGCTTGACGCACCCTTTCGATGCTTTCCAAGGTCCGTACCATTCAGTCACCTTTCTTGATCAGTTCCAGGTCTCAAAGAACCTTCTTCGTAGAAAGTTATTCACCCATTTCATTATCGTGTCAAACTTCAGAACACGACCATGACTGCCAACGTTGAAATGATTCCAGAAACATCTCTGTGTTTGAATGACAGAACGGCCCGTTTCAATAAACGTGTTGTACATGAACACACTATGCTCTATCGACCACATCTCCATTGCTACTAAAATGGCGGCTCCTGACAAGCAGATACCCCCACTCTTTATCCACCAAGGTTTATCCCCACCTTGCGTGGCACCACATTCAAATCATCCATACCTCCCTGCCTAACCCTGTACCTACTGCTCAATCCACTCCTGGCTTTGGTCCAAAAAACTGCAGCAAAATCCACAACAACAAAAGCTGTGTTTCCAATTAAAGACATTTAAGACATCTATCTCTAAAATGCCCCACTCCCATCTCACTCACCTCTATAAGAGTTGTGGAAACAGCATAGCCTAAAGCTACCCTGTTTCAGTAAAAGCCGACTATCAAGAACCTTACTGTCAGCAAGGTCATAGTCAGATAAGAGCTAGGGGATGCAATGTGGGGGGCTCACTTTAGTAATGGGTGGGGGTTGCAGATGTCGGAGCTGCATCAGATATTTAGGGCATGTCCTGTGGATATATAGTAAATGTCTTTCCTGAGAGAACCACTTTAATGCTCAACGAAATTTTAAAATACCACAACCTACGATCTCATGGTTCCCAAATTTTGACAGAATGAAAAAAATGTCCTTTTTGGGTTTTTTTCACATTATCACTCCGTCTGTATTCCTATATGTATACCACTGCACACATTCATGAATATTGTGTCATGCAGCCTACCTTTAAAGAGTGCCTATCATATTAAAAAAGCTTTTTACTACAACCCCCATGATCTCTAGGGGTCTTAGTGTAGACGTGTGCAGCTGAGCGCTGTCCCTTCATTTCTGATCGGTTCCGCCCAGCCCTACCAGGAGACTTTCTATGACGCTTGGCACTGCCTGCTCCGTCTTTCGAAGGACACCAATCACAAATGAAGGGGCACAGAGTGATCATTGGAGTCTCCGCACTCAGACCCCCACCCATTAGAACTTCTGACTTGTCAATATAAAATGTCAAAAATTTAGGTAACCTTTAACATCAATACATTTGGATGACTATTGCACCTATTTTCTCTAAATGACTCCACGTCTCACATAGTGTCTGAAATACGAGCTGTCATTTTTCGCCAATACATTTCTCTGATGCTTTGGAGAACAGATATAGATGACGTGTGACAAGTGTCACTGACTAAATGGTTGTCCCGCTGAAGGAGAATCACAAGACATACAAGGTCACAGACTTCGCCATATCTCCTATATGAATATTAACAATGATTTTTACGTCCAGGCAGCACAGCAAGGCTTCTTGGTTCTTCTTATTCATTTGCCTTTTGCCCTTTGGGTATCCTGTGCTCCTTTCTTGACTCATTTTTAGCTTACGCTCCATACTTCAATGCTTCGCTACTTCTTCAAGTTAATCCACAAAGCACAGGGTAATATTTTTAGGTAGAATCGTGAAAGTGCATGGACAAACTTTGGATGTGGAATTTAACTTCCGAGCCCATCGAAATCCTCTCCCTGCGTTTCTAGACACCATTAATTAATTGGAGCCTCTTGGGGATCGCATTAAAGGGGTCACGTAGAAACATAATGGTGGTTAATATAAGGGTTTAACAAAGAATCTGTGACTCACCAGTTACATTAAAAGCAAAAATGTTCCTTAGTGCAAATGTGGAAAACATTCCTTCAATTTATAGCACATTTCTATAGGCTCTACCTGGACATATGAATGTCATAAAAGTGTCCAGCCTTCCTTATATTAGTTGAAGGCCCTATGTAGTGGGCTGCAGCAAAAAAGTGCTGCGAGAAAATCCGCGTTGGCAATGCATAACTTTTTTTCCCGAAGCACTTTGCAAAATGTTTCTTCTGCAGACTTTTCTGCTTCAAAAATGCCTATAGGGAAACCATTGGTTTTTCCAAAGGTGTAATTGACATGCTGCAATTTCCAAAACCGTGATGGTTTTGTAAATCGCAGCATTACCGCTGCGTGTATTTTTCCACAATGTGTGGAAGGAATTCACTAGAAGTGAATCCCATCCACACAATGTGGTTATTTCCACCGCAGTCCAACCACAATGTTTACTCCACATGAGGCCCCCGCTTGAAAGGGTTATCCTTAACTGAGATTTATGAAATACCCATGAGGACCTGCACCTATAGAAGCGACGTCTCCATTTCCCTATTCCGCTTGCTCTGAATGGATAAGTGGTTGCACAATGATCATCATCAGTCAGAAGACCAGCAGCCGACCAGGGTGAGGAAGGGAATGGTATCAACTGAGAAATGGACCCCTTTTGTAAGACCCTACCCCACAGCAGCTGCTAGGTGACTCATCGCCTTCATTTATAACATAATTATACCTAATAACCCAATCTCCAGAATTGAGTGCTGACTTCGTATTGTGTGGCATCCATGGGTTTCTACACAAAAGTAAAGATCTGGAGGTATCAGTCTTGGACAATGTAATTCCTGTTTCAAGGCAGACGTAAAATGCTTAAAGACACTGCTCAGTTTTTACTGATTCCTTCCTAGCCCTCTGCCTAGGATGGAATACTGTGTCTCCAGGTGGAGACTACATTGGTAAATTGTTGGAAGGAATGTTATTGGTCAGATGACCAGAATATCTTTATATAATGTGACATTATATTTTATATTTTCATATTAATGAATCCAGCTAGTCCGTATTCATGGTCCTTATTCGGGTGAGACCTTAGGAGATAATGGACCCTGTATGCCAGCAATGCCTCACCTGATTTATACCGTACCTTTCCTTGACGTCTCTAGATTTCTGCCTGATGAAGTGTTATATTGAAACACTGTACATTGCCTTATTGGGTGTTTTAGTTGAATAAAATACATATCCAACAAGCTCTCTTTGGAATGTCGAAGAGTGGATTTCTATGCAGTGAGCCCCATCCCTTGTCATTTCGGTTGAAGTGACTTTATTACTGTGATGGAGTAGATGGGTGGGATGCAAAGTTTGCAATATTTCTCCAAGCCACTTCCATGCTCAGCTAGACATGAATTACAGCTCGGGGTCTTAGATTTACCAGCTGTAATAATTTCTCACTCAACAGTTTAGTTATGACCAGTAAAAAATCGTAATACGTAAAACCAGGGAATGGAAAGAGTGCTGTGTGTGCAGCTGTTGTATAATGGATGAGAACAATGCTCACCTGCAATCCCTTTTTTTGCATTTTGTTAAGAACATTCTGGCTGAATTGTTATGTCCGCCCATAATAATGTTCATTCCCTCAAAAATGCCCTGACATGGCACAACTAATGCTTCTCAATCTTGCCGGCTCTTTCTTTACAAGTCACTAGAACAATAAACCGTCTCCTGGAGGTCTTTACAATGGCAATAAAACTGCAGAGAACAAGAGAGGGAGGCTGGGATACAACAGGTCCAATAAAATAGCTAAGTAAAATCATAAAACACTAAGTAACCAGTGAAACTTACACAAAACATGAAACGGGATTAAAGGGGGCATGCTGCCAAGACACGCTGTCCGGCAAATCAGAGAATAAAAGGCAATGCCAGGAGCACCACGTGGCACAGGCCGGCTCACAAGGCTCAGGCGCTCACTGGCTTTCAAAGCCTTTTAGTGATTTATAACATTGTGGCTGCCGGGGTCTCAGGTCTACATGCCATAATACAAGGGATCATGGTAGATAGTATCACAGAGCACAAAACCATAGAGTCGCGTTATGAGATAACATCAGGTACATAGTAGTCTATATGGAGGATTTTTTTCTCTGCATGTTACACATATGCATACTGATTGTCGGGCAGGCTAAAATCAGTTTGTCTTACCTATTGGAAAAGTGGCAATCCCCTTAGTACAGGTAATACAGACTGAACAGGTAGTGGAGGGAGGAGGCAGAGGGACTTGGGCGCCCAGTGCTGATTTTGAATAGGTGGCGCCGAACTGGGACCAGTATGGAAACCCGAGATTAAGGATAAATAGAACCCAGCCAGGAAGTAAGTGAATACAAAGTCCTCAGGTAACCCCTTTAATGGATCCCCAGCTTAGGTTAACTAAAGCAATTTCTCTTTAAACTAGTTCATGGAAACATCATGATGCCAAAGGCTGCCATCTGTCCACTGTCACCACTAAAGGGGCCACGCGTGGACACAAATAAGATAGCATATCCTTTTGTGCTACTTATCAGAAGATCATGCTATAATACACATATCTGCATATGTCCAGCCAAGAGGTAGGAAACATCTGAAGCTTAAAGTGGTTTGCAATATTGATGGCTTCTCCTAGGTCAAAGTCAGTCTTTGAGCACCACTATCGGTCAACATTTCAGGCAGCATTTTGCTGAACCCTGGGGCATCTTTGTTGTTTACATTGCTCCATAACCTGTTACACACAATATTCTCTTGTATGAGACAATGCTGCAATACCCCTACATACGCACCATATTCACTTGAGAGAGACAATACTGCAATACTCTTACATACGCACCATATTCACTTGAGAGAGACAATGCTGCAATACCACTACATACGCACCATCGTTTACAATTGCTACTTTTAATCCCCTTATCTGTCCTCTAGGGGACGGAGAACGTTTGCTATCAGCATAAAAAGGTGTCAGTATACAATCAGTATGTGCATCAGTCCATTTTGAAGTGTCAAACTGAATTCAAACGGACGGATGGCATACTGATGTGTGAACATACCCTAAGCTGCAATACCCTTACATACGCACCATATTCACTTGTATGAGACAACGCTGCAATACCCTTACATACGTACAATATTCACTTGCATGAGACAGTTACAATACCCCGCACGGTGCGTGCACTGATATACAGGTGTACTGAGCAATGTACAGGGCTCAGTGCTCACCTAAGTGATGCATCCTTCTCAAGCAGCAGATGGGCTGGGGTGCCAGTAGTCAGACTCCCACAGGTCCAATATTTACAGCCTATCTTAAGGATATCCCATCAATATTCTAATTCGCAAATAATACTTTAAGCTGTATTGGCATTATAAGAATCTTTTTTAGGGCCTGAGCGTTCTATCACCTTCTTAATATATTCCTTGCAGTATACGGCTGCTTAGAGCAGCACTACTAACATGAACATGTTTCTATAAGAATATGAATAATGCGATGTTTACTTTCGCTGGCCCAGAAGATATGGTGATTTCCATGTAAACAATGTTTCTGTATACAAAACGCATTGTATTCCTCTCCAGAATCAGAATTTCATCCTGTCTCGAGATGCACTGCAGCTCAGCAAATGCCGAGCATGGAAACTGTGTAGATCCATTAGGATGGCAACTTGGCAGCTCAGCAGTAAATTGGTAACCACTGTACTGGGAACACAGCGATAAGTGTCAGACAGCTGTCACACTCGCTTCACCAGATCTAGAAGATACTGCAATACGTTCTGACATAAAGGTACTTTATCACCAACTTGCTTAGCAATTTATGGGGTGGTGCCTGGAAATTACCAACAGTGAACTCTGTAACTTTCCAAAAAAACAAGACTCTGACTTTTTTTTTTTTTTTTTAAATAACAGACCCCTGCACAAGTCTATAGGAAACCTATGGGCCTGTACTGTATTGCTGTGTGCTTCTGATTTGTTTCTGAAATGTATTATATTCTATTTATTTTATTATATTTGCTGTACATGACTATGGAGGCCGCCATCTTGCCTGAACTTCTCTTCTGCACTGTTAGCAGCATTTAGTAATATGCTTTATAGCATAGTCATGACCATAGGCAGCAATAGACTGATAGCGACTCACTGAGGTCTATGGAAGGGTTTTCTAGACCCGTTCTGTGCAGGACAGGGAACAGTCATCTACAGTCAGTAGTAAATGCAATGCAGCGGTGTTATCTATAGAGATAATTTTCTGGTGACAAATTCCCTTAAAGCTGAGACCCCACATTACAGAAATGCAGCTTTATTTGTTGCAGATTTTGCTGCAGTTTTTAAGCCAAAGCCAGGAGTAGATTGAGCAGAGGGGAGAAGTATAAAAACTATATATTTCCCATTCCTTTGGTAGCCATTCTTGGCTTTGACTTGCAGCAATATCTGACACAAAAAAAAGCCGTGTTGCCGCAATGTGGGGCTCCAGCCTTAAGGAGATATTTGCAGCTTTTCTCTGTGCTTGGTCTCATACTTTTTTTCTAAAATAGCAATTGTAGACAATATTATCTGCCATAAACCAGTCCCATGACATAAAGTCATATACAATGAAATCTTACTGTGCATCAAGTCTTTGAATGCTATGAAGCCATGGCCCTCAGGAGCTACCCAAACCTTTGATATTATAAACTATCTCTGGTGGAAATGGTAAGGCAGAAAGCCTCACAATTAAAGGGATATTCTGACCCCTTTTTTATGTAGATTGTGAGCCCCACACAGAGCTAACAATGTATGTTTTCCCTATCCCTTTGGAATATGGGATGGAAGTCCATGCAAATACGGGTAGAACATACAAACTCCTTGCAGGTGGTTTTTTGCCCTTGGTGGGATTTGAACACCAGGACTCCAGCGCTGCAAGGCTGCAGTGCTAACCACTGATCCATCATATGGCCCCTATTCTGACCCCATTTTTCACCATCAGTCTTCATTGTCTATTTGTGGGGACCAAACAGATCCATTGATTCGGTTGCCTCCTGGCACTAGAAGATTCAGCAGTGGATGAGGAACTGAAGACAAGTTATCCTAAGCATTGTATGGACTGATTCCACTCTCCATCCACTCCTCTAGCCTCTGGAGCTCATTGGATCAATGGATCTGTGTGGGGTCCAGGTGTCAAACCGCTACATATCAAATACTGATCAGTATAAAAAAAAACACATTGGGGCAGAAAATCCCTTTAGGCTGAGGCCTCACGTTCCAGAAACACAGCTTTTTTGTTGCAGATTTTGCTGTGTTTATGAGCCAGAACCAGGAGTGGATTGAGCAGAAGGTAAAAGTATAAGAACGTCCTTTATTCTCCCCATTTCTTTTGCAGCCATTCTTGCTTGTGGCTCACAAAACGCAACAAAATCTGCAACAAAAAGAGCTGCATTTCTGCAACGTGGGACCACAGCCTTAAATAGTAATCTCATAGTACAAGAGCTATACCATAATAATAAGTATATAATAACTATATATTATGATAAATATAAAGATTCAGTTTCTACTAAAAAAAAGCAGTCAGTACCGGTCGCCATAGTACGCACTGTATCCTTGGTCTTTCGTGTTTCAATAACTACACACAAGATGAATACCATTATATATACTTCTAAGGCCAACAAAATCAGAAAACACTTTCCTCTGGGAAAAGTAAAGCTTAGGTTTACAGAAAGGTGAAAAAGGAACGCTGGGTTAAAATTATCATGTGTGCCTGTCTGAAAATAATAGAGGTTAAGGCGCCTGTGCAGAGGAGCTCGGCCCCTTTTCGGCTGAGACTATTTATTATCTTTTCATCGTGCCGTACCCACAAGCATTAACGGACCTGAATTATAATCTATGAGCAGCAGATGTGACTATACCATGCCATGCTATGTTATTTGGGTAAACATACAGACCTGCAGGAGAAAAAAGAAAAATGCAAATGTGTACTTGGCCGAAATCATTTTAGGAAAGTCAAAATATGGCCCTTACTACTCTGGAATACGCTTAGCACTCTATATGCTTTCTATATTGTCAGCTTTACATATGATAAAAACTATAAATACAATAGATTTTTATTAGTCTTTTGATCATTTTATTACAGAAATCTCCATCTTTATCACTGGTAGAATAGTATCATCCATATATAGGATCTGATATTATATGTCTTTCTTTAACATTCCTCTGGCCCGGACATGTCCAGATATGTCTGCAGCAACTATCTATGAAAACGTGATTTATGAAATACTGTCACAAGATGTCTAATATTATCTCATCTTATCTTATTTTATCTTATATGTTTCTATTTGTGGCTACCTAGCGGTTGTGTTGTTAGGGTTTTGCTGATAACACAATATTTTATGGAATTGGCTACTGATGTAACATCATAGGCAACGCCCTATTCACATCTGCGTTTGGATTCCGTCCGGAGAAGACCGCATGGGGAACGGAATACCAAACGCAATTGCAAGCGCTGTGCTATAAAAGCACACGGACCCCATAGACTATAATGAGGTCCGTGTTCTTGCCGCCCACTGCCTGTACGAATCATGCGGACAGGAAAGTATATTGGGAATTACTTTCCTGGCCGAAAGATCCCTGTGGAGATCTGGCAGCAAGCACACAGACCTCATTATAGTCTATGGGGATCCATGTGTTTTTACTGCACCAGTTCTTGTAATTGTGTTTGGTATTCTGTTTTTTTTTTGGGGGGGTCCTCATGTGGACTCCCCCAGACGGAATCCAAACACAGATGTGAACGAGGGCTTACACAGATCCTGTTACTCCTGCCTTTTAGTAATCCTTATGCAGGCACATAACCGTAGAATGTGAAAAGGTGACAAAAGAACCTGAAAAGAATAGGGGGAGAATTGTTAAGACTGGTGAATGCTGTGCCTGTCTTGATCACCGCTGGGCCAGAATAACATGCACCGAATATGTTATGAGTCTGATGCTTATATCTTTTAAATGCAGTCTGTCTCCAGAACTCACATATAAAAAAAAGAATTGGAGGCAGCGATTCACAAGCGGGTAACACAGTTTGATTCAGATGACCCTAGCCTAACTACCTGTGGGTCTGGGGTCTGGAGACAGACTCCCTTTAATAAATACGAGCTTGTGTAAATTTTGACTATAATTTAGCCAATTTCGGATCACTTGCTTTTTGGAAAAATGGTACAAATGAGTCAAAAGTCACACACTTTGGTGTATGGACATTTTTGTAAAAGAAAAAGGATTAAAGAGGATCTTTCATGTCCTCATCAATGTGCGGTATTATATACCACACAGCTCAGCGCACTGTCGACTCTCTAGCGGTATATATCACCGCATATTGATGAGGACATTAAAGGTTCTCTTTAAAATGTATGATAAACTTTCCTCTTTGTTTCTGCTATTAAATATAGTTGAGACAAGTATATATACAAAAGTGTCACATATGCATATGCCTGGTTAAAGGGGCTCTATCAGCAAAATCATGCTGATAGAGCCCCACATATGTATGAATAGCCTTTAAAAAGGCTATTCAGGCACTGGTAATGTTATATTAAACTACCCCCCAGTTTTAAAATAATACCCTAAAAAAGAATGTGATCTACTTACGCATCGTGCACGATGGGCGGGCATTCAGGGTGTGTCTTCATCTTCTTCATCCACGCCTCCTCTTCCTCCGATGTCCTCTGGTCCCGTCCTCCTCCGGCGCTCGCGAACTGACACTGATAAAAAAAAATGGCCTGGGCGCCTGCGCAGTAGCGGTAGTAGAAGCCGCGTGCTACTGCGCAAGCGCCCAGGCCATTTTTTTATATCAGTGTCAGTTCGCGAGCGCCGGTGGAGGACGGGACCAGAGGACATCGGAGGAAGAGGAGGCGTGGATGAAGAAGAAGACACACCCTGAATGCCCGCCCATCGTGCACGATGTGTAAGTAGATAACATTCTTTTTTAGGGTTTTATTTTAAAACTGGGGGGTAGTTTAATATAACTTTTACGGTGCTTGAATAGCCTTTTTAAAGGCTATTCACGCATATGTGGGGCTCTATCAGCATGATTTTGCTGATAGAGCCCCTTTAAGGATTGTCCATAGGCATGTTTAGAGGTCAGCCAATTTTTTGGCTTATATGCCAACAACAGAGGCAAAATGTCACACGTGTCTATCTGAATAACTGGAGAATCCTAAACCAGCTCTCTGAGTTTTTGATTCTGTGAGTGAATGTTGTCTTTTACCTGTCTATAAAATTGAGAAAATTTGTAATTGCCATTGGACTAAATATACTGAAACGGTTAAAATCCCTCCTTGCACAGTGTACACAGATGTCTGGGACCTGTTGCTATCTGATATCATTGTTTACAGGTTGTTCAGTTTTTCGCGCAGTCCATGCAGGGAGAAGTGTTGTATTCTGTCTATTCTGGATTGAAGGCAAGTATCTGAGATCCCCGGCATTAACCTTTTCACGACTGCAGTAACTCCAGCGCTGCCGAGATGGCGCCATCACATGCTTATATGCAACGTTCAAGAGATAAACACTACAGTGGTTACCATGGCAGTGCCATCTTTTAAGTGCTAACAATTGGTTCCCATGGCAGCACTGTGATTACAATAAGAGGCCAGTGAATTGAAGGAAATGTTTTCTGGCTCGCATGGTGTTTCCATTGTCCAAGATACATAATCAATGACATTTCAGAAGGGTATATGTGGGGTGAAGCTATTTGCATTGCAAGGATCTGACCTCTCCCAGCATGCATTGCTGCCTCTCCGTGATGCATGTTGTCTTTCATCTTGCCGTGACTCAAGGAAATCCAGGCAGGAAGGAGCGCAGGCTGGTGGCTCTTTGTGGCAGTGAGAAGGTTAAACCTTTCAGGCACAATTTCTTGCTTAATTGGCTCCAAGACCTTGGCAGGGCCTAACAGACAAGAGCGTCTGCCAATCAGCGCTCGTTAACCTCTGCGCTAACACCAGAGGCACGCCGAAAATGAGGCAATCAGGAAAGCATCTGTTCAGGGAGGAGAGGATGGCAAGGTGAAAGAAGAGGGTGTCGTACTGGGAAAATATCTCCACCATCATCAAAGCAATGGTCTTAGTAACTCTCCATCACATCTCACAAGTCTAAATATCTGCACGTTTGTCTTCCAAATAAATGAATCCAAAGCAAATATATAAATAGCACAACAGCAAATAATACACCGTAACAAGTACCTGCTCACTCCTGTGCACTCATGATGCAGAACCCATCAGCAGGCATGAAACAAGACCCGAGCCATGCCGAACAAAGACTGCAAGGAACAAAAGAGATACAGTATCGTGCAAAAGTTTGAAAGTAAGAATACTTTCAGAAATAGAAGGTTTAATGGTTTATTTATTTAGTTTGTCTATTAACAAAATCCAGTGAGTCAAAAAGAGAAATCTAAATCCCATCAATATTCAGTGTGACCTTTGCCCTTTGGAGGAGGAGTCCTGGAAGTGATGATATGGCCCACATAGAGCCCTGATCTCAGGATCATCATCTGGGATTACATGAAGAGGTAGAAGGATTGGAGCAGCATTGAAGAGGTTAATCATGGTGATCACATGCTGTTACCAAGTCTTGGATGTTATGGGCAAGCGCCAAGGGCGGTCATTGGAAGTAAAAAGACAGGACGAGAGTACGTGGGGGGATACATGTGCTGGATCACTATGGGAAGAGGAAAATGACGATGGATATCCATGTCCTTGTGGAAAATGGCACAGTCCACACATATTTCAAGTGCCATACTATGGCAGATTTCGATAAGGGTTTAAAATCTGCAAAGGACAGTATATATATACAGTATATATCATATAAGCAGCTCATGCAGCTCTTATGATTAAAATACGTGCAATTATTGGTTTTTCAATAAGCATCGTGTGAACTCAGCCTTAGTGGTGATCAGCTACTTCTGCCAATACTGGAGTTCAAGAGGTAAAACCACCACTCTGTGTGAATTATGCGCAGAAGCAGAAAAGCAGAATAGATAAACACATATTAATAGAGATGAGTGAACAGTGAAAAGCTTGATTCGAGTAGCCGCTCAATACTCGACTGTTCGATCGAACATCGAACCCCATTATAGTCTATGGGGAATAAATACTCGTTTAGGGGGAAACCATTGTTCGACTCAGGAGGGTCACCAAGTCCACTATGACACCCCAGGAAATGATGCCAACACCCTGGAATGCAACTGGGACAGCAGGGGAAGCATGTCTGGGGGCATCTAACATGCCCAGGTCACTGTATTACATTGGGATCCCTGTCAGCTTGCGATATGCGGGTGCTGACTTTTCCCCATAGGAATGCATTGACCAGCGTTGATTGGCCAAATGCCACACAGAGTACAGCATTCGGCCAATCAACGCTGGTTCTGACGGAGGCTCATCTGTGAGGAGGCGGAGTCTAAGATCGGACCAGAATGGAGACTGCTGTGGACCGATCTTAGACTCTGCCTCCTGCAGCAGAACCAGCGTTGATTGGCCGAATGCTGTACTCTGTATGGCATTCGGCCAATCAACGCTGGTCAATGCATTCGTATGCCGAGATGTAGCAGTGCTGGCCGTGCGCTCAGCTCGACTACACCGGAGATGCTGACAAGCTGAGCGCACGGCCAGCTGTGCTACACCGGAGATGTGAACCCTGCTGCACACTCAGCTCTGCTGCATCTCGGGATAGGAATGCATTGGCCAGCGTTGATTGGCTGAGTGCCATACAGAGTACAGCATTCGGCCAATTAACGCTGGTCCACAGCAGTCTCCATTCTGGTCCGATCTTAGACTTCGCCTCCTCACAGACGAGCCTCTGGCAGAACCAGTGTTGATTGGCCGAATGCTGTACTCTGTATGGCATTTGGCCAATCAACGCTGGTCAATGCATTCCTATAGGAAAAAGTCAGCTCGCGCACATCGCAAGCTAACAGGGATCCCGACCAGATAGAGCCCCAAAGAGCTGGGTGAGTGACATTCCCACCTAAATAAAGGTAATCCCTAGCTAACCCTGCCAGTACATGTATCCCTGTCTCACAGTCACATAGTTCACAGTCTCATATGAACTGGATATTAATTCCACTATTTTTATAAATTGGAGGTCACCTGATTTCGTCAGCCAATTACTTTTTCAGATTTTTTTTCAATGTCTCCATTGTCGTAGTTCCTGTCCCACCTCCCCTGCGCAGTTATTGATGCAAAAAAAGCACCAGGGAAGGTGGGAGGGGAATCAAATTTTTAGTGAGTTTGCCACCTGGTGTTCGATTGGAATCGAACATCTCGAACAGCCTGATATCCAATCACACTTATACTCGATCGAACGCTGTTTGCTCATCTCTACATATTAAAAAAAGGTCATCCAACTATCCAGGTTTTTCACTCATTCGCACCATTAAATAAATAGTGTAACCCAATTTCTGTAAAAGTAAGTTCAGTGCTTACCTATTATATGTCCCAGTGTAGCCAGAGGCCTCAGAATGACATATATCGACAGTATAATCATCCCTTGTCGGGGCGGCTATAGACGTAACAATCCAATATTTCATGTCCAGCTCGCAATTGTTTCCAAACAACTGAGTTTTCATAAAAGAAACAGTTAATTGCAAATAATGATTTCACCCACGTGCGGTTATCTACGAGACGTCCACCAGCAGCGCCTTCAAGGCTCCTCTTAGTTAATTTTCTTTCATCACTTGTCAGATTTCCAGATACATGACACCATTCATACATCCGTTCAATACAACATTACAGCAGTCAAATACGTTTCCAGAATAATTCTAATGATCCAAGACCCAGAGGTTATCATTGACAAGTTATTACAATCATCATGTCGCCTTAAATGTATTGAAACTCTTCTAACTTTTTATTTTTTCATAAATGGATAGCACAGAACACTTTGTAATATATTTCATTCCAAATATGTGATGGCTTCACCTTTTCTCTGCTTCCTCTTTTCCTCTGTACTGATCACATTCATAATCTAACACTCCATGCAGAGATAAACTACAGTCTATTGAGGTCTATGGAGAGGGGAGAGGGGAGGAAGAGCTGTTGGCACAGATATTACAGATTATAGGTGGAAAGTTGTGTTGTAAAGTGACAGATTAGGGCCCGTTCACACGGGCACAGAGGGGGCGGATTATGGCGTGTAATCCACGTCATAATCCGCCCCCTCACAATGGTGGTCTATGGAGACTGCTAGCGTTCTTTTTTCCGCTAGCGGCAGAAAAGAGAAGCAAGTTGACCTTTCTTCAGGCGGATTCCGTGGCACATTGAGCCGTGGTGTCCTCCTAGCGGCAGCAACCTCCGCTTTCGGCCCATTCATTTGAGCCGACTCTGGAGGGGGAAGCCACGACCGCGACAGTCGTGGCAGGCGGGTATTGACCCGAGAATGACACCACTCCCTGTGTCACTTTCGGTGCCAAAATCTGCCCCACCCCCCATGTGAACTAGCCCTTACACAGCTCTACAGAGATAAGACTCTGTCTTTCAAGTTAAAGCCATGGCTGTATATTTGATCCTGGTGCTCATCTAAGTTCAGAATGAACCTATCAGTATATTTTGGTGGCATAGGTGGTGCACTTGAAGAAAACCCACACAGACATGGGTAGAATATATAGGAGGGGATTTATTAAGACTGGACTTTCCTATGCCAGTCTTACTCCATTGCCCGTTGTGGTGAGATGCACATATTGGGAGGTCTCATGCACCAGAACTGACTGGCATAGATTTTAGATATAATCCATGCCAATTTTCTGGAATGAGCTATAGTTTTGTAACCGATGGAGCATTCCCTGTTCATCCCACCTCAATCCCCTTCCCAAGGCATCCACTGTCTTGGATAGTGGATAACAGGACTGAAAAGCATTACAGTGGCTTTACTGTGCACCCAAGATGTGCCATTATTCTACCTGGTTTCTGGCATTGAAGTGTTAATAGGTTACCCCATAAATTCCATACAGGTGTTACTCCACACTGTAGGAGTGACTGGCGGTGGACGATTCTCCCATTCACTTCAATGGGAGTGCTGGAGATAGCCAAAGTATAGCATTCGGCCTTCTCTAGCGCTCCTATTGAAGCAAATGAAAGCGCCGTCCACCCCCAGTCATAGCATTCAGGCAGTGGGACCAGACCCCTGTTCATGTCTTGTAGCATAACCCCTTTAAAGCATCTTAATACAGTATGTCTTCAATAACCATTGTAACTAAAAGGAAAGCCAGGAAATGGATCGTACCTAGAAGTACATATCATTTTCTGACTTTTAGATATTATGAGATGCACCACATTTATAAAATGCCATCCACCTTCCAATAAATTTAATTAAAACACTTTAACAACCTCCTCTTGGACTGGCAGAGACTACATCAGTTTTAATAAATGTCATCCATTGCTATCATAAGGACATTCTAAAGATCCAAAATTGTATGTTTAATGGACTTATCCAGGTTTAGAAAACATGGCTGCTTTCTCCTTCTCAGGAAGTGACATCACTTTTCTTGGTCACATGGTCATGCTGCAGCTCAGACCCATTCATTGGAAAAGGACTTGCCATGACCAATGGGCGTGATGTCACTTCCTGGGAAGAAAAGTGCGTTCATGTTTTCTATCCCTGGACAACCCCTTTAAGAGGGCATTTAAGTCACATCATGACCCAACTTTGTTGATTTTTTGGTTATTTTTTGGGGTATTTCACAGCTTTATTCCAATTCTCCTATATTGTTTGTCATCATAGTAGACCGTTACAATTCCTAACAGCAGAAATTCAATGTCTACAAGCAAAATCTTTTTCTGAACTGTCAGACTGTGACTCGGCGGGTGAATCTATACAGAAATGCTTAGAGAAAATATTAGCGGCGCGTTCTTCTTGCTGACACAGGAAAAGATTTCCGTCTTAGGCACTTGCTAGCAGTGTATGCATATTTCCTATTAATCTCCCTCGAACCGAGCAAGGAGATTATTTGGCAGGCGGTTCTCTTTAAGCTTTTAGTACAATCACATTGAAATCACCCGGCTTAGTTGTCCTTATACAAAAATGACTAGGTCGGTTTTGTCGGCTAGCATTTTACCACAGACAGCTGTAGACAAAGTGTGTAACTGCTTGTATTTGTAGTGAAATCCCCAAGCACCTTGAAGGCAGTCACATGGCAGGCAATGTTGGGTACTTGAGTCAAAGGGTCCTTAGAGGGAACGCTCAAGACGGTTCTGCCAGGCCTGCAGTGAGGCTGCATGAGGCAGATAAGCAGCCGCAATCCGTAGAGAGAAGCCGGACACTTGCAGATAGAAATTGCCTTAACACTTTCACCCCTGAGAGAGTCTTTGGTGGCAGAATTTGCAACTTCTCCATCCTTACATCCTCAGACTTCTCAGAAGCCTTTCACATGTCAGATGTGGTTGTAGTAGTCGCAGCCGGCCAACCGTCAGATAATCCTTATTACGTGCAAAACCTTTGGTGAACCGTCTCTTTGAACGCCTCAGTCCTTTCTTTCTGTACTGCCATTTTCTTCAGATAGACTCAAACGGCACGCCATCCCTTTCTTCTGCTGAAGTACACAATGCACAATGTCGTTTCATGTCTTACGTCCGTCACTATTTGTTTTTAACATTCACATCGCACCGTTTCAAAGGCTTTCCAGTCTATTTTTTGTCAATTGTTCTTGATTACCACAAGATGCAGCAGGACATCATAGGAGGAGATGAATGGCGCAGCGCTGGGCCTTGCCTATATTCTCAGGCTTTTGTTGTGCACATATCATATAAAGAATTATATTTTCCTATTACCTCAAAATGAATTATGCATATATTTTGTGCCCGATGTCGCTCTGTCAGCAGTCTCCTGGCCGTCTGCTAATCAGACTTGGTGTGAGACGTCTGGAAAATGCGTCTTGCAATGGCAAAGTCTGCGGTTCACATTCTGATACATTTCAATGCATGGTAACTCATGTTTTCCTCTATTGGAAATGCTCAGTATATGTTACACATAACTTTACCATCCTGGTACTTATCTCTGCACATCTTACATTCTGACTTATTCAATGCAACAAATGAATATGTTATATATAAATATATGCATATATATCTTTGTCTTCATATGCACACATTAAATAAATATATGAATATATTATATAAGAAGTTTCTGGCACTCGCAGGAAATCATGACAATTTATGTATTTATTTGCATCCAAAAATTAAATGTTTCGGTCAACACGACCTTCATCAGTATTCGGATGCATTGTGGGTAAAGGTGAACTTCAGAAAAAATGGAGGAAAAGTGGTAAGGGTAGAGGTGGAGTTATGGTCTGGGTGTGTTTCTCCTGCTATGGACTGGGACCCTTGGTAAACTCAGCGCCGACACCTATTGCACTATTTTAGATAACAGTGTGCTTTCTACATTATGGCGGTTCTATGGGTCGGACCAATGTTACTTCCAGGATGAGAAAGCCAGCTGTCATGTAGCGAGGTCTACCATGGCTTGGTACAGTGAAAAACAGGTTAACCGACTGGACTGCTCAGAGCCCAGACTAGAACCCTATCGAGCACCTCAGGGACGAGTTGGATCACCGTTCTAAGGGGTGCAGCAGCTGTCCAAAATCGGTGAAAGAACTTACCTGTCTTCTCCAAGCCAAATGGAATAAAATACCACTAGCCGTCATACAAGGACTTGTGGAAAGCATGCCCTGGAGGGATGAGGCTGTAATTGCCGCCTGTCCAGATCGGACCACAGGTGTCCAAATATTTATTGGTAGACAGTGTATATATCAAGGGTATAGGTATTAGCTGAATAATACAGTTGCTATCTATCTATTTATCTATCTATCTATCTATCTATCTATCTATCTATCTATCTATCTGGGAAGTGTAGCAGCACCACCAGCAATTCCAAAGTTATCCCATCATCCCATCAGTTACTCAGCAGAAACTCCTCTCCAAGTAGAAAATAATCCAGTCTGCCAGCTGCTTAAAGGGGCTCTATCAGCAAAATTTTGCTGTATGAGCCCCACATATGCGTGAATAGCCTTTAAAAAGGCTATTCAGGCACCGCTAAAGTTATTTTAAACACCCGTCTTGTTTTAAAATAAAACTATAAAAACATATAGGTAAATCATAATTGAACGTGCACCCTGGGCGGTGATGCATGATCCGACGTCATCTTCTGGCACACCTACCTCTTCTTTCTTCTTCTTTCGGTGATGTTCTCCGGTCCTGGCTCTTCCCCGGATTCATCTTCATTCTCTTCCGGCGGTTCAAATCCGATTGGTTGAAATCCGGCGCATGCACAGTAGCGCTCCCTTCGGAGCTACTGCACACACTCTAGTGGCACTGCCATTGAGAAAAATGTGCAGTAGCTCCAGAGGGAGCACTCCTGTGCACGTGCCGGATTTCAACCAATCGGATTTGAACCACTGGAAGAGGATGAAGATGAAGCCGGGGAAGAGCCAGGACCGGAGAACATCGCCGAAAGAAGAAGAAAGAAGAGGTAGGCATGCCAGAAGATGACGTCGGATCGTGCATCACCGCCCAGCGTGCACGTTCAAGTATGATTTACCTATATGTTTTTATAGTTTTATTTTAAAACGGGACGATGGTTTAAAATAAGATTAGCGGTGCCTGAATAGCCTTTTTAAAGGCTATTCACGCATATGTGGGGCTCATACTGCAAAATTTTGCTGATAGAGCCCCTTTAAGTAGATGGAAAATGTCTTTAAGTGTGAAGTTAAACTCTGCTACATCCTTACCTGATATTATACCACAAAACAACATGCTATCACATGGTGATATGTCTATCCTATGTGTTTCTATATAAGGCCACCCAGTGGCTGTGTTATAAATTGCAGCTTTTCAATGATTTTGTTATTGTGTTGCTACATTGTATTAAAATAAGTAATTGGGTTCCAAATTAGAGTCAAGTTAAAGATGGATACATCTGTATGTGTAGTTATAAAACCTGCCAGTATGTTTTTTTTTTTTCCTCTTGGCAGATTATAACATACAGAAAAAAAATCTCATATTAATAAATTCACATCAACTTAATTACTGAATGCACAAACTCAACTACAAAAACACATTTGGGAATATGGTCATGTGAACTCCCTTTTGTGCAAAGTCTCTGGCTCTCATATTAATTACATCCAACTTATCTATTAACATTCCTAATAAAATCTGATGTCTTGATGTTTTGTGATGTGCCTCAACCCCACTGATAGGAAGGGCACGTGTGTAATTAAGATGATGTTTCAGGCGTCTCAGCTAAACAAACCCGAGGTACTTCTGAGTCCCTGCAGACGGGGGAAAGCAAATTACATTTCCTAAGATTAAATGTGCGGTTGTGTTGGTCCTCTCCTTCCTTTATGATACACAATAATTCATGTGAAAAACTTTATTGGCGAGGTATCCGCCATGAAGAATCTAGTAAGGCTGAAAAAGCAGACTTGTGCATGGTTTGCTATTTCGGAAGAGGCCTGGGCGGCAGTGATAGGTCAGCCTAGCGTAGGAGACATAGGGCACACAATACGCTATATTACTCAGAAATTGAAATATATGCTCCAATAGCAATGAAACATAATACATGTACATCACAGACCAGCCAACAGATTCATTTAAAAGCTACATAAACTTTTGCCAAATGTTCCGAATGGATAATTCTGATCTTGCTTTACAGCACCTTAAAGGGGTTTTTTCACCTTTCTAACACCTATCCTTAGATATTCAATGGTACACCACTGCAGTACGTAAACCTGCCCCTAAACATTGTACCGCCTGTGAGCAGCGCATATCCCAACATGCAGATATTACCAGGAACTCCGAAACAACTGATATGCAGGGGGTGTGACAGTGGCAGCCGCTAACTCCCCTACTAAACAACACTCCCTGCGCAGAGTCGCTGCGAGAAAAACGCATTACAAATGTTTGTCATTGTTGCTTTGAATTCTGTGAGCAGGCACATTATTTTTGGGGGGTCACAAACTAAATCCTAAACTGTACCTTTTACTGCTATGTTTACTAAAATCTTACAATAAAAGTAGAATTATTAAATGTATTCACTTGTGCTGATCAAATCCATAATACAGCACCCGTACAAATCTCTGGGCCCATACTGTTCCTCTATATGTCTCTAATTTCCGTCTATCCATTCAGATCAGGACTTCCATATAAACACAGGGAGACTTAAAGGGGTTGTATCATTACATAAACGTTTCCCTTATCCACAGGGTAGGGAATAAGTATCAGTTTGCTCGGGGTCTGACACTCGGACCACCAATGATCAGGGAAACGGGGCCTAAATGTCCCCCTAAGGGGGCATTGACATGGAGTAAAATGGCGCTGATTCTGGCACGATAACTCGTGGCAGAATCAGCGCTGATAAAAAGACTCTCATTGACTTCAATGGGTTCCATTTTCCACGCAGAACACATTGAAATCAATGGATTAAAAATCCTACCATTGATTTCAATGTGTTCCACATGGAAAACGGAATCCATTGAAGTCAATGGGAGTCTTTTTATCAGCGCTGATTCTGCCGCGAGTTATCGAGCCAGAATCAGCGCCACTTTACTCCGTGTGAATGCCCCCTAAAGACTCCCTGGGAATTCAGTGCCAGTCCTATTGTGGGACCACCACTCTATTCACTTTTATAGGATTTACAGAGATTGCCATCATGGCGGTTGAATAGACGTGAATGAAGTGTCTGTAGTGGCAAAACCCTTTTAAAGTCCATTCCTGGTTCCTTAGGAATTTTTACATGGATTTTCTTTCTCAAGTTAGAAGAGAAAGGTGCCATGTTTTTGTCTAAACTTTTCAGGAGATATCAGTTCTTTCATGGGCATGAGGCTGGTTCATATCTGCGTTAAAGAAACCACCAAAAATCGTCGGAAGTATCCTGAATGATTTCAGGTCTGAAAACAGAGGAGACCCAACGTATCCCATTATAGTGTGAAATTGTTGAAGAACACAATCCTAGTGTGAACCTAAAAATTTTTTTGTATAAGACAAAAATTCCACTGCAGTCTGTGGGATCATTTCCATGATTTTGGGATGTTTCAGCTGTACATACCGTATATACCGAACATTCATATAATCCGGATATCCAATACAATATATTTTCACACCTCTCATTGTAAGTATCGGTTTCCATTCTTATGAAGTCTTCCTCTTTCTAATGTTGGATTATAGTTTTGCTTTTTTTCCGCTGCTTTACTTACCAACCTTTTATTTCTGTATGTAATGACATTTCTATAAATGGCAGCTTGTGCGCTGGCCTCCTTCTATTACCCTCCTCTCTCGGACTGGACGTGTTTCGTTGTATTGGCACAATCATTTCGTGCAGGACACCCGCCTTCACAGACGCCATGACATTTAAAATTTGAGGAGAAAGTCTGACATTTCTAGTAGACGCGCACAACTGTTCTGATTATTTGATAAGTTTTCATCGCACTTTGACCGGGATTTTAGACTCTGTAAAGGAATATGCAGCAGATCCTTTCTAGGTAGAACGGGAAGTCAGCACGTGTCGGACTTGCAACTGAATCTACTCATGATGGTGGTTTCAGTAGTGGATATCGACACAAATCTGGAACTAATCCAGGGGAATTCTGCCGGAAATCCACGTGTTTGTTAAAGGGATTGTGCCATTATGAACATTTACCCTATAGCTACAGGATCGGGGAAAAGTGTCAGATTACTGGGGGTCTGATCTCGATCAGGAGAATGTGGGCCTGAAAGTTCCCTCTTTATGATTGAAGAGATAGTGTGCTTGCATGACTGGCACTCCATAAACAGAAGGGGATGTTTGGGTCCCCATTCTCTTGATCATAGGTGGACCCCCCCAGTGATGTGACACTTATGCCCTATCTTGTAGAAAGGGGATGCGTATTTGTAATGGTACAACCCCTTTAAGGCTATTGTAGTTGCTCAGGATTCACTCCTGATTTCACCCCTGTCCAAAATCTGCACTGCAAATCTTCAGCAAATCCGGAGTATTGTGAACATACCCTTAGGGGGCATTCACACGGAGTAACGCCGGGCGTGTATTACAGCCGTACACACCGGCGTTACGGCAGACTGCCGAACACGTCCCATTCACTTCAATGGTAGAGCTCGTAAACGCCGCTGTTACGAGCAATCCCATTGAAGTGAATGGGAAGTGTTCGGCAGTCTGCTGTAACGCCGGCGTGTACGGCTGTAATACACACCGGCGTTACTCCGTGTAAATGCCCCCATAGACCTAGTCCAGACAAACTGTCACAGATCTGGATACTTTATCACTATTTAATACATAGAACAAACTAATATCACAGGACAGAAAAGTTTATCGACATGATAAGATTCTTAAAATTTGCACAACATTTGACAAATCTGGAAAAATTTACAGTAACACAGATTCCAGCAAAACTGACTTTAAAAATTCCCCTTTTGTGTTAAATTGCCCAAATTAGTTGGGAAAAAAAAGAGAAAATCTACCCCCTAAAAATTCACATAAACATAAAAAATTGTATGAACAACTACACAAAACAGCACATTTTACTGAAAATTGCCCCTCTTTATAATAGAAGGGGCACTTTGACTTCAGTCTGTTAAAACTACAACGCTCTGCGTGTATTGAATGCTTTGTCCACTAGGGGCAGTCCATGGGCGTAATAGATTTTACCCTGGGTTTTCTATCCATTGTGCAGAAGAGTTATGGCAGCGTGTCTGATGTAGTAAGCCTCGCCTAATGTGACATCTGCATTTGCATTCTCTGCGCCTCCGTCTATAAATCAGTCGGATTTATTTGTTTTGTCTCAGGTAATCTTCAATACATATTAACTAGGTCATCTTGTGGCCTTCCTGGTCCCTGCTTCTACGTGTCTTTTCTTGGGTAATATTGTGTCGGTGTGACCAGGATGACAAGGATTGGGCTGAGCTTGGTTCCTTTCATTCGATGACTGAGCAGTAGTCATCCCGTCCCCTCCAGGGCACAGCTGCATTACATCTCTGTCTGCCTGGCTTATTGTGTAACGTGTTATTTCTTTATACACAGCTCGGTATTGATTTAGGAGTTATACGATGCCTTTTTTTTTCAGCTTCTTCCTAATTTTTTTCCCTCTTCCTACGAGACTAAATTGATTTCTGAGAATGGGCTCCCCTCCTTGCTCCCTCCCACCCCTTCCTCCACTTTCTTCATTGGAAACAGCGGTATGATGAGGATTATTTCCGAGCTCCTCTAACTTTGTAGATTTTAAGTCCTCTCCATCAGGCGGGTTTATGCAGTGGATTAGTACCTTATGCTGGCAGCTTTGTTTGTGCAAATAAAGCTATAGACCAAGATTGTGGAAATAAAACCCCCTCTCATTTCAGTCTATAGGTGCCATGTTGCCCTTAATTAGTCCCCCGACCCCATTGTTAGGAGGCGGGTGCGCTGCTTTACTTTCAGCTGAGTAAAATTTGCATATGTGTTTTAACTAAGTTGAATTAGGTTATCTGCACCTCTGTGAGCGACCTCCGAGTACGGCTTTAGTACTAAATATTCTATCATTAGACTTTTACTCCAATGTATTATATTTTTATTGTTTAGCATATACTGATAGAAAGATAGATAGATATGAATGGATAGATAGATAGATAGATAGATAGATAGATATGAATGGATAGATAGATAGATAGATAGATAGATAGATAGATAGATAGATATGAATGGATAGATAGATAGATAGATAGATAGATAGATAGATAGATAGATAGATAGATATGAATGGATGGATGGATAGATAGATAGATAGATAGATAGATAGATAGATAGATAGATATGGATAGATAGATAGATAGATAGATAGATAGATAGATAGATAGATAGATAGATAGATAGATATGGATACATAGATATGAATGGATAGATGGATGGATGGATAGACAGACAGACGGCCGGACAGATAGATAGATAGATAGATAGATAGATAGATAGATAGATAGAAGGATGGATGGATAGATAGATGATACATAGATAGATAGATAGATAGATAGATAGATAGATAGATAGATAGATGGATAGATAGATAGATAGATAGATAGATAGATAGATAGATAGATAGATAGATAGATATGAATGGATACATAAATATGAATGGATAGATAGATAGATAGATAGATAGATAATTGATAGATAGATAGATAGATATGTATAGATAGATAGATAGATAGATAGATAGATAGATAGATAGAAGGATGGATGGATAGATAGATAGATAGATAGATGATTGATAGATAGATAGATAGATAGATAGATAGATAGATAGATAGATAATTGGATGGATGGATGGATGGATGGATGGATAGATGAATAGATAGATAGATAGATAGATAGATAGATAGATAGATAGATAGATAGATAGATAGAATACATTGATATGAATGGATGGATGGATAGATAGATAGATAGATAGATAGATAGATAGATAGATAGATAAAAATAGGCAGCACAATGACACAGTGAAACTTTTTTCACCTACTTTTGTATGTTTGTAGATAGACAGTATTCCCACGGTATCTTCAAGTATGACCTTGGTTCTAAATATTCCATTCCATCAATATACATTAATTGCAAGGTGTCATTTTTTTGTATCTAACATTTATTTATAGATCGATAGATAGATAGATAGATAGATAGATAGATAGATAGATAGATAGATAGATACGGTTTTTACAGTACAGGCAAACACAACCACATGCATACTGTTATGGAAATGTTATAGGCAGGTGGAGAAAAATGTCCCAAAGTAAGAACTCAGCAGGGAGGTTGTTCTCACCATCTTGGAGAACTATGCACTTTCTGCACCTGCCAAAAACCTTTGCCCAGAACCAGAACTGTATGTGTATTATGAGATCACCAGAATTTCAAAAACATGAGTTTGTGAAGGGGACATCTGTGCTGTATTCATGGCCACCTATGGTTTGTATTGAGAATTGTGACAATGTCAAGGACTTTGCTAGCAGGTCTTGATATTGTATTGAACTGTTCATGAGAAATTGGAGTCATTAACCAAATGTGAGCAAAGGTAAAGGTGGACAGATCTGTATATTGACTGATTTTCTATTAAACAGATGTATGGATTATAATTAGTGATGAGCGAACGGGGTTTGATTGAATTGATATTCGATCGAATATCAAGCTGCTCGAGATTCAATCGAATACCACGAGGCAAATGCACTAAAAATTTGTAACCCCTCCCACCTTCCCGGTGCTTTCTTTTGCACCAATAACTGTGCAGAGGAGGTGGGACAGGAACTACGACAACGGAGGCATTGAAAAAAAATCGGAAAAAGTAATTGGCTGGCTAAATCAGGTGACCTCCACTTTATACGAAAGGTCGATTTCAGATTCGGGTCATATGAGACTGAACTATGTGACTGTGAGACAGGGATAGATGTACAGGCAGGGTTAGCTAGGGATTACCTTTATTTAGGTGGGAATGTTACTCACACAGCTCTTTGGGGCTCTATCTCGTCAGCTTGCGATATGCGGGAGCTGACTTTTTCTCATAGGAATGCATTGACCAGCATTCGGACAATCAACGCTGGTTCTGCCGGAGGAGGCGGAGTCTAAGATCGGTCCACAGCAGTCTCCATTGTGGTCCGATCTCAGATGTAGCAGAGCTGGCCGTGCGCTGAGCTCTGCTACACCGGAGAAGTAGCAGAGCTGGCCGTGCGCTGAGCTCTGCTACACCAGAGATGCAGCAGGGTTCAGCGCACACTCAGCTCTGCTGCATCTCAGATGTAGCAGGGTTCAGCGCACACTCAGCACTGCTACATCTCTGGTGTAACAGAGCTCAGCGCTCGGCCAGCTCTGCTACATCTCGGGTGTAGCAGGGCTCAGTGCATTTCCAGCTCAGCGTACAGCCAGCCCTGCTACATCTCCGGTGTAGCAGAGCTGCGCGCTCAACACTGCTACATCTGAGATCGGACCACAATGGGGACTGCTGTAGACTGATCTTAAACTCCGCCTCCTCACAGACGAGCCGCAGGCAGAACCAGCATTGACTGGCTGAATGCTGTACTCTGCATGTCATTTGGCCAATCAACGCTGGTCAATGCATTCCTATGGGAAAAAGTCAGCTCCCGCATATCGCAAGCAGGGATCCCGATGTAATGCTGTCCCAGTTGCATTCCAGGGTGTTGACATCATTTCCTGGGGTGTCATAGTGGACTTGGTGACTCTCCTGAGTCGAAGATTGGGTTCCCCTGAAACGAAGCATTTTTCCCCATAGACTATAATGGGGTTCAATATGCATTCGAATAGTTGAATACTGAGGGACTATTCGAAACAAATATCAAATCTCGAATATTTCACTGTTCGCTCATCTCTATGTATAATGTCTATAGATCACTGGCCCCAATATAGAATCTGTCACAGGAGTTCTAACTAAGTCACATTGTTTATATTACCATACCCTTCATATAAGTTATAGGGTGTTTTTGGGCAACCTAAGACTACAGCATTACAACTTGATCAACCTCTTTAACATGTATATATACTATTGTAAGGTATAGATTCCATAGCATTACAAGACTTCTTTAAAGGTACAAAGATCGTAACATCAGAAATATGTTGGCACACTGAGCATTTCCTGTGTAGTAATGCTTACTTACCTGTATCATTTCTAAATACGAGACACCATTTCTGATATGGGATTGGTGGACAACCAAGAAATCCTGTTTGTGTATTTGAAGTTTAGAAGTCTATGTAGAAGTTAACATTGGTCAACTTTAATTTGGGCACTGTCTAGTTTGAAATATGAATTGTATGTATTATTTTAGGGAGTCATTTAGACCTTCTGATCAATCATCTAGGATCACATTTGCGCTGGGCTCTCTAACATTTACATCTGTCGGTGGATACAAACACCAGAGAACCCATCTACTAAACCAGTGGTTACCTGTGGACACCCGCAGATCCCATAGACTATAATGGGTCTTTCGTTTTTATACCGAAACCTTTGGAGAGAAAAGTCCTCCATGCAGTAGTATCCGATGCAGATATAAACCTAGCCTAAGGTTGTGCTGGTTAGGTTCCTCCAGAATGGATTTAGGCATCTATACAGTAGCTGCCTCAGGCTTGTCCACCCTAAATCTTCACGACCTTATGAAGTCTCCACCGAAAGATTGACCACTCTAGATTGTTATGACCTTATGGAGACTCAACCTTAAGATTGACCATTCTAGATCTTCATGATATTGTGATATTGTGAAGACTCCACCTATCGATTGACCACTTTAGATCCACCATGATATTGTGGAAACTCAACCTTGACTTTGAACATTCTAGATCTCCATGACCTCATGATGGTCTTGTGATGGCCACCATGGACAACTTCTTTACAGTAGAAGTGCTGACACACAACCAGTATTTCTGCAGCAATATCTAAACCGTGAAATAGCATGCACTTTGATAAAAAGGATATACTTTTGTGATTCCGCATTTTAGATCAGACAGATTTCAGATGAAGAACAAATATTCTTTATCTAAACAATAACTGTTCTGGGAGTTTGATGCTGAAAGTAGGGTAAATTTTACATTTTGATGACTATTTTAAACCTCGGGGGATTGTTTCCTGTGTATAAGCCGGTTGACTGTAAAGGCTTTTTGCATCTATGTTTTTTTCTTAAAAAATATATATATAGATAGATAGAAAGCAGCATGATTCCTACCCGCAAAAGGCAATGGGTGGGAAGGGGATGCTTGAAAAATGTCACTTTCAAATTTGTTGAGATGGTTGCCACATGAGAGCAATAATAGAGGCAGATGGATGTTTGAAAGAAGAAAATTGACAAAGTGCATTAATGTCTAAAATTACATAGAATATTTACAGTATAAAGATTTTTACTTCTATTCCTAAGTGAGATTTCTATATACTGAAGAAGCTTCATTCGAGAATAAATGTCAGGTTGGGGTAAAGAGTCTTCTTTCGGTAGACAGATGCCGTATTACTCATTGTTTATGATCACATTTAATTAATAAAACCTTTTTTATTACTCTGAAGTTTCTAAGAAGAAAAGTGAAGCAACACTGTGAATATTTTTACTAAAAAACATATCTTATTTCGTCTTCAGCTTATGAAATGTATGCGTCTCCATCGTAACAGACAACAAACCTAGTGTAGTCTAAGGCAGGGGTCCCCAGCCTTTTTTGTACCAGGGATCGGCTTCAACCAAGACCATTTTTCCATGGCCCGGTGGGGAAGGGGCGGGACTTTGGTCACATGAGGGCAGGGTTATGGTGGGGGTTGGATTTTAGTACTTTGCAGGTACTTGGCAGCGTGGAAGCCAGAGGTGGCCAGACCGGAGGACATGTGCTCCCTGGTGGTACCACAGCAACGTGGCCTAGCACAAAGTATCCAGCCTCAGTTTCTAGCGATTCGCCATGTCCATCCATGGTGTGGACGGGAAGACTCCCCTCCGGGATGCTCTGCGCCACAATAGTGAAGCGGACATAGCGAATCACAAGACATCAAAGCTGGATACTTTGCGCTGTGCCACGTTGCCATGTAACATATAAACTATCGGGTAGTGTGGCATCCTGTAGAAGCTACAGGACACCTTACTACCCAAATAGCTTACACGTTACACATTACCATAGCAAAGTGTTGTAGCGCGAAGTATCTAGCTAAGACTGAGACCAGCCTGCCGCCACATGGACTGGCAACAAAAGCACCAATGGCCTGGTCCTGGTCCGCGGACTGGTGGTTGGGGACCCCTGGTCTAAAGCATACAGTATGGTGCAAAAACAGGAACAAAGTAAGAATGCTTTCAAAAATAGAAGTTATAATAGTTTATTTTCATCAATTATTAAATGGAATTGAATGGACAAAAGTGATTTTTGATGAGATCACCATTTGCCTTGAAGACATCGTTAGTTCTTCTCAGTACTTCTAGACAATTTTTGCAAGAGCTCGACAGGGAGGTTGTGCCAATCATCTTGGAGAACTAAGCACAAATCTTCTATGGATGTAGGCTTGCTCCAATCTGTCTTTTTCTTCATGTGATCCCAGACGGACTGGATGATGATGAGATCAGAGTCTGTGGAGGCCATATCATCACTTCTAGGATTCCTCCTCCAAAGGGGGCTTACACTATATATTGATGGGACTTAGATTTCCAATTATGAAAGTGCTCTTGCACTGCAGCATTTCGTCACGCCTAAATCTTTTGCACAGCACTGTACATAGGTTACAAAAAGTAGGGACCAGATAAACGGGAGTGTGACTAAAGGATCAGACCACACAACTCAGTGTGTTACTTGTCTATTACCATGCAGACAAATAGCCCTGGATATGAACTATACACGTAACATATAAATAATAGATTTTATAATTAAGAATATTTGCAATGTTTATTTTTTATTTATTATTTTTTTATATCCATTGGAGCAAAAAAAAAAAAGTTGCAAATGTGCGAGTAGATTTTTAATGACAGAATAATCAAGAAAAAAAGCTTGAAAATCTGACATCTATTAGACCAACATATCTCATAAATAGAAAATTAAAGTAATAAAAAGACTTTCCGGGGTTATAATATATGTATATGGTCTTGGTATTACAATCCTCCATCATTAAATGGTTAAGCGTCTGACAAGTCAATGAGTATAGGCTTGGCGTAGAGCCAGTTATTACTCAATGGTAAGGTAGCGGAGCTGGTAGTGTTGCTGTTTATTGCTGTGACAGCTCCTGAAAGCACTTAATGTGAGTATAACACTATGTTCAGCGATGCCGCACTTCACGTATTGATCAGCGCTTACACAAACACAAACAGCTTCACCTTATGATGATTAAACCCCGTGAACTCTACACCTTCCTCTAATGTATTTCATAGAAGACAAAGCCTGTCCATGAGAGATAGAGATGAATTGCTTCATCTTGTCTCAGCTATTTTACTCTATTGTGCATAAGTCTGTCTTGTGCAGTGTGTATACAATGACATGAATGTTGTCAGACAGTCATGGGAGGAGAACGCTTTAGCTTTCAATTAAAAAGTATACCGGGGAAGGTACATGCAACATGGCAGATGCTGCTGATTTTTTTTATTTTTCATGCTCCTTTTGAGATGCCCCAATATTAATAGGAGTCATGGTCACTTACACTGTACTAAGCCATTATTCTTCAATATAGCCTGCTGTAAGCGGAAGGACTTATAAGCTGTGATAGCTATACTATCCTACCAAGCTCATGGGCCCCAATACAAAATCAGTAAATGTCCCCCAAACTACCTTGTGTTGTTTAAAATAGTGAGTACTTTATGTGGTAGAGGGACATTTGTGGCCACTTAGGGTCCAGGACCCAGTAGTGACTGCTATCACTGCACCCCTGCTAAACCTCTAGATCCTACAGCACTGGTGCAGACTCATGGGGCGCTCTATGATTGGTGTAAGGGAATTGCTAGAGGAGCAATTACTCAGTAGCTGATGGTGAACCCTTGGGGTAGGGGCATGACAAGGCAGTGAGCCATAAGCTGAACCCACACCACCTGTCTCCCCCCATCCCCTGTCCCTTCCTGCATGCCTGTCCTGTCCTAAGTGACAGACGACAACTGGTCAACAAGCCCTTCCTAGATATATGTGATGACACAGAACGCAGACAAGACAAACAACAAAAGGGAGGTCAGCGAGCCAAGGGGTCAGTAACAGATGAGCAACGCAGTACAGATTCGGAATCCAAGAGAATAGTCAAAGGTAAAGCCAGAGGTCAGGAATAAGAATACAGGTAAAAAACAGCAAGAGTAAATATCCAGCAAGCACAGGACAATAGAAAGCACCAATGTGAATGTGAGCCAAGACTAAATGGGGAGGAAGAACACATCCCAGACCTGATAGGAAGATAGGCTTTCAGTCACACAGGTAGGCAACAATTAACTATGGGTGTGGTGGAAAATCAATTACAGAGGTGAAGGAATAGGATAGAGTTCAGACAGAGCAACAAAAACCCTAAGCAAGAAATCAAAACTAAATACGCCTCCTGCACCCCAGCATGGGAGCAGAAGATGCAGAAGATCGAATGGGTGCAGATGTAACAGTTGGCCATTCAACTTTTTACTAGTAAAGGTGGCGATAGGAACACTGAACGTACAAACCTACATTTTTGGCAAATAACATGGTTGCCGAATATCAAGGACTGGTCTCCTTTTTGCCTAAAAGTAGATTTTGATTTAACATTTGGCCACCACTATCTTATAATAGACAAAAAACTCTGTTTTCCAATGTATTGGATATTTGGATCTTTCTCAGTCTTCATGGAAATGTCCAATATGTTTTCCCATTTAAGACATAGATGTAGGTGTAGGTTCAACCACTGGGACTGGGACTGGCGGCTATCTCAAGAATAGGGAATTAATAACAGTCAAGTCAGCATACAGTACATGTCTGAGCTGGAAAAAGAATGTTAAAGGGAGTGTGTCACCAGAACCCAGCGTATCAACCCAGGCCCACAGATAGATATGTTAGGCCCACTTGAATCAATCACAGTTTTTACCTTGGTCCTCCATTGCCATTTCTTTCAATATGAAAGCTTTCGGAGCAAAGGGGGAGTTGCCAGGTAAGGAGCAGGCCCTCATTTCTCCAAAGATCTCAGTTGTATATTAACAAAAATGGTGATATCTCGGCTAGGGAGCAATACATTCACAAGATGAAAACATCACTTGATTAAGGTGAGCCTAACCCATGTATCTGCGGGGATGGGCTGATCTGCTGGGTTCTGGTGATAGACTCCCTTTAAGTCTCAAAATGTGAGTTATTTCCTATATCGTGCTCAGTTATATATTGTAGTAGGAAGAGAAGTTGACAATGGATTATAGAGATGAGCGAGTACTATTCGAAACTCCCGTTTCGAATAGCACGCACCCATAGGAATGAATGGAAGCAGCCGCAGGGGTTTAAGTGGCCGGCCGCCGGCAATGTCAACGTGCCGGCCACTTCCATTCATTCTTATGGGTGCGTGTTATTCGAAACGGCCGTTTCAAATAGTACTCGCTCATCTCTAATTATTGGCATTATTAAGAAAAAGGTTACTAGAGCCAACAATATTCTATAGTTTAACCCTCATGGGAATTGGATTTTTTTATCATGTTTCTTTCCAATTATTTAGCTGTCGTCCCAATGATACTGATACATAGTTAAACAACATACTCAGTGCAAAATGGCCACAATTTCCATGTGATGCGGCACCACCACAAGGCCACCGTCTACCTTTATTACATTGCTGGCACCTTTGTAGTCACAGATCCAATTATAAACCCTTAAACTTGCTGCTGCTTGCTACATTTCAGCAAGGTTACTGCAGTTAGAAGCAATTCCTTCTATCCAATTTCCCCCTGTGTCTTTTCTGCTTGCTGTCCTTCCTTCCTTTCCTTTCTTTAGGCTACAAAGGCGCAATGTCAAAAGTGAGATACTGAAATTAACTCCTCTGTATCTCGGCAATTCTAGATAGAACATATCGCCCTAGATTTTACAGTACTTCTAAAAGTTTTGTGATTTATAGAAAAGAAATATATATAATAGTATTAGATAGAATACAATAGCATACGTCTTTTTTAATATAACCCCTCATCACAATGGCACTGTCAGCAATTCCTAAGCATGTAATGATAAATGGCAGATTTTTGGTGAACTAGAAATATTTGCTTTTTGATAAATGATTGAAAGATTAAAATGAAAATGTCTGTTTCTATCAAAGAGCTATAGACAGGGTGGCAAGTGTTTTGGAAGTGTAGGAGGTGCTCACAAGCACAAAAGGAATTTTAGGGAATTCACCTTTTGCAACATTTGGTTACATTTCAGTTGAATTTAATGGATCTATTGGTTGATAATTGTATTTCCGCTGAGATTTCCTGCTGGGAGAGGAAAAGAGAGAGCTGCTCTATTAATAGCCTGGAACCTAAAGATGTCTACATGGCAGGTATAGTATTGACGTTCATTCATAGAGGTCTACAGATAGGTCATATGACTGGTAATGGTTCCCCCAGCACATAGATCTGCAAAATGACTGCAAAGACCAGAATCTTACTAGACAGCACTGAAAAATCAAAGATGTAATTTGAGTGTTTGCTACTGGCTAAAAAGGATAGTAGGTTTTGATATATAGCACCGATGGAAGGCAAAGTACTGTATTTAGGATTATCATATGTGATATTGGTATATGAAGCTTGTGGTGCAATGACTTCTTTCTGAAAAAGTTATGAAGATATCTTCAATCATATTCATATTAAATCTGGTCATACACATCACATGTTGTGTTGCAGGACCGACTAACCATCTAATGCTTATGAGGCCTCCAGACTGTCCCCAATCGTGTAACTACAGTCCTTTGGGCCTAGTGATAACTTTGAACAGGTCCCCCTACCCCATCTCTATAGTGTTTTTTTTGGTAGTGGTGGTTATGGCTGCTGTGGTTGTGTCCCATACACTTGAATACTACACAACTATAGTACAAACAATTGCCTTTATCAAGAATACAGGGCACACCTAAGCTGCCTATCAAGAATTCACTGTAGAGATGAGGTAGAGGGCCCCGGACAAAAAGATTGCACTGGGGCCCACAAGAATTTAGTGACGCCACTGCTTCTACCATAAACTGAGTCAAGGTGTAAAGTTACACTAAACAGTCTAATAATGTGACCGATTTATCATTCAACATCAGACACTGAGATAAATCTGGTACGGTTTAAGACTGTCTAACCTTTAGATAATATGAGTATATCTGCCCCATAGTGTGCATCACTGAAGCACAGCCAGATACTATGAATGCAAGAATTCTGTATTGTGCTAGTTCTCATTTTTTAGTAATTTTTGGGTGCAAAAAGTAAATTGTATATAAAATAGATTGTCCCAAAGAACTATTTTGGAAACCTTACATATGCACATTGGAGCCATTCTACACACATTCTCTGGGAAGTCGAATACTCGTTGTCCTCAGAATACACAGTTACTGTAGCAAACATCTCCACCATGCACCGCAACAATGTAGCAGCTAGAATGGCGAGTAATTGATTCTATGATATCTTCCCCGTACACATGTTGTTGATGTTCCATAAACTCCAGAGAAGTAATTCTCCAAGTCAGAATGTATTCAGCTCATTATATAGAGAAATGAGAATTTGTACGAATTAGAAGAAGCTTTTCCATTATTACATTTCATTAGTTATATTACTTCTGTCTTTAAACCCAAACAGTTATTGCAAGAATAGTTCGGAAGAAATATGGAATTCAGACGAAGAATGCAATATCTAAATGCTCGGCGGTTCTGAGATGAGTGAGAATATAATATTGATTGATATATATATATATATATATATATATATATATATATATATATATATATATGTGTGTGTGTGTGTGTGTGTGTGTGTGTTAGATTTTCAATATAAAAAGAACATTTTTGCTTTGCACAAAGGGGGTGTATAATGGGGAACTTCCAGTCTCATAATGGATTACATATTGGGATAGCAAGATCCATAATGTATTCAAAAGCCCCTAGAATAGGGGGCTCGGAACCAGCATTGTATTGACTGTGGGGGTCCTAACAGATGTCCCCCAGTAAACATACATTTATATCCTGATTTTCCAAAGATAAAAAGTCTAAAGTCAGCTTCATTCTAAGAAAGGGTGATCCTGTTAGGAATATGAGTCCCCCATGTAGGACCCCCTTTTATTGGTCATGGAGGGAGTAGCTACCACACCTGCCGATCTCATTGCTGGGATATCAGATCATCTTATAGTCAGGTGACATTTTTAGCACCAATCCTATAGAAATTATACTGGGGGAAATTTAATATTAAAAAGAATATTCATGCTTCCATGTGCTTGATGTATGAGATCTGTTTGGTTGGTTTGGGTAGGTTGGTTTCTTTCCATACCCCAAAGACATGCTGATGGGGAATCTAGATTGTGAATCCTACGTGGGACAATGGGTGATGACAACGAGGCAGATTATTTTAGCACAAAATGCTATTTTTGTGCCCTTTGTGCCAGAAACCTTAAGTACAAGGCTTAATAAATCTGCCCCAATGTCTGTACAGCACTTTTCAATATGTCGGTGCTATATATGTGAGCAACTTAAATAATTAAAGGGTCGCTCATAAATATAATTCATGTAAAGACTCCTATTCTGTGGCATGGCTCCGATCCCTCACTGTTTCTCATCAAAAGTAATAATATTAATTTTCCATGAAGGCAAATTTCCCCTTAAAAAAAATCTTTCTTATGCTAGGTTCACATCTGCGGTAGGGTTTCCATTCTTTGGTCTGCTTGGAGACCCAAAATATGGAAGCCCAATCTGGTTAAAAAGCAGTTACCCGTGGAAATCCGCAGACTCCATAGACTGTAATGGGGTCTGCCAGGTTTAGGTACAGTTTACGCCTGAAAATGCAGAGGATTTTTCTCTCCAGATATTTCAAGCGGAATGGGGGGATGGAATCCCTGAACAGGCATCGCGCGTAGATGTGAACCCAGCCTTAGTTCTATTTCGACTCCATATCTTTTGCATGTCCAACGTCTTATACAATATCTCCACATTGTACATGAGAAATCCCAGATATTCTTGTACTTATGGATTAGAATATACTTTTGGGACAACTTGTTACATAGGTCAGAAGACAAAGATTATGACTATTACAAGTGACTCTGTATAAGCACACACAAGGGCGCTTCTATAAGTTGGACTACCGGGACACATCTGTTATATATTTGGCTATGTGTACGTCAGCCTTTTCTCCGACATCCTTCCGCAAAACCAGAAATTCAATAAGTAATAAGTGAAAATACAACAGAGAGACATTTTCCAGTACACTTATCTTCAGCTATTAAATTGTCAGTCTACTCAATTCTGAAATGTTATATATCATTATCATAATCACTCGGGCCCCTGTTCAATAAATCTTCCCATCGAGGCAAATACTGTTTAAGAGCCATTTATTTTAATAGGATTTCTATGTTGCAAAATGGGGAAGACCACTTCATAGCGCAATAATTAGCAGCCTGAGAAGCTAAAGACATATAAAAGACCATTCCATCCATTGTATATGGCCACCTTGCTAAACATTAATATTATATTACCCACCGCTGTAATACTCTCACAGTATTCCACAGACTTTATTACGTATGTGACTCACTATGGCATCCAAATCTGAAATGGTAACATAAAATCCTCACAAGGGCAGAACTGCGGTATGAGACAATTGTTAGCTTGGCTTACCTGCACGTGGTAGGCAGATAAGGGTTACAGTGCTGTGCAAATGTTTTAGGCAGGCGTGGAAAAATGCTGCAATGCAAGGAGGCTTTTAAAAATAAAAGTGTTAATGGTTTATTTTTGTCAATTAACAAAATGAAGTAAATAGAAACATGTTAATACACCGGAAGGCTAAAGTCCCACGTAGCGAGTCGTAGCAAAAAAGCGCTGCAGGAAAAACCACTGCGACAACCCATCATGTTTTTTTTCTGCAGCGCTTTTCACAGGAAACTTTCTGTTTTAAGTATACATATAGGAAAACCGTTGACAAAAGTATAATTGACATGCTTTGATTTCCAAAGGCATACCAGTTTTGGAAATCGCAACATGTCCGCTACAAGTATATATTCCTGCAATGTGTGGATGGGATTGGCTAGAATGTGTGTACATCACTCCATGCCTCTGCAGTATACGGCATGGGACAATTGGGGACAGTGATTGGCTCAGTGGTCATGTGGTTATACCAATATGTCATTGGTTCAGCCAACAAAAACTGGCATGGAGAACAACCGGAGCAATGGTGAAATCAGATCAATGAATATACCTTTTTTTTTATTTAACGCCATTTCTCGTATATATCCGATTTACCAAAACATTGGAATACCCCTTTAATACAGACTAAGTGTACTTATATGTAAAGTTTCCTCTAGCAAACTCCCCTTCTTATAAAGGATGAGTTCGCCTATGGGTAAATCTGGCCTTGTATATTATCCTATAGATCATTCTTCACATCACGACATACATTGTACTAGATGAGAAACTAAGCTCTGACTTATTTGTACAGTCTCAAGGTTCACAAGCTCGAAATAAACTTTATATTTGGCTACTAATAATGAAATGACACATATCACACAAGGAATAGCGCTAATACAGAACGTTTCCACTTACTATTGAATAAATTAAAATAATAGAATAATAACCTTGATGATCCATTATGAGCACAAATCATTCAGCCTGGAGACTTGTCTTTCTTTATGGTCCCTGAACTTTTTTAGAGTTATTTTACAGTTGAATGTGGATTATTGCTATTATGTACTAAAGTAATAGCTCTATTATTCTGTCAAGATATAGTATGAAGGACCCGTCAATCCAACAAAATAGTCACAGCATGATGTTAAAAAAAAATAAGTTAAAATGTTGGACAAGACTTCCGAAGTTTCCTTTGAGTTGGAGACTCCGAGGAAGATCTAGAATTATCTAAGAGATTTAATATCTAATATCTATATGATTTCAAGGTCATATATGAAGACTTTATGGGCGTTATACCATCACGAAATTGCCAAACCAAATGTTCTACTAGGGCATAAAGTCTTAATAGTAATGGTTCTTCGATCTATTAGCTGAAAACTTGGGACAAGCATTAAGTACATGATGATCGCCCATCAGCGCTATGTCTAATACTATATTTCTCCAGTAAGATAGTGCCAGCAATTTTCTTGATTTTCTTGGCCATAAGAGCACATCAGCCTGGTGAGATACATTAGGAAATGGAGTCTTGATGGGACAACTACACTAAGTGGACCAGAAGAGGAAGCTTAACTTGGGGCCGATGACATTTCTAATGGACTGTAAAAATCTACACAAGTTCTCTATAAACATTAGTGAAGGGAAGTGAATAACGGGTTAAACTGGTTGTACAGATAAAATTGGTGTTGATGCTATCATTGGAGATGTTTATAGGCTGGTAGTACATGCAGGTTTTTGTTATACCCTTATTCTCTCCAACCCTCCACCATGTTAACCCTTGTTTCCCGTCCCTTCCACCCACTGAGCTAGTATGCCATTAACAGTATTGCTTTTCCATTGGTGTTCATAGTAGTCAGTGGGCAATCCCAAGCCGAAAAAGATATTAAACTATATGAAGACTTGGGGGTACACTGAGTTTGCAGAGGGTTAGCAGTGGTGGAATCACAGCCAGCTAACCCAATGCCATAGTCAGACAAGGCTGCCGAAATGGAATATATTTTATTGTAGTGTTAGACATTGCACTGACGGGCGACCATCATGTACCTAATGCTTGCCCCAAGGTTTTAGATAATAGATTGAAGAACAATTTTTCTATGACTTTAAGCCCTAATAGAACATTTGGTACGCTATTTGGTCGTGGTGGTATAACGGCCATAAAGTCTCCATATCATAAATCATAATCTGGCTCACCAGTCCCAACCCATATGTCCTTAGCTATAAAAAAAAAAAAGTTAAAATCCTGTATAGGAATTTTGAAAAGAAACAGACAATTAAATAAAGTTTAAATAATAAAACAAAAGTTTAAAAAATGTCTAAGAAATCTACGACTTCTACCAGAAACACAATAAACATAAGTACAGAAGGTATGGTTGAGTCAATATATGGAGGCAATAACAAAAAAAAAAAATCCTTGGTAGACTTATTGATGAATATATCATAAGTTTTTGGTGGATGCGTATAGAATGGGGTTCCCTGTGCTTGGTTAACTTCAAAAAATAAAAATTGGAGCGAGCTGTCTACATGCATTGATTCCTATTCATCTAAGTGGCTTGTCAGGATAAGGTCAGGAGACCCCTATTCTGCAGATAGATGTGGCCAGTAGAAGCGGGGCCTATATATGTTTGGGGGATTATGTCATAAATGTCCAATGCCAAATGTTTTAGCCCCAAATTGACTTGGTACTTAAGGAGTGAAATGTAAACATGGGTCAATTTATAACAAAAAGATCTATCAGAGGTGCCATCATTTTAGCTATCTAACATAAAACTAGCGTCATTTATTGTCATGTTACAAGAGATTTATCACTACATTTGCCTTCTTTAATAAATCTGTCACAACATTCATCACTGTCATTCACACTGGTTAAAATTCTGACACTTTTTCTACACCTGGATCTGGATGGAGTAAAGATGCAATTTTTTTTAATTTTACAACTTTGTACAAAAAACAACTTTACAAAAATGTATCTAAATTCTGTCCAATAATACACTAATTATGCATTGATATATATTGGCTGAATACATCCATATATCCTGCCATAGAAATAATATAATATTATAAAATTATGACAATTTTTAGTTTGGAAACTTTTTGAAACCTATTCCCAGTTCATCACCATAGCTAGCCATGCAGGAGCAGGTGGATCCACCTCAGACTGTCCTATGACCTCTTTCCTATAACTTGTGCAAATATGTATAGAACTTCCTCTGGCCAATAACAAACCAATATTAAATGGAGTCTATCATTAGAAAATTATGTTTTGATGGCACATTGGAATAGCCTATAAAATGGCTATTCTACTCCTAACTCACATTCTCTTGTGCTCCCCACCATTTCTGGAAAACAGCATTTCTTCTGATATGCTAATTATGTTCATGGAGCACAGACGTTCCCCCTGTGCTCCAAGTACACCAGCATCATTAACTGCTCACTACTACTCCTGTTCACCACTACTGCTCGCCGCTACTCCTGTTCACTCCCCCATGTGGTTGAAATCCTGCGCATACACAGTTGGCTCTGCTGCTTTGGGTTCAGGCAGAGCCGACTGCGCATGCTCTGTCGGCCATTTTGTGGTGGCCTGTTACACAATTTCAACTGTGTATAGAGCAGCGTCAGATGCCTACACCAGGCTGATGACGAGGAGAACATTTGAAGAGAGTGAGCAGGAGGCACTAAGGGGAAGCGAGCAGTTGATGACGCTGGTGTGCTCAGAGCACAGGGGGAACGCTCCCTGAGCATAATTTGCATATCAGAAGAAACACTTTTTTATAGAAATGGCGGGGAGCACAGGATTATGAGAGGTAGGAGTAGAATAGTCTTTTTAAAGGCTATTCCAACATGCCATTACTTCAAAACATCATTTTCTAATAATAGAATCCCTTTAAGTAATGATAGTTATAGATAACCCATCAATTGGGGCTTATACATGGGCCATTTGGGGAGTCTGTGTTCCTAGGTAAATAAGGAGACAGGCTTAAAATGTCCCATGAATGAGGATTTAGATGTTAGGAGAAATGTAACAGTGATGTTCCCCGTCTCTACATGAGATGAGAAGACTATGTATCTGGTAATAGGTACTAGGTCATCTTGGGGAGGGGGTAAAATGTGAAGCTTGATACAACACCAGCAAGGAGCCCTAGATTTGTTTTGTTTTTTAGGGCATTTCTACATTATAAACACTTTTGCTTTGCTATTCATTCTTGCAAACTTCCTTCATTCCAAAGCTACATCTCATATTGTGATATCTCGTAAAGTTTCCAGTTCTTTATAATTGTAATTTTACTGCCTTACTTAGACTTTCTTTCATAGCCACAGGTGCTAAACTTCCCGCTTGTAGGGTAACTTGTTGGCTTTTTCATGAAGCCCCTCTATTATTTAGAAATTAATTTTCAGAAACTTCCTAGCAACAAGAAACCCTTCCGGCCAGTACAAGTTAATTGACGCTGGAAAGCTCTGTTTCATTTCCTTCCAGAACTCTGCTGACCGGAGGTATCACTTTATTGAAAACTAGACGGCTGGTATTGTCTACCTGATGTTTCAAATACAGTAACTCCATGAAGAAGTCCCTGGAGTCGGACAGATAGCTTACTTTAGAACACTGTCTTACATCTTTCTTATTCTTTTTTGGCCTGAGCTTATATAATGGCTTTGCTTCCAAATAAAATGATATCCCTTCTATAACAATAATAAAGTAATGAATAGCCTATTCATATAGCCCATGTCATATGTGCTTGCTGGTATACATTGTGCTCATATTTGATCCCTGGAATCTGACTTTAGGGTTCTGAAAACTGTTTTATATTTTTTTGGGGGGTGGGGGTCTTTAGCTTTAATTTACAAGCTGCTATGCTCTGTAGATGGATACAGTATATCCCTTAAAGCTCACTGCAGACATTAGTGAGGTACTTTTCCATACAGCTGCATGGACAAACTGTAGAAAGGAAATAAGCAAACTGAGTTTTGTCTTATAAGGAACACAAATCTTAGAAAAACACAAACCATATTTAAGGAATTCATCTCCATTGTTTTGTGTTTTTTTTCCTTGTAAAAATACTTTATTCTGCAGAACGTAAATCATAACAAAATTTAAAAAAAATCTCACATACAACACAACTCAGAGGAGACTGCAAAGATATGGGCGTTCAAGACATTCCTGAGAGCACTGCACAGGGTGAGGGGCAGCACCCAGGGGTGTTACGGGTATGCAGTGGGCTGTTCAGTTGTTGGGTGAAGCGGATTAAACTACAGTAGAGGAGGAGATGATTCCCACAGTGCAATTAACTAGGGGAGGGGGCTCTAAGCAGAAGCTCATCGTGAAGCTTCCCCCTCAACCAATAACATGCCTTGAGGAGGGTCCCCGATAGTATACAGTCCAAAGGCTCCCTAGAAGCAGGCTGCAGATAACAGGGGCAAGGAGAGGGGTGTTAATCCACTTCTTCCATACTCTTCAGCAGTAGGCTGACGCCGACAAAAACGACAAAGCCGTCATACACCTTGTAGTTCTGCTCTTTGAGGCAGCATTCTTGTCCTCTGGCTTCTCCCTGGATGACTCACAGACTCACTCCAACAGGATCTACAGGATGAACAGGCTGATGATGACAGTATGGTGGAAGAGTCTGCAGCTCCCATCCCAGATGACATCCCCTCTCTGGAAGATGAGGAGGATGCTTCTCGTATGGAAAAAGTGGATTAACGCCCATCTCCTTTGTTTTTAACTTGTTTTGTCACAAACAAAAGGCTGGTCCTCAGATAGAAGGTGAGAGGAAGTGGCTTAATGAGTTTAATCTATTCTTCAATAGATTTGACTCCAAACCAACTGTCCCTTCACCAGCATGTCAGCCAACCCCCCTCCCCTCACACACCAAAACCCAACCCCCACCGACTGGCAGTAAATTGCAATCTGGCTATCTGATCCTTAAGGAGTCTCAGGTGTGTACGGAAATCAAGAGGATTAAAGCAGACAAGGCCGGAGGTCTCGATGGTTTAATCGCAAGGGTTCTTAAAATGTGCAGCGACCAGCTGTATGGTGTTATTACGCACATGTACAATATGAGTCTAAAGCTGGGAGTGGTACCTCAACGGTGGAAAACATCTTGTGTGCTACCAGTATCAAAGAAACCCAACCTGATGGGCTACAATGACTACCGACCTGTAGCACTGACATCCCACCTGATGAAGGTCCTAGAGAGACTGGTACTGACACACCTACGCCCTCTAGTGTGCTCCACACTGGACACCCTCCAGTTTGTCTATCGACCGGGCATTGGGTTAGATGATGCCATCATCCACCTTCTTCACAGAGCTCTCTCTCACCTGGAGAAACCCGGGAACACTGTGAGAATAATGTTCTTTGATTTCTACAGTGCATTCAACACCATTAAGCCAGGGCTACTAAGGGAGAAGCTGAATCTTGGCGGAGTGGACCATCACCTGTCCAACTGGATACTAGGCTACCTGACAAAATGCCCTCAGTATGTGAGAGCCCAGGACTGTGTGTCTGACACTGTGATCTGTAATAGGGGGGCACCACAAGGTACAGTTCTTGCCCCATTTCTCTTTACACTGTACACTGCTGACTTTAGGCACAACTCATCCAACTGTCACTTACAGAAGTATTCCGATGACTCTGCAATACTAGGCCTCATCACGAATGGTGACGATAGGGAATACAGAGACTTAAACCGGGACATTGTTGAATCATGCCAGCAGAACCATCTCAGGATTAATGATGGGAGGACCAAGGAGATGGTGGTGGGCTTTAGTAAACGGAGAAGTGCTCCGACCCAGGTGGAGATCCAAGGGACATGCATTGAGATAGTCAGGACCTATAAGTATCTGGATGTGCTCCTCAATAATAAACTAGACGGGGCTGATCACCTGGAGGTGCTGCACAGAAAGGTCCACAGCAGACTCTGCATCCATTCATTCCTATGGGTGCGTGCTATTCGAAACAGGAGTTTCGAATAGTACTCGCTCATCTCTAGTTGCCATGTCAAGTTTTTATTTCCTTGTTTATCTATTCGGAACTCATTACCAATGAGCCTGACATAAAACTGCCCAGTGTTCCGGTTGTCTTCATACTGTAGATTTGATAGTAATTAACTTCCTCGTCATAGAAACAATTAGATTATTTATGAATTTGCTTGCTTTTGCTTGCATTAGTTTTGAATTAATCACCATTAATTGTTGAAGAAAAGCCATAACTAATTGTGCCCTCATCTCCTATTAATTACTTTCTCATTCACTGTCGTTTACTTCTTCTCCTCGAGTACTCTCTTTAATCTAGGGCAATTTCAGAAAAAAAAAATTATGAGATTTTTACCTTCTCTCGTTCGTTAATCACACCACGACAAACTGGTTTATTAACAGATAATTATAAAAATACCAACAATTTTTACCTATTTTATCCTTATTCAATAGGGAGGTATAAATAGCATAATATGCGCATGTTTGGTGCAGAAACCGAGCAGAAACTACACGGACTCCATTATAGTCTAGCTGAGTTATAGCTGAAATTTACCCCAACTTTCAATTCTGGCACATAGGATGACCCAAAATGCACTAGAATTATTAAGAGAGGGTAAAGAACAGAGAGAGGACACCGAGCGCACTAAGTGTAGTATCAAGAGTGAAAGTGGACTTGAAGCCAGGTAAATACTGACAAAGACCAGATGGCCTCTCACCTTACGGGGTTTTGAACAGTCACAACACTTGAAGAGCGTATTGAGGTGAGAGTGGCAGCAGTTCAATCCGTCACTGGAGAACCGGGAAGGTAATGTAGAGGAATGAAGGACCAAAGGTCCATTATAGGAGAACCACGCTCGCTGGTGTACAGAAGAGGATGATGAACCAGTATCCAAATTCAAACGATTTATTAAATTATATAAAATACAGCATACAGCACGACGCGTTTCGGGCCTTCTCCTGGCCCTTTCTCAAGTGCAACAAGGAGAGCGTATATTGATTACTCTGCATAGCCATGGCTATGACGTGAGGAGACCTTCCCCCATTTGTAGATCTTCAAGGAAATGAAGAACACTTAATGTGTAATAATGATTTCTCCCATGGACTTCTCTCACTGACTGGGACACGTGGGACAGGATCCAGAATCCGGGATTTTTCTGCCAAATCTGGGATGGTTTGGAGGTATGGCTCACTTCTCCTAAGTATTAACGTTTTCAGGATGAAAAGTTCTCACCAAAAACTAGCGCCAGACTTTGCGGTTAATCATAGACATTCATTTTCACTTCTGCTTCTGTCTCTTTATTTTTGAGGCCAGGTCCCCCCACTGACATGGCTGTGCCGGCTCTCTGACACTCCTCCTCTGCCCCTACAAATGGGGGTAGATCTAGTCTCTTAATGATTTTTAAGATAATTATTTTCGTAGCAGAAGATTTTGTTTTATAGATGCTTTCATAGAAACAATTCATAAGAATTCATGGCAAGCAGATGTGAGCAGTGCTTACCCCGGCCACAGCAGCATCCTAGTTACTACATGCAACATGGGTGTGACATTCACTTACAGGATAAAGGATAAAGACTTTCTTTCCCTTTCTGTATATACATTTCCCATGTAGCATTGCCTTTAAGATTCCATAGCTCAGCTGCATTGCCGCAACGAGAATTTTTGCATATTAATAAATTTGTGCACCTTCCAACACTATTGATGAATTGTTCCTATTATCGTGGCCCAAGGCTATGAGCGTGTTCATTGTTCGTTTGTTCTCTTCATTGTATTTTCCAGCACAAGGTTAAAAACTAACCCACTGGATATCTGGCTCCATCACTATACATAATATGTTCTGCCGAGATGTTCATTGTTTTCAAGAGAAAAACTATTTGCTACTTTGCTATGAAAATCAAGTAGCCAAAGCAATGCAGACACATCAGATACAACAAACGGGCCGACGTATCAGCTTCTCCCCAACGCTATCAACAATTAGCCAGGGGAACATAGTGCCACCTTAGTAATTTGATTGGCCAAGATTGTGCTCTAATTTTCAGGCACCTTATAAAGCTTGAAGGCATTAAGTTGCATATTATACCTCAAGTCTGAAGATACGCTCACTATATTTCTATAGTTAGGGCATCTTTAAAATGTCCAAATTTTAAAGGGCCTGCTTAGTGACAAGTATAGAGGCCTCTGTAAAAATACTCAATGTCAGTCATTAAAGGGTTAATGCACTAGAACACTGCGGGTGACATCATAGTGATTGAAGCATCGGTAACAAGCATATGTAGTTGCTATGGCAAAGGCACTGATGACATAAATACTATGTCATAAAGACCCCAGCAAAGAACATTCCATTACTGAAGGGCAAACAGCCATATGCAGCGCCATACTTGATGTCAGTGGAGTAACTAGGAATGGCGGGGCCCCGTGGCGAACATTTGACATGCCCCCCCCCCCCCCCGACCAACACCGACGACCTCGCCCGACCCCTCCTCCGCATTCCTGCGTGCTCTATTATGCCCCATAGTGGCCCCTACACACAGTATTATACCCCACAGTGGCCCCTGCACACAGTATTATGTCCCTTAGTGGCCCCTGCACACAGTATTATGTCCCTTAGTGACCCCTCCACACAGTACTATCCCCCATAGTGGCCCCTCCACACAGTATTATCCCCCATAGTGGCCCCTTCACACAGTATTATCCCCCATAGTGGCCCCTCCACACAGTATTATCCCCCATAGTGGCCCCTCCACACAGTATTATCCCCCATAGTGGCCCCTGCACACAGTATCATACCCCATAGTGGCCCCTGCACACAGTATTATGCCCCATAGTGGCCCCTCCACACAGTATTATCCTCCATAGCGGCCCCTGCACACAGTATTATCCCCCATAGTGGCCCCTGCCTGCACACAGTATTATGTCCCTTAGTGGTCCCTGCACACAGTATTATCCCCATAGTGGCCCCTGCACACAGTATTATACCCCATAGCGGCCCCTGCACACAGTATTGTACCCCATAGTGTCCCCTACACACAGTATTATGTCCCACTGTGGACACCTATAAACAATTATTATACTCTGGGGACTTTTCAGACCCCAGAGTATAATAATCGGAGACCCAGGGGGAGAAAAACATAAGAAAAACTCTGTTACTCACCTATCTCCCGGCTCTTACGCTGTCGGTCTCCGAAGTAGTCCATATTGTGCATGGGGGACATCAATGTCAAGACACTTTAAAGCCAGTGTCATGACATTGATATGCCCCATGTCACCTAGAAGGCAGGGACTAACAAGATGTTCAGGAATGAACACCAGTCACTAAGAGTGGACCCAGGAGAGGTGAGGATAACTGTTTATCATTTTTCGAAACCTGCCTTTGGTCCCTGATCATTATACTCTGGGGTCTGAAGTGACCCCAAAATATAATAATATTAATTCCAGTTCGAACTGAACCAATACTGGTGGGTGAACCTTGCAAATATTCACTAAGTTTTAAATAAGGGTACTTGGGGGTGATATAAAGAGATATCCAATACATAGTCACTACGGCTTAAATAAATTAGTGAATTATCTCTTATTAAGCGTAGAAGGGTTTATCCTTCTTTCCTATAAAGAAAGAAATTCCAAGTGTCTAAAAAATGTGGCCCTTCAGCTTTAGGGGCCCCAATTCCCAATAACAGGACAGCGGTATTATATTGTATGTGACACTTACGAGGCTTTAATACAGATACAGCATTGGGCCGAGGAGTTTAAGCTGCCTCACTCCTCTAGTACACCTCTAATCTATGAGAGCCGTATGCAGCACACCGCGCATAGTAATGATGGCTTTTCTTCTTTTAACCATATAATGGAAGCAATGCTTGTGCTATTAATAGCGACGTCTGGCAGAAATGATACCTATGAATCTGTCTGGGCAATGGTTAATATGAGGTCACCTATCTATAGCTCATCCCCTTCTGCGCACACAAACGTCTCAGCTGGGTGTTTGTCTGTAACCTCTTTTCCCTCTCCCCCCCCCCCTCCCTCCTCCCGTACGCCTGAGCCTCGATGGGACACAATGGGATGCGCTCTTGCTGATGAGGTCGCCCGGGTCATGAAGCGAATTTATCCTGCTGTTGTATTATTAGCATTTCAATTTATTTACACATTCTGCTGCAGACTCCAACTACCCATCCAGCCGCTCCATCTCCTTCCAGGAGCCCATCCTGTTAGCAGCAGGGGGAGTACTGCAGCGGGAGTGTAAAAATTCTAAGAGGAAGCAAACCACCCAACTGAAACCAACAATCAGGCTGAGGATTTTATGTTATATTTCTTAACCAAGAGCAATGACTGGGTAGGAAGAGCGTGATGCATCCTGCAGGCATAGGATTGCCTCTTTTTATTCCGTAGGCAATATGCCAGCCTGCAAGCACAGGCTTCTATTCACTCAACAGACTGGAGACTGACAATTCCTACAATTCTACTTCTATCGCGCCTCCTCTGTCTGTTATCATTTTTATATCTTTGCGGAAACTTAAAATCATTTCCAATTACTCTAATTACATTTTTGCATTTCTGGAATAAACCAGTTTTGAATGTAAATATACGTCACGGATCCGATCCCTTGTGTTCTGTTTCATAAGTGTGCAGTATATTGTATTCAGTTATACTCAACTGGAGTATACATGTATGGCTAATACAGAAAACTGTTCTGAATGCAAAGGGTTAAATATCAATTTATAAAATGGGATATTTTTGGTTAGAAATGCACAGGGGAAAATACACTTTATTATCAGGATGTTATAATGTGTCAATGAGTTGTCCAGAAAGTTTCATTTCTACTTAATTCCTAGAGGGATTTGTTCAAGCTGGACCTTGGAGTTCCAGGAGGGTTGCGACCCCATGTCATGTGATCATAACTAGCCCCGCCTCGGGTCTCAGCCACTCTACCATGGGCAATGGTTTTACTATAGTAACTAGTGGTAAAATTAGGAGAGGTATGAGGAGGTAGAGTGTCCCTGGGATGGAACCAACCTGGAACCCCCAGGACAAGCTTGAATAAATCTTAAGCGTAAGTAAAAGTAAAGACTCTGGACAACCCCTTTAACTTCATCTAAAGTATAAGTGACATTTCACTAATTTTTTGCGATTGTGTAGGGGACTATTGGGTGATTATTTTTTTTAATGATATACTTAATAAACCTATTTTACTCCCACTTAGTAGACAAAAGGCTCTAAAGTTTCCACTAGCAATTCTCTAACTACCCAGTGTGTATTGCCAGTATTTACAGAGGTAGAGATTGCCAAAGGGGTGGGGGATGGGCACTTCAAATGGCCGTATCTCTGTTTTATAGCTCCTTGAAATAGCAGCCCTCTAAATGGCAACAGCTCAGTCAGATGGTGGGCTGCTAGGGAGAAATGTAGAGCCTGTTTTATATTAAAACGAAGTTGGATAGGATAATAACATATATTACAACAATATTCACCAAACCCAACACACACACATACACACACACACATACACACACACATACACACACACATACACACACACGCACATACACACATGCACATACACACATACATACACACATACACACACGCACATACACACACATACACACACGCACATACACACATACACACATACATACACACATACACATACACACATACCCACACATGTACACACTAGAAAAAAAGGCTCTTACAAAAGGGATTCCCGTCTTATATAGTATGAGGAATTATAAGGTCCATCAATCACTGCCTAGACGGTGGATCAGGGCAGGGGGAGTTCACATCATGTATATAAGCAGACTGATCTATAGTAGTGCTGTTGGTGCACTTTATAGTTTAGCATATAAAATATTGTGCCTATCTATATAGTGTTTCAGTCAATATGCTATGCTTTCCACAGCGCAGAGTAAAGATCCTGACAGTAAAGAGTCCAATAGGTTCCGTTTAAAGTAAATCTCCAGCCATGACCTTGATAACCTCAGAGGATAGCTATATGGGATCACTACCTGCTATATATTTTTCTCGGATCATGCTTCTTGGCTGATTTTTAGATCAGGTTCCTTAGAAAACAGCTGTGATCTGTGACTACAGTTTAGTTACAGGTCCTACAGGGAGTCAGCAGTGGTCTCAGACACGCCTTCTGTCTTACCATTGGTTCAGGTTGATGCTTTCTCCACCCAGTCACTTCTGATTGGCTGCTGTGTATAAACATAGACCTATCAGGCTCAGCAGAAAGTCAGGAGTTGATATCTAGTACAGCTAGGGCAGAGTAACCATAAGGTACAGACTATTAGAAAAGGAAATTGCCTCGCATATACCAAGGGAATGGGCCTTAGTAAGGGGAACCTGAAGGGTTGTTTTAATCCAGACACAATGGTAGTTTTCACACATAAGCTGCTTATTTCAAGCCCTGCCACAGCAATTCTGTGTCACATTAGAACATTAACTACAACCCAGAATTTATAGAATTATAGAATTTAGAAAGCAGTTACCAAATAATATCACATTATTGTGTAAGTGAGAATTTCACCCGTAAGACGACAAATCAGACAAGAATCCCAAGTTACTAAAAAAAAAAAAAAAAAAATACTGATTAAAAACACTGATTTTAATTTTGGAAGATAAGGCAAATAAAGAGAATAGCTTAAAGTCAGTAGAGTATATAATGGGAACTAACTGAGCATTTAATTATATTACAGTGAATAATGTGTCTATAGGTTTCTTCCAAGCAATGTTCTTTTTAAATTGGGCTTTTAGGAAATCTTACCCAAAAATCAATGCGTTCTTTTATATGAAATAGCTAAGGGAAATGTATTGTTCCTCCTGATTTATAGCATTTATTTATGTAAAAAAAAAAAAAAAAAAAAAAAAAAACACCAAGAAACACAGAACTGTATTTTCTGGTTTGTGGTTCCATATTCTTGAAGGTGAGACAAAGACTTGTTCTGATTTACAGTAAAGATACTTATTGCACCCTTATACCTGCATAAAGAGCACCTGGAACCTGTGTTAGTAAATATTTGTATTTGGCATGAATTAGGACTCATGATTTTTCTGTTTCTGCAATAGTTTCAAAATGACTGTATCTGTACCTACTTTATTTGTACATACTGGTAATACTGGATGAACACTTGATGGATCTCCCAAGATAAATCATTTTTGTGGTATAACCCATCGGCGTAATGTGACGGGGTGCAGAGGGTGCAGTTGCACCAGGGCCAGGAACCTTGGGGAGCCCATAAGCACTGACATCAGTATTGAGATTTCAGCTTCCATCTAGCCCATAAACCAAGGAGACCCACAGATTACCCTAACCACACTAAGCTCCTTAGCATCCGTAACATCACTAGCCATAATTCGCTGTAGGGATGAGGTAGGGGGCCTGGACAAAAGATTGCACGGGGCCCACAAGACTTTAGTTATGCCACTGGCATTACCCCTTTAACTGCATTAGACCTCCAGGTATGTTGCCAATTATTCTCTCAGGATAAGGCCCCACTTTACAGAAAACCTACTTTTTTGTTGCAGATTTTGCTGCAATTTTTTGAGCTGAGTGGATATAATAGAAGACAGTACTATAAGAGGTTCCTTTATATTTTCAGTTCCTCTTGCAGCCAGTCTTGACTTTGGCTCCAAAAAACGAGCAAAATCTGCAAGAAAAAAAGCTGTTTTGATGGCCCTTAGTCTTACTGCTCTAGCCCCATATTAGCATTAACCACAGAGCTGCCCTAGACCACCAGGATATTAGCAATACATGATTGATTTTCTGAAAAGATGACTCAAAAAAATCTAATCATGTTTCAATAATAGAAGATAGAAGCTGCAGAAATACTGGAATTTAACCTAGTAAACTATATCTCCTCATGTCTACTTCTCATGGGATACCATGTAATCATAGTGTATATAGGTGATCTATTACTTGACGGACTGATGTCTTCATCCAACCTGTTTTACTATGTAACTATGTCCCCTTTATCTGTACTGGATAACCAAGTAACCTAAGATTACTTCTGCTCCACTGGACACTCACTTAGTCTCCCCAATACACACCTGAAAATTTAACCCATCCTCACAAGATGTTATGACATCAAAGCATACAACCAACTTCATCACGTCACCATTGAATGCAGAGAACATTGGACATGGCTGAGTGTACATGTGCCATAGGGATAGTGTATATACACTAGTTTATCTGGTCAGATCCTTGCGTACAGTACTTGAGGCCTTGCATAAGAAGATTTTATTAGCAACAAGTTTTCTGAGTTACTGAATGGAGTAGTAACTATGGCGTACCTACTATGGAGGCATCCCGAGCCCGTCCGTCATCTTCTTCTTCTCTTTGGCTGAAGTCAAGCACCACTAAGTTACATGGGGTGTTTAAATGTCAAATTGCAGAGGATTATTTTATTCTTCAAGTACATTTACTTAAAAATACGAGGGGAGAAAAAACATTATTTCTTCAATACTTCCCTTTTCTACTGTGATTTTTTTTAGGACGCTGGGCCAATTTGGATTTTTCCTAGGGGCCCAATGTTTCTGTTGCACAAGTATGCCCATGGGCAGTAAACTGTGGGGAGATCAGAGCGTTTCTGAGAATCATCTTACATCCCTTGTGCTGTGCTCATAATATAATTAACAGAATGACAAAGACGTCTGGATGCCTCCATAATACGACTTGATTGCCTTTCAAGGATCCCATAAAGCGCGGCAGATCTAATCAGGTGTTTGGAGATTGATTAGACCATCGACACTGATTTACGCCAGGAAGCAAAGACAATCTTTTCTGAAATGCAACATTTTATGTGCTCTGTAATGAAACAGGGAGTGACCTCTGGGGCTTGTGACGAGTGCTATGGTATGTTTCGCCCAAGGAGGTAATGTACCTTGCATCACATTATGCAATGTTCACATATTTTCAGTAACAAACATTACACTAATAATGCACAACCAACCATATTACGAGACTGTCGGTTAATTTCTATCTTGATAACTGTAGTTTACCCCTTAAAGTGAATCTTTCCCTTTAACCTTTTGGTCCACAATTCTTTTTCGATATATCTAATAATACATCATTATAGCGGATAGTCATGTTTTTCTGAAAACAGAGTATCAAGTTCCCTTCTGAGATATAATTTGAAAATGTAATATTTTGGCTGCAGGCAGCCACCACTAGGGAGAGCATGGGAGCTGGCGGCATACTGTAGTATAATTAAGTTAAAAAGATAAATAATATGCAATCTGCTCTTCAGCTCCATCTAGAGGCAGCTGTAACAGAATAGCATTTTTTAGCTATGCAAGGTAGTCATGAAAGTAGACATAAAATCTGCTAATACTGTTACCCATAACTAGCACCTGTACCAATGTCTGGAAGCTGTCTACATGTCTAGTACCTGTAACCATGTCTAGTATTTGTACCCATGTTTAGCACATGTAGCAATGTCTAGTACGTTTAGCCATGTCTAGTACCTGCACCCATGTCTAGACCTGTAGTCATGTTTAGTACCTGCACCCTGCCTAGTACCAGTACCAGGAGCGATTTCTGTTTGTACCAAAAACTGAGCTCATAATATTATAAATCTGCCAGGACCTTAAACTGTGAGCATGATGTCATCAAATCTTCTGGATGCTATACCAACTGCCGCCGATAACAATGGGAAGGTCATGGGGACATGTTAACTTGTCTGTGAGAGAGGGGGAGATGTGGACTGTAGAATGTGAAAGATGGGGACTATAGGAATCAGATTATGGAAGAGGAAGAGGAGGTGCAGGCAGGCATGTTGACCAAAAAACGGGATTAGATTAAAGTCACATGGTAGTTCGCAATAGTATCTGTAGACCGAAGAGACTTCCTGTTTACATAGCAAGCCACGCTAGAAAAAAGAGGTCTCAATGTGATCATGTGATTTGAGGAAGAGGATGAAAACTAGATATGGAAAAATATTGTCAGTAGACAACTATTGCTATTAAGAGGATTGTCCATCAAACAATATAACAAGTAAAAAAAAATCACCACTGTCCCTTTAAATCTATGTATCAGCAGCGCATTCAAGTCTGACTGCTGAAAAGATCATTGAAGGAATAAACCTGGGAAAATTGTGTTCTTATTTTGATTTTAAAAAAATAGTGTAAAGTAAAAAATAAAATTGGGTTGACGATTGCTTTAAAGGGGAATTGTACAAAAGGTAAATACAGTCAATAAAATTACTCAGGCAATGGTTTTATATGAAGACATTGCGACTTGTGTTGGGATTACCTGTAAATGCCATGCTCTATGAGAAATGTTATAAGAGTACATTGAAATAACCTGCACCAGTGGTCTGTAGAAAATGTAAAGGGGCTCTGCTGATTTATGATATTATGTGAATTAGCAGAGCTGGCTGAAATATTTAGGGCATCATACACACTGCAGATGTGGATTATTTCTCATTGCCATATTTCACCTGTTTGTGCCAGGGAACCATGACAAGTACATGTGAAGCATGACAATTATCAGCAATATGCATGGATTACTACTAGAGATGAGCAAACAGTGTTCTATCGAACACATGTTCGATCGGATATCACGCTGTTCGCCATGTTCGAATCGAATCGAACACTGCGTGGTAAAGTGCGCCAAAACTCGATTCCCCTCCCACCTTCCCTGGCGCCTTTTTTGCACCAATAACAGCGCAGGGGAGGTGGGACAGGAACTACGACAACGGGGGCATTGAAAAAAATCAGAAAAAGTCATTGGCTGCTGAAATCAGGTGACCTCCATTTTAGACGAATAGTGGATTTCAAATCCGGGTCATATGAGAATGTGAACTTTGTGACTATGAGACAGGGATAGCTGTACAGGCAGGGATAGCTAGGGATAACCTTTATTTAGGGGGGAATGTTATTAAAAATAACTTTTTGGGGCTCTATCGGGTGTGTAATTGTGATTTTTGTGAGATAAACTTTTTCCCATAGGAATGCATTGGCCAGCGCTGATTGGCCAGAGTACGGAATTCGGCCAATCAGCGCTGGCTCTGCTGGAGGAGGCGGAGTCTAAGATCGCTCCACACCAGTCTCCATTCTGGTCCGACCTTAGACTCCGCCTCCTCCAGCCGAGCCAGCGCTGATTGGCCGAATTCCGTACTCTGGTCAATCAGCGCTGGCCAATGCATTCTATTGGCGTGATGAAGCAGTGCTGAATGTGTGTGCTTAGCTCAACTACGCCGGTGGAGTAGTTGAGCTAAACACACACATTCAGCTCTGCTTCAATCAGCGCTGGCCAATGCATTCTATTAGCGTGATGAAGCAGAGTGTGCACAAGGGTTCAAGCGCACCCTCGGCTCTGATGTAGCAGAGCCGAGGGTGCACAAGGGTTCAAGCGCACCCTCGGCTCTGATGTAGCAGAGCTGAGTGTGCACAAGGGTTGAAGTGCACCCTTGGCTCTGATGTAGCAGAGCCGAGGGTGCACAAGGGTTCAAGTGCACCCTCGGCTCTGCTACATCAGAGCTGAGGGTGCGTTTGAACCCTTGTGCACACTCGGCTCTGCTACATCAGAGCCAAGGGTGCGCTTGAACCCTTGTGCACCCTCGGCTCTGCTACATCAGAGCCGAGGGTGCGCTTGAACCCTTGTGCACACTCTGCTTCATCACGCTAATAGAATGCATTGGCCAGCGCTGATTGAAGCAGAGCTGAATGTGTGTGCTTAGCTCAACTACTCCACCGGCATAGTTGAGCTAAGCACACACATTCAGCACTGCTTCATCGCGCCAATAGAATGCATTGGCCAGCGCTGATTGGCCAGAGTACGGAATTCGGCCAATCAGCGCTGGCTCTGCTGGAGGAGGCGGAGTCTAAGGTCGGACCAGAATGGAGACTGGTGTGGAGCGATCTTAGACTCCGCCTCCTCCAGCAGAGCCAGCGCTGATTGGCCAGAGTACAGAATTCGGCCAATCAGCGCTGGCCAATGCATTCCTATGGGAAAAAGTTAGCTTGCGATAATCGCAAGCTGACAGGGATTTCCATGTAATAAAGTGATTTATATGCCCCCAGACATGCTTCCCCTGCTGTCCCAGTGTCATTCCATGAGGTTGGCATCATTTCCTGGGGTGTCATAGTGGACTTGGTGACCCTCCTGAGACGGACTTGGGATTCCCGCTTAGCCAGTATATGTTCCCCATAGACTATAATGGGGTTCGAAACTCGTTCGAACAGTCGAACAGTAAGCGACTGTTCGAATCGGATTTCGAACCACGAACATTTTGGTGTTCGCTCATCTCTAATTACTACCGCTCGGGCAGAACGTGTACAGGCATCCTTAGACCTCCTGCGCTCAACCCTGATTTGGATCAGTATCACATAGAGACTCAATATACATCGTGATATTGCATTGCAATGGAGTAACAAGAGAGATCTTTATAAAATTCCAGTATGCTCTGGTGGATGCTGTTACTCATCCCAAGATTTCCCCTAAAAATACTAAAGCGCCTTTAACTGATATAGTTCATCATGAAGCTATGTGCCCTGTAATATAGTGGCCAGGAAGCTTAAAGGTGTTGTCCGGGATAAAATTATATTTCTACACTAAGCTTAACAACCTCCCTCCACCTAACTTCTAACTCACTTTACCAAAAATCTATATTTATTTAGACTGCCAAGGCAGTCAGGTGACCTCCCCATGCACTTTTTTTTAATCATACTTATTTGTCTTCCTGTAAGGATCTTCCTTCTGGAGGGTCAGCTCCTCTTCTTCTTAAGGTCTGTCTGTCCGCCCACAGATATGGAATAGAGCCGGAGTGTTGGCTACAGTGCATGCCAGCACTCATGCTATATTGTGCAGGCACCCGAAGGAAGCTACCCATGTAAACCAATGCAGAAGATGCCAGGAGCTACTAGAGAAACCCACAAATCACTCCAGCACAAAAAGTGCCCAAGTCATGTATATACAGACTGCTAGCCTTGCAGATTTGGATGCATTTCACTTGGCTCAAGAGTTTTGCCTGTTCTACCTGTAGTTCGGGAAGTCACCCTTTTTATTTGGGGGCCTCTGAGAGAGTTGGCAAGTATGACACATAGACACATATAGGATAGACATCTTATGGTAGAATATTGTGCACTGGTTATGGTGTGCCAGACATTTTGGGATATACTAATTGAAAAGGAACGGTAGAAAAAGAAACATCCATGTCTGTACCACCCATGGTGGTTATAGTATATGAAGAGTGACAAAAGAAAAATGGCTCCATGTTCTAGAGTAGTAGTATTTTATAGAATGGTACATAGGGCTATTTGGGACTTGAGAACTGGGACATTCTACACTATAAGGGCTATGACTACCTCTGGTAGAAAGGGTTTGCATCAGCTCACTATAATACATGTATGGTCAGCCTGTCGGAGATCGCTCCTTCCTTTTCCTGCCTACTTCCAGTATGCAATGCTTGCACTGTACCAGACAGCGGCATCTTCCGCACAGACTCTACATTCACAGTCTGATTTATAGATGTAAATTGCAGGTACATTTGTATTCCGCAGCATCTAAAGTGATTTTTGTATTTGAACTCATTTTATTTTAAGATTATTGGGCTGCAAATCCCAAATTGCTTTAGGGTAAGAAGATGAGAAAGTGTATCCATCTTTCATTATAGTTGCAGACAGAGTCCCCTCCCTTCCTTCCAACTTCTGACACAGGGGGAGGTTAATGAGGCATTGTGGAGCTCCTGCACAAGTACTAAACCCCTATTATAACATAAAAGGAGGTTTGGCATCTTTCAGTATAAACTCATTAACTTTTATGGCATAATAAATTGATCACATTAAAAAATAATTCTGCTCCTGCTGGGTGCAAGTTAACCTTTCGTAACTTTCGCAACATGGCATCTTTTTCCAAACAGTTCAGTGAGTCGGGGCTGTTAGTATGGCTCTTGGCAAAATATATATTAGGATAGGTTGTTTTTCTAAGACAATTAGTGACCAGTGCCGAATGCTAAACACTTACAGGGGTTAGAGCAGAAACTACACTTGTCACCTATCCAAGGAATAAGTAATAAATACATGATAGCTGATGATCCAAGAGGCATGACCCCACTAGACTCAAAGTCTTCTGTATGACTTGAGAAGTAGTGGGCCACTGCTTCATACACTTCTATGATACTGATGGACCATTGTTCTCAGCTACAGTCCTATGAAAAAGTTTGGGCACCCCTATTAATCTTAATCATTTTTAGTTCTAAATATTTTGGTATTTGCAGCAGCCATTTCAGTTTGATATATCTAATAACTGATGGACACAGTAATATTTCAGGATTGAAATGAGGTTTATTGTACTAACAGAAAATGTGCAATATGCATTAAACCAAAATTTGACCGGTGCAAAAGTATGGGCACCTCAACAGAAAAGTGACATTAATATTTAGTAGATCCTCCTTTTGCAAAGATAACAGCCTCTAGTCGCTTCCTGTAGCTTTTAATCAGTTCCTGGATCCTGGATAAAGGTATTTTGGACAAACAATTCAAGTTCAGTTAAGTTAGATGGTCGCCGAGCATGGACAGCCCGCTTCAAATCATCCCACAGATGTTCAATGATATTCAGGTCTGGGGACTGGGATGGCCATTCCAGAACATTGTAATTGTTCCTCTGCATGAATGCCTGAGGATTTGGAGCGGTGTTTTGGATCATTGTCTTGCTGAAATATCCATCCCCGGCGTAACTTCAACTTCGTCACTGATTCTTGAACATTATTCTCAAGAATCTGCTGATACTGAGTGGAATCCATGCGACTCTCAACTTTAACAAGATTCCCGATGCCGGCATTGGCCACACAGCCCCAAAGCATGATGGAACCTCCACCAAATTTTACAGTGGGTAGCATGTGTTTTTCTTGGAATGCTGTTTCTTTTTGGACGCCATGCATAACGCCTTTTTTTTTATAACCAAACAACTCAATTTTTGTTTCCAAAATGAAGCTGCCTTGTCCAAATGTGCTTTTTCATACCTCAGGCAACTCTATTTGTGGCATACGTGCAGAAACGGCTTCTTTCTCATCACTCTCCCATACAGCTTCTATTTGTGCAAAGTGCGCTGTATAGTTGACCGATGCACAGTGACACCATCTGCAGCAAGATGATGCTGCAGCTCTTTGGAGGTGGTCTGTGGATTGTCCTTGACTGTTCTCAGCATTCTTCTTCTCTGTCTTTCTGATATTTTTCTTGGCCTGCCACTTCTGGGCTTAACAAGAACTGTCCCTGTGGTCTTCCATTTCCTTACTATGTTCCTCACAGTGGAAACTGACAGGTTAAATCTCTGAGACAACTTTTTGTATCCTTCCCCTGAACAACTATGTTGAACAATCTTTGTTTTCAGATCATTTGAGAGTTGTTTTGAGTAGCCCATGATGCCACTCTTCAGAGGAGATTCAAATAGGAGATCAACTTGCAATTGGACACCTTAAATACCTTTTCTTATGATTGGATACATCTGGCTATGAAGTTCAAAGCTCACTGAGGTTACAAAACCAATTTTGTGCTTCAGTAAGTCAGTAAAAAGTAGTTAGGGGAATTCAAATCAATAAAATGATAAGGGTGCCCATACTTTTGCACCGGTCAAATTTTGGTTTAATGCATATTGCACATTTTCTGTTAGTACAATAAACCTCATTTCAATCCTGAAATATTACTGTGTCCATCAGTTATTAGATATATCAAACTGAAATGGCTGTTGCAAACACCAAAATATTTAGAACAAAAAATGATTAAGATTAATAGGGGTGCCCAAACTTTTTCATAGGACTGTATCTCCATCAGTTCCATAGAAGAGGTGGTTATGTATGGTCAATGACTGTGGATCCCACTCTCATGATCTTGGAGGTCCCATCAGTTGACCCCCCCCTAGTTATAGTATATTTATCACCTTCTCATAGGATGTTCTAAGTTTAATACTTGATAATTGAGTGGTTTGGTCAACAAAAGTCACCATGCCCTCTCTGTTTGCCCTCTACTATGGATCATTGTTGTTCTTGTATGTGGAATATTTTCTATTTTATCATATCTTATATTCTGACCATTTTTGCAATTTACCCAACCCAATCCAAACCTTGAGTTTCACTAAACACATGTGGACCTTCAGGGTTGTGCTACCAGGTGTGCAGAAGTAGTCATTGTATCCAGATTCTGATGTTTAAAAGGGTTTTCTTATCTCAGGGTTTCACCTGCTCTCTTCTCTCCACTCCATTTCCTGGTTTCAATGACAAGTTGGTGGGTGGGCTTAGCCTGAATGATACGCAGATTAGGCAGCATGCAGCATGCTCCCGAGATGAATGGTGTGCTTGTTGTAAACTGAACAGTTATCTCTGGATTTACATACAGAGATAATAGGCATTGTCCTAGCCCTTATTGGGGTTCAGCAGCTAAGTGCATTTTGCAGTTCTGACACAAGGCTCGACTAGCCATCAGTCACTGTGAGGGGGAAAAAATAAAGGTAGCCAGGAACAGAGTGACATCACCAGCCCAGCCACTGCTGTCAGACAGCCGGAGTGGACATAAACCTAGACAACAATTTGTAAACACTGAGGAGACATAGTCATTAGTATCTGACAAACAGAACAACATAGATAAAGCAATGTATTAGGTTTCACATCTGCGTTCGGGCCATTCTGTGTCCCTATCCACATGAAATATGTGGAGAGAAAAGTCCATTATAGTCTATGAGGTCCACAGCTTTTCTTAGTTAGCCACTTTTTTTATACAGATAGGTTTCCGTTCGGGGGGGTCCCAAATGGAAACCCGAATGCAGATGTGAACTGGGCCTCAAACACTTCAGTTTGCTTCAACTACAAGTTTAACTATGATTCCAGAAATGGAAATACCTCTTGAAGGCCATAATGACTATGAAACATAAAACAGTATTATAAGTGTCATAATACTGCATAGGCACTACCGCAGACAGAGAGTTAGAAGATTTTTAATGGCTTTATATAAATGAATAATTAAAATTTGGCAAAAATGTAAAGACTTCCAGAACTTGGTGACTGATTCCACTCACTGACAGCAAACTGAGATTATGAGACTATGAAAATTATTTAAGAAATTTATATATGTTATTTATATAGATACAATGCAAAGACTCCTTTAAAGTGAGCCAATGCTGTCTCTCTGTTATACCTCCTAGAAATGTATAAATCCATTTATCACTGGGTGCTACCACTTTGGAGTTCTCCCTTCCCCCTATGACATGGTCCAATCAGTACTGACAGTACCAGCCTATATCCCGTCTGACAAGTACCGCCTAGTTGTCTGGTTGCATAGCCAGGAACAATAAGAGAGAAACATCCCAACACAGAGTTATAAGAAAAGATGCAGAATTATTATTTCATGGTAGATGCAATTATTTACTAAATCTGGAGACATGGAAGGTCCTATTAAAGTTATTTCAGCTACAAATGTGTATAATAATTGAAGCAGACGTACCATTGTGTGTCCCGACCTCCAGCACTGCTGGCAGAATTCACACACTTAACCCCGCCGGGCACTTCGCGTCCTGATATAATAACTATATAATGATACATAGGGAAAGTTTATATGTAAATGAACAATTCTAGCTCGGAGGTGATTCTAGGAGACTGGATATTATAATGTGGACTTCAGTTATAGTTTACTGCATAAAACATGGCAAGTACTCGCATAAACCTCTATCCGAGGCAGGTCTGGCTAATGTCTTTCCCAGGTTACCAAGATTTTCTTCTTCCCATTCTTTCAGTATATAGAGAGAATAATATATTACAGACATGCTGTTTTTCACTGTGTAGTCAATACTATAAAAGTTAAGGAACCTTCATTGTTCTTAGTCAATCACTCACTACAGTCAGGAGATAGTAGATAGGGGCCATAGCTGTATGTATTCTGCTGCTAAGGAGCAACTGAAAGAATTTTAAAGGAGTATTCTGGGCAGAAATGATTTTTTTTTTAATAAAGATATGTTAGTGCTAGTAATGGATTAATAATTTCTGGGTGTCTCTGGTTGCTGCTGCATCCTCTGCCTTTGTTTACAAGGTTAGCTTCCTGTTGTGCAGCTTCCTGTGTAGCTGCTGCACTAGTTCCCTCTCACTCAGCCGCCCTCCTCTCTCCCTCCTACACTCCCCCCTCCCTGTTTCAATAACCTAGCAATCCTGCCCAATAATAGCCCCTCCCACCCTCCCCTGTCTCTCTTTAGACTAGCAATGCTGCCCTCCCCCCCCCCATTTCCCTAGCTAACCTATTCCACCCACTACTAGAAGACAGGAAGAGAGGAGGTGCCGCCCCCGCATACAGGGAGTCTTGGTAAGTATTGATGGGGATAGGGGAGGGGAAAGAATGATGGTGACATTCCATTTCAGAAGCGGCAAAATGGAACGTCACCGGATTATCAGAAAGTGTCCCTGGAACAGTCACATGACTGCTCAAGATACAGTATGTGGATAATTAGAGATTATTCTTAAATTAAAGTAAATTAGAAGTTAGGCAGGGGGAGGGGTTTAGTTTAGGGGTTAAATTTGTATTTTATCCTTGACAACCCCTTTAACATACTTGATCTTTCTTTGATAGGACTATCCTGTACTCATGAGAAAGCCAGCCCCACTGAAAGGGGTTATCCTATAAAGAAGATTTAACCTCATGCATAGGATAAAGAATAAATAGCTGATAGGTGGGGGACTGACCACTGAGACGTACATGGCCGGTCTATAGCACTTGACTATCTTTGGTTCAAATGAATGGGAATGAAGATGCGCCCCCTCCAGCAAGCGGAACACCTACATTCAACCCATGGAAACACATAGGCTGAATTCACAGTGGGGTTAAAACTGATATTCTCAGGATTGGGGGGTCTCAATGGTCAGACCACTACCAATCAGATATTTATCCTCTATCCTATTGCAGACATTACTCTACCCCTCACATGCCATATGGTATTCACCATCTTTGAAACCTATTAGCGGTGGGGTCTTTTTCCCCCACCAGTGCCTAAGTAGGTCTGTTAAGTCTCCATGGTTTTTGGAATTGCTTAGAAAACACTTGAAGCCATTATAATAGTTTCTACCTCAAATGTTACATTAATGACAATATATTTTATAATATTAATATTTCTTGACAAATTACTACAAGCCTTGCCGCAGTCGCCCTCGGATCTCCCTCTACGGACTCTACATATCTATGGCAGATGAATGCCAATGCTACAATTCTTTTTATTACCCACAGATTTTTCTCTCTTATAGTCCATCACTTCTAGGATATAAAAAAGCCTTTATGATCAAGCAATATGCGCTACTCATGACTGATGTATTTCTAAATTTATATATAGCATTTGCTTGAAGCTTCCTGGCTGGAAGAACATGACCATATGGCAGAACTTCTCGTGTGCTAAATCCCCTCTAAGTCAATTAATATTAGGAAGAGTAAGGGGGGAGGAATGGAAGAGAGGGAGACAGACAAAGAGAGCGAGAGAGTCCGAGAGAAGAACATAGCCTTATCACTCCACCAAGGTTATTTTAACATATCGGTTGCCCCAATGCAAAGATGTAATGTGCAATGACCCCTCTTCTTAAAATTTTGACCCTAATATTGTGAAACCAACAAAGCACCGCATAATGAAGTAGGACAATTTTCATTATTACCCAATATGTAATCCACACAATACAGTAATCCAGCCACAGATACCCAAACATTGACTTAGGTGCCCTCACCCACTGCCAGAGATGGCCCCACACTGCAAATACTATAAGCAGGGGTGCACTCTAGTGTACTTGTACCATAAGCGGAATAACTTGTACCCCCCGAACGGAATAACAAACACATTGACCAGTGGTGAGCTTATGAAAGCACACGGACCCCATAGACTATAATGGGGTCCGTGTGTTTTCCGCACGGTGTCCTCATGAGTCATGCAGAAAGGAAAGTAGCTCATGAAGTACTTTTCTCTCCTCATGTTCTGTGCGGACACCGTGCGGAAAACACTCGGACCCCATTATGGTCTATTTGGTTCATGTGCTTTCATTGCTCACCGCTTGTCAATGCGTTCAGTATTCCATTAAGGGGTCCCGAAGCGGACTTCCCAAATGGAATACCGAACGCAGATGTGAACCAGGCCTTTATCCTAGCAGAATGCAAAATATCTCATACTTTAGACCCCTGAAACCTATCATGGTATCACACACAGATGTAGCAGAGTTACACAAGTCGACGAAAATTGATTAAAAAAACATTTCTTGTCTTTTGTTGAGATATCACGCCTCAACAATTTATCCCATTGCAGAAAGTTTGGTTAACTCTGTATCCAGCAATTTAGCATAAAATAATAGCAGAATTAACGTGCGATTTAGAAGGGACTGGGGGTCTTTCAGGTTCTTTTAGGACAATATATTAATGGGATTACCAGGTAGGTGCCTTAAAGGGAATGTGTCATCATATTGCATCAATGAGAGGTGAGCTACAGTATCGGTGTTTGGCCACTAAACAGGGACAGAAACTGCTTCCAACCCCTTATTGGGTATATGGAAGTGACTCCATACAGATTATATCAGTGTGGGACACCCCCACAAATTTAATATTTATTGCCTATCCTAAGGATATGTCAGTAAAAAATAAATCCTGGACAGCCCCTTAAATAATGGCCGACTGTAGTCCATTTATAGACTGCACACTTGGCTTATGTTAAGTCTGGCCAGCTGTACGTGCCATGTTCTTGCTCAGTTGCCATTATGGCAATTCAATTTCGTGATATAGCATTTTGTATTCCTACTATTGGGTAACAGCCTGGGGCTGCTGACAGGTCTACAGGTCACTCGAGGGGCCCTTCATGTTACTACTTTGGTTAAAGGGAATGATTGTTATAATGGCATTGAAGAATTGGTAGCCTTACTTACCAGTGACTCTAGAAGTAAAACTTGACTACAAGACCTTGTATTCATTGGCGGCACTCTCATGCATATTCTTTTGGCCTGCAGATGGTCACTCCTTAAATGCTTTAGTGCGGGCCGTTCTGTAAATAGAGACTCTATTCCCATTATGTTCATGCAGCATGACATTAAGATTGAATAGGATTTCTGTTTAGTTTTGAGGCCTTTTGTGCTTGCAATGTTAACGGGCCATTGTTTATGGGATATTTCCTTATTTTATTGCTTGCATTTTAAAGACTTTCCATTTACAGCCATTTAGACTTACAGCACCGGCAGCAAAGAGGCAGGTACAGATGGGGTGATAGAATTTGCTGTGGCAAATGTTTACATACTGTATGCCATTTTCCTATTAAAAATGACTGCACCACTTTTCATAGTAGTTTTATGGGGCCTGTTATTAACCTAATCCATTAAATAGCATATGAAGTACAACGTGAATCCGGAACACTGCTAGAGATGATGGATAGTCTGTCTCTGCCACCTTAAAGTGGAGTTAATACAAACACCACTTGTCAGGAATACATTTCAATATTCAGAACACAGCGGAGCTGGAGCCGAGATTACAATTCATCGGGACAAAAAAAAAAATTGTTTTTCAGCCGAAGGTTGATTTTTATTTTTCCTTGGCAAAGAACAATGTTATAAATTAGAGGTTTCTAAAACATCCCCCGAACTCTCAGCCGGCTGGCCTGCAAAATCCATCAGATGTGTCAGAATAGTGGGCCGCACTGGTAATGAGAGGGAAATGGTATCCATTTGCATTAGCCCTCATTAGATTAATTTGCATATTCGTATCATAGGATATTTGTATCGCTAACATTACTGAATATTTATCTAATACAAGGAGACCCGCGCATAAAAGTGTCAGCCATGCAGACTGCTGTTGCGTTTGCTTGCACCCTTTTAGGAAATTGATGTGTCACAGGGGCCAAGGCAAATGTGTCTGACTACTAAAATGTCTATCCCTATGTACGAGGCTGTTTTTAACATTATTTTTGGCCTCTGTTCTACTTATACATATCTAAATGAGAAAATTTGGGCAAACCTACCCCTCTGTTCTTCTCCTGTTAAAGTGCATTTAGATATGAAGTTAATTGCCTTCTATAAGTTCTTGGTACTTGCAGACAGTTTTTGAAGGAACTCGGCAGGGAGGTTGTTCCCGCCATCTTGGAGAACTAAGCACAGATCTTCTTTGGATGTAGGCTTGCCCAATCCTTCTGTCTTTTCCTGTAATCCCAGACAGACTGGAGTATCAGGGCTCTGCAGAGGCTGGATCATCACTTCCAGGGTTCCTCCTCCAAAGGGCACCAAATATTGATAGAATTTACATTTCTGTTTTGTTCCCTCGGTTCATTTTTTTAATTGACAAAAAAATTAAAAACATTTCTATTTTGAGAGGCATTCTTACTTTGCAGCATTTTATAAGATAAGATAAGATAAGATATTCCTTTAATAGTCCCACAATGGGGAAATTTCAGTGATACAGTTTCATAGATGGTACAGTAGTATATAACAGGAGAGAAAAACACATACAAGCTCATGGCAGATAGAGAAATCCTAGGAATCATAGCAACTAAAAAAAAAGAAAGAAACACAGACACACTGCAGGATCATTTAGTTCTCTGTGCGGAGTGATGTTAATAATAATAATTATAATAATAATAATAATACAGCCGACTTGGTTGTAGGACACGAGGAGGGGGGTCACAGCATGTGGATATAACAAGCAGAAATTTTGCAGAGGTGGGGGACATATGCAGCTATCATGATAACATGTGGTAGTTCCTTTGGTAGGTGGTGAGATCTCCTGCTCACAGCTGATAGTTCGGTATCTTGTATCAGCACTATTGTCCTTTTAACCACAAAAAATGCCCCAAATGTCCTTCATCACAAGCCCTCCTCCTCCTCCTTACCACAGTGTTCTACTGCCCCAAGGAAGTCAGAGACCATCCAGGTATACATGGTGCTGCTCTCTTGCCGAGCTTCCATAACTCCTGGGGTAGGTGGGTGATTGTAGGTTCCCAGGTTGTAACAGAGTCCCACGTGTCCACAGTAATAGAAAGAAATACCAGTCAGCTGTAGCATCTTCACACAACAGCAATTGACGCCAGAAATCATCTCCTTGAAGGAAGAAGTCCGCATTTCCATGTAGGTTTCTCTTCCATGCCGCATGTTGAGCCATGCTGTCCTAGCTGGGGGGATGGTAACAGGCACATGTGGAAACCAGCTGAACCAGGTCTTGAGTCCATGCTTTACAATGGAAACAAAAGGAACATCCCACCTGTCTAGAACTTTTGCACAGTACTGTACCTGCTGTCTGTTGTAGCTTTCTTCCATCATGGTTCAACTAATGCCAGAATGGATTTCACATTATTCTTTGGAATCCGATTTCATACTCAGTGCATCACTAATACACAGCACTTGTTGTTATGCTCCTTAAGGTCAGGGGCTATGTCTTATTGTAATGTAAGAGCACTGGATGGACACTGGGTGCGCCCATTTTAGCAACAGTTTCCATCTAGCATTTCTGTACCATCTGGAGGGAGACTACAATGGAGGACGTGCCTATGTGAACAGACCTGTAGCTCTTCTGGGCATTTATAGATAAATTGACAACTGGGTGCTGCCCCTCCCCTTGAGACAGAGATGTATACCTGCAGTCTGATACTGTCAGCACCAATTGTATGATGTGAGAGTGTTTAAGGTCACCACCCAAACAGGACACACAGCTATTAATGTATTCATACATTTCTAGGAGGAATAACGGAGAATAACAGCACAACATAGAATTCTAACTTCAAAATTTTCTCTCAAAAATACTGAAAAAGTATTAACTAAAACTTACAGGTCCATATTAGTGATTAAAAGCTAATATTTTTGACCTGTAGGAGAGAATTCCAAGTTGAAAAGCTGAGTGCCTCATTTCTCATATGTCATCAGAACCACTGTTCTAGGTTTTTTGGAATGCCCAAGATATTGAAGGGCCTCCCTCCTGTTTCTGCTTCTCTATATTATACAGGAACCCTACCCATCTGTTTTCCAGTGAGAAGCAATGAGAGAATTTTTCCTGGCAATAGAGAAACAGAGCTAAGAATAAATTAGGGACAGAAATTGGAATTAAACACAGGATTTCACAGAATGGAGAACAAATCTGTTAAAATGTATTATGAAATTTATTCATGTAACAAATACTGCCTAAAAATTCAAAAGTTTAGGTATGATTTATGGCTTCTAGAATATATCTCACTATATCTCAGCTTCTTGCATCCCTAAAATAGGGAGTGGGTTATTGGAGTTAAAGGGGAATGTCCTCTCTAATCTAAACTACCCACCCCCGCCTTCTAAATTAATTAGCTTACCAAAAATCTATAATTAGCAACACCACCGGGGGGAAAATGGGGTCCTGTGACCACCCTAGGCAGATTTCCTGATTTTCCAGTGATGTTCCATTTCCCTGTTTCTGGAAGCGGTACATCTCCAATACTAAATCTAACCCAAACCTATCATACTTACCTGTTTCCCTGTTCAGCTCTTCTGTTCACGGGACGTCACTTGTTCTGGGTGCAATAATGCGGATGCCGAAACTCCAGCTCTATTGTGCAGGTGTGGGAGGCCAGCAGACATCAAGAAGAGGAGGTGCCAGCCACCCAGAACAAGTGAAGTCCATTGTCTAAAAGATCTTGCCTGGAAGGCAGGTAAGTATAATGGGGTGGGAGGATTGGAGTTAGTTAGGAACGGTTAGTAGTGGGCAGGCTAGCTAGGGAGAAAGGGAGGGGGTGTGAGTGAGAATGGGAGGTGGAGGAAGTCAGGAAAACAGAACAGGAAGCTACACAAGTAAACAAATGCAGAATATGCCAGGAGCTCCCAGAGAAACCCAGAAATCAGATTTTTTATATTTTAAGTAAATTTAGACAACATATTGTATGAGGCTAAAACCTGTACAACTTAACATTGCAGTATAGAAGAGTAGAGTCATATAATCTGACAGTAAAATCCCGATGGGATAACATTGTGTTTTTCTCTTTTTATATTACTTATCTCCTAAAGCTTTCAGAGTTTCCCATCATGCATTCGACCTCACTTGGTTACTGTACGGAGCGGAATAATAATCATCAAGTCTTTGTCTTTATTTTTATTAATTCTAAATACCAATTTTGCTCATGTATATTACTTTATTAGTGGATTACTCACATATATGGAGGCTCTTCAGAGGCGCACAGTAATTAAAATTAGGTCAGATGGATTAAATACCATGCACGGCTTTTATTATAATTTGCAGCATCTGGTAGGAGATGGTATTATAGCAATGAAGTGACAGATTGGGGCACATATTTCGCTAAGTGGTACTCTTTCATAAGACAATTTTCAGAGCAATAACATATATTATAGCTTAGCAACAACATGTAAAGTGGGTTCTGAATCTTTCCAGTGTATAATTGTTCATTGTCCTCAAAATCATAGAGGCATGACACATTGGGGAAGGATGGCTAATATGCAGTACTCCAGCTGTTGTAGACAATTCCCATGCTGCTCTTATGATGACCAGTCGCTGAAGAAGAAGAAGAAGAACAATCACTTCATTTAATCATTTTTGGATCACATTTTTTTGCTGTATATTACCCATATTTCGCTTCGTATTTTATTGCCACAAAGAATAAATGGAGGATTTAATAAATTGATAATTTAGCCAAAATATAGTAATGGACATTTAATAATTTTATAATGTTTTAAATATTGACATTATTGCTATAAAAGAGGATACCTGTCTTTCTAGCTCCCCCTGTAAAGGCCATACTACGCAGGTCTATTATTGGGAATGAGGAGGGGGGGTAGGTAAGCTAGTTCTCATTGCGGAGATCCGAGATCAGAGTCCTGCAGTCAGTGCTGCATGGAAAAATGGTATATAAGTGAGCTCTCTTCCAAAAGGAAGGAAAAGGTCTCTCTAGTGCAATCTATAGGTAGGTATATTGTAAATCAATGTCCAACCTATAAAAGAACCTTCAGCCAAATCCAATACTCATCTATAGATGTAGCAGTGTTTTGGAGGCCTTGTTCTTATCTCTAGTAAGGTCTCCTGCTCTTTTATGGAACAGAAATTGACTTAAAACGGAAGTTACCTTCAACCCCTTCTGACTGTAGATAGCTAATGTTTGTCACTAGAACCCATTGTATCAAACAAGCCCCACAGATAGAATGAGGGTCAACTGAATTGGACAGTGAATTCCTCTTGTAAATCAGGGAACCTGTTGCTAAAATGTTGCTGTTCTTGCCAATATACAAATGAGCTCTTTGGAGCAATGAGGGTGTTGGCATTGCTCCAAAGAGGTAAGGGAAAATCCATTCCTCATTTCTCCAAATGTGCAAATTGACGAAGGCAATAACTCTGCAAAATAGGCACCAATTCGCAAGGGGAAAAGACTGCTAGATTCAAGCAACTCTAGCATAACTAACTGCAGGCCTATGTTGACATGCTGGGTTTTGGTGATAGACTCCCTTTAAAACATTAGACATCTCCAAAAGATCATAAACAATTCTAAGGACATTATAGGGATTCTAAAAGATTTTTTAAAAAAATGGATCTGTTGTTTTTCTGGAACGAGTGCCCCACTTGATCTGTGTGTGCTATTGCGGCTGAGCTTCTTTAAAGGGATCCTATGTTTCAAACCCTTTTTTTTCTAACACGTCGGAATAGCCTTAAGAAAGGCTATTCTTCTCCTACCTTTCATTGTCTTCTCCACGCCGCCGTTCGCTCGAAATTCGGTTTTTTCTCGGTATGTAAATGAGTTCTCTTGCAGCACTTGGGTCAGCTCCAATGCTATCAGAGAACTCTCCAATGCCGCCTCCATCTTCTTCTGGAACGAGGTCTTCACCGCGTCTTCTTGCGGCGGTGTCTTCTAACTTCTAGGTCTCGGGCCTAGGGCAAGCCAATTGCGCATGCTTGTGGCCACAAGAAAAATGGCCGCTTACACAGTAATGTAAACCTGAATTTCAAGTGAATGGCAGCACGGAGAAGACAACAAAAGGTAGGAGAAGAATAGACTTTCTTAAGGCTATTCCGATGTGTTAGAAAAAAAAAGGGTTTGAAAGTGGGAATATAACCACACTACCAGACTCATAGACCGATGTGATGGCTTTTCTTAAAAAAAATGGTAGGTAATTTTTGCTAGTAGAAAATTCCTTAAATGGAGTCTGTCAGCAAAATCATTATTAAACCAGCCCTGGTATCTTACCGTGCTCAGAGTTGTGTTATAATGTATTTGTAGAATGGCTGCTTGATTCTGAAGAAAATATAAATGAGCAAAGAATGCATCAGAGAGAGGAGTGGTGGGGGCTGGGCATCTCTAAAGGGAGTCTGTCAGCAATATGGGCTATAAACCTTGTAAAGGTCTTTCTACAATTTCCAAATATACCTCTCTTATTCAGCATCAGAGCCCCATTTTCATTTTTATATATATATGCAAATCACAAATAATGGGAGTGTGCCTTAGCTTGTCTAGGTTTTGGTCTCAGCTCTATATTCCCAGAATACCTCCCCCCCCCCCGCCATCCAATTTGCATATAAATAGGGGGCGGAGTCTGACCGCGCACGGTGTAGGATGCAAGCCTGCTGAGCTCCTCACACGCAGCCCTTTTTCGGACTCCCTGATAGCTGATATGGCTACTACCATGGGCAAAAATGGTAAAGAACGGGGCCCGGATCCCCCCGGGACCCCAAATCAGTCGAAACATTTGGGAGATTTGCACAAATCAGCGAGGAAGAAGGTCGGGTACTCACCTGCTAGGCCTTCCAAGATGGCGCCGGGCACACGCAGAGGATATGAGTCGGAAGAGGATTCGGAGGCAGAGAGTGTGGCGCTCACAGACCAGTCTCAGCAGCAAGAGACCGGACAAGCCACTGTGTCTATGGCGATGCTACAGAAAGCCTTGACTAAGGCTCTTCACCCGGTTATGTCGGAGCTGGCGGCAATCAGGTCAGATTTACAGCATATGGGGCAGCGGGTGACTCAATTGGAAAACGGGGCCATGGCTCTTACTAACCATGCTACTTCTGTCGCTGCTAGGATGTCCGTGTATAAGGAATATATAGACAGATCATTGGTGCTTGTGGAAGACCAAGAAAACAGAGGGAGGAGGAAAAACTTGAGATTAAAGGGGATACCAGAACAAGATAATAATGAAAACCTAAATGACACGGCATTGGCTATTTTTGCTGAACTTTTAGGCCCTGACAGGGCTAAGGACATTAAGATTGAGAGGATTCATAGAGCACTCCGGCCTAAACCCCAACAGGGGGAGCCTCCACGTGATGTAATTTGCGGCCTACTGATGTATCCGGATGTGGCGGACATTTTAACTGCTGCAAGGAATAAGCCTGTTATAACTTATGCAGAGTCTGAAGTGTCTATTTTCCAGGACATTGCCCCTTCTATTCTGGCTAAACGTAGACTGCTTAAACCATTGCTGGACATCCTCAGAGCGAAAGATATAAAATACGCATGGCAGTACCCCTTCGGTCTGGCTGTTCATTACAAAGGGAGGAGGATTACGGTACACTCCCCATCAGACCTACCCTCTCTCTGGGCTCAACTCCGCATAGAGCCGTTGGACATTCCTTCCTGGCTACCAACACCCCCACTTCCAGATTGGCCGGACTTGCCAGATTGCGACCAGTGGTCTGAGGGGCGCTGCGCCAAGTCACCAAAAATTAAAAAGTTCCTGGCACGTTCGAGGCAAGGAGTCCCGTGAAAGGTTTCTTATTGTTTTTGCCCAAGATTACACGGTTTATATGTGCCTCAGCGCTATACTAACTTGATTGTATTTCCTAGTTTATGGATGTACACTGCAGTGTATAGTTATTTACAGGTGTTATAGATTTATACACTTCTGTACTTTCTTTTTTTTTTCAGCAGTTGTATGTTTTACTTAGTAGCCGTATCTTTTATGCTACTTTCTCCAGCGGTTTGTATCCAGGGAGACTGATAGGGCTGGAATTCCGATCAGACCTATCTCCAAATTGTTCCGTCCCTATCATCTTCTTGTTAGCAACATTATTCCTCTTATAATTGTGTTTATTTTACATTGGATAACACTCGGATATAGGTGCACTTCGTTTGGGCATCTAGGTCCCTAGTGTTTTTCAGAGATTCTTTTCCATTGACCCACCTTCCTTCCCCCCCCCCTCTCTCCATTCTTAACCGTATATTTCATTTCCTATACCCTATCCCCCCCCCTCCCTCTTTACGGTACTAGAGACGGTGTTACGTTTTATTGAGTAGTGAAGTCCTTGCTTTGGTCTGCATCTGTAGTTATGGCGTCGCTCTCAATCACTTCTCTAAATGTGAACGGTTTTAACTCTCCACAGAAGAGACATGGGATTCTGCGGTTAGTCCAAAAATTGAAGGCGGAAGTGATAATGCTACAGGAGACTCATTTTAAAGCCACTAATTTGCCCAATTTTCCCAAAAAATATTTCGACCAATGGTTCTTTAGTTCACACCCTACGTCTGCGTCCAAAGGGGTGGCGATTGCGTTCCACCGCTCTGTCCCCTTCGCTTGTAAACAGTCACAGATGGACGCAGAGGGTAGATACTTATTTGTTAAGGGGACCTTGGCTACCAGACCCCTCACCTTCGCTTGCCTGTATGCGCCTAACCAAGGCCAGGTGAGCTGGATCAAACAGACGCTTATTGATCTCCAACAATTTGCAGAAGGAGAAATAGTGATGGGAGGAGACTTAAATGTCACCTTAAACCCCCTATTAGATACTTCAACCGGGAAATCAGCAGTCTCACAAGTAGCTTTAGCTTCTCTTCTTAAAACCTTCCATGATTGTCATCTGATTGACACTTGGAGATCTTTGCACCCAAATGTCAAGGACTTCACGCATTTTTCTCCTAAATATAACTCGCATCAGCGTTTGGATTATGTGTTTTGCTCTAAATCGCTTCTTACCAATCTTACTGGTTCAGATATAGGCTATGCGACCCTTTCAGATCACGGTCCAGTCTCAATCTCCGTTGTGATACCTGAAATTACGCCAACTGAATGGAACTGGACGCTAAATGAGACGCTTTTGAGTGACGCAGTGTTTTTAGATGAGCTTAGACTTAGGCTTGGGGAGTTCTTCCGTATTAACCAATCTAATGAAGTATCCACGGGCTCTATCTGGGAGGCTCATAAGGCCTATGTCAGAGGTCTATTGATAGCGAGAGGCTCACTGCTTAAGAAGAAAAAGCAGCTTGAAATAGACTCCCTTTTAGCTCAGATCTCTAACTTAGAACGGGCTCATAAACGGACACAGTTAGCCTCTATACAAAAGGATCTAGTGGCGCTTAGGGAGAGATTGCAGCGCATTTTTCAGAAACAACTAGCTAAGAATCAACTTTATCACAAACTTCGTGTGTACTCACATGGAGATAAAGGGGGCAAAACTATGTCGACCCTAGTGAAGAAAGCGAAGGCAAAATCATTTATTTCTTCGATTAAAGATGCCTCAGGGATCACACATTGTAATACACCTGAAATTGCTAGAATCTTTAGAGATTATTACGAAAAACTTTATAATATTGAGAAGGCAGACGCACCCGAAGAGAGGGATAGACAGACACTCCTCTTTCTACAAAAATTGCAACTCCCGACTGTCCCCTCGGAGGATGTAGAGAAATTGCTTGCCCCTGTTACTGTCCCAGAATTGCAAAATGTTTTACAAAGTTTTCCATTAGGGAAAAGCCCGGGGCCGGACGGTCTGACGGCCATGTATTATAAGAAGTTGCAAGATGTTCTTCTTCCCCAGCTGGCTGCACTGTGCAATGCCCTGATCTCTGGCGAAAAACTTCCTAAACAGTCTCAAGAGGCCTTTATAACCTTGATAGCTAAGGAAGGCAAAGATCATACGCAGTGTGGAAATTACCGCCCCATTTCCCTCCTGAATCAGGATATTAAGATTTGGGCTAAACTACTCGCAAATAGATTGAAAGCCATTGTCCCCAAACTCATCCACGAAGAACAAGCAGGTTTTGTCAAAGGAAGGGAGGGCAAAGACAATGCACATAAGTTGTTGCATGCCATAGCGCTGGCTAAATCCTCAGGCAAGTCATTGGTCCTTCTCGGTGTTGACGCCGAGAAGGCCTTTGATAGAGTCAATTGGTCCTTCATGGCAGCCACCCTTAAATCTTTTGGCTTTCCGCCTGTCTTTGTCCAGATGGTCTTTTCGCTTTACACAGAACCACATGCCAGGCTACGGGTTAATGGGACTCTCTCTACTCCTTTCTATATACAAAACGGTACCCACCAAGGGTGTCCGTTATCGCCCACGTTATTTATTCTTACCCTCGAAACGTTATTACAGGCTGTTAGACTACATCCCGAGATTGTAGGCTTTCGTGTGGGTTCCCGGGCATTGCACAGTGTAGCCTTTGCCGATGACGTTTTGTTTCTGGTCACGGATCCAGCCAAGGAGCTCCCCATACTTACTAAATTGATGGAACAGTATGGGAAGTTATCGAACTACAAACCGAATGTTTCTAAGTCTGAGGTGCTTGTGATCTCTCTTCCGAGCAAAACTAGAAGGGAATTAGAGGCTTCGTCCCCTTACGTCTGGAAAAGAGATCATATCACTTATCTAGGAGTGAAGTTAACCAGCAATCTTCTCAATTTATATAAGGAAAATTTTCTCCCTCTTTTACATGACTTAAAATCCTCTTTGCAAAAAATGGACATCCCTTACTTGTCATGGTTTGGCAGACGTAATTTGTTACAGATGTATATTTTGCCAAAGTTATTGTATAAACTCCAAATGTTGCCGATTGATCTCCCTAACACATACTTGGGCTCACTCAGGTCACTTTTTCTCCGGTTCCTCTGGAGAGGAAAGCCAGCGAGACTGGCTTATGACAAATTGATTTGTAAGAAAAGTGCAGGTGGTATCCAATTTCCTGATGTAACACTGTACTATGAGGCGAACTTATTGTCGAGATGGCTCTCTTTAGCTTCCCCAAGACAAAATTCTATAGTTAGAGAGATGGCAGACTTACAGCATGGACAAAATCTCATTTCTCACCTCTGGACCCCAGAGACTCGACATCTTAGAAACCCGACTTGGGATTGTATTTTGAAAGGCCCTTGTAGGATTTGGTTGAAGTGGAGAGATAAATTAGCCCCCCCTCCCTCTAGATTATGTCCCGCTCAGCTTGCACCAAAACTATTAAAGAACCCCATAGATGGTTACGGTGGCTTCTGGTCGCAACTGAGGCATTTAACTTTGTCAGAACTGTACACTATGGATTTTGAACCCCTCCCATTAGAGCAACTTCAGGAAAGAATGCCTCTCTCTAACATAACCCCTCTTCATTACGATCATTTTCGCTGGTGCCTGAAATCGATCCCCATACGAAGAGCCTTCTTTAGACCTCTTACTAAATTGGAACAAATACTTTCGCTACCCTCCAATAAAAGATGGAATCTGGCTCAGTGCAAACAAATTTTACTTGATGTTGCTCAGGTAGAGACCCCGAAGTTTGTTAGAGATTGGGAAAAAGATCTTGAGATTCAATTCACGGAGGAGGAGGTGTCTCATATTTTGAAGCACTCCCATGGGTTTTCTAAGTGCGTCAAGCTACAGGAACTACACTTCAAAGTTCTCTCTAGGTGGTACAGAACCCCAATATGGCTACATGATCGTGGGCTCTCTGACACGGATTTATGCTGGAGATGTAAAACTGAGAAAGGCTCCATGTTACACATCTGGTGGAGCTGTCCAATCATTAGGGATTATTGGGATCAGATCCAATCGGCTATTCAGAGGGTTACAGGCTCTCCTATTGATCTAACTCCAGCAATTGTTTTATTATCCACCCCCTCAAACGATTTCAGGCACCACCGGAGGAATCTCCAGACACATCTGATCGAACTGGCCAAGTCTTTGATACCCTATTATTGGTTAAATCCATCTGCCCCTCCGATCTCACACTGGAATGAGAAGGTCTCACAAGTTGCTCGTTTCGAGGAACTTTTAAGTTGGTCCACAGGTACACATGAGAGTTTCCTGAAAACCTGGAAACCGTGGTTCTTGGACCAAAATACGTCTATACACACAGATTGATATTTGTAACTTCCTAGTACTCGTTCTGTAAAGCCAGCCTATGAATATCTACACCTATGATTGTATTCTTCTACTGTCTGACTGGATGGGAATACCGTCTCCCTGCCTCTTCCCTTTCTTTCCGCCTTCCCTGATTTCCGCATCCTACCCACTCCAACGTACCTGTTCCCCCTCTCTCCCCCCTTCCTATTTACCTTGTTTTTTTTTTTTTTTTCTTGTTTTTTTTTTGGTGGTTTAATCCCACTTACTCTTAAAATGTAATAATTCTATATGTCATTGGACAGTTTATTTCCTTTTATTGCCATATTCGGCATAATGTGACACTGGGGCCACCTGGACGATAGGCCCCTATTTACCTGTTGTCTTTGTCATCAAGATGTTATTTGTAATTGCTCTTTTCAATTCTTCAATTGTTTGGATGTATGATTATAACGGATGCTCTTTTCACCTTTGTACTTTTAATGTTTCAAACTTTTCAATAAAATGAGAATTTAAAACAAAAACAATTTGCATATAAATAAAACATCACTTTACATGAACATGGGGATAAAAAGTTGAATAACAGAGACATATTTGGAAACTATGGAGTCACCTCTACAAGGTATTGGAATTAGGGATATAACCAATTTTACTGCTGACAGACTCTCTTTAATGTCAGAAATATGTGGACATGACATTCGTAGATAGTTTCTTTCATCCCTGAACTATTTGTTTGTCTTGTGTTTATAACAATATACAACAATTTGGAACATGGCCATTGGGATTCATGGGCATCACTAAAAATGCATTACTGAGATATTGGCCAGTAGTGATGTCTCGTAAACTCTTAAGTTCTTATGCCACAAGTGTTGAGATAAATTCAAGAATTCCATCATTTTCTATGTAAAGTGAAATGTCTCCGAACCTCAGACCACCTCATCGAGAAGACCTTCGTCTTCTCCATACCAGATCATGCATTCCAACATACATTCTCCATCTCCTTTCAGAAGATCACCTTGTAGAAGCCCATTTCATAATGTAATTTGGGGTGGTTGTCTGTAAGAGGTTTGGATGTAATTGTATCATACATTTAGTATCATAGCTACATAGTAGTAATTCTATAGCTCATGTAATTTAGAGTCTGTATCAATGTGCCTGTACCTGACTCCATCTCACCGACGCTTCTTCTTGTTTGACCTTTATTCTCTCTCTCTGTTGTCTTTGTTCCGACTTCACTTTTCTTTGTCACATCTCATTTCACAAGTTTCTTTTTCCCTTCACCTTCTTCATTTCTATTCTACTCTACCATCTCTTTAAAGACAGTTTAATTACACATTTTCCCCAGCCGTTATTTTTTTGCTCCGTATCTTCTGTCAGTTCTCTATAATTTTTTCCTTGAATTCTACCATCAGCCTCCATCAAAGTACTTGCAGCAAAAAATGATTGACAGGAGATGAAGGGAGGCGGAGGGGAGCTGAAGTATGCCGAGAATGAGGAAGCAAAAATTGCATCAGGCAGAATCACATAACTTCAGGGCAACAAGATATGTAAAACAAAGGAAATTCAGACAATCGAACATCAGATTTTAAGGGCAGTTTCAATTTTTTTTCTTTTTAAGACAATACATTTTCAGATGGTCTATTAGGGCATTCTAAGTTATTAAAGGGACCTAATCTTTGAGGAGGGGCTGTTAGAACATAACCAAAGATGGATTTTCCTGTTTCTAATGTTATGTGTCTAGTATTATGTATACAGTAAATGGATAGTTCTAGGCAAAATTTTTAAACAGGCGTGGAAAATTGCTGCAAGGAAACAGAAAACAATTGCTTTGTCATAGCGGCAGGGAGAAAAGACCTTACAAATTGGGCTTGATTGACAACAAAATAGTTCTCTGTCGCAGGGTCGGGAACGTCAAATCAGTATATATCAGGGCTTTGCAGGGTTGACTGGAAGGAAGTGGAAGTAGGGAAGGGTGAGTAGACAACTAGGAGGAGGCAGAGTCCAATCCTGGCTGACATGACTGTCACTGATAAAGATGGAGAGATGGAAAGTGTAGAGTCAGTAAAACACGATTGCAGCAATTACCCAATTCACCCAGTTGGAGTGAATGTGAGAACCCCAAAAAGAATGACCCTAGACTTGTATCTTAGGAAGCTGAGCAGGTTGCCATTGTAACTGAACAATTTTTTCCAAGGTCTCTCACAGAGTTTTTTTTTTTTACCTCTGGTAGTATATATGTCATATTCTTATTACTCTCTGCTTTTTGCAACATGGAGAACAAGGTCCAGGAGGACCGAAACATCCACTAATATTCTTGCAGTACCTATATGCACCTTAATTGTTACTTGGAAGTAATAATATTTCTCACTGACTTGTATTTGGACCTAATTGAGTTCCGTTCACTTCTTGTATATGATTGTGGGACTGGTACCCCACCAATACCTGAGTGTGACCCATTTATGATAACTCTCATTAATAGGACAACCTGCAATCAACTTAATAATAGTCATTCCTTCCCATAAAGTAAGTGCCCAAGGTGAAAGACTCCTTTTTATATGGCACCCCCAAGTTATACCAAAAGTGTACCTATTGTTCCCACTATGAAATAGTACCACAAAAATTGGATTGTCCAATGTACTGTGTAAATACAACTATATGGACTTGCTAATGGAAAGAATTTCGGAATAGGGACTGGATCTAGAAGCTGGATGTACCATAGCAGCAGAAAGGTAGAAGCCAACGGCAGTACAGTTTGATAGCAGAGAATTCCTCCGCTCCCTGAAGTACATACAGTAGAAGGCAATGAGGTATGTATAGTACATAGTGATATTCTAGATAGCATCAATCTTTGAACGCATAGGTCAGATTCTCTCTAATCTTGGTTCTGCCTAGTCGATGGTTAAATTGATTCCTTTCTGCATATAAATGATCATTTCTCCAAATAACAATATTATGTGAGTATCTCCAGCTCTTCATCACCCCCACTGAGAAAACCTAATGAGAAAGCTCTCGAACTGCAAATATTTTAGTGCTGCTAGGTCTATGGAAAGCCGTAAAGGCACAAGAGGGGTTAGGAGAGAAGGGAAGGTCACGTGAGAGGTGCGGAATGACACACAGAGGAGACGTTACCACGGCTCATTGGGAACAGCACCAAGCCTTTTTTAATTTTGTCTAAATACTTTAAATGGTTCCAAACTTGGGTTATTTGCATAGCTTAAGAGATAATAGTGTCTGAGTAATGAAGGATTGCAAATTTGTGGTGAGGAGAAAGAAGCAGCAACGGAAAAAGCATTAACATTTTCCATTAGAATTCCACCTCATTAGGTTGTAGGCAGATGTTAAGTACATTAACCCTCTTCTGGTCTATACTGGGAGTTGCTGTGCTCAAATCCATTACTGAGGGGTGAGAGAACTGGCCAATGAACTTTTTCAGATATGCCTATCTTGTTGGTAAATTCTATATTAATATACAAGTTGACGCTGGCCATAGGGAATGGTTGGCCCGGCAGTTGCAAATGTTGAACTTCAATAGAACTTATTGTAACAACTAAAGCAATTGGCCAGAATCTATTATGATTTTTTTTTTCTTTAAACGTACGGCTCACAATATACATTTTTTCCCTATCTGTATGTCTTTGGAGTATGGGACGGAATCCACGCAAACACAGGGAGAACATACAAACTCCTTGCAGGTGTTGTCCTTGGCAGAGTTTAAACCCAGGACTCCAGCGCTGCAAGGCTTCAGTGCTCACCACTGAGCCAGTGTATTGCGCCCTATCTGTTATGATCTCTGATATAAGAAGAACTGACAATCCTGAAGTCAGAAACCATTGTGTAGCAAAGTAGATTTTAAGGTATAAAACCAACTTTGCCATTTTATGTATGGCTGAAAGGGGTATTCCCAAATCGCCTGTTCACCAACTTGCAGGCTGTATGGTCTGTTCACTTACTGGTTTTCTCAGTAAAATGGTGGGCAGGGTTTCACTTGCTGTCTCCCAGATAAAGCCAGCTCTTCTATCTCTCTTCATAGCAGTACATGTTTGCAGTCAGTAATGAGGGATGGTTGTAAATAAATTAGCACAGTATCAGTGAGAGTTGCACAGTATGAAGCTGATGTAGCACAGCTGGATTTGATAGGTGATGAGAATCCCAAACTTACATGCTACAGGACCAAAAGTCAGCTCGTAATAAACTCAGTAAGAAACTCAGTTTTAGGTCTGTGTTACATACAGAGGTAACAGACTCCCTGTCTCAGCCCTTATCGCAAAATTCAATTAGCAGACTGTTAACTGGAAGAGCCAGAGATAAACAGCTCAGAAATACAAGCTCGCTCTGAGTACTCAGCTCCCCATCCCCTCCTGAGAGCAGAGAGCTACGTCGGAGCGGAGAGATAAGACCATCCCCAGGTCGTTGTTATGGAAACGCAGTGTAAACAATGAAGTGAATAATCTCATATAGCAGCCATACAAAGCAGTTTTGCTGAAGCAATGCATTTAGAAAAAGTCTTAAATCCACATAAGCTAGCAGTATAGATAGAATCCTTGAAATGGGATAACCCCTTTAATATCAAAACCTGTTTATGGGGGTGGGAGCCTACTATAGATTTTCAATTCCCCCACGTCACATAGCCAGAAGATGGAATTTATTAAGACTTGAGTCTCATATGCCGGTCTTGAATTTTTAGTGTGTTAGGGCTCGTTCACACGGAGTAAACGCGCTGCGCATCGTTAACGCGGCGTAATCGCGCACCGTAAAAAACCGCGGCGTACACGCGCCGTAAACGCGCCACAATGCGCAGCGTGTTTACTTTGTGTGAACGAGCCCTTAGAGTAAAATGCAACAAAATTATTAAGAAGCAGACAAGAAATTGCAGAACTGCTTTAGAATTTGCACAACTTATACTGAATCAGTCCATTGTAGACCCCAACCCCTTTCACTAAGCTTTGGCCACTTTATAGCATGACAAAAAGAGGCCAATTTATCTAATGTCAGATGATGTCTCAGTCCTCTACCAGATGCACATAGGCTCAAATGAAATAAGATGAGCCTCTATTAATGTCATATGATTTATAATGATGTCCTTTGTAATTGTCTTTGATTTTAGTGACTTGCAAGACTATGGGACCTTTAATGTGGGTTGCGAGTTTGTGTATTTTAGTAATATATTAATAACTCATGGTTAACTCAGTTTTTGCAGGATACAGCCAGGCCCTGTTATGTTGTTTGAATGTGCTGGTACATTCAGGTGTATGTATATAGGTGCTGGACAGCCTGCTGGGTCTAAAATATGGCTATCAGTAATAGGCTGTTAGCCAGTAGTGGGCACCTTGCAGATGATTGGAACCTTGTACAGGCCTACAAGATAACTGTATATAAAAAACTTCAATTTTGTAGACATATTAAGAGAGAGAGAGAATAGATAAAGAGATAGAAATTTGGATACAATTTGGCCCCTTTTATGATGTACAAAAGTATATTAATCGTGATCAAAGCCTACACACCAGTTTTTTGTGCAGATTCCAGAATTTTTTACACTTACTTTTTTGTAAAAGTGGCAGACAAAAAAGTCAAATGTTCAGGACTCTTTCCTTTTTTCAGCGGTCTATGCAATGACATCTCCAACAAAGACTCTGATGTCGATGTGAACCAGACCTTACCAAGCACAGTGCTATATGTTATATAGTGGCTGCCTTTAGTATTGCAACTCAGTCCTACTAATTTGAAGAGGAATAAGCGGCATTATGGTTATGTGACTGATAAATGTGATGCCACTTGCCTATGAAGAGGAAATGGCAGTGGTCCAAGCTCCAAACTCCTCCCCATGATTACAATGACAATAGGTCAAAAATTTTATAAATTGTGGAAAACCCCTTTAAATGTATACAATCCAATGGGCTACACTGTCCTTGTGTCTCTTCTCCTATTCTGTATGTAGCAGACCATTTCTGCATTATATACAAAGCTACATCAATAAGATACGTCTCTAGAAAGAAAGAATTCATCCTGTGTTCTCTCATTTTACAAGACTTATGAAAACAATAATAAAACTTGCAGTGTATGAAAGAAGATCCGCCATAAAGTTGGATAAAGAACGGGCCTGATTGCATCTGACAGGTCAATGGCTAGAAACGCGGTGGGTTCTTTGCTTTCAGAGAGAACACTTGATGAAATTACTGTATGTTGGAAAGTGACAGTGCTTTTTGATTCTATTATCTGTCTCTGTGAGTCTGCTCTTCATTTGGTAGCAGGGATGCTCTTTGAGATTCTTCTGTGGATGATGTGACAGACAAATTTTTGCCTTGCTTCCTTGCATCTGACCTTAAGGAGAAAAAAAAACTTTACCTTTTCCCTTGAATGTTTAACTCTTCCATTCTCCGCATCCTCTGTCTCCTCGGTATCTTTTTCCCCTGTCTTGTCTCTTTCTTCTGCTAGGATCCTAATTTCCATGAATGTAAATACATGAGAGATTGAGGAAGTATTTGCTTGGTGAAAAGAAAAAAAAGTCTACATTTCTTCTTCACTGTTCTAATCTCATTTCAAAGTGGCTGAATCCTGACAGTGAAATGTAACTCGAAAGAAATTCTCCATTATTAATGCTGAGAGCTCAAAGGTCGTACCTGGAGGGAAAAGATAATAGATTTGGAGATTTAATAACTGCTACAGTCAGTTGTCTTAGTGAGACCAGATATTAAAAGATGTGTACTTACAAAAATGTGTCAAACGCGCTTGGAGATTAAGCCAGAAGTAACCAAGGATGCTGAATGTGTCTGGAGGAGACTCTCTTAGGAACCATTTGATCGGGGCGCAATATGGCATGTTATAAGTTGGAGCGAGGAAAGTTATATTTATTAGCTGCAATGTGGCCTCATACACAACACAAGGTTCTTCGTCTCACGCTACATGTCGAGCATTAATAGACGCCTTAGAGATGAGTCACCTTTTTCTTTCAGCAAATTGAATGAAGGTCTCCAATTTCTTGACACAACTTTAGTACCGTACATCTAGCAAAACACTTAACCTGCAAGTCAAAGAACAACCACTGGGCGTATAGATAACCAACTTTTGATAGAATATTGTATGAGACATTGTATGAGATATGGGATATATATACAGTCCTATGAAAAAGTTTGGGCACCCCTATTAATCTTAATCATTTTTTGTTCTAAATATTTTGGTGTTTGCAACAGCCATTTCAGTTTGATATATCTAATAACTGATGGACACAGTAATATTTCAGGATTGAAATGAGGTTTATTGTACTAACAGAAAATGTGCAATATGCATTAAACCAAAATTTGACCGGTGCAAAAGTATGGACACCCTTATCATTTTATTGATTTGAATTCCCCTAACTACTTTTAACTGACTTACTGAAGCACAAAATTGGTTTTGTAACCTCAGTGAGCTTTGAACTTCATAGCCAGATGTATCCAATCATAAGAAAAGGTATTTAAGGTGGCCAATTGCAAGTTGATCTCCTATTTGAATCTCCTCTGAAGAGTGGCATCATGGGCTACTCAAAACAACTCTCAAATGATCTGAAAACAAAGATTGTTCAACATAGTTGTTCAGGGGAAGGATACAAAAAGTTGTCTCAGAGATTTAACCTGTCAGTTTCCACTGTGAGGAACATAGTAAGGAAACGGAAGACCACAGGGACAGTTCTTGTTAAGCCCAGAAGTGGCAGGCCAAGAAAAATATCAGAAAGGCAGAGAAGAAGAATGGTGAGAACAGTCAAGGACAATCCACAGACCACCTCCAAAGAGCTGCAGCATCATCTTGCTGCAGATGGTGTCACTGTGCATCGGTCAACTATACAGCGCACTTTGCACAAATAGAAGCTGTATGGGAGAGTGATGAGAAAGAAGCCGTTTCTGCACGTACGCCACAAATAGAGTTGCCTGAGGTATGAAAAAGCACATTTGGACAAGGCAGCTTCATTTTGGAAACAAAAATTGAGTTGTTTGGTTATAAAAAAAAGGCGTTATGCATGGCGTCCAAAAAGAAACAGCATTCCAAGAAAAACACATGCTACCCACTGTAAAATTTGGTGGAGGTTCCATCATGCTTTGGGGCTGTGTGGCCAATGCCGGCATCGGGAATCTTGTTAAAGTTGAGAGTCGCATGGATTCCACTCAGTATCAGCGGATTCTTGAGAATAATGTTCAAGAATCAGTGACGAAGTTGAAGTTACGCCGGGGATGGATATTTCAGCAAGACAATGATCCAAAACACCGCTCCAAATCCTCAGGCATTCATGCAGAGGAACAATTACAACGTTCTGGAATGGCCATCCCAGTCCCCAGACCTGAATATCATTGAACATCTGTGGGATGATTTGAAGCGGGCTGTCCATGCTCGGCGACCATCTAACTTAACTGAACTTGAATTGTTTGTCCAAAATACCTTCATCCAGGATCCAGGAACTGATTAAAAGCTACTAGAAGCGACTAGAGGCTGTTATCTTTGCAAAAGGAGGATCTACTAAATATTAATGTCACTTTTCTGTTGAGGTGCCCATACTTTTGCACCGGTCAAATTTTGGTTTAATGCATATTGCACATTTTCTGTTAGTACAATAAACCTCATTTCAATCCTGAAATATTACTGTGTCCATCAGTTATTAGATATATAAAACTGAAATGGCTGCTGCATATATAGTATTGAATGAGAAATACAGCTTCTGATAGAGTATCATGAATTCAGGGATTTTTTCAAAGCTTGTCATCTCCCACCATATTTTAACCAAGAAGACAGATAGGGAAGGATATATTTGTAACCCATATCCATAGATTGTACTTCTAAACATCTAGCAAAACCCTGAAAAAGATGCATATCAAACCACAACCATTGGGTGTATAGACATATATGACATACACAACTCCTGGCAGAATATCATGAATTCAGTTTTTTTTTTCAAAGCTGGTCATCTCCCACCGTACATGTCAAGATATGTTAATAAAGGGGGCAGATAGGAAAGGAAATATTTGTAACTAGAGATGAGCCGATCCGAACAGCACACTCGCATAGAAATGAATGGACGTAGCCGGCACACGGGGGATTAAGCGGCCGGCCGCCGTCAAAGCGGAAGTACCAGGTGCATCCATTCATTTCTATGAGCATGCTGTTCAGATCGGCTGATCCGAACAGTACTCGCTCATCTCTATTTGTAACGCATATTCATAGATTGTTCTTCTGTAATGTATCTAAACTAGGGTTGAGCTGATCTTGAGATTTCAGGATCATTTTTAAAATCCGATTTTCAATCATTTTCCAGCTGATCTTGATCGTAAAAATTGCTCGATCATCAATCGTGATCTGATCTTTCCCGATCCCAATCACTCAACCCTATCTATCAGACATTTATAGCATATCCTGAATTTCTAAGGTAGGTAAACCCCTTTAAGAATTGTATCCCAGTACTATTCAGTGCACATACTATGGCCACTATTGTCTCCCTGTAATCGCTCCATTGTTTTACTGTGACAAACCTGCAATTATCAGCCTAAATATAGAGAAGTAAATCAGCACCAAACACTGTGAAAGTCCAGATCCCTTAACATTGCAGAATATTAGGCAACTAATATTAAGAAAGCGGAACAAATCTGGCTGTCAGCTGTTCTATGGTTACTTGTATGTAATGAGGCAAATCTAGCTTTCAGCAAGGAATACTGAACTCCTTCTTTTCTTCTGTATTGTCCTTGTTTAGAATGGTTCCAAAAACTCAATTTCTCTACCAGCTGTAGATCTGCTATAGTCGAAGGACGTGAGTTAGCCCTTGTAGATGGATTGTGTTACTTCAATCATACTCTTCACTGTCACAGAAAAGGAATAGACTTATTAATACGGAGAATCATAACAATCCTAGATAGTGATAGCGATCATGGGCAGCTGCAGAAGTATGTTATATAACTCTGAACTATATCAGCATGAAATACATAAAAAAATGGTTATACACCAGATGACGTACAGCACCATCTTCATTTCAATAAAATTACAATATACATAGAGAAAGTCACAATGAAAATTTACTATTGAAACAAATATCATCTACAAGGGACCCGTTGCCTGGCCTGACTTGACTACTTTAGAAAAAAAAAAAAAAAACACATATATATATATATATATATATATATATATATATATATATATATAAGCATATTTTGTTATAGCTGTAGATTTCTTATTCCTCCTAGAAATTTATAACCAAATTGACAAGTGGGTGTTACCATTTGGGTGTGTGTTCCTGGATATTATCACATTGTCCAATCAGGGCTGACAGTTTCAGACCATGTTGAGACACACCTCTTTGACAAGGAAAATGTTAGCATCCAGTTGTCGATTCTGAAATTTCTAGGAGCAGTTTTAAAAAAGGAATATTACAGTGGAAAGATACAAGTAAGACTTTTCTCTCCGCATTTTTTGGGGACCCCATTACAGTCTAGGGGGTCCACTAGTTTCCGTAGAAAACCACTTTTAAAGTTGACCTGAAGAACAGAAACCCAAATAGTAGTGTAAAGCTAGCGTTACTTCATGGCCAGATATGTTTTTCCCCTTTTCCCTGTCTAGTTCTTGAGTACGCACCGATCTCCACGGCCCATCTAGCTATCAAGTGGCGGGAAGGAGAAGCATGCAGGTGCATTAGCTATGTACACATGCCGACATGGTGTGTCCATTTGGTTTGAGATTCCGGCCCCCTTGTCCTCTGGAGTATTTCCTACAATGTGTAAGTTTACAAGATATAATTCATTAAATATGCTTCTCATTGTAAGAGTATAGTCATTGTGTTTTTGAGTTAGCTTTGGTGCAAGTTTGATGGGTTCCTCCAATAGTGGGTGAACCTATCCCATCATAAACTTTAAATTGTTTAGTGTATGGCATGTTCTGTGTATATCTGGTCTCATTTACACTTGAGAAAGGAGACTCTTGTTCTCTGAAACGCGTTGTGTACCGTCAGTCTGCAATAAAGTTCTTTCAACTGAGAAGCGCAGATTGATCCTCTCATTTTTCGGAGCCTCCACTCCCTCTTGCACTAATTCTCTAGCTCTTGAGTATGACTTACTTAAGAATATCATAAAAACAATATTTTTCCATGAACAACAGCTCAAAATGTAGCAGTATTAATAGCAAAGAGAAGACAAACAACTCTACAGTAACCACGTCATCACACAAGGTTCCTGTATGTACACATGCCTACCAGCGCTACAAGCGGAAGGTTACCATTTAGATTCTATGGAATGCGGCGCCGAAACTAGAAATAATGAAGTCGTCATTGTGCAAAATATGCTGCATACATGTTTTCTTTATCAGCGTACAAAGCATTGGCAGGCTACAGAGTGGAGTTCAAGATACCAAGGACACCAAACACTGAGCCGTTGTAATGCAGCGTGCTTGTCGTCCATTATATATAAGATTTTATTCTCGGAGATATGTCCTATATTCACGAGCACATCAGGCAAATCTTCATCATCTTAGTAAACACTAACTCTACCTGGGTGAGTTGCTACTATTGCAGCACATCTCCGAATGGGAACATTTCACAATAACTTCCCTGTGTTTTTCCAATCCGAGAAATAATAAGAGGAAATATTAAAAAAATATAACGGGCCAGAAATGATGGAAGAATATAAAATGAGAGAAAAATGCAGCCTCACAGCATATCCCCAGCGTCTACAGTCCCATCAGCCCACTCATCGAATCACGAAATCTCCATGTATCTAATATATATGCAGGTATGAAATCTTTTATACAAAAACCTGTTATCCATAATGATCTGAAGGACAAAAGTAAAATGTTGCCCCTACAAAAAAACATCTTATGTGCGTCACTATGCAAGCACCATTAGGAGATCTGCAAAACAAGGGGTTATATCTCGGTCAGCGTGGACATCAACCTGCGTATTCTAATATACTAAAATAGAATTGAGCCTTAGTTCTCCAGAAATGAGTCAGTGTGATACATAGGTTGGAGAAGGAGTCTGGGATGCCTAATGTTTTCACTGCAACCTGGTAGCGATGCGATAGATTTACTACTTGTCTAATTTTTACATAGTGCTTAGAATAGACAGGGTTAAATTGGACCAGATATATCACACTGGCTGATGCTCAATAATAAATCTGGGGCATCATTAGTTGTCTAGCCTAAATTTACACCACTTGTTGGATGACTTACTTTGTAACAAAAATTTTGCCACATTTATGGTTCTCATTCTTTGCTTTTTAGAGCCCCCTTTTGGGCAAACCTTCCCATTCTCAGATAAACGCTACCACTTGTGAGGCAAGCGAAGGCAAAGAAATGTATAAGATACATATTAAAGGTGGTACATTACGGGGTGACACAATCACTCAGTGGTTAGTAGAGATGAGCGAACAGTAAAATGTTCGAGATTCAATATTCGTTTCGAGTAGCCCCTCAATACTCGAATCGAATATCGAACCCTATTATAGTCTATGTGGGGAAAATGCTCGTTTCAGGGGTAGGCCACGTTCGATCAAATTACACTTACCAAGTCCACGAGTGAGGGTCGGGCTGGATCCTCCGAGAAGTCTTCTCCTTGCAGCGTCCCCGCGGCGTCTTCCGGCTCTGAATTCACTCTGCCAGGCATCAGGCCTGGGCAGAGCCAACTGTGCATGCCCGCTTGTAGCGCGGGCATGCGCAGTCGGCTCTGTCCAGGCTCGATGCCTGGCAGAGTGAATTCAGAGCCGGAAGACGCTGCAGGGAAGCTGCACGGAGAAGACTTCTAAAGGTAGGAGAAGAACCAGCGTTGATTGGCCGACTCTATAGCATTCGGCCAATCAATGCTGGTTCTGCATCGAACTTTTCCATTCGAATAGCGAGTGGTACTCGATCGAGTACGAGTATTTCAAATACTGTAGTATTCAATCGAATACCTACTCGATCGAGTACTACTCGCTCATCTCTAGTGGTTAGCACTGAAGCCTTGCAGCGCTGGAGTCCTGGGTTCGAATCCTGTCATGGACAACATCTGCAAGGAGTTTGTATGTAGTCCCTGTGTTTGTGTGGGTTACCTCCCATATACTAAAGACATACTAATAGGGGAAAATGTAGATTGTGAGACCTATATGGGTCCTCACATTATATATTAAAAAAAAAAAAAAAAAAAAAAGTAGTACATTACAGGTAGAGCAGATTGAACCAAGAATTCGCCCACATGTCTAATAAATGGTAGTGAATGAATTTGGGCACTGGGAGGGGGGGGGGGCAAGGAAGAGAACCACTTCTTAAAGACAGTACAAGTTGTATAAAGCCTTTCACAGTTCAGATGTAGCAGTTGTTTTCGTTAGTTTTTGTGTCTTTTGAGATAAGATATATCACTACAGCAGTTTCACCAATTGCAGAAGTTCAGGTTAACTCCTCTACATCTGTATTTGTGCCGTCTTCCACATCTTGCTCACATCCTGGCTGACCATCTAATATCTATGAAATGTTTGGCTGTTCATATGGCAGCTGTTGGTAGAAAGTAGGGTCAGACATGTTGAATTTCAACACGTTCAATCTTTTTTTCTCATGGCAGAAGTATCTGACAATTGCTTGTTTCCTTCTCTCCATTGAGAACATGTGCATGCTTGGGGGAGCACGGCTTACATGTATAGCCATTGGCTGAATGAGTGTCGGCCACTGAAAGTGTCTGATCATCTCGATATTAGGTGGGCACCATATACTGTAAATTAGAAACATCCTTTACTGGGTTGCAGTCACGTAGGTAAAGGTGTTTGGCCCATGACAACAAATGCAAGTTACTTTTCAGATGTCTGTGAAGTCTTTGCTGTTAGGACATGTCATATATTGTTCAGCTCATATGCTGTGCGTTTTATTATTTTCTTATATTATGCTTCTTGACTTACTAACTAGAGATGAGCGAACACTGTTCGAAACGGCTGTTTCGAATAGCACACACCCATAGGAATGAATGGACGTAGCCGGCACACAGAGGGCTAAGCGGCCGGCCGCCGGCAAGGTCTGCATGCTGGCCGGCTTCATTCATTCCTATGGGTGCGTGCTATTCGAAACGGCCGTTTTGAACAGTGTTCACTCATCTCTATTACTAACCAGCCATCAATCCTGCTAAACCCTGTAAACATATTACCTAGGCTCTGTTCACATGTGCACTAGAGTTTCCTTTAAGTGCTGGACTTCTCTGTAACAGCAGCTTACTGATCACTAGACCATAATGGAGTCCATTGAGCGTATGTGAGAGAGCATTATGCTGACTTCTAAGTTGCATAGAGGCATACTAGCGCACCCATAAAACCCTAGGACCTTATACATTTATAGGGTCATATATTTATATATTTTTTCTCTCATTTCTGAAAAACTAGTCAGAAAAATATTGTGGTATGTTCTACATGATGGCATATCATGAAGGTATTCTTATCTGGAAACCTTGCCTCTATGGGAGGATAGCTCCAAATTGGAAGTTGTACAGAGCACCATATGGCGGTACATATAGGGGAAAATGTATTAAAACTGGGATCTCGTACAACTTGGCACTCTTCATAAATCAGCTGAATACCCTGAAATGATTTAGGAACTGGCATTGATTTCCATTATGACTCATGCCTATAAACTGGTATAAGGGGGTGTTCACACTACCGCAGCTGTCCGCCCAGAGGTTTCCATCCTAAACCCTGGGAAAACGAATAGGTGTCTGTATGCAGCCTTTGCTGGGTTTTTTTTTGCATGGACACAAAGTCAGACATGTAGGCCAAAAAAACGGGTTTCCCCGTGGAGAGGCTGGATGCGGACACCGGTGGTTTGCTTTTAAAATTGGCCACCAGGAAGCCATCCTCTATGCAGTTTCTCCAGGGCTTAGGACAAAACCCGGTGGACTGACGCAGAGCGCAAGTGTGAACGCCTCATAAGTTGTAACATATATGTCGGGCCAAGGCATCCCACTCAATTTCACATAATGTGGCCAGCGAGGAACAGAATGGAAGTTGTGACATATGTTTTTCCGAAGAAAGGCCCAAAGGTTTGCTACAATATCATCCCTCTATGCCAGAAAAGTGGCGTAGACGGATTGATAAATTCTCCCCATGGTGTATCACTCAGAGACATTAGATATCTGTGTGCCTCCATGCTGACTCAGTTCATGTACATAGATATAGAATTTCCAAATTGTAACATATGTGTATATATATATCATCTACAGCTAAATGTAGCTACAATCAATGTAAAATATTCTCATTTAACCATTTCTGGAACCAAATCTGAATTATGTATAGTACATGATAACATTTTCTCTTCATTCAATCATATTATATTCCTTTTATTTACTTTTCAAGCAATTTCCTTTCCCGCTTGTGCGCTGACGCGGCAGCCATCAGTCAATCTGATATTAATTGTATGCCAATGGTATTGATGTTGTGTCCTAGTTTGCAGATTTTTTTCTGCCCATTTATTGGTTGAAGCCTGGATAATAGGCAATTCCTGGGGATGGATTGATCGCCCTCTAGACTAGTAAAGAGAAACAATTTATAACCGGAGAAATGTAATTACCCGGCACTAAGTCCTTGTGGGCTAAGCATCATTCAGTTTCTATAGATAACAATAGTTTTTGGGCTGAAATATATACATCCAGGAAAAAGAAATAAATGTAGAAGATTGCCGAGGATAAGAAGTGTTTACTGTTAAATATTCATCCCTCATTCACCGCTCTCTGAGTCAAATGAAACCAAGTAAATCTGGCCAGCCTCGGGAAATGAAAGCAAACTTGCCTGCAAGTAAAAAGGACGGCAAAGATAAGTCATAAGAAAACAAAGAAATAAAACCACGGGAATGTTGTCTTTCTTTAAGACCCTATGCACACAATGTAGATTATGCTACATGTGCTGGCCATTTTCATGGATGTATAATAACTTTTTCATTTCTATGGTCTCCATGTGTGTGAGAGCCATAGACCGAGCCACAAAATATGGCGCAGATTATATGCCAGTCCGTTTTTATAACTTAGTCCATGTGTTCTATTTGATAGGGTATGTGGGAAATATGGACTCCACACAGATACCTTATGTGTTCTGTCTGGTCTGTTATGGTCCTGTGTGACTATGGTCATGTGCATAAAGCCTTGGACTTGTTCTACGGTTAAATTACAACTAAACCTCCCAATATACAGTATAGCATGGCCAATGGCTTAGACCAGTGATTCCAACAAGGGTGACTTGGAAATTCACCAGGATACTTTGTTTGGGATGATGACCAAATGCCATGATGGAATATTGTCTAGTTCTATAGGACGCTTTTTACCTTTTGATAAAAAATGATTTGATAGGGCTTCCCTGAGGTTAGCAAAAACTAGGTAAAGGCCAGGGACCCAAGTTGCAAACACCCAACGTTGTGGCAAAAATGCTGCAATGTGGATGGGATTGTACACACTGCAGAAAAAAAATCTGTAAACGTTTTTGAAAATCGTAGCATGTCTATTATTCCCGCGGAAACGCTGACGTGATCCATATAGGTAGTATAGGAAGTACAGAAAGTCCGCAGGAAAAAAAAAAAAACACTGCTGAAAAAATGCAATGCATTTCCACCGTGTTTCTTTATGCAGCGTTTTTCGGCTGCATCTCACTTCATGGAGCCTTAGCATTACACAGTTATATATCAGGCAATATTGTGTTTGTTTTTGTTGTTTTTTAATTATCAGGTCATCAAATATTCCAAAACCCTGATGTTAACCTGATGGCTCCCAGTATAAATTAAAGGGAATGTCAGAATATGGTAAGGGAGAATATGCTATAAAATAATAAAAGAACCTTCACACATCTGGAAAGTTTTCTTCTGTTCCATGATCAGCTCCATCATTTCATGCTGTGTGAGTACTGCACTCAATATGAGAGGTCATGTAGGTGTGTAGCACGTGCAGGAAAATCAATGAAGAGCTACTGGGAACACCAGGGGATTTATTAGGTAAATGGTGGTGTCTTTTTATTTTTCTCTTTTTCTCTCTTCGACCTATTTTTTCAACTTCTGGAAAATCCATTTGATGGGGTTTGTTGGGATTTGCTGGTTCTGTGTATGCATTCATAAAGGGAACCACCAGAGCAGTCATGGCTCTATTATAAAACCATTATACTAATAGGAACCGAGCTTAGGTCATTGCATCTGTTGTGCCACGTGTCAACATCATAAGTCTTCTTCTTTATGTAGTTATCTTTCATTACAGCTATTATTAAGATGGAGGACAACAGCACATAATGCGTCTTTAATTCTACAGATCACCTGCGCTACATCTTCAATAATTGTTGGATTGGTGGTGACTAGAGATGAGCGAACACTAAAATGTTCGAGGTTCGAAATTCGATTCGAACAGCCGCTCAATGTTCGTGTGTTCGAACGGGTTTCGAACCCCATTATAGTCTATGGGGAACAGATACTCGTTAAGGGGGAAACCCAAATCCGTGTCTGGAGGGTCACCAAGTCCACTATGACACCCCAGGAAATGATGCCAACACCTCTGGAATGACACTGGGACAGCAGGGGAAGCATGTCTGGGGGCATCTAACACACCAAAGACCCTCTATTACCCCAACATCACAGCCTAACAACTACACACTTTACACACTCAATACCACCTCTCTGACAGTAGGAAAACACCTTGAAACATGTGTATTTGGCACTTGCAGTGAGGAGAGCTTGTCACCAGCAGTGAATTTGGCCATTGTAGTAAGTTGAGGTTGGCACCAACATTTGTTTTGAAAATCAGGGTGGATTGAGCCTCTAACCAGCAGAGTTTGGGCAAATTCATGGTGGAGGGAGCCTCTAAACACCCCAGTTTGGACCAATTCATGGTGGAGGGAGCCTCTAAAAACCCCAGTTTGGACCAATTCATGGTAAAGGGAGCCTCTAACCAGCCCAGTTTGGGCAAATTCATGGTGGAGGGAGCCTCTAACCAGCCCAGTTTGGACCAATTAATGGTGGAGGGAGCCTCTAACCAGCCCAGTTTGGACCAATTAATGGTGGAGGGAGCCTCTAACCAGCCCAGTTTGGACCAATTAATGGTGGAGGGAGCCTCTAACCAGCCCAGTTTGGACCAATTCATGGTGGAGGGAGCCTCTAAACAGCCAAGTTTGGACCAATTCATGGTGGAGGGAGCCTCTAAAAACCCCAGTTTGGACCAATTCATGGTGGAGGGAGCCTCTAAAAACCCCAGTTTGGACCAATTCATGGTGGAGGGAGCCTCTAACCAGCCCAGTTTGGGCAAATTCATGGTGGAGGGAGCCTCTAAACAGCCCAGTTTGGGCAAATTCATGGTGGAGGGAGCCTCTAACCAGCCCAGTTTGGACCAATTAATGGTGGAGGGAGCCGCTAAACAGCCCAGTTTGGGCAAATTCATGGTGGAGGGAGCCTCTAAACAGCCCAGTTTGGACCAATTCATGGTGGAGGGAGCCTCTAAAAAACCCAGTTTGGACCAATTCATGGTGGAGGGAGCCTCTAAACAGCCCAGTTTGGGCAAATTCATGGTGGAGGGAGCCTCTAAACAGCCCAGTTTGGGCAAATTCATGGTGGAGGGAGCCTCTAAACAGCCCAGTTTGGGCAAATTCATGGTGGAGGGAGCCTCTAACCAGCCCAGTTTGGACCAATTAATGGTGGAGGGAGCCTCTAAACAGCCAAGTTTTGGGAAATTCATGGTGGAGGGAGCCTCTAACCAGCCCAGTTTGGACCAATTCATGGTGGAGGGAGCCTCTAAACAGCCCAGTTTGGACCAATTAATGGTGGAGGGAGCCTCTAACCACCCCAGTTTGGACCAATTCATGGTGGAGGGAGCCTCTAAACAGCCAAGTTTGGACCAATTCATGGTAGAGGGAGCCTCTAAAAACCCCAGTTTGGACCAATTCATGGTGGAGGGAGCCTCTAACCAGCCCAGTTTGGGCAAATTCATGGTGGAGGGAGCCTCTAAACAGCCCAGTTTGGGCAAATTCATGGTGGAGGGAGCCTCTAAAAAACCCAGTTTGGACCAATTCATGGTGGAGGGAGCCTCTAACCAGCCCAGTTTGGACCAATTAATGGTGGAGGGAGCCTCTAAACAGCCAAGTTTGGACCAATTCATGGTGGAGGGAGCCTCTAAAAACCCCAGTTTGGACCAATTCATGGTGGAGGGAGCCTCTAACCAGCCCAGTTTGGACCAATTAATGGTGGAGGGAGCCTCTAACCAGCCCAGTTTGGACCAATTAATGGTGGAGGGAGCCTCTAACCACCCCAGTTTGGACCAATTCATGGTGGAGGGAGCCTCTAAACAGCCAAGTTTGGACCAATTCATGGTGGAGGGAGCCGCTAAACAGCCCAGTTTGGGCAAATTCATGGTGGAGGGAGCCTCTAAACAGCCCAGTTTGGACCAATTCATGGTGGAGGGAGCCTCTAAAAAACCCAGTTTGGACCAATTCATGGTGGAGGGAGCCTCTAAAAAACCCAGTTTGGACCAATTCATGGTGGAGGGAGCCTCTAACCAGCCCAGTTTGGACCAATTAATGGTGGAGGGAGCCGCTAAACAGCCCAGTTTGGACCAATTCATGGTGGAGGGAGCCTCTAAAAACCCCAGTTTGGACCAATTCATGGTGGAGGGAGCCTCTAAAAAACCCAGTTTGGACCAATTCATGGTGGAGGGAGCCTCTAACCAGCCCAGTTTGGACCAATTAATGGTGGAGGGAGCCTCTAAACAGCCAAGTTTGGACCAATTCATGGTGGAGGGAGCCTCTAAAAACCCCAGTTTGGACCAATTCATGGTGGAGGGAGCCTCTAACCAGCCCAGTTTGGACCAATTAATGGTGGAGGGAGCCTCTAACCAGCCCAGTTTGGACCAATTAATGGTGGAGGGAGCCTCTAACCACCCCAGTTTGGACCAATTCATGGTGGAGGGAGCCTCTAAACAGCCAAGTTTGGACAAATTCATGGTGGAGGGAGCCTCTAAAAACCCCAGTTTGGACCAATTCATGGTGGAGGGAGCCTCTAACCAGCCCAGTTTGGGCAAATTCATGGTGGAGGGAGCCTCTAAACAGCCCAGTTTGGGCAAATTCATGGTGGAGGGAGCCTCTAAAAAACCCAGTTTGGACCAATTCATGGTGGAGGGAGCCTCTAACCAGCCCAGTTTGGACCAATTAATGGTGGAGGGAGCCTCTAAACAGCCAAGTTTGGACCAATTCATGGTGGAGGGAGCCTCTAAAAACCCCAGTTTGGACCAATTCATGGTGGAGGGAGCCTCTAACCAGCCCAGTTTGGACCAATTAATGGTGGAGGGAGCCTCTAAACAGCCAAGTTTTGGGAAATTCATGGTGGAGGGAGCCTCTAACCAGCCCAGTTTGGACCAATTCATGGTGGAGGGAGCCTCTAAACAGCCCAGATTGGGCAAATTCATGGTGGAGGGAGCCTCTAAAAAACCCAGTTTGGACCAATTCATGGTGGAGGGAGCCTCTAAAAAACCCAGTTTGGACCAATTCATGGTGGAGGGAGCCTCTAACCAGCCCAGTTTGGACCAATTAATGGTGGAGGGAGCCGCTAAACAGCCCAGTTTGGACCAATTCATGGTGGAGGGAGCCTCTAAAAACCCCAGTTTGGACCAATTCATGGTGGAGGGAGCCTCTAAAAAACCCAGTTTGGACCAATTCATGGTGGAGGGAGCCTCTAACCAGCCCAGTTTGGACCAATTAATGGTGGAGGGAGCCTCTAACCAGCCCAGTTTGGACCAATTAATGGTGGAGGGAGCCTCTAAACAGCCAAGTTTGGACCAATTCATGGTGGAGGGAGCCTCTAAAAACCCCAGTTTGGACCAATTCATGGTGGAGGGAGCCTCTAACCAGCCCAGTTTGGACCAATTAATGGTGGAGGGAGCCTCTAACCAGCCCAGTTTGGACCAATTAATGGTGGAGGGAGCCTCTAACCACCCCAGTTTGGAACAATTCATGGTGGAGGGAGCCTCTAAACAGCCAAGTTTGGACCAATTCATGGTGGAGGGAGCCTCTAAAAACCCCAGTTTGGACCAATTCATGGTGGAGGGAGCCTCTAACCAGCCCAGTTTGGGCAAATTCATGGTGGAGGGAGCCTCTAAACAGCCCAGTTTGGGCAAATTCATGGTGGAGGGAGCCTCTAACCAGCCCAGTTTGGACCAATTCATGGTGGAGGGAGCCGCTAAACAGCCCAGTTTGGGCAAATTCATGGTGGAGGGAGCCTCTAAACAGCCCAGTTTGGACCAATTCATGGTGGAGGGAGCCTCTAAAAACCCCAGTTTGGACCAATTCATGGTGGAGGGAGCCTCTAACCAGCCCAGTTTGGGCAAATTCATGGTGGAGGGAGCCTCTAAACAGCCCAGTTTGGGCAAATTCATGGTGGAGGGAGCCTCTAACCAGCCCAGTTTGGACCAATTAATGGTGGAGGGAGCCGCTAAACAGCCCAGTTTGGGCAAATTCATGGTGGAGGGAGCCTCTAAACAGCCCAGTTTGGACCAATTCATGGTGGAGGGAGCCTCTAAAAAACCCAGTTTGGACCAATTCATGGTGGAGGGAGCCTCTAAACAGCCCAGTTTGGGCAAATTCATGGTGGAGGGAGCCTCTAAACAGCCCAGTTTGGGCAAATTCATGGTGGAGGGAGCCTCTAACCAGCCCAGTTTGGACCAATTAATGGTGGAGGGAGCCGCTAAACAGCCCAGTTTGGGCAAATTCATGGTGGAGGGAGCCTCTAAACAGCCCAGTTTGGACCAATTCATGGTGGAGGGAGCCTCTAAAAAACCCAGTTTGGACCAATTCATGGTGGAGGGAGCCTCTAAACAGCCCAGTTTGGGCAAATTCATGGTGGAGGGAGCCTCTAAACAGCCCAGTTTGGGCAAATTCATGGTGGAGGGAGCCTCTAACCAGCCCAGTTTGGACCAATTAATGGTGGAGGGAGCCGCTAAACAGCCCAGTTTGGGCAAATTCATGGTGGAGGGAGCCTCTAAACAGCCCAGTTTGGACCAATTCATGGTGGAGGGAGCCTCTAAAAAACCCAGTTTGGACCAATTCATGGTGGAGGGAGCCTCTAAACAGCCCAGTTTGGGCAAATTCATGGTGGAGGGAGCCTCTAACCAGCAGAGTTGTGGGAAAGCAGGGTAGAGGGAGCCTCTAACCAGCAGAGTTGGTGGAAATCAGGGTGGAGGGAGCCTCTAACCAGCAGAGTTGGGGGAAATCATGTTGGAGGGAGCTTAGTATTAGCAGAATTGTGCAACGCTTATGGTGGATGAGTATGAGGATGCGGAGGAATTGGAGAGGTTGAGTACAGACATGGAGTTTCATGTTGGGGTGCTTTACACAGGTGGGCACAAAAATGAAGGCTCTATCCAGTGGTGGTTCATTTTTATCAAAGTGAGCCGGTCGGCACTCTCAGCTGACAGACGGGTGCGCTTGTCAGTGATGATGCCACCGGCTGCACTGAACACCCTCTCAGATAGGACGCTGGCGGCAGGACAGGACAGCACCTCCAAGGCATATAGGGCAAGTTCAAGCCACAGGTCCAACTTCGACACCCAATACGTGTAGGGCGCAGAGGGGTCGGAGAGGACAGGGCTGTGGTCGGAAAGGTATTCCCGCAACATGCGCCTATACTTCTCACGCCTGGTGACACTAGGACCCTCCGTGGCGGCACTTTGGCGAGGGGGTGCCATCAAGGTGTCCCAGACCTTAGACAGTGTGCCCCTCGTTTGTGTGGACCGGTGAGAACTTGGTTGCCTACTGGAGGAACTGCCCTCCCTGCCGCCAACGTCACATGCTGGAAACATCTCCATCATATTCTGCACCAATTGCCTGTGGCAAGCATTGATGCGATTGGCCCTCCCCTCTACCGGAATAAAAGACGAGATGTTGTTTTTATACCGGGGGTCAAGGATAGCAAAGATCCAGTACTGGTTGTCCTCCATGATTTTGACAATACGCTTGTCGGTTGTAAAGCACCCCAACATGAACTCAGCCATGTCTGCCACAGTGTTAGTTGGCATGACTCCTCTGGCCCCACCGGAAAGTTCAATCTCCATTTCCTCCTCATCCTCCATGTCTACCCATCCGCGCTGCAACAATGGGACGATTCGAAGTTGCCCGGAAGCCTCCTGTATCACCATCACATCATCGGACAACTCTTCTTCCTCCTCCTCCTCCTCCTCCTCCTCCATTAAACGCAGTGAAGCGGACAGATGTGTGGACCTACTCTCCAGCTGTGACGGATCGGATGCTATCCCTAACTCCTCTGTGTGATCTGAGTTATCCCTGATGTCAATCAGGGATTCTCTCAGAACACACAAGAGCGGGATTGTAAGGCTCACCATCGCATCCTCAGAGCTCACCCTCCTTGTGGACTCCTCAAAGACCCGTAGGATGTCACAAAGGTCTCTCATCCATGGCCACTCATGGATGTGAAACTGAGGCAGCTGACTTTGTGGCACCCTAGGGTTTTGTAGCTGGTATTCCATCAAAGGTCTCTGCTGCTCAACCACTCTATTCAACATCTGAAACGTTGAGTTCCAGCGTGTGGGGACGTCGCACAAAAGCCGGTGTTGTGGCACATGCAGGCGTTGCTGGAGAGATTTTAAGCTAGCAGCGGCTACTGTCGACTTGCGAAAGTGGGCGCACATGCGCCGCACTTTCACCAGTAGCTCTGGAACATTGGGGTAGCTCTTTAGGAAACGTTGCACCACTAGGTTGAAGACGTGGGCCAGGCATGGAACATGTTGGAGTCCGGCAAGCTCCAGAGCTGCTACCAGGTTCCGGCCGTTATCACAAACGACCATGCCTGGGCCCAGGTGCAGCGGCTCAAACCATATTGCCGTCTCATCGAGGAGGGCATCCCTCACCTCGGAGGCAGTGTGCTGTCTGTCCCCCAAGCTGATCAGCTTCAGCACAGCCTGCTGACGTCTACCAACGCCAGTGCTGCAACGTTTCCAACTCGTAGCTGAGGTCAATCTAACAGCGGAGGAGGAGGCGGTGGCGGAGGAGGAGGCGGTGGCGGAGGAGGAGGCGGTAGAGGAGGAGGAGGAGGGGGGTGTTCTTCTCGTGTCCCTGCCAGGAATGTTAGGCGGGGAGACGAGGTACACCGGGCCAGTTTGGGAAGCAGTCCCAGCCTCAACTACATTCACCCAGTGTGCCGTCAGTGAAATGTAGCGTCCCTGTCCGCATGCACTTGTCCACGCGTCGGTGGTCAAGTGGACCTTTGTGCAAAGCGCGGAACTAAGGGCCCGCCTGATGTTGAGTGACACGTGCTGGTGCAAGGCGGGGACGGCACACCGGGAGAAGTAGTGACGGCTAGGGACGGCATAGCGAGGTGCCGCAGTTGCCATCAGGTCCAGGAAGGCGGGAGTTTCAACAAGCCGGAACGCCAACATCTCCTGGGCCAGCAGTTTAGCGATGTTGGCGTTCAAGGCTTGCGCGTGTGGGTGGTTAGCAGTGTATTTCTGCCGCCGCTCCAATGTCTGAGAGATGGTGGGTTGTTGTAAAGAAACGCCTGATGGTGCCTTTGATGGTGCAGGAGAAGGAGATAAGACAGGACCAGGGGAGGATGAGGTAGAAGTCAACAAAGTGGCGGAGGCAGATGAAGTGGTGTCCTGGCTCGTCCTCTGGAGTGCATCGCCAGCACAGTCAGCAGTGGCAGTGGCAGAGGCAGAGGCAGTGGCAGAGGCAGTGGCAGTGGCGTGAACGGCAGGCGGCCTTTGTCCTGCCGTTGCTGCCTGCCACTGATTCCAGTGCTTGGATTCCAAATGACGGCGCATTGAAGTGGTGGACAGGTTGCTCTTCTCAGAGCCCCTAATCAATTTCGAGAGGCAAATTGTGCAGACAACACTATATCTGTCCTCGGCGCATTCCTTGAAAAAACTCCACACCTTCGAGAAACGTGCCCTCGAGGTGGGAGTTTTTCGGGGCTGGGTACGAACTGGAACATCTTGGGAGATTCCGGGTGTGGCCTGGCTTCGCCTAAGCTGCTGACCTCTGCCTCTGCCTCTAGCTACCCTTTTTGGTGCTGCACTTGCCTCAACATCCACACTACTTTCCCCGCTTGACATCCCCCCTGTCCAGGTCGGGTCAGTGTCCTCATCATCCACCACTTCCTCTTCCAACTCCTGTCTCATCTCCTCCTCCCGCACAATGCGCCGGTCAACTGGATGCCCTGACGGCAACTGCGTCACATCATCGTCGATGAGGGTGGGTTGCTGGTCATCCACCAACAAATCGAACGGAGATGGAGGAGACTCTAGTGTTTGAGCATCTGGACACAGATGCTCCTCTGTTAGGTTCGTGGAATCGTGACGTGGAGAGGCAGGTTGAGGGACAATGAAAGGAGCGGAGAACAGCTCTGGGGAGCAGGGACAGTTTGGGTTATTGTTCTGTAAAGCTTCGGAATTTTGGGAGGAAGGAAGACAAGACTGTTGGGTAATAGGAGGAGAGGAGGCAGAGTCTGACTGGCTGCTGGACAATGTGCTGTAAGCGTTCTCTGACAGCCATTGCAAGACCTGTTCCTGGTTCTCGGGCCTACTAAGGTTTGTACCCTGCAGTTTAGTTAATGTGGCAAGCAACCCTGGCACTGTGGAGTGGCGCAATGCTTGCTGCCCCACAGGAGTAGGCACGGGACGCCCTGTGGCTTCACTGCTACCTTGCTCCCCAGAACCATTCCCCCGACCTCGCCCACGGCCTCGTCCACGTCCCTTTCCGGGAGCCTTGCGCATTTTGAATTCCTAGTTAGAAATTGGCACTTTATACCAGTAGTAAAAATTGTGGGTGCACGTAACCCCAATATATTCTTTGAATTACCAGTCAGAAACTGGCACTATATGGCAGTAGCAAGAAATGAGGGTATTTGTATTCCCAATATATTCTTTGAATTCCCAGTCAGACAATGGCACTGTATACCAGTAGTAAAAATTGTGGGTGCACGTAACCCCAATATATTCTTTGAATTCCCAGTCAGACACTGGCACTATATGGCAGTAGCAAGAAATGAGGGTATTTGTATTCCCAATATATTCTTTGAATTCCCAGTCAGACAATGGCACTGTATACCAGTAGTAAAAATTGTGGGTGCACGTAACCACAATATATTCTTTGAATTACCAGTCAGAAACTGGCACTATATGGCAGTAGCAAGAAATGAGGGTATTTATAACCCCAATATATTCTTTGAATTCCCAGTCAGACAATGGCACTGTATACCAGTAGTAAAAATTGTGGGTGCACGTAACCCCAATATATTCTTTGAATTCCCAGTCAGACACTGGCACTATATGGCAGTAGCAAGAAATGAGGGTATTTGTATTCCCAATATATTCTTTGAATTCCCAGTCAGACAATGGCACTGTATACCAGTAGTAAAAATTGTGGGTGCACGTAACCCCAATATATTCTTTGAATTCCCAGTCAGACACTGGCACTATATGGCAGTAGCAAGAAATGAGGGTATTTGTATTCCCAATATATTCTTTGAATTCCCAGTCAGACAATGGCACTGTATACCAGTAGTAAAAATTGTGGGTGCACGTAACCACAATATATTCTTTGAATTACCAGTCAGAAACTGGCACTATATGGCAGTAGCAAGAAATGAGGGTATTTATAACCCCAACATATTCTTTGAATTCCCAGTCAGACAATGGCACTGTATACCAGTAGTAAAAATTGTGGGTGCACGTAACCCCAATATATTCTTTGAATTCCCAGTCAGACACTGGCACTATATGGCAGTAGCAAGAAATGAGGGTATTTATAACCCCAATATATTCTTTGAATTCCCAGTCAGACAATGGCACTGTATACCAGTAGTAAAAATTGTGGGTGCACGTAACCCCAATATATTCTTTGAATTCCCAGTCAGACACTGGCACTATATGGCAGTAGCAAGAAATGAGGGTATTTGTATTCCCAATATATTCTTTGAATTCCCAGTCAGACAATGGCACTGTATACCAGTAGTAAAAATTGTGGGTGCACGTAACCCCAATATATTCTTTGAATTCCCAGTCAGACACTGGCACTATATGGCAGTAGCAAGAAATGAGGGTATTTGTATTCCCAATATATTCTTTGAATTCCCAGTCAGACAATGGCCCTGTATACCAGTAGTAAAAATTGTGGGTGCACGTAACCCCAATATATTCTTTGAATTACCAGTCAGAAACTGGCACTATATGGCAGTAGCAAGAAATGAGGGTATTTGTATTCCCAATATATTCTTTGAATTCCCAGTCAGACAATGGCACTGTATACCAGTAGTAAAAATTGTGGGTGCACGTAACCCCAATATATTCTTTGAATTACCAGTCAGAAACTGGCACTATATGGCAGTAGCAAGAAATGAGGGTATTTGTATTCCCAATATATTCTTTGAATTCCCAGTCAGACAATGGCACTGTATACCAGTAGTAAAAATTGTGGGTGCACGTAACCCCAATATATTCTTTGAATTCCCAGTCAGACACTGGCACTATATGGCAGTAGCAAGAAATGAGGGTATTTGTATTCCCAATATATTCTTTGAATTCCCAGTCAGACAATGGCACTGTATACCAGTAGTAAAAATTGTGGGTGCACGTAACCACAATATATTCTTTGAATTACCAGTCAGAAACTGGCACTATATGGCAGTAGCAAGAAATGAGGGTATTTATAACCCCAATATATTCTTTGAATTCCCAGTCAGACAATGGCACTGTATACCAGTAGTAAAAATTGTGGGTGCACGTAACCACAATATATTCTTTGAATTACCAGTCAGAAACTGGCACTATATGGCAGTAGCAAGAAATGAGGGTATTTATAACCCCAATATATTCTTTGAATTCCCAGTCAGACAATGGCACTGTATACCAGTAGTAAAAATTGTGGGTGCACGTAACCCCAATATATTCTTTGAATTCCCAGTCAGAAACTGGCACTATATGGCAGTAGCAAGAAATGAGGGTATTTGTATTCCCAATATATTCTTTGAATTCCCAGTCAGACAATGGCACTGTATACCAGTAGTAAAAATTGTGGGTGCACGTAACCCCAATATATTCTTTGAATTCCCAGTCAGACACTGGCACTATATGGCAGTAGCAAGAAATGAGGGTATTTGTATTCCCAATATATTCTTTGAATTCCCAGTCAGACAATGGCACTGTATACCAGTAGTAAAAATTGTGGGTGCACGTAACCCCAATATATTCTTTGAATTCCCAGTCAGACACTGGCACTATATGGCAGTAGCAAGAAATGAGGGTATTTGTATTCCCAATATATTCTTTGAATTCCCAGTCAGACAATGGCACTGTATACCAGTAGTAAAAATTGTGGGTGCACGTAACCCCAATATATTCTTTGAATTCCCAGTCAGACACTGGCACTATATGGCAGTAGCAAGAAATGAGGGTATTTGTATTCCCAATATATTCTTTGAATTCCCAGTCAGACAATGGCACTGTATACCAGTAGTAAAAATTGTGGGTGCACGTAACCCCAATATATTCTTTGAATTCCCAGTCAGACACTGGCACTATATGGCAGTAGCAAGAAATGAGGGTATTTGTATTCCCAATATATTCTTTGAATTCCCAGTCAGACAATGGCACTGTATACCAGTAGTAAAAATTGTGGGTGCACGTAACCCCAATATATTCTTTGAATTCCCAGTCAGACACTGGCACTATATGGCAGTAGCAAGAAATGAGGGTATTTATAACCCCAATATATTCTTTGAATTCCCAGTCAGACAATGGCACTGTATACCAGTAGTAAAAATTGTGGGTGCACGTAACCCCAATATATTCTTTGAATTCCCAGTCAGACACTGGCACTATATGGCAGTAGCAAGAAATGAGGGTATTTGTATTCCCAATATATTCTTTGAATTCCCAGTCAGACAATGGCACTGTATACCAGTAGTAAAAATTGTGGGTGCACGTAACCCCAATATATTCTTTGAATTACCAGTCAGAAACTGGCACTATATGGCAGTAGCAAGAAATGAGGGTATTTGTATTCCCAATATATTCTTTGAATTCCCAGTGAGACAATGGCACTATATGGCAGTAGTAAAAATTGTGGGTGTATATAGCCCCAATTCTATTGCTAGGGGACTTGCAGGGTATTTCTGGGGTGAAGGTGGGGGGGCACACCGTTGGAACGGGTATCGGGGTATATATCGGGTATACGGGAATACACTGACAGTGTATTCCATTCAGGATCCTGGGAAAGCTGGGTTGCGGCGATTGAGCCCGTCAGTGCCACGTTACACTGACAAGCTTCTCCCTGGAATTTAGCTCTTACAAGAGCTGTTGTGGTTGTCTTCTCCTTCCTATCCTAGCCTGTCCCTGCCTACCCAGAATCTAAGCCCTAGCTAGCTGGACGGAAACCTCCGTCCTCGGTGAATTGCAAGCTCAGAATGACGCGAACCTGGGCGTCGCTGTTCTTTTAAATTAGAGGTCACATGTTTTCGGCAGCCAATGGGTTTTGCCTACTTTTCTCAACGTCACCGGTGTCGTAGTTCCTGTCCCACCTACCCTGCGCTGTTATTGGAGCAAAAAAGGCGCCAGGGAAGGTGGGAGGGGAATCGAGTAATGGCGCACTTTACCACGCGGTGTTCGATTCGATTCGAACATGCCGAACAGCCTAATATCCGATCGAACATGAGTTCGATAGAACACTGTTCGCTCATCTCTAGTGGTGACCTACACTGATCAGAAAGTGATGGTATATACTAGTAAAATAGAGTCAAAAGTAACACAGGGTACAATATGGATGCAAATCCTAGGATGACGGCTAATTCCAATGTTCATACCAGGAAAAAACGGCAGCTGTCCATGAGTTCCAAATAAGCAAAAGTGTCTTTTATTCCAAGTAGCGACGTTTCGTCCCATCTGGAACCTTTCTAGAACTTTGAGCTGCCGTTTTATCATGGGATGGAATATACTAGTTATATACTATCACTTTATGAGGTGGAAAGATCCCTTTAAATGTTATTAACTGTACTTTTTTATTGTTACTTACATGTTGTACGTTACTTGTATATTCCATTTTCCTATCCTGATGAGACATCTTGTTTTCTTAATGTAGAACCATCACATTTTCTTATCTTTGGGGTAGAGTTCTTGAGTCCTGGTACAATGACCTACATACCTGTGCCTACCATCACCTTAACAATGGTCGTTCACTCAAAATTGAGCATCAATTTTGCTTATTTAGGGAGACAGTTCATAATAATGGAGGGACCTCTTTGTGCCAATGGTACAGTGATGTCAATAGACATAGCACTGTGTTTTTCACCCTCCTACATCATGTCCACGTACAGCAAAACTGCTGTACCCATCAACACCTCCACCATCTCTTTGTACCCTACAATAGATATGGCTCCACTGATTCTGACACAGTTGGAATTATTTCTCTGGTCTTCACTTTTCCCAAGAAAAACTCTATTAAGTGGGTAGTCCTGGGCTGGAGCAGAAGGACACGGACCACCCACCTGACAGTAGAGGGCATGGCATGACAATGGTGGGGCCTAAGGAAAACCTATTGAACAATACAAAGAGTAGGAATTGGTGGAGGTCTTGGAAGGTCTTCTTTAAGCCTCCAGAGTTCCATAGTCACAGGTCTTATGGGTCGTTCAAGTCAATTGTTAATTTAGAAGAATCAACCGGAAATTTTCATTTTATTCCATTCTCATTTCTTAAAGCAGGAAATTTGTATAGTTAAGAAGTGGTGAAATGAAACAGATGTTTATGTATGCAGAGCAAGCTGTCAGTATTATTTACCCCATAGACTTATTTCCTGAACAGCTGCAGTCCTTTAATGAACCTTTTTCTTACAAATTATCTGTAAGAGGTGTCTTGCCTGAGGCGGCAACTAAAATGGCGCCTTATTCGGGCTTTACGCATCCTGCTGGCATATAAAAGTTTAGTAATATGTGATTTTCTATGATAGATGCTTCTTATCAATTTAATTACAAGGTCAAGTCAGTGATATCATTGCAGGAGTATTGTTCTATGCACATGGATACTAGATGTATGGAATCAGCTCTTCTGATAGTAAGGGAAGCAAATATATGATCCACTGTATATCCCGGAGGAGCACTATATTGAAGGGACGTCTGAAGCATTTAATCTGTACAGGGTACAGTATGGAGCTGCTTTATCCAATATGGCCAGTGATTGTCTGTATAGTTTCATGTACATATATTACCCAACCACCATCCAATAACTAGAATTGCCCCAACATCTATATGTATATTTCAGTCGTAGTCGCTGCCTAGTCTTTGCTTTAGACTGTTTCAGTCCTGCAGTCCCTGTCAGTAGCCTGAGGACTGGCTTTTGTCTAAGGCTATAGACTTTTTGACTCTATGAGCCAGAGATATGTGCTCATATAGCAGAAAGATGATTTGTGACTGGGATACCCTATGGAGACATTGAGAAGGCAGGGTCCATGGTGGGAGGATTTCTTTTGGTCTCCCTCTGCATCTAGATGTCATGTCAGTCATCCGCTGGATCCATATAATAATAAATTGGGTAGCTTATTAAAATATCTATATACTTTATTTTATGGACACAGGCTTGTTGAGATGTTATATTCTGCTTATCTGTATATAATACAGTGAGAGCACTATACCATGTACCTGTTGTATAGGGGATGGCGGCAGAGGGTTCAGCCTCCTTCAAGGATCCACCGGAAGATTCACCTCCCCACTTGGCCAATCTGATTGTCTAGGAGTTATATGAAAAATTAACATTGAGGCCTTTATTGGCAGTTCACCTAAACAGCTAAAGTAGCCTACTATTATACTAAGCAGGTGAGTTAGAAAACTTACTATTAGCTGCAGCAGCATGCCTGAGTGTCTGTCTGTTTCTGTCTCACTCAAGTAACTAGTCCCTCTTTCCCTTTTCCCTCTCCATAAACATCTATTTGCAGATCTTTTACCTGACAGTCTTGCCTCCCAAGACAGATTTAGGAGAGAATTTAAAGTGACTGAACAGTTTAGGAGACAGATAGAGGAAGACGGAAGCCTGATGAATGGAGAAAGGGGCATTACTATTGATTTATGCAGAGCACATATTGCAAAGCTTCTAAAACCCCTAAAGCAGTTCTCAACCTTTCTAATGCCGTGACCCCGCAATACAGTTCCTCATGTTACTTTGACCCCATTCAGTTTGGAACACACGTCCATAACGGCGTGCGTTCCAACTGAATAGCGCTGCTGCAGACAGTAGCGTGGCTTCTCAGTGGCTAAAGCCATCGGAAATATGTATTTTCTGATGGCTTTAGGCATACCTCCCAACTTTTGAAGATTAGAAAGAGGGACAAAATATGCGGCGCGCAGTCTCGCTTACTCATATAGTTGTAGGCTACACATGCAGAACCCACAGCGTTAAAGCAGGAGCTGGCTGTGACAACTCCTGCTTTAATCGCCTGTGTGTTCAACTCATCGGTGTTCTCCGGGCGCTGATAAGTTGAAACCGGGACATACCTCCCACCGACCAGGACGGTTGGGAGGTATGCTTTAGGCGACCCCTGTGTTTTGGTCGATCGACCCCCGCCGGGGTCGCAACCCACAGAACCACTACCCTAAAGAATGTGTCATATATCATGTGCACCAGAATTCTGTCTCAACCTGAGTCCGTAAATTTGCCCCATTACATTGTTTTTGGGCTGAGCTTTGATGCAGAATAACTATTCACAGCTACTGGTAATATGGCCACGTCGAAAATCACTGGGAGAAAACCGAATACAAAGATTTAGAAAATGATACCGCTTTGGAAAATATTTCAGTTTACTGCACCTGCTTTCAATACACTGTAATAGGGGGTGACACGATTTCTATGTTGCTGCCCTGTCCATCCATTTCAAGCTAATGCAGCAGAAGTTTGTAACTATGTTTTTCCATCCATTATTGTTCTAGACTCCCTTGACCTATTCTGCAGATGGTGATAAAGCGAAGTTCATGTACAATGATACACAAAGATATAGGGAAGCTTTTTATAAATCCACACATTTACAGTACTTTGATGCTTTCAGCAGCGTCTGCGCGCCTCGCATCGGCCTCACTTTGGTGGGTAAATTGAGCTTATTATGATACTTTAATTCCAATTTCTCATCTAAAACGGTCTTTTAATTCCTGGTGATTTGTTTGTGACATGATTAAATGGTCAGACTTGGCAGGAGTCCGCTCTCCCAGCTCCAGGCGCAGAGAATCTTTACATCATTAAAGATTAAGATGTTTTGCTCACCTAAAACATATTAAATTGGCAGGCAATTACAAAAAAGGGACGAGGACTCGGAGGCTGTAAACAGCGGAGGCCAGCGCGAGGTCACTTTAGAGTGTTCCTGTCAGCTCCTTAATTCCTCGGATCATTTCCTTCCCTCCTCCCTTAATTATTCATTAAAATGTATGACAAGTAAGTAGTGCGGACGACAGGTGTCACTTCAGAAATATTCTGCCTCGCAACCTCCAGCACTTAGCTGTGTCCAGAGCGGGCAGGATATAGGTCCCGCTGTCAGGTGGCGGTAATATTTGTTCTGTGAGCTCAATGAGACAATGATCTTCACCGCGTTCTTGCATGGCTCTGTAAGATTGTGCTCTTTTTCTTTTTTAGAGAAAATACTTACATTTGCATAAATGCAAAATAGACAACCTGTTCGGAATTTCTTTTTAATTGTACAGGAGTGTAAATAGCAGTAAATGCCTTATGATTTATTGCTCTTAAGGAATCTTAGCCAAGTAGCTTTTATTTGCTCAAAGTAAAATGAACATGTCCTTAACCAGCAGCATGTCCTTAAAGGGGTTGTCCAGGATAAACTGATAATTAACCCCTAAACTAAACTCCTTCCCCCACCTAACTTCTAATCTACTTCAATTTAAAAAAAATTATAATTACCCATATCTCTGGAGCGGTCATGTGACCACCCCAGGGTCTCTTTCTGATAATCCAGTAACGTTCCGTTTTACCGCTTCCAAAGCAGAATGTTACCATCACTCATCCCCCTCTGCTATCCCCATCAATACTTACCAAGCCTTCCTGTCTCCTCCCTGTCTTCCTGTCTTCTAGTAGTGGAAGGAATAGGTTAGCTAGGGAGACGGGAAGGGTGAGAGGGGCTAGAAATGAGCAGGATCACTAGTTAGTGAAGTGGGAGGGGATAGGCTTAGTGAGACATGGAGAGTGGGAGGGGCTAGGCATAGTGAGACGGAGGGTTTTGTAATGGAGTAAGAGAGGAGGAGGGGCCTGAGTGAGAGGGAGTTAGTGCAGCAGCTACACAGGAAGCTGCACAGCAGGAAGTTACACCATGTAAACAAACACAGAGGTTACAGCCGCCACCAGGAACACTCAGAAATCACTCTAAACACTGCTAAAAGTATATGGGTGTACTTATTAAACCATTACTAGCACTAACAGACCTTTCTACAAAGAAGATTTTCTGCCCGGAAAACCCCTGTAAGTGGAGACTGTCATACTTGAACCCAGTATATCAATTCAGCCTCGCAGATAGAAAGGTTAGGATGACTAGAATCAAACAGTGTTTTCCCCTTGTGAATTGATGTCTTTTTTTTGCTGAGATATTGCTGTTTTTGTCAATATGCAATTTACCTCTTTGACACTGAGGCCATTGTCATTGCTCCAAAGCGGTAACGCCCTCACTACTCCAAAGAACTCATTTGCCTATTGACCAAAGTGGGAATTGAGGAGCCAATCCACAATAGAAAAAAAACATTGGATTTAGGTAACCCTAACCTACTAGTCACTAAATAGTGTACAGTACTACTTGCAGTGTAACTCAGTAGAAGCCACTGTTGGATGGGTCTGGTCATGTAGCCCTCCATCTTTGGGCCAGGAAAAACAAGGGAGCTGGATGTGTTACACAAAAGCTATGGCAGTCATATCAGTAACATTCCATATATTGCCCCAAAACAGGAGCAGAATGGTCTTTCCACCTCCGTATATACTTATAATATGCTCCTCATTGTCTATATCTGATGCCCATAATATTAACCTTGCCATACCCTGGAGAAGGATTATGTTGACTAAAGATCAAAGTCCTCAATCAGACTACCTATAAAGCCCTATATGTGCCCCATCATCAGAAACTAGGCTACAGGTGTTTCCTGAATAAAAAGTGGAAATCCCTCCTTTACAATAACTCTTATTACAGTCCGTAGGCAACTTAAAGTAGCTTATGATCGAAAGACGGAGAATAAACATAATAACAATATAACAACTTGCAACTTCTTACGACCTCACTATATGTCAGTAGGACCCATCAGGCACTGAATCCATTGCATTATGGATAGGGTTGAGTGATCGGGATTGGAAAAGATCGGATTCCGATCGGCGATAGAGTAAATTTCACAATCGCGATCGGGTTCCGATCCCACCTAAAAAAAAGATCGGAAAACTGAATTCCGATCCCGATCGCTCAACTTACATGCACAGATCCGCTGCCGCTCCTCGTTCTTCACGCCCCTCTTCTCTCTCATTCACATACCTTCAGAGCGCCATGCATGCCCCTGCCTCCCTAGGCTAGTGTTAGAGATGCTGGGAGACGATGGGCTTGCGACTTAGGAGAGTGGGGGCGGGTGCTAGAAGGGGAGACATGAGTGATGCACTCACATCTCCCCGCTCTCTACCTGCCTGCACTCTCCTAAGCCACAACAAGCCCCGCCTACTCCCAACATCAGTAACACTAGCCTGGGAGGCGGGGGCGCGCACGGCGCTCTGAAGGCCTGTGAATGAGAGATGAGAGGAGAGAGAGGAATGGGGAGTGGCAGCAGCAGCGGATCTGTGCAGGTAAGTGGGGGGGACTAAGTAGGCAGCGGATTTTTTTTAATCACTACATAGCGTGGAGTCCAAAAATTAAAGCTTTAAATTTTTGGACTCCATGTTGTATAGTGAATAGGATCATTTTTAAAATCCGATCTTTGATCATTAAAAAAAATCCCATTGACTTGAATTAGGATCAGAATTGGGATTGGGTTCAAATGGAAAATGATCGGAAATCGGTTTTAAAAATGATTCTGAAATCTCAGGATCAGCTCAACCCTAATTATGGATCCGGTACAGCATTTTAAACAGACACCATGACTCAAGTGTGAACAGAACCTTACATCTACTGGATCTGTAAACAGAAACTTTGAGAATTTCAGTTTCAGTATAACCTTGTATGTTATAATATGAAGTCTCCTATGGCTGATGGGTCAAACTTAAATATGGCATCAAAGATGGAGTCTCCTGTATACTAGTGCATCTCAATAAATTAGAATATCGTCAAAAAGTTATGGACTGTTGCTCAGTGGTCAAAGGTGTTTTCAGATGAAAGTAAATTTTGCATTTCCATTGAAAATCAAGGTCCCAAAGTCTGGAGGAAGAGCGGAGGGGCCGCTGTACACAATCCAAGCTGCTTGAGGTCTAGTGTGATGTTTCCACAATCAGTGATGGTTTGGGGAGCCATGTCATCTGCTGGAGTAGGTCCACTGTGTTTTATCAAGACCAAAGTCAGTGCAGCCATCTATCACGAAATTCTAGAGCACTTTGTGCTTCCCTCTGCCCACAAGCTTTTTGGAGATGCAAATTTTCATTTTCTAACAGGACTTGGCACCTGTCCACACTGCCAAAAGTACCAAGACCTGGTTTAATAACCACAGTATCACTGTGCTTGATAGACCAGCAAACTTAACCTCATGGAGAATCTATGGGGTATTGTCAAGAAGAAGATGAGAGACCCCAGACCCAACAATGCAGACGAGCGGAAGGCTGCTCTCATACAAACTGGGCTTCCATAACACTTCTGCAGTGCCACAGGCTGATCCCTCCATGCCACATTGCCAAATTGATGCCGCCATTCATGCAAAAGGAACCCCTACCAAGTATTGAGGGCATTTACTGGGCAGACTTTTCATTTGGCCAACATTTCTACATTAAATAATCTTGTTACAGTTGGTCTTATATAATATTAAAAAATTTTTGAGACAATGACTTTTGGGTTTTCCTTGGCTGTAAGCCATAATCCTCAACATTAACAGAAACACTTGGAAAATGTCTCTCTGTTTGTAATGACTCAATATAATATATGGGTTTGGCTTTTAGTATTACTATTACTATCACTATTACTAAAAAAAAATAAAAAAAAATGATGATATTCAAATTTTTTGACATGCACTAGTAATTCACATGGCTGGGACATCCTGGAGAACTCTATATAAGGCTTATTCTTAGTTTTGAGCGCAGTAAGTTGTCATCCCCTGTAACCTGATGTAATAGAACATTCCATGGTTAATTTGTCTTTCCATCTGCTTGCACCAGGATTGACACCTGAAATTGTATCTATAGCAACCAATGTAACTATCTCTCCTAGGAAACAATAAAGGCGTCAAAGTAACTTGTTTATTAGGCTTCCGCCATTATCAAATCATTGACATGTGTAGGAGGGGAACCTGCCAGCACTTAGATGCTTTATGATTGGGAATATTTCTTCTGATGTCTTCTGTTCATACAGTTTGTAGCAATGGAAATGTGTTCAGCTCGGTGTAGTGACCCAGCAGACTCGCTGTCCATGGTGCTGACACAATAATAACACTAATGTAATACAAGAATTGGAAATGCCCTTTTTATAAGATTAAAGGGATTCTATCATTAGAACACAATTTTTAAACAAAATACACGTAGGAATGGCTGTAAGAAAGGCTATTCTTCTCTTACCTTTATTATTCTGATCCGTGCCGCCATTCCTGAGAAATATCTTCTTTCTTCCTTATGTAAATACGTTTTCTCAAAGCACTGGGAATGTTCCCAGTGCTGCTTGAAAATGCTCCAGCGATGGCCTCTGTCTTCTTCTCCCTCTCCGACTCTTCTGTCGTGCTCCCACTGGAAAATGGCCATTGGACATGCGCAGTCGGCCATTTTCCAGTGGCTGAATGGGAGAGGCCACAGGAAAATGGCTGACGAACATGCGCAGTCGGCGCTTTTGGACGAAGACGCAATGGGAGGGCAACAGAAGAGGCGGAGGTGGACAAGAAGACAGAGGCCGTCGCTGGAGAGTTTTCAAGCAGCACTGGGGATGCCCCCAGTGCTGTTTGAGTGCAGGGGAACACCCCCAGTGCTACGAGAAAGCTCATTTACTTAAGGAAGAAAGCAGATATTTCTCAGGAATGGCGATGCGAATCAGAATAATAAAGGTAAGAGAAGAATAGAAAAAAGAAAACAGGTGACTTGGTAGACCTTGTGGTAGACGTGCTAAACTCCATAGCAGCCCATCAGACCAGTTGCAGCTCTTACCCAGACACCGTCCCACAGCAAAAATGTGAAATAACTGGGAAATAATAGAGCGATACTGGTAATTGTATTCAGTAATTGATACAGCACAACATGATGGAATAAAATAATGGTTCAGTTTATTGCTTCATGGAGAAAAAAGGCGGCTAAGTGTTTCGACACCAGATGGGTGTCTTCCTCAGGTCACTACATGAAGAATAGTCTTAAGGCTATTCCTACATGTACTTAGTTAAAAAAAAAAGTTCTTTAAACAGAACACTTTTATGCATGCATCAGACTTAAGATCCTGCCCATCTAAGATTGTCTTGACCATATCTCCATATCTGTACCAGATGCAGATTTTTAGTTCTTCCATGGTCATGTTTTTTAAGAAGACCCTCCTCTCAGAAGACCACTCTCCAAAGCAATATTTGGTGGCCATCCCAGATATCTATGGATAACTTTCTCTAGCATAAAACTTTCCAGTTGTTCACCACTTCTTTTGCCTTTCTGAGATACGTGTCTCTGTACCCCCCTGCACATTAGTCTTCCATTTCTGCTGACACATCAAGAAATCCATCTTGTGAATAATTTCCACTTAATAGGAAACTGATTTGAGAAAATATCAACACGACTCTTCATAAAAACTCGAGATCTCTTAATTCAGATGGAGGATTTTCAACGTGTCAATTTAGCAATTTTCCGAGAGTAACAACTCTGCGTAGCTCATATAAATATAATTGGAGAAGGATACAATAGGAGATATATTCATTTATACAGCCGCCATATCCATCATAAACATGTAATGTAAAAGAAACCAATATTGCATTATCACTGGAAGGTAATGGCTGACTGCTTTTCTGTAGTGAGATGCTTCGGCTTTTGCTATTTCCCTTATGTGTGCTGCTGGTGAGTAATGATAAAAGTCTCCGTGTTTGCTTCTAGAATATTCTGTTTCCGCGGTGGTAGAAACTGCTGAAGTTATTGTATGTCAGTGGCCAAGATTTATCAAAGGAACGGAGGATTTACAGTAGCACTCAGTATCATTTACTAGTGCTAGTGGCAGGTGAGTGCATCTGTAAATCTCGCCCCCTCCTCCATAAATCCTTGCCAATTTGTCTTAAAGTGAGGTAGCAGGATCTCATGGGGTTGCAATGGGAAGAAGTGCATGTATTTATTCTATAAAGTGTATCAGCGGAGCTTTATTCGCTACATCACCTGCGTTGAAGCAAATTGACCTCTCTTACACAAAGTAATTCTGGTTAGTTTTCGACTTCCTTTGTCCTCGTATAACTTGTCCCTACATGACCTCGCAGCATCTACCTGATGTGTTAGCGGATCCCGACCTGGTCCATTAAAGGAGTTATAAATGGTTAATCACGGTGAGTTCTGTTCCTGTACAATATTCCATTTTGACCAATAAAAGTAGGTCAGCCATTGTGAAAGATATGTATTCTATGGTTGGTTAAAGTCTACCTGTCTTTGCTTTCTTGAAGCATGTCACTTGTCTATTTTTAGTCTTTCTTTGTGAGTATGTCTGTATCATTACATCTTGAGAAATAGTATATCTGGTATAACTTTACATTCTATGAGTAAGATGGTAATAACTCAAATTTCCCACACATTTGTTGCCATGTCCAAGTTACATCGGATGAACATGATCTGACCATTTAAAGGAGTCTACCTCCAGGGATATTGCACTGTCATCCTGTGTTACAGAGAACATTACACTGATAGACAACATACATTTGTTATATATATTACATATATATATATATATATATATATATATATAAGTTTTATGTAAACAAAGCAGTTAGTGCATTAGGGGTGGGCCTTAAGCTCCCTGGAGCTCTGCTCTTGCCACTATCTCCTTTCTGCACCACCCCTTGCAAAAAGAGTTGATCCTCCCACTACTATGACATCACCTGTCCTATTTGAGCAATAAGAGCAGTGCTCCAGGGAGCTGAAGGCTTGCCCCCAGGGCACCATTTGCCTCATTTGCATAAAACTGCATTTTTTTTCTTTAAATATACAAAAGTGGCATATAACAAAGACATGTTGTTTATCACTGTAATGTGTTCTGTAACACAGTGATGACAGCTGAATATTCTTCAGGAAGGTGATAGACTCCCTTCTTGGATGATTAGTCCATTGCTAACTACTAGGTGCATTCGAGCTATTATGTGGATGACCATTCCCCTCTGTAGTGTCTTGGGAGCTTATATGAGAAAGCACAGAAGCATGACTGAAAGTGACTATACACATTTAAAAAATGGTGTCCCAAGCTGTCACGTTCAATGGGAGACCATCTTATATGGTATGAAGTCCCCAAAAATGTCAGGGAACAGATGGATCAGTCAGTTGGTTTGCAAGCTATCTAATGTACAGTATATGACCAGCCTATGTAACATTTATAAGGCTGATAGCGAGGGGATGGAGAACAGAGCAGAAAAAAGCTCCACATATGTCCATGAAAATGGAGGACAGTGTGTACAACTTTGCAATAGTATTGAGTTGTCCATTGCTAGTTACACATCTCAATTCCAGCCCCTAGTAACTCGCCAATGTGCCAAGTAAGGAATTCCTGCAAAGGTTCACCTGGAGTTCCTATGCTGCAGAGAGTTCCTGGGTTTAGTAATACCTAGAGTTCTCCCTGTTACATTTCTTAGAGATACGAGACAATATAGATTTACAGTGTACCAAGGAACCGGTCTGTTACTAAATATCTTAATAAATTGCCTTGTACAGCTATGAGTATCCCAGCCACTTGGTTGTAGCAACTAGTGTAGGCACATAAAATATTACTACCTTGTAGGACATTGACCTATTGACAGTTATAGCCACCTTCCTATATACTATGCATTTGCTTTATTGCTCTATTGTTAGATATATCTTTCTGTGTTACAACCATTTCCTATATTATAGCTATCTTCCTATGGCTTTATTGTCACTGTTGCAATATGAGATTAATATAGGTTTTTCATAGACATAGAGTCTATCTATCAATCTATCTAATTATCTATCAATCTAATTACCTATCTATCTACCAATCTCCTATCTATCTATCTATCTATCTATCTATCTATCTATCTATCATCTATCTATCAATCTAATTACCTATCTATCTACCTATCTCCTATCTATCATCTATCTATCTATCTATCTATCTATCTATCTATCATCTATCTATCAATCTAATTACCTATCTATCTACCTATCTCCTATCTATCTATCTATCTATCTATCTACCTATCTCCTATCTATCTATCTATCTATCTATCTATCTATCTATCTATCTATCATCTATCTATCAATCTAATTACCTATCTATCTACCTATCTCCTATCTATCTATCTATCTATCTATCTATCTATCTATCTATCTATCTGTGCCCAGTTATTATACTAAACCTGAAAGGCTATGTACTACTACTGGATATGAAGCATATTGGCTGCTACTGTATGTAATACAATGAGTGAGTTCATGTATCATAGGTCTATTTTTGTTATATAAAGAATATTCTGTGCACTGTATATAAATGTAGGGTCTTGTAGGAGTGTATATATACTATTGCAGGAGGAATGATTGTAGCAGCAGTGTGTCCACAGGGTGCATAGCAAGAAGCAGGGCTTTTGATGGATGGCTGCAGAGCAGCATGGTGCCCGGGAGGAGTGGGGGAACAACATTTTGGGCTCACAGAACCATGAAATGCTTCTAATGATTTCATTTTAGAAAAGAAAATGTAGTGCTATTCACTGTATCATACATTATGTGAACTGGATCTGGATATTACTTCTTCCAGTATATCCCCAAGCTATGAACTGTACCTCGGAAATGAGAGATTCCCATGATTCTCCTATGCCTTTATATAGTAACGTCAGAATGAGCCATTGAGTGTTTACTAAGCAGAAAAAACGTAGATCATCCAGGACAGTAGACATTGTGGGAGATTATACTGCAGAGGCCCCGCACCTCTCCTAGTCACCAGGCATCATTATTGTACTTTATAGAAGGTTTGTGGACAGCAGGTAAAATCATCAAATAATATCTTCATATACTTCTGTTCATGCCAAAAACTGTAATAACACTGGACACTGCAGTGGTTGGCACTCAATGCTGTACGGACACAGCTGCGGCTAGCATTAGGAGTAGAGATGAGCAAACAGTGTTCGATTGAGTATATGTGCGATCGGATATCAGGCTGTTCGAGATGTTCGATTCGAGTCGAGCACCAGGTGGCAAACTCAGTAAAAATTCGATTCCCCTCCCACCTTCCCTGGCGCTTTTTTTGCAGCAATAGCTGCGCAGGGGAGGTGGGACAGGAACTACGACAATGGAGACATGGAAAAAAAATCGGATAAAGTAATTAGCTGGCTAATTCAGGTGACCAGCAATTTATACAAACAGTGGATTTAATATCCGGTTCATATGAGACTGTGAACTATGTGACTGTGAAACAGGGATACATGTACTGGCAGGGTTAGCTAGGAATTACCTTTACTTAGGTGGGAATGTCACTCACCCAGCTCTTTGGGGCTTTATCTGGTCGGGATCCCAGCTTGCAATATGCGGGAGCTGACTTTTTCCCATAGGAATGCATTGACCAGCGTTGATTGGCAGAATGCCATACAGAGTACAGCATTCGGCCAATCAATGCTGGTTCTGCCGGAGGCTCGTCTATGACGAGGCGGAGTCTAAGATTGGACCAGAATGGAGACTGCTGTGGACCGATCATAGAATCCGCCTCCTCCGGCAGAACCAGCATTGATTGGCCGAATGCTGTACTCTGTATGACATTCGGCCAATCAACGCTGGTCAATGCATGCCTATGTTGAGATGTAGCAGTCCTGGCTGTACGCTCAGCTAGGCTACTCCGGAGATGAGCCGAGCTGAGTGCACGGCCAGCACTGCTACACCGGAGTAGTTGAGCTGAGCACACGGCCAGCACTGCTACATCTCCGGTGTAGCAGTGCTGGCCGTGCGCTCAGATCAGCTTATCTCCGAAGTAGCCGGGCTGAGCGCACGGCCAGTACTGCTACATCTCGGCATAGGAATGCATTGACCAGCATTGATTGGCCGAATGCCAAACAGAGTACAGCATTCGGCCAATCAATGCTGGTTCTGCCGGAGGAGGCAGAGTCTAAGATCGGTTCACAGCTGTCTCCATTCTGGTCCGATCTTAGACTCCACCTCCTCACAGATGAGCCTCCGGCAGAACCAGCATTCATTGGCCGAATGCTGTACTCTGTATGGCATTTGGCCAATCAACGCTGGTCAATGCATTCCTATAGGAAAAGGTCAGCTCGCACATATCGCAAGCTGACAGGGATCCCAACGTAATACAGTGACTTGGGCATGTTAGATGCCCCCAGACATGCTTCCCCTGCTGTCCCAGTTGCATTCCAGGGTGTTGGCATCATTTCCTGGGGTGTCATAGTGGACTTGGTGACCCTCCTGAGTCGAATAGTGGTTTCCCCCTAAACGAGTATTTATTCCCCATAGACCCCAGTGTTGAGTGGCTACTCAAATCGAACTTTGAACATTTCACTGTTCGCTCATCTCTAATAGGAGTATTACTGTGGCTGGCACCATTGTGTAGACACTTAAAGAAGACCTGTCAGCTCTCCTGACATGCCTGCTTAAGAAAATAATTGTATTGTCCATAATTTAATAATCCTGGTATAATTTAATAATCCTTTCCTGTGTTGTACTGTTCTTCTGTTATTCCTCTTAGAAATGTATGGATACATTCACAGACAGGTATTACGGGTGTGAGGGGTGTCCCTACATACTGTGATACTATCCAAGCAGTGCCAGTCCCAGGCGATGTAGGGGCACATCCCTTTGTGAAATTTGTAGGGACAACCCAATGTAAGATTATAAGTAAAGATTCCCCATGGCAAGTATTTATTAAATCAGACAAGTCAGGAGAGCTAACAGACCAGTGCAGGTATACTGACCTAAAATGGTGACAATATTGTGTTATTTAATACCATTCAGGTTTGTTAGGTTAGGGTCACACTACAGATTTAGCGATGGGACCCTCCAGGCAATATCCGCAAAGGAAATATTCCTTCCGGCAGTAAAAATAATTCCTAATTCCATTCATTTCAATGGAGGGTTTGAGCAAAATCTGGTAGAAATTAAGCGTCTGCCTTCCATTAAATGTATGAGAGGTGGAATATTTGGGGAATCCATAAAGCTCCCCCATGTGATCCTAACCTTACTATTACTGGGCAACAAGAATAATATACTTGGGGCTGATGCATAAGTATTATGAGTAGGGAGCAACACGGTGGCTCAGTGGTTAGCACTGCAGCCTTTCTGCACTGGAGTCCTGGGTTTGAATCCCGCCACGAGTGACATCTGTAAGGAGTTTGTATGTTCACCCCGTGTTTATGTGGATTCCCTCCCATTCTACAAAGACATACTGATAGGAAAATAAATGTACATTGTAATCCCTATATGGGGCTCACAATCTACACTTAAAAAAGCTATATACTCTACTCTATAAACTTCCGAAATATCATACAGTGCTGTATGTTACATTATTCAGGGCTTATCCTACTCTCCAAGGAGGTTTCCAAAATCCATCCAACATTGGTGCGTGCACTGATGTAAATAAGCTTTACATTCATGGTTTCTCCAAAGTAATGGCGTTTAGGAAGCAGGTGCTGATAGAAGAGATACAGGGAGGCTCCATGTACACCAGCACTGAACGTCTTCAGTAGGAAACACAAGTGCCATCTTGGAGAAGCGGTGCACACATGGCGTATTTTATTGTCAGCCCCTGCACATGGCGGGTTGGGGAACCTTCTCTTTGTGCCCATAGTAAGTCATAGAGAGATGTATCAGTTTCTCATACTATTACCTGCCAGGCATTGCTGTAGTTTATGTGAAAAGTGGACAACCCCTTACACAGACAAAGAATGTCCTTGATTGGCCGTGGAAGGAACATAAATGCTATTAAGAAGCAATTTAATCTCACAATGTGCCAGCACTCCTACACAGCTCCGAATCGAAGACCCAGCAGCATATCTGTAAGAGCAGTGCTCATGATCAAAGACGGAATAAATAATACAGAGACATAAATATAGGATGAAATACTACTCATGATAGCGTATCAATGTGCAAGAGGACCTCTTACGTTCCAAGAAACAAGACATGTGCAGAGCTTAAGTCCAGATATTGAGAGCTAATTTCTGAAACCCGGGAAGACATTCTATTAGCTTTAATAGTACAACAAGATGGTAATATATGGAGTCTACAGTTTTTATGGTAGTTCATGGTGCATGTACGCCGCTGTATAGCGATACAGTCAGGAACATCTGGCCACATATTCAAAGGGACCATCTCAAATAGATACGCCGAAAATAAAACTCCAAGCACGGTGAGTTGTAGCCTAAGGGAACAAAAGTAAAGCTGCATCATTCTTCTTTAGATTAAGTTTTAAAGCCATTCAAGTATTCTCATCATTCACGTCGGTATTACAGGTCCCCTCTCACAAGTTTGCAGGATGTAAGTGATTCTTTTGGATTCCAAGCACCCCTCATAGGCTAGTATAATGCTTACAGTCAGTCAGTCTGAGATTTCGCTTTTATGCTTCATTTTTGCAGCGTCTATCTTGGACTGAAACTATTTTTAACCCAAAGTGAGAGACACGGTAAAAAAAATATTCCAGCATCCACCAAGATCTGAGTAAAATCCCGAATTTATTGTATCCAAAGCATAAAATCCATGTCAACGATACCCATGTGGTTCTGCCGACACATTTCAGACGAAGCGTCCTTACTCGGGAGTGAGAACACTTAGTGTGAAATGTACGGTAAGAACTGTATGAGTGTTGGACACAATAAATTCTGGATTGTATTGGAACTCAGATTTGTCCTTCCTTAACCTTCTTCTTGACTCAACAAGATGACCAGGTTAAGAAAAAATACATGATTTTGAACTACTGTGTCATGAGATGTGTGGCCACCTTGTAGTTGTGTTGTGATTTTCTGCTTTGCTAGTATCCTGGAGCAAAATTTGACCTAAGGAGAGGCTGGAAACATCTGTATGTTACATATAGGTAGACTGCAGATTAGGCTAGATTCACACTAGTGTGCGAGTATCCATAGTACACTCCATCCCAGATTCCACTTAAAATTGGCAGAAAGAAAAGTCCTGCAGTGAGGACTATATAAATGGCCAAAACCAGGCGGAAACCCCATTAGAGTCTATGAGGTCCATGGGTTTTCACGTGTAAATGCTTTTTCAGTAGACAGGTTTTCTCCATGCGGACCCAAAGGGCGGAAACCCAAATGCTAATGTGAAACTATCATTATCCAAATCTCTTGCTATGTGTTACCAAGTTTGCTGGCTTCTAAGTGCACATCTCATAGTATTAAATACTAGCTGAACAGAGCCTACTAGGATGTTTTGCATTCTGGAAGAGTCATCTTTAAAAGACATACTGGCCCCATCCCCATACTGGCCCCATCCCCATACTGGCCCCATCCTCATACTGGCCCCATCCCCATACTGGCCCCATCCAATGATGTTTCCTTTTATCTGTTATAAAAGCAGGTGGTGATCGGAGGAATGATTGTTCAGTAAAACATTAAAGGGACATAGAGGGACATGCAGGGAGCTGTGCGGGACCGCGGGACAGGGGTATGAAAGCGGGACTTTCCCGCCAAATGTGGGATGGTTGGGAGGTATGCCACTCTGAACAAGAGAAATAGACAACCTAGAAGAATCACACCATAACAAGAATGTGAATGATGCCATGTGTTGGTCTAATACAAGCGTAAGACTGGTATGGCCAATGGTGCATCTTGAAGTTCTTTATCAGAAGACGACTCAAACTTTGACAGAACATCTGCAAACTCATTGGGCCTGGGGAGAATAAGTGTCTCTCCTATAAAACAAAGATTCATTCTAGCGGTCTATGGGTATTATTACTTTCTGTATAGAGAAAAAACACAATCGGAAGAAATGCAATTTGCTGGCTGAGTCTTTTCCTTTCTCCGCTTTCTCTTCTTCGCCTCTTTCCCCCTCCTTCTGGTTCCCGTTGACGCGGTTAATTTATTAGCTTTACAGAAACTGTCTCGCTGGTATTACTTAACATAATTCTTTCTTATTAAGCGAGGAGAGTACATTTGTTAGCTCTGCCCAGACGATAGTGTTTTGCCTTTTACATCATCAGCCGTGAAATTCGCTTCTTGATCCTTCGCTCACTGTTGGACCTCATATCTCTGACCCTCTGGGCAAGATGCAGAGAGAGGGAGCTTGCAATGAGTGATATCCTGCTAGAGAGATAGGAAAAGGAGAGAGAGAGGAAGAGACAAGGAAAAATAATACTACATCGACTACATAAACTAAACTGTAAGCACAGCAGCGGGGAGACTCATCTGCATGAATGTGCGCTGCACTTTATTACGGCATGCTCCATCCAGCTAATGGCAGGATAATAAAATGCCTTACAGGGAAAAGCTTTAAAGGGGAATCGCATTTGCTTTTCTGCCTATTTTAGGCACATACAGTTACTAGCAATTTTTTTCCCTCTTTTAGGCTGCGTTTACGCATAGCATTGCTGTCCCTGATCAAACATTGCTGCAATTCACTCTCAGAAGGATAAAACATCTCTATTACACTTCCATGCTGAAATATTTTGCCATAATGGGAACCATTGTAGCAATCCTTTAAAAAATGTCAGGATACACAAAAGCTAAAGCTTTCCACGACTAATGATGTCTATCAGGATTCTAGCTCCATTCTTGTGACGGAAACAGAAACCTGAGCTGTATACAGGGGTGCTAGGTGCCGGGTTACAATGAATTGCTTGGTATTAGAAATAATAATGATCAAGCAAAAATATTGCTATAAAAAGGTCATGGACGTCCTTAGAAAAATTGTCGCGGAAAGTGTCTGTTAATAGACGATACTTTGCAGAAGTTTTAGGCAGGGAGAGTAAGAATTCCTATCAAAAATAGAAGTGTTAATAGTTTAGTTAAAATAAAATCAGGCAAAGACTGATGTAAATCAAATCAATATTTAGTGTGACACCCCCCCCCCCCCTTTGCCTTCCATCGCTTCTTCTTAGTAGTTCTTCAAGGAATCGGTAGAGAAGTTGTTCCAAACATCAACTAAGCAGAGATCTTCTGTGGATGTAGGCTTGCTCCAATCCTTCTGATTCTTCATGTAATCCCAGACAGACTGCATGATGGTGAGATCAGGGTTTAAGAGGGGTCATATCCTCATTTTCTGGAATCCTCCTCCAAAGAGCAAAGGTCACACCAAATATTGATGGGATTTAGTTATCCCTTGACTATGTTAATTGACAAATATTTACAATTAACACTTCTATTTTTGAAAGTATTCTTACTTTGCGGCATGGCCTAATACTTTTGCACAACACCGTAGATGTGACTAATAGAACCTAATGTAGCAGGTTCACTAAGAGTGGGATTTTGTGAGCCACTCCTAATAAAGGCCCAGGGGATGTTAGAACATGGGGCATAAGAAAGGGCTCCCTCTACATCAAAAAACTGAAGGTTATAGAGCAGTTAATAAATCCCCCCATTGTCTTAAACTGGAGCCTGTCATTGAATCCGTGAAGTGTTCTATCACTGTTGACAAGAAGAACAGTGCGACATGTAGCATTTTCCCCCCAACAATTTACAGAAACAGCAAAGAAACCCAGGTGGACGCCATCATGGAGTCTGTTTGCTTTGGTTAAAAACAAAATCCACAACATCAATGTTAACATAGTCTAACTGAAGCATTACACTTGGAAACAAATTGCTAGGAAATATTGAGCATCACTTTATATAAATGTAAAGCCTACAATAAATCATCTATTGAGTGGTATTTCTTTCTAAAACAGCGCCCCTCTTGTCTACAGGCCATGTCTGGTATGGCATCTCTGCCTATAGTGTCGCTAATATATCTACTATAAATAACAGATCAGGAAAATGTAAATTTGGAGAATTCCTTTAAGACATTCCCTTTAGTAGCTGGACTAAAAGGTAAATAAGAGGAGATGTGAGCCGGGAAAACACAACTAAAGAAACCCATACACATCAGGTATTAGAAAGCTTCGCCAAGAAAGGGGAGGCCTGTGATTGGGATGAGAAATATCGCCAGGTAAAGTGAGACTGACATTATAACAGAAGGAGCCTCTTGGGAGGGAGAGGTGTGAAAAAATACAGACAAAGCGCATTAACCTGCACAAAGGAGTCAATCAGACTTTTCTTCAAGGACTGATAATCAGACTAATAGTCCGAGAAAAACACTCATGAAAGAGCCAAATACAAAAATGCACAAAAAACAAACAGGATGTAACTCAGAGAGCCGTGCGACAGGCAGGCGAGGAATCAGCCATGACCAGGAAACCTTATTGAGGATTATTATGCTGTGTCCAGGCATTAGTCTCCTTCATTCTATGCACTTAGCGAATGTGTAAATGTGTCGGAGGTAAGATCTTGAGTTAAGGAGGAACAGCGGAACAATATGGAATTCATGTTCATCAAGAACCTGATGGCAGACGTGACGTGAGAAGTCATAAGAGGAATAAAATGCACTTCCCTTTCACAAATGTGTAAAATGATCAGTCTGTATTAGTATCGGTCTGGACAACCACATTATCAGAGGATGACTTGCTGTTTTTCAAGGTCTGGGGTGAACCTACTAACCCATCTACACCCAAGTCTTGGCATAGGTGGGGTGTAAACTTGGCACATATTAGGCATAGAGCTGTTTCTTGTGCCAAGATTCACTGCATTGTTCTTTCTGACAAAAGTGGTCGAGGGGTGAGGTGACCAAGACAGGGTTGGGTGGGGCGCTTCAGCCAAAAAATTCACTAAAATTTACACCAGGTGTGCGTTATACCAGGAATCAATGCTAGTTTCTGACTGGCACATATTTCAGTCCTAATGCATGGGAGTGCACCTGAATTATTAAGAGGGCACATCTCGTACCAGCCATGGACTTCATTAAGACATATAGAACACCAGTCTTAATAAATTCCCCCATTAATGGTCATCTCCAAAACCAAGGCCCAAAAGTCAAAGGGTAAGTAGCCGCCTCAAAATCCTGACCAAAAAGATGGCTCCAATTAAAATCAAATGAAGGTCTTTTTTCCGGCATTCAGTCACAGCTACCTGTTTTTTGGTCCGGAACCTGAGGTGGCCTCCGCCTCAGATTCCGGACCAAAAAACCCTGTGTGAACTTACCCAAAATGTGGACAACCCTATTAAAAGCTGTTATGGAGAAATCCATAGATTTATGAAAATTGATAAATTAGACATTATTAACTTTAGAAGGTGTGTTCCCAATTTTTACCAGATATGATGGCATCCATGTATAACTCCAACTACTTGGGAAACTGAGGCTGTTGGACCATTCCAGTCCAGGAGATGGGGTCTACTTTGCGCTATTTTAATGTCCCAAATAAATTCAGTATCACTATTGTTAAATACACAGATGTGGCTATCTTCAGCTTGAATGTGATAACTCACTGGACTGTGATAACTCACAACAAAAGCCATTGAAAGCAATGGAAACAGTGAAAGTGATCAGCAATTGTTTACTTAAAGGGGTTTTCTGGGTAGAAATATTTTTTTTATAAAGGTCTGGGAGTGCTAGTAATGGGTTAAGAAGTACACCCATATACCTTTAGAATATATGGGGTACAAGTGGAGGCCCACTTTTTCCAATGCCCTAATGGCCTATAAGGGATACAGACAGGGTTCTTATCACGAGACAACCACATTGCTATAAACAAAGCAACGCCTTTACGTTTAATATAAAAGTATCACATTTCCTCACTTTTCCCTATCAAATTCCTCTCTTCTGAAATGGCAGTGCTCTTAAATCGGTATTCACACATTTGGGAAATAATACAATAACACAGGAAACGACCGTATGTTCACCGAGTTCCTTAACAGGAGGCTGTGATTGTTTAGACAGCGAGTGTTGAATTTTCTGAGAGAACCTCTATTATTGATATGGTTCTGTGCCGAGAAATGATAAGTGCCGGATAGATCTTCAGGCTTTCTACCTTATTTCTTATTCTGTGAAAAATAGGTAGTTTGAAAGGAAAAAGAAATATCAAAAAAGGTAAATAAACCTCATCAATGAATGACTAGCAAAGGGTTTAAAGTGGACTGTCTCCAAGGCATGGTTTAAGCGGGGGCGGGACCGTTATTAAAATTATTCATTAAAATGACATAATAGGTAGGATAACGAAGTGTCCACAAATAGAAATAGGGAAATCGGTGTTGGGCATGGTTTAAGTAGATGGGATGGGGCCATGGACGTAAACATAGGTATATAGAGGTAACAATTGCTACCAAGCCCTGGAGCCTCGATGGGCCCAACGTCTTATCTCCTACATAAGAAGACACCAGTATTTTAGATAGCTCATGGTAAATAACTAGGGTTGAGCGATCTGGATCGTAAAAGATCGGATCCCGATCGGCGATCGAGTAAATTTCATGACAGTGATCGGGTTCCGATCCCACCTAAAAAAGATCGGGAACAGAATTCCGATCCTGATTGCTCAACCCTAGTTATCTGCACAGAACTGCTGCCGCTCACTGGAGATCCGGGCCGTCATCCTCTGTCCTCTCCTCTCTCATTTAGATGCCAGCAGAGCACCACGTGCGCCCCCGCCTCCCTAGGCTAGTGTTACTGATGTTGGGAGTAGGCGGGGCTTGTTGTGACTTAGGAGAGTGTGGGCGGGTACAGGGAGGGGAGACGTGAGTGCACTAAGTAACTGGAAGATTTTTTAATTACTACACAGCGTGGAGTCCAAAAATTGAAGCCTTCAATTTTTGGACTCCACACTGTGTAGTGAATAGGATCGTTTTTAAAATCCAATTTTTGATCATTAAAAAATCCCATTGACTTAGATTAGTATCGGAATTGGGATCGAGATAGAAAATGGGATGGAAAATGGGATAGAAAATGATCGGAAATTGGATTTTAAAAACGATCCTGAAATCTCAAGATCAGCTCAACCCCAGGGGGCAACACGGTGCCTCAGTGGTTATCACTGCAGCGTTGCAGCGCTGGGGTCCTGGGTTCAAATCCCACCAGGAACAACATCTACAAGGAGTTTTTATGTTCTCCCCGTGTTTTCGTGGATTTCCTCCCTTTCTACAAAGACATACTGATAGCGGGAAAAACATGTACATTGTGATCCCTATATGGGGCTCACAATCTACATTTAAAAAAAAAATCGGCTCAACCCCATAAGTAGCATAATAGATGAGGTTGCATGAAGACACAAGTTCATCAAGTCCAACCTTTAACCCTATAGTGCTGATCCAAAGGAAGGCAAAATACAGAAATGCCAAGTCAACTTGTCTTTACCAAAAATTTAAAACCTGTAACATTATTCCATTCAAGTGGGAATTCCTGTTGCATATTTTTTTATTGGGGCCCTGAAGCTTTACGTTCTGGGCCTGGCTGGGATTTCTCATTCTCGGCTCACCTGATGCCGCCTCCACCTAGTGCGTATACTCGGAGACTGTCACGTTAGAGCACATTCTGGAAACAATTTGTGAGCTATTTCCAGAAGCTTACCTTATATAATGCTGAAGCTTACTGCTTTGCTACACTTATATATCAGGGAACTGCACAAGTCCAATTTAACAATCTAGTTTTATGATGGGATTGGCTTGTGATACAGCTGGGCAGCCAGGACAATTCCTATTTCCAATGCAAACCTATTCAAAGATTGCTCGATGTTATAAATGGCTGACTTAAAGGGCCCAATATTTCCATCTTAGAGATTTATGTATATCTACAGGGCATGTCTTACACAGGCTACTTGAAAAAGTTTGTGTGAAGTATCAGAAATAGATATTCAGCCCCCAGCCTCACTTCATAATCCTCTCTTATGAGGGGTGAACATACACAGGGGTCCAGGGTAAAGAAGCCCAGCGCCCACTAAATGCAGCTTGGAATTGTCACTTGTATATATTGTATTGTATATAGAAGACTCACGGTTACTAAAAGATTGTTAGAGAGACAATGGGCTCATAGAAATTCTTGCACAGTGACCCTCGGCTGTCTGTGTCCACCCTTAAAAAACTTTGTCCTTAACTCCCAATACTTGACATATTCTGGAGGGAAACTACAATATGTAAAAGCAGTGACGATGTACATTGGACCTGTAGACAAGTGGACCACATGAAAAATAATAAGATTCCCTATTATCTACTAAATCACATGTAAAGGACTATGCTTATTCCCATCCTTGTCTCACAAATGGATTGTCTATCCATGGAAAAATTGTTCCCTATGAGGTTGCCCCATATAGAGCCCATATGCTGTTTCTGCACATTGCCTGATGGTCGTGGTAGCTCCTCCGCAGCCGAGACTCACGGGTTGGCTCCTCATACCTTGAAGGCTTATGGCACAACCTGCTCATAGAAACACTTTAATATTCCGGCTCATTTAGCAAGAACTTATTATGAGAAAAAATAATAACACGCTCATTGTCTGACACTCCCTTGTAATGAAGCAGATGAGCAGGTCTGTGGGAGGAAGGAATAATAAGGGAGAAATAGGATGAAATGTTGATAAACACTGGCGAACAAGTGAAAATGATTAGGGAAGATTCAGTGGATCTGGAAGAAAGGTCAGGACGGATGATGAATACATTTATTAATTATGGAGCTGCTACGGGAGAAGAGTGTTCATCAGTACAATGGGTTTGTGCATTTGCAGAGGTGAATCATTCATTACAGCAATGCTTGGAGTGCAATCTCCAATGTACTGCAGACTCTCTACATCATCTTCAGTAGCAGATACCAAATCTTGGCAAAATTCTGGCCATCGGAGTGAACATTGGAGGTATAAATTGGGACTAGAGATGGGTGAATTGACTCCTAATGAGGTTCATCCCAAATATTCCAAACTGTTAAATTTTTTCAAAATATAACTGGAGATTTATCTAAAATGGCCACTGCATTATGCTCTGGGGTCTTTTCAGACACCAGGGTATAATAGGTGCAGGCTCAAGGGAATTACAATAATCACCTTCCGTTAACTCTCTCTTGGACCTCCTTGCAGTGTCTGGTGGTCTATTGTGATGTTATCAGCCTGGATTCAGAGCTGAGGCCTGTGATTGGGCCTCAGCAGTGACCTGGGCATGCCGAGCCTCCTGGCGCTCAGTGTGCCCATGCGCCCGCTGGTGGCCCAGTCACATACCCCAGTTGTGTCCCCCAGGCTGATAACTTCACAGAAGAGAACTGGACATCACAAGAAAAGATGCCCAAGAGAGGTAATGGAAGGTGAGTGGGGTTTTTATGTATCCTTTATGCCTCCCCAGGGCCTCCATATATTATACTCTGGGGTCTGAAGAGACCCTAATGTATAATAATGACACGTTTCACTTTGACATAACCTCAGCTGTTTGCCTAAGAGATCTAGAAATTAGATAGATTCCTAGGACCCATGAGAGTGCTCTACACTATGTTTTAAGCCACTTTAAGGTATGATTCATACTGAACTTGCCCACCCTGAAATGAACCAGGAGCCTAAGCAGTCTAGCCCGAACACAAAACGAATCTTGAGAGGTCTCTTCTGGCATCAGTGCGAAATATATTAAATATATGGATATGTTCAATAAGTGCCCAAGGAGTTCTAATCAGATCTCTTAGCCATGCTCCTTTGTCTGCTACTGCCTGACACCACCCACTTAACATTAAAGAGGCAAGTTAGCATATCAGGCATAGAAACTAGATGCATTGATTGCTCGGGAATGGTGGGGGCTAGAGAAAAAAATCCAACTGTGCTAGAACCAGTGAAGCAGTTCCTATTGAAGATTAAAAAAGAGCTGAGGTTGGTGGCAGTACCAAAAGGTCCTCTTTATCTATAAGAATTATACTTTAATACAGTGTGTGCTTCAATGTCAAAGATCCATAGAGCAATAGTGATGTGGAAAGAGATGAACCATATCTAAACCGTATGAGCAGAAATATACAATATTAAAAAAACATAAAGTCAGAGAAACATTCACAACATGGGTTCAGCTCGTAGGATCACGTCCTATTGTGCATATGAGATAATACAATTAATAAGGATGATGTAACATCATGACAGCGCCGTGTCTCACCACTAAGCCAGGCACTGACTTTATATAGCTGAGGCCAATGTCAGATGGCTATTACGTGAGGGGTCTCATATAAACCTATAGATTGGGAGATGAGAGAAGCCTTATCCATTTTCCACTGACATTTTTCCACCAGCAACATTGATCCCTTCAGTTTTTGTCTAAGTTGCAGCCACTGCAAATAGATTTTTCTCTTTTGCCTTGATTGGGGTCAAGTCTAAATGAACTTTCCTTTCATCCTTCAGGCGCAGCAAGCGAAAGTATAAGAATACTCATTTTATTTTTAAGAAATCTGCCCTAGAACAAGTTGAAAATAGTTTTGCTGCTCGTGTCAAAGGTCATTGATTGCCACAGCTTATTTTAGGTCAAAGAAAGTAGTTCAGTAGCTCTAGCCTCAGCTCGGAAATGTTGCTACTGTAAACTTTCTTTCATTCTTTATAATGCCTCCATGATCTTGGATTTTGTAACTTGTGCAATGGAAGTACATGTAACCAATATCTGGTGTTATTAAAGGAATTTTCCAGGATTTACAAAAATTCAACCCAGACCAGCAATCCTCCACAACTCCAAGGTCTCTGACAGTCTTTGCTTACTTCCTGCAGCGATCCCATGCCATACATTATTTTACGGTTGACATATGTAATACCAGTCTTAATAATGTTTAACCTACAAGGAATAAGGCCTGCCAAACCTCCATATTGTTATTGTACATGTGCATTATATAATATACAGTTCTTCCATTATTAATTCCCCTTGTATCTTTTATCTAGGATTGATTTCTGCAGTAACAAATGAAATCAGCAATAAGCCAACTGGAAGATGGGATCCAAATCAAGATACAACGTCCACCACCTTAACAGAGGATCTAGAAGGAGAGGTGCCTTTTATCACCACAGCACCTACTATGACATTGTTGAACCACCACCCACTATTAGAAGGGATTCTTCATGAAACTATCATGAAAAAAGACTTCCGTCATCTACCATCTTACTTTCCCAGAACCAAACAGGATGACAGTGATTTGAGAGACAGACTATCTGCGCTCAAAACAAGGGTTAATCTGGCACATTCAGAACGTTTATCAACATCCCTTGATGATTCTTCTACGCCTACGATTCCTCTAAACCCATCCACAATGATAATGGACACCACTTCTATTGTCACTGAAAATGGAAGAGAAATTCAGGATACTGTCTCCTCATCGCCAGTCCTGGATTCACTGCCAACCTTAGATTCTCATGTTGAACCCCAAACAAAGAAGGGTAATATGTACTACGCCTCTCCGCAAGGTGTAAGCCACATAGAACCTTTACAGGTTGGTCATTCCTACTTTCCCGCTGCCACACAAGACAGTATTGGCCCATCTAGGGCAACTGAAAGCGGAATGATGGTAAAGAGGAAGGATACAAAGAAGACTATATCCAAAATGGCACCAACTCTGGTTACACCGAATGAAGAAGAAGAGGAAACAACCACCAGTACCATTATTACCACAACCGTGACCATGACAGTGCCAGTACCAGGTATTTAAGCAAATATTGTGGCAATGTAAAACATGAATGTGAATTTAATAGATGGGTTATTCAACATAAAACAGCACTGAATGATATCAGACACTCACTAATCAGATGTTGATAACCATCTCTACTACTGGAAAACTACCTTAACAATGGATATCCCCTTTAAGTTAATATGTAAAATTTTAGGCAAGAAATAGACAGGATATGTACATGTGGCAAATGGAGCTCTATAATAAGAAAACATCTTTATTATCGTATTACTCAGTACAGGCATGCTAACCCAGTAAGATAAGGTTCATTGTCCTACCCCCATTCTGTAGTGAATAGAAGGACGGTGTGACCTTCAGCTCAGTTTTCTTTGCTGTAATAGTAGCAGTGACTATGAAAAGCAGAAGCTACTGGGAAATGAAAATGGTCCATGAGTAGAAAAAGGTAAACCTGAGCTGGGATTTCGACTAATAATCCCTAAAAACATATAATATATAACATACATTAAACAACTGTAGTAACAGCAAACAGTTGTAGCCCAAAATATTGTAATTTTTACCTTAAAAGCATTCCATGGGGACCAGTGTGTCCAGTGGCGTAACTACCGCAGAGGCAGCGGAGGCAGCTGCCACAGGGCCCAGGACATTATGGGGCCCGGTGACAGCCGCTACTGCTGCGGGTTTTTTTTTTTTTTTTTTTAATAGACCGTTTAATAGGCTGTTACAGGCCCTATTTACTTGCCGATCCTGGCTGGGCTGGGATTGGTAAGTGACACTGCGGGCCCACAAATACTATCATTATACTCGGGGGTCTTTGCAGACCCCCGAGTATAATGATCGGCGGACCGGGAGAGGTAAGGGAATGTAAAAAACACTGTTACTTATCTCTTCACAATCCTGCCAGGCCGCCTTCCTAGTTGTCTGACGTCTCTGACGTCACATGAACCCGGCCTGCTTCCCGGGTCATGTGACGTCCGACGTCATAGAAGAAGGACAGCAGCGGAGAAGACAGCGTAGGAGCCGGGGACAGGTAAGAAACAGTAATTTTTTATACTTTTATTCCTCCGGGTCAATGGGTGTCCACTATGGGCTATAATACTGTGTGCAGGGGTCACTATGGGGGATAATACTGTGCTTACTAAGGGACATAATAGAGTGCGGAGGAGGGGATCAGTCAAGGTCGTCGGTTTTGGTTGGGGGGGCCATGTCAAAAGTTCGCCATAGGGCCCCGCCATTCCTAGTTACACCACTGAGTGTGTCCCCTATCGAAACCTGCAAAGAACTGGGTTTGGTGAAGGTGGTGAAAGGTCCTGGGTTGTCTATGTAATGGAGTAGAAGTAGAGATGGACAAGCCTCAAGAGATTCGTTTTATGAATATTTGTTCGGATAGAACTGGAAGTTCTATTATTATACTCTTGGCTCCCATCAGACCACATAATATAATAAGTGGAGGCCCAGGGGAGGTAAGGAAACATAGCAGACACTTAATCACACCTTGCCTCACCTCATCTTTATGGCGTCAGTCTCTGATGTGAAGTCAGGCAGAGGACAAAAGAGGTGTGAAGAAGATGCTTGAGGACCACCAGATGCCCAGGAGAGGTAAGGCAAAGTGAGTTTGTTATATTACCTTCCCTTCCCTGGGCTTCCTCTTTGATGAGACCCCAGAGTATAAGACTGTTATGTGGGCGATGAACCATAAATGTTTTCTGTCCAGGTGAACCTGAAATTTTTGGAAATTTCTGGTCAAATCTGGTTCTAAATGAATTGGTTCACCCATCCCGAAGAGGCCTTCCAGAGTAACAAAACGCGAATGAGGATCCTGAAGAGAGGACCCCCCACTCTGTAAATTCAAGATTCCTTAAAGAATATACAGTATGTCAATGGAGTTTTAAAACTAGAAATCTCCTTTAATTAAAATGTATATACATGCTTCTTGATCTTTCAGTGGAATAAAACAGAAAATACAGATATAATGACTAAGCTTTTGCACAGAAATCTCTAAATTACTTTATAAGTTAGACATTCAGCGTTCCCAAAACACATCTTAAGTAGCACAAACCTTTCTGGTTCAGTGGTTTATGGATATATGAGATCAAATTTGGGAATTACATTAAAACTATACTTGCCAACTTTAGTGGATTGAAATCTGTTAGCTCCAAAGCATGAAGCACACCGTGAAAATTGTCATATGACCACACCCAATTTTAGAAAAGCCCTCCCCCTTTTTACATGTCACTTTTTTTTTGCATGTCACAGTCACACCCCTTTTTTATGACACATACCCCAACGGATAAAGAGATATTTCTGCCAACCTAGGAAATTTGCTCACTCTTCTGGAACATCACCACTTTTTGTGGGAGCCATTAATTTATTGTGGCAAGTATGATTAAATTGTATTTCCAATTATAAAACAACTTTTCATAAATTAACAGTATATGCAGATATAAGAAACCTTGTTAAGAAAATCTGTTTCCTTCTCCTCTTATTAGGTTGCTCTCCTACTTCTTATCCTCACTCAGTCTAAATGCATAGAATTCATCTCTGTATTCAGCTCACACACAGAACTCTATGTAGAGGGAAGGGGAGGAGTAGCCAGGTATCTGAGTTATTGCCTTATTTCGTGCAGTGGTAGACTTTCGTCTTGAAACATCGCAATGTTTAGGAGTGCACACCTTCACTCACAGAATAGCAGAGTGTAGAAGCTGCAGTATGTCTTTTCCAGAAGCCTCTTCCTCCCCCCTCCCTTGCCGTAGACTAAAACATGAAAAGTAACTCAGCTTGATAAATGGAGAAGGTATCATATTTCTTAAGTAAGATATATGACAAACTTTCTTATATTTGTCTGTATTATTGATTTAGGAAATGTTTTATAATTGGAGGTATGCTTTAAAACACACTGGGTACAATTTATTTAAGTACAGCCAGAAAGTGTCATTAAAAAGTTGCTATTTTTGACACATGGACAATTTACTCCAATAACTGTGTTTTTTGTGGTTTGCATCTAACACACCATTTGTGTGCCAAAGATGTGGATAACGGAGGGGACATAGCCTTCTACTTCCCAGCAGACCCAGCAGATTTAATATAATCTATCTGCCATAGACTTAAGGGCATCAGTGGCACCTGATAAAAGATGCAAAGACCTGGAGTTGGATTGAGGTTGTTAAAGGTCCCCTTTAAAGTCAAAGTATTATAGAAAGTGGAAACTGGAACTTTTGTCAAACTTGAGAAAGGTTCCAGTTTGGGAACCAAAACGTCGCATCTTGGAGTAAATCACTGAACCTTTTTTGAAACCTTGGTGTGCTGCCAGTTTTTGTTTTTCTAGATAGATAGATAGATAGATAGATAGATAGATAGATAGATAGATAGATATGAGGTGATAGATAGATAGATAGATAGATAGATAGATGATAGATGGATAGATAGATAGATAGATAGATAGATAGATAGATAGATAGATAGAGACATAAAGGTTGATAGATAAGATGGATGGATGGATGGATAGATAGATAGATAGATAGATAGATAGATAGATAGATAGATAGAGACATAAAGGTTGATAGATAAGATGGATGGATGGATGGATAGATAGATAGATAGATAGATAGATAGATAGATAGATAGATAGATAGATAGAGACATAAAGGTTGATAGATAAGATGGATGGATGGATAGATAGATAGATAGACAGACAGACAGACAGACAGACAGACAGACAGACAGACAGATAGATAGATAGATAGATAGATAGATAGGAGATAGATAGATAGATAGATAGATAGATAGATAGATAGGAGATAGATAGATAGATAGATAGATAGATAGATAGATAGATAGATAGATAGATATAAATGTTGATAGATAAGATGGATGGATGGATGGATGGATAGATAGATAGATAGATAGATAATAGATAGATAGATCTTAATAATATTAATATATACTGTATAATAATAAGTCCCTTCATAGGTTTACCCACAGCCTATATATCTTCACATTGACAGCTCAACTCTCCTACATTATTATATATGTGTCTATTGGGTGTGCCATTTCAGCTCCTATTTAGAAATACTAAACCATCATCTATGATACTGTCTTCTTTCTTATAGAATCCTGCAGTAAAAATTTTACAGCTCCTGAGGGCGTTCTTCGGTCTCCAGTTTATCGAAATACTCCATATAACACTGGCCTGGACTGCAGCTATACAATCTATGTGTATTCTGGTTATGGAGTTGAAATTAAGGTAAGTGCTATGTAAAATAACGGCAAAGATTGAAAAAACGGAGACGTAAATGAAAAACTTATGAAGACCATATAACTGCTGTATATAATATGGAAATTTCTCCAGAGTGTCTAAATGGTAATAAAATACATGTGTATTAAACTTTCACATAACTGGATAGCATTTATAAAGGGGACAAATGGCCAAATTGCTGCAATTCCAGATTTACATAAAATGTTTTACATGTTCTAAGCTGACCTTTAGAGTGAAGTATAGAGAAAAGTTTATATCGAACACAAAGAAGAAGTAAAAATGCTGCATGTTAGGAACTGGTAAAAATGATATATTGTAAATTTATTCCTTAAAATGTCATTGCTTAAAAAACGGTGTGCTCCCGTTACATCCAGGTAAATGTCCTCCTTAAACACAATCTTCAAATTTGCAACAGATTTCACTCTCATTTTAATCTCAAATAAAACAGGGTTGCAAATATTCTTCAATTGGAGTCTCCTATCATGCTGTGTCTACAGCTTATACAGTTTGGTAAAATAGTGATAAGTAAGGGAGGCATGATTTTGGGATCGGACTACAGGAGATTTAACCATGCTAAAGATTCATCTAAACTAGGAGATGGCACTCAGGCACAGCTATATAGCACTATACCGCAATTCAGGATTGTATTATTGTGATATTGGGCTTATAAGGCAGAATATCTCTTCAATGTGACCACAGCGATCCCATTGGGAAAAGGCATGAGAATGAAAAAATTACTGCCATATGTCTTCATATGAAAGCGGAGGCATATGGAGATACAGCATGCCATCTTGTGCTAATGTGCATGATGATATAAGGGCATCTTGTCATGTAAAAATAACTTCTTAACATAACTTCCAGTGTGAAGAGTTTAACAATGCTTATTGAATAAGGTATGGAATAATTTTCCAAAAATCCCAGTCCAGCTACATCTTAGATGATCTGCATGATACTGGAGCTAGCAATGACTTTAGAATGGGTACTAATACCCTGTTAACTGTTCTGTATGGCAAGAGTCATGGACATACCACACGCACAACAGGATCCCAGAGAACCAATGCCACCATAAAAGTTGACTGCTAATATCTATGAGATTGCATATCATTGACAGAAGTTTCAAATATAAAGTTCACATTTACTGGTAAAGCGCTACAGAATCTTAAGAGGGTTCCTCATATACTCATAGGCCTTTGCTGTCTGTGTCCATCCTTGTCCCTGAGGAGGTTTGGAGGTTGTCCCCGCCATCTTAGAGAACTAAGCACAGATCTTCCATGGATGTAGGCTTGCTACAATCCTTCTGTCTCTTCATGTAATCCCAGACAGAATGGATGATGTTGAGATCATGGGGGCCATATTATCACCTCCCAGACTCTTTGTCCTTCTTTAAGATAAGATAAGATAAGATAATCCTTTGATAGTCCCACAATGGGGAAATTTTAGTATGTTACAGCAGCATAGTAATAGAGATACAGGATAATACACTGTAAAATATTTAAGACGTAGACACACGTATGCTGAGAAGAGAAGATATACTAGGAGTCTATAGCAGCTAAGGAACAGAAGAAGAAAGAAGGAAGACATCATAATCATTAGTTTTCTGTGCGGCGTGATCTTCGCTTGGACTGATGTAGATTATACAGCTTGATCGCGGTTGGAAGGAAGGACCTGCAATAGCTCCTTCTCACACTTGGGGTGAAGCAGGTGGTCACTTACGGTGCTGCCAAGTCCCATCAAGGTCCCATACATGGGGTGGGATTTATTCTCCCACGTGGAGGTCACCACGAACAGTATCCCTCTGTCACCCACCACCTGTACTGGGTCCAGGGGGCTCCCCAGGACAGAGCTGGCCCTTCTGATCAGCCTGTCAAGTCTATTTCTGTCCCTGGTTGATATACTGCTTCCCCAGCAGGCCACACCGAAAAAGATGGCTGAAGCAACCACAGAGTTGAAGAAGGCCCTAAGAAGTGGCCCCTAGACTCTGAAGGCCCTCAGCCTCCTGAACAGGTAGAGTCTGCTGTGGCCCTTTCTGTGCAGCGCCTCCAGGTGATCAGCCCAGTCTAGTTTATTGTTGAGGAGCACACCCCGATACTTAAAGGTCCTGACTATCTCAATATATGTCCCTTGGATCTCCACCGGGGTCGGAGCACTTCTCCGTTTATGCTGAAGACAATACTTTATGTCACTGGCTATATATTTAGGGTCATTATCCTGGAGTCGGTCAGACGCCTTCCTGATTTTATTAGATGATGGATAAACATATTCCTGTATTTCTCAACAAGGAGGACACCATTAATTCTGATCAAATCCTGTATTTTACTGCATAGTTGAGTTGCTTGGCCTTGTTTCCATGTTAGAATATATATGTATATATTTAAAGGGCTTTATCAAGTAAATTATATTAATAGTAGGTGTTAATAGGATTAATTATTAGTAATTATTAATAGGATAGTGTCATTAATGTTAGTATATCTCATCAATATCAGATCAGCATAGGTCTGACACCCGGACCCTCTCTGAGCAGCTATTTCCACCAGTCACTATACAGAGAATCGAGCCAGTAGCAGATAGCTCTCTTCTTTGTGGCTCTGCTGAGTTACTGCAGCTCATCTGGTAAGTAAATGGGAGCAAAGGTGAAGTAACTCAGCACATCCACTACACAAAAACCAAAGCTATCTGCTTCCAACTCTATTCTCCAAGAGAATAGCTGATCAGAGGGGTCCTTAAGGATATATTATCAATATCAGATCAGCGTAGGTCTGACACCCAGACCCCTCTGATCAGCTATTTCCACCAGTCACTATACAGAGAATCGAGCCAGTAGCAGATAGCTCTCTTCTCTTCTTTGTGGCTCTGCTGAGTTACTGCAGCTCATCTCTATACAAGTAAATGGGAGCAAAACTGCAGTAACTCAGCACATCCACTACACAAAAACCAAAGCTATCTGCTTCCAGCTCTATTCTTCAAGAGAACAGCTGATCAGAGGGGTCCTTAAGTATAGGTCATCAATATCATTTGTCTGGAAATCCCCTTTAATATATTTAAGGCTTGTTCACACTTGTTCATTGCTGAATCAGTGCTTTGCTGGATCTGCTGCTACGATGGCTATCACTGATCCTTGACCAGCCTTATTGCCTTACTTTGGGGACCTTTGGGTATTGCTCTTTTTGCCTTCAGGTTTGACAGAATTTGTAATGTAGACTTGTATAGCAAACTACAGAATCATCCTATTAAAGCCACGTACATAAAGGGTTACCAAAAATTTGTGACTTCAGATGTTGTTGAATTAAGGGAAAGGCATAGGACTTTTTTTCATTGGGAAGTCTATAATTAAGGGCTTATGTTCGCATGTCGACATTCTGTCACTTCAATAATAATAAAGCATGCTGCATCACCATGTGAAAGAATTTGGTAGTCATTCTAACACGCCATCCCACCTCCATACAACTGGTGTTCATAGCCTGCCGATTAATTAGAGCTTGGCAAATGCAAAACAGACAGCCAGGCAGGTCGTGCTCAGATTTGCACATATTGTATTATAGCAATTAGCGGCCGGTTACGTCAAGGTCGACATTACCCTACATGTTATTACAGTCATTTAACTCTCTATCTGTAACTTATGGAAAGTTATGAATGTATTTACTGTGCATGGAAAATATTATTATATAGGTGATGTAATGAGTTAACCATATATATATATATATATATATATATATGTGTATGTTAATAAATAACATATATTTTCTATGCATTCTCAAAGTGGAAAATGTATTTTCAAGTGTGATAAAAACACTATAGAGATCCGTAAAGCCAAGGTACAGTTTAAAGGGGTTGTCCATTTATTTATTTATTTTTATTATTTAAAGGGGTTGTCTGGGATAAACTGATCTCTCTAATCTGAGCTAAACCCACTTCCCACATTTTCTGATTTTCCAGTTACGTTCCATTTCTCAGAATGTCATCTATACTAAACCAGCACCTCCAAGCCCATTAAACTTACCTGTCTTCCAGGTAGGATCTTCTGGGCACGGGATGTCACTTCCTTATGCCACCTGACACCCTTATTCTTGACGTCTGCCAGCCACCCACGCCTTCGCAATAGATCCAGAGTGCTGGCCGCCCAGAAGAAGTGACATCCAGTGCCCAGAAGACAAGCAAGTATGATGGGGTGGGGTGGGGTGGGGTGGGTTTAGTTAGTCAGGAAAGACTAGGAGTGGGTGGACTAACTAGGGAAACAGGGAGGGAGAGTGAGTGAGAAAGGGAGAGAGAAAGAAGGCGAAAGGAAGGGGGAATAACACAGTGAGGTGGTGTGAGTCAGCTCTGAGGGGCCCAAGGCATCATGGTAGTTGTAGGAAAAAAGAACAAGAAGATGCCCAAGTAAGCAAATGCAGAAGAAGCCAGGTGCTCAAAGAGAAATCCAGAAATCAAGAAAGGTATTTGGGTGCACTTATTAACCGATTAATAGCACTAACAAACCTTTTTTGGAAAACCCCTTTACTAGTACATCAGGCATCAAAACCTGACAGAGCCCATTATATGCTTTCCATTGGGATTTGTTTGTGCCTGTTGGATCTCTCCCTATTGGTATTTCTGATTCTCTGTTCCTATAACAGAGCAAACAAATGTACACACCTCTCTCTTGAAATGAGCCCCCCCCCCCCCCTCAAACCCCATCCATCATTGTGATAGAAAAGGTACGGGCTTGGCAAAGGCAGGACCCTGTAGCCAGCTAGCCACCAGCTAAATATGGAGCAGATCACGCAGAGATTAAAGGGGTTTTCCCATCTCATTGTATCAGCAGGCTACCTTCAGTGTCTGCTTCTCACTTCCTGTATTTTTCTCCCTCCCCCTCCCTCTTGCTGAACGGGACACACAACACTTCTGCAGATCAGATAATATGCAGATTCTTGTACAGAATGGACAGTGTTATCTGTGTGTTTACATAGAGAGATTACAGACTTGGCTTTCTCAGCAAACTGCAATTAGCTGAACGATTGTCATGCTGGCAAGAGCAGTGAGTGAGTGATATCACTTGACCTATAGATCTGTGGATATAGCAACACTGTGTAAACAATGGGAGGAATAAGGTCACATAGCAGGCAAACAAAGCAGAATTTCTAAAGCAATATATTTAGGAAAAGGCTTCAATTTACATAAGCTACCAATATAGATAGGATCCTTGAGATGGGACAACCCCTTTAAGGTCAGGTTTGCACAGCAGAATATGAGGAGAAATCTGAGGCAGACATTTGCTCCAAATTCCTCTGCCATTTCCACCCAAATGACTGAGACTAGTATGCAGGGTGTCTCGTGCTGTAGACGGGAGATAAAGCAGGACGCTTAGTTTTTTTAGTGCCCTGTTTTGATATCTAGGAGAGACAGAACCAGGTCCAAATCTCAACCCAACTACATTACAGTCTGACAAACAATGAGGGAATTCTTTCTTTTTATATTTATAATGTATATTTGTGCGTAATGTTGCTTTTATGTCGTAATGATAAGACCTATCACCCTATACTAAGATGTACCTTTAATGTGTGTCACATGACTGAATAGGGTACATGTATAAATGTATAGTATATTATGAGAATATTCTCTTTTATCAGAATGACATTCATTGACTGTATTTGCTTTATTTCTTCTTCTCATTTGTCGCCTTTGTATTTCTGAGCATGTAGTTAATCATAGCAGGTGTTCTCATTTCCTCTTGGTTTCTATGCAGCAGGGCTGTCGGGTATATTGCATGTTACCTCTCTGTTCTCTGTCTGGCTCATAGGTATGGGAAATGATGATATTTAAGAGAACACCTTCACTGCTCTTTCTGCATATTGCTGTATTTAAAATGCTGCTATGGAGACCACTCATCCCTCTTAGCAGAAAGGATAGAAATTGGTAGAGACGTGAGAAGGTTATTGAGAAGCATGCAGTGTTCTTTTGTATTGTCCTATTACCGAGTACGGCAGCGGGCAAAATGTACTTTCCGAGTAAATGTTATTTTATCACGCTGAACTTTTAGGCACAATAGAAAAAAAAATCTATTTTAAAATTTTGCATTTTTGTCTGTAGAAAATGAAAATTACTCTAAAGATTTGCAAAAATAAACATAAATTTCCATAATAGGTTGAACTATTTATTTGTATTTTTTTGCCGTGGCTGCTGAACTTTGAGCAGGAAGAAGTTAGATGTACTGACTGTTCATTAAATTGGTAGACATTCACATTATTCATGGGATGCCCAGGGAATTATTTAACCTGGCTGACCCAACCCTGCCAAACATGACTCCTGACTAATTGCATTCGCTGCCGTCTTCAGTTTACAACCACATAATACAAGATCTCCAATGCATTTGAAGAATTCAGAATTAGGAGGTGAAATAAAACTCATGGCATACAAATAAATGTCTGACCTAAAGAAAGACCCGTTTCCTGAACCGGAGACTTCTGAGACATAAAGTACTAATTTATACAGTAACTCTTCAGACATTGAAAGGAGTTTTCTTGGCTAGAATTATTGGGGACCTATCCTAAAGAAAGGTGAATAATAGCAGATCTATGGGTTCAGACATCCAGCCCCATTGATCAGCTATTGCCAGCAGGTGACACACAGAGAATGGAGCAAGAAGCAGACAGCACAGTTATTATCTGTGTAGTGATAGAAATTATTCACTGCAAATAATGAGAACTTATTTGCAGTACCTGGTTTGACCACTACACAGTGAACGGAGCTGCCTGCTTCCTGCTCCATTCAGTATTCCCAAAACAACTGATCACTGGGGGTTTTGTATATCAGACCTTCATTGATCAGGTATCAAAAGAATTAAAGAAAGTTTAATTTGCAGTCTTTCTAGCAAAAAAAATTTTAAAAAAATCATTAGTTTTTTTGCTTCTATGTGTCCCTCATGGTTATTCTGGCTCTCAACAGAATAAGCCTACTTCCCCCTCTTGTAGCTGGTAATATAATCCTTTCTGGTTTTCCCTGCAGAATTCTTAAGGGTCAATGCACACAGAGTTTTTTGGATTCAGCCTCAAAATCCTCACCCAAAAACTCCATGTGAATGCACCCTAAGTTACAATGTCATGTTTCTGCAGGGGCGCTGCTCCATATCTGACAAGCGGGACAGAAAATTCTTTCTATTGCAGCACTATGCAAATAACAGGGAGTGGGTATAGTTACTGAGCATGTGATGAATATGATGTTTTGTGAGTAGACTATCCTTTTAAATGAAACCCCAAAAAGGTTTTTTCTGTTTTTGATATTTCAGAATAAGGGAGCACTGTTTTTTTCCATTTCTCTCTCTTGCTTTCTTACTCTTTTACCTTTTTGTGCTTTATCACTCCAATATATCACAATGTACTTTAGTTTTGTTATATGAGTGGTCTGTGATCACCAACATCCCTGCTTCCCTGGCAGTCTCAGTCGCGTTGCCAGAATACTCAAGTTTCCTGGTGCAAGAGGCAAAAAACCCATGAGGTTGATCCCAATTGCCCCATGTCAGGGGAAAAAATGCTTCCCGGCTCCAAATCGGGCAATCATTTTAAAACTCTGTATCAACTTTACCAAAAATCTAAAATCCGTAACCTGTGATATTATTCTATTCAAGAAAGGTGTCCAGGCACTTTTTGAACTTTCCTTATGCTCTCTGCCCTTATAGTACAGAATCCCTGATGCCAATGATTTTGGTGAAATGCTCTTTCCTCTAGGTGTCGAGCAGGGGCGTAGCTTGAGTGGGTGCAGAGGGTGCAGTCGCACTGGGACCCATTAACCTTAGGGTTACTGGTATCAGTATTGAGATTGCAGCTTCCATCTGGCCCATAAACCAAGGAGACCCACAGATTACCCTAACCACATTAAGGTGGATTAAACTCCTTTGCACCCATAACCATCACTATTAAGAATTCGCTGTAGGGATGAGGTAGGGGACAAAAGATTGCATCGGGGCCCACAAGACTTTAGTTATGTCACCGTTGTACAGGATGTCCTCTTGTCACTGTCACCAGCCTATGAGTAAACAGATCATTAGAAAGAACTTTGCACTGTCTTTCAATGGATTTGTTCATTGTGATTAGATCGTCACATAGCCATCTTTTTGTAAACTGAATAACCCCAAATCTATGAGAATCTTTTTTGAGAAGCTGTGAATTTGTCTTTGTAGAATTGTCTCTGTACTAAAATACTGAAATACAACAAGAACTAAACCCTGAATAACTCAAAAACCATAAAACTATAATTTTCTAACAATATACTTTGCAACGTGCTGCAACATGCTGTGTATTTTCCAGTGATGTCCTCTCTACATGATCTGATGGCTTCTTTCAGCTGTCAATACCTTCATGTACAATATTACTGACAATACATTCTACCTACAATAGCTGAGCTGTACTTACCAGCAGTTATTCTGTGTCACACCGTGGACTGCCCATAATACACGATAGGAAGTAGCAAAATAGAAGCCTATGCCTCTTAAAGGGGTTAACAGTAGAGATGTGCGAGTACTGTTCGGATCAGCCGATCCGAACAGCACACTCGCATAGAAATGAATGGACGTAGCCGGCACGCGGGGGGTTAAGCGGCCGGCCGCCGTCAAAGCGGAAGTATCAGGTGCATCCATTTATTTCTATGGATCGTGCTGTTCGGACCGGCTGATCCGAACAGTACTCACTCATCTCTAGTTACCAGGCATTGCTTAATTTTTTTTGGAGGGGTGCAATAACTGTCCATGTTAAATGTGACAAAATCAGATTAAATAGGACATTTTACCAAATCCACCATCTCCAAGTCATTGCACCCATCCATCACCCCACTGATTTCAGAGCAGCTAGAATTTTTTTTGTAGCCACTACCATTCCTGAGCTACCATTTTTGTTGGTATCAGCACAATTATACTCTCTACTGTCCTGGGTTTCAATAGACAGATAAGGACCGCCCACCTGACATCAAAGAGTAGAACTGTGCTGAAACCAACAAAAATGATCACTGAGAAATGGTTGGGGGGTGGCGGTAGAGTAAAAAATCCAACAACGCCAGAATCAGCAGAGTAATACCTATTGAAGGATGCAAAGAGAATTTGGTGGAGGCAGTAAAAGATCTTCTTTAACACATGATGTACATGCCTCCCCCATATCACATGGCCTCTAATAGCATTAGATTGAAGTATTATTTGCTGGTGTGGGATTTTTTCTCATCCCGTATGGTACTAATCTACAACAACTACAACTTTTTACCATTTCTTGCAATGGAACCTTATGTAAAGAAAGCTCTTTGGTCAACAACATCATTCTACAGCGCCGGTAATTAAAAGATGTCTGGCAGAACTCACATGGCGAAGAGACTTGTTCCAAGGTACATATCATTATAGTCTGACAAAGCAAGGTACATGAACCGTGATTGTATGAGACGTTCTGGAAAAACAGCTTTAAGGAGGAAGGAGGGACAAGCGCAGGTAGTTTTCAGATTGGGAACTTTCAATTAACTCCTTTATATTGTTCTCAGGTTAGAACCACAGCACATTAACTTTTATTAAGTTGCTCAGTCTCAAATTCTCCCCTTCAAAAGGAGAACCAATTACTGCCCCTTCCCCTTTGTCTAACCATCTAGACACCCACCGAGCTATTGTCACTTCTTCTTGTGCACTAGACCTGACAAAAACAGATAAATGAATTAGAATTAAATGAGAGATACTGTAGAACAATTTATCTGCTTCTGTGTTCACAGAAATGCAACGTATGACACTATATACTATATATGAGAGCTAATAGGAAGAAGACTGTCAGTAAATTCTATAAGTTTCAACAGAAAGATGTCAACTAACATTGGAAAAATAATAGAATTAAGAACAGAGAGAAAAATGCACCTTTCCAGATGAAAATATAGTCTTCATTAAAACCATCCTACATTATTGTGTATACAGCAGCTATGCAGACATGTCTCGCCATGGTAACAGACTACATACTGAATCATCCCTGTGCGCCGCCATTCCGTAGAAATCCTGATTTTCGTCGGATGCAAATGAGTTCTCTCTCAGCACTGGGGGGCGGGCCACAGCACTCAAAACAGCAATGGAGGCGTCCCCAATGCTGCGAGAAAACTCTCCAGCACCGCCTCCATCTTCTTCAGGAACGGCCTCTTCACGTGTCTTCTTCCGGTGCTGGCGATCAAACTTCTAGGCCTCAGGCCTCGGGCAGAGCCGACTGTGCATGCCCGCGGCCACAAGAAAAATGGCCTCTTACACAGTAAGTAAGCGCCTCCAGTGCTGTTTGAGCGCTGAAGCCCGCTCTAGGATGAATTCAATGGACATACAATTTATTTAACCATACTAAGGTAACTATGTATTGGGGACCTTCCCCTTCAGGACCTGTCTAGAAATTAAAAGAAAACATTACCAAGACTAAATTTACACCTGCGCCTGGATTCCGTTCAGGAATTCCATCCTTTATAGTCTATGGGGTCCACAGGTTTCCATGAGTAATTGCTTTCTAAGTGGACTTGGTTTCCATTTTTTGGGTCCTAAAGCAGATCCGAAGAACAGTAACCAGAATGCAGGTGTGAGCCTAGAGTAACAGTTACTCCCCATATTACTATCTATGCCCATATTTCAATATTATCAATGTATCTCAACTTTGCAAGTAGTCTTAATACTGTTAATATACTGTTATTTTTATTTGCATGTTTCTATGGAAACAGACTACAAATAAATCCTGTGTAGTCTGATCCAGCAGTCACTTTCTATTCCATCTGTCCCCTACTTCTTGCTAGTATGCCAGATCAGGGTTAGTAAGAAGTAAGGTTGGATGGAAGGGAGCAGGACTATAGGATCAGACTACAAAGCGATTTTCTATGTATTCTATAGCCATGGAGACTTGCATGTCTGCATTGGAGCTATGGACAAAAAATGGAGATTTTAATGAAGACAATTTACAGAAATTGGTTCATGTTTCCTATCAGATATATTGGAATTATTTACTTTTCATTTTTATCCAGTGCTTTCTTGGGATTGTACATACTACAGAGATTAGGCTACGTCAAATTGGGACACATTTGCAGATTTCTATCTATTTAAAGAAAAGTATTTGTCATCTAAACATCAAAACTTCCCTTGTTCTATCTATTGCGCTTCCTTGTCCTGCTTACAGTGTACAGGTGGGAGCTGCAGAACAAAACCATAGGGTAAGTGTAAAAACACAACCCTGCTACTCGAGCAAGGCTTTATTCAGTAAAAATAATAAAACCTACTATCACGCACGCAGAAGGGATGGCAGTCAGTGCTGAACCTCTAGCTCTACAATACTTACAATTGCTTGGTCAGCTTTAGCAACAGATTTTACTTTAGCATTTGCTGATTTTGTAGAATAATTCTGAATAATCCTTCACTGGTGCCAGGTTTTCTAAAAGTCTAACACAAGCAAAAGCAGAGTCAAAATTGATTTTCTAGTTGTCGCCAGATAGAGTTAGGATTATCATTTTTTTACCCAAATGTTGCAGGCTTTTAGGAAGAACATGTACTGTTTGAGATACACTGGAGTTTCTCTTAAAAAGATGGCCCATTTTGGACAATCCCAACTTGTTTGAGTTGTCCCTTGACAATAACTGTCTCTCTGCTGACTAAACCCGACAGTAAGTGTTCAGTTTTACTGCAGTGCTACCACATGGGAAATTAGGCGCTACATAGAGTCCATGTAAATCAATAAGTTGACTGTGTAATGCAGGATGTCATCTACTCATAGCAGTGGCATAACTACAACAGTAGCAATGGTAGCAGCTGCCACAGGGCCCGACACCTTAGGGGGCTCGGGCCCCCTCACTAGTTAATATGACAAAAAATAAATAAACAATAAATTTTACTTTTTGAGGCCCGAGGCCACCTGAGGTTTTGGGTTCTGGCGGTGGAGAGCCTCAGCAGCGTGTGTCCTGACAGTGGGGAAGGGCCGGAGAAATCGTCGAGGAAGAAGATAGTGCCGGGATGGAGTGAGCAGCACTGAGGACTTACAGAGAGTGAGTGCAGACTGGTGAGTTTAACCCATGTCTGTAGGGAGGGCTGTCAGCACACAGTACTGTGCTGGCAGCTGCCTGCTTCTTAGGGATGAAAGGGTTATTAAAGTACATAATACTGTGCTACAGGGGCTACTATAGGGTATAATACTGTATACAGGAGCCACTATAGGGTATAATACTGTGTACAAGGGCCACTATAGGGTATAATACTGTGTACAGGGACCACTATGGGGCATAATAGTGCAGGCAGGAACGCGAGGGAAAAGGGTCGGTCAGGGTCTTTGGAGGGGGGGGGGGGGGGGCATGTCAAAGGTTCGCCACGGGGCCCCACCATTCCTAGTTACTCCACTGGCTCATAGACTGAGAGATATTCTTTGGAGTCGCTTTACACTTTTTTCCCAAAAGCTGAAAATGGGACCTCCTTCTATTAACTAGGAACTCCCTAAAAGAACATATCAATGTGTTTTCGAAACTGGGCAACCCCTTTAAAGACTAATTTGCTGAACATTTAAAGGAGTAGTCTCAGGAAGACAACATTTATCCCATGGAGGGAATTTTTTGTTGCCTTTCGCCGGCTAAAAAATGCCTTAAATTACCGGTAACTACACTGTATGAGATGACGTAGAGTTCAGTGCAGGAACATGGGCCACCAGAAGAGAAGACACACTTCTTTTAGCAGCACAGAAATGATCAAACCTGCCATAATGAATGCCAGTCCTGATACCCCCCCCCCCTTTAAATTGGCTCAACAATCACCTGATACACAGGGGTACAACTTCAGAACCTGAGTGATCAGATGTATCTCCAGCAGAAGCTGGACCGAACCATGTGTGACTGCTACAGAGTAAATACGGTATTGCATATTAGTCTGTATGGCTCTCCAAAGCAAAGCTTCCCTTTGTTAAGGACCCTAATTTTGGCTAATAGAAGGAGATCCCAAGCGTAACATCATCCTTTATTACATCTGTATGTTAGTAGAGAACACTGAATCTGAATCCGGCTAGTAAATTATTTTGGTCAAGCTACATAGCATTGCCGTTAGTAAAATGGCCCGACCAGATGGATTGCATGAGTCTAATTCTAATAGAAGTCTATAATTTAGGACCATTACTAGACCTCGGGATATATATTGATTTCTACTAGAATAGGATTATCTCTCAGTCGTGTTGTGACATTCGAAGGTTGCAGTTAACTTACACCAAGAGTCAAATTTCCAATTATAGAGACATATAGAAAGAGGTTATCTACTTTTCAGAAATTGATATTATCAAAAAGTTTAGGTTAGCGCGGGTCTGACTCCCAGGACCCCTCAGATCAACTGTTTTCCCTATGAGCAAGTGAACTGCAGTGCTCGCTCGCTGTACTTTTAATAGCTGCGGTTGTGTGTACCATTCAAGCCTAAGCCTATGTCTTATTCAAACCTAGATCCTACTTAGGGATATCTGTTTTCAAAAAACAGATAAACTCTTAATGCCGGGCCACCACGTGCTGTAAGCGCTTCAGTTTGCTCATGACAGAAATAACATGGATGTTTTACAATAACAGCAAAGTGGACAGCATTGTAGTTATTTCCACCCCCCACTCACTTTGCAGAAAAAAACTTGAAGTAGACATGCTCCAACTTCCAAAACCGATTTCATTTTTAAAATGAAAGACACCTATAGTCATGCCGGAGTCTGCATGTAAAGGTTAGTTTAGCAGTCCACCTGTCCATTGTTCTGCTTCCCCGACCGACCGTAACAACAGAGAGTCGGTGCTAGTGTGTACCTATTATGACATGGGCACTAGTAATTGTATAAGTTCATGCATTTATTGTATCATTTATTGTATTTTTAGTTATTTTCTATATGGTGCTTAATGTAACTTACATCCTACAAGCTGTCATTTGCATCTGTACTTGAAGGGGTTGCCCGGGATAAATGGAAATCCCTACACTAAGCTAAACATTCTCCCCCCTCCTACTTTCTAAATAACATAATTAATCAAAAATGTATGGTTACCCATATCCCTAGGGCGCCCCAAGGACTTTTTTTGGTTATCTGGTGATGGTCCGTTTCCCCATTTCTAGAAAGAGATTGTCACTACTCCTCCCTCCATGCATCCCATTATACTTACCTTCCATGCTTCTTCCTGGGGGACGGCCCTCCTTCTTTATCTATTTTGTCTGTGTGCGGACATCTCCAAGCACTGTGCGCACTGCTGCTGAAACTCCACCTCTACTGTGCAGCTTCCCCATGTGCAGCAGAGGTGGACCATCGCTGCAGAGAACAGAGCAGTGATGGAGAAGAGTGCGTACCGTCTCACAAGAAGGTAAGATACTGTATAATGGGGTCAGGGGTTGGGCTGAATAGGTAGGGAAGGGTGGGATAGCTAGAGAGACAGGGTGAGAGAAAGGTGGGGAAGTGAGGAAAGAGGGGGAAGTAAGGAGAGAGGGGTTAAAAGAAGTTACATAGCAGAAAGCTGAAGCATGTAAACAAATGCAGGAGATACCAGGAGCTCCCAGAGATACCCAGAAATCACTCAAAACACAGCTAAAGATATATGGGTGCATTTATTAACCCATTAATAGCTTTAACAGACTTTAAAAAAAAAAAATTTGCCTGGAAAAACCCTTTTTGTGAAACTTGAGAGTTAAATATGGGAAACATTTGTTATTCTATGCCTTGCATAGTAGTCTACAATGTTCTTGTACATCATTATTGATTGTGATTCAGCTATACACATCATGAGATACAGCAATGCCCCAAAGAAATCTTGTCTCTTCTTCCAATGTCTAGATTTACATAGCAGATCATTGATTTTAAAAATTACACAATGCAAAACTGAAATTGTTTGTTTGGAGTGGTTTCACTCTGCGTCAATTTTATACAGAGTATTCCCATTACACTTAAGTGATTATATTAAAAACAAGAGCAGTAATATTCTGTATAGCTGTTAGATACGGAAGATTGAAGTAATGGAATACGAAATACAGACTCGAGAGAGTAACCCTGCGCCAGGCTACTGTCTATACTGCAATTTTCCTGGGTGGAAGGCATATAAGGTAAAATATTTTGTTTCTTAGGATACACGGCACACTATTAATAAAACACTCGTAATTCTATCTGGCAGAAGAGTGAATATAAGGTCATTTTCTTCAGCTTCAGCCACTTATAATAATTAGAGATTTTGTAGGATAAATAATACTTCCTTAGGCCGGGGCCACATGTGGCGAAACAAAGGTGGCGTTTTACAGCAAATCCAACCCCCACTTTGCAGTAAAATAGACAAAGCGGACCTTCTCCGATTTCCAAAATTGTTGTGGTTTTGGAAATCACAGCATGTCAATTATACCTACAGAAACACTGACAGTTTCCATATAAGTATAATTGAAGCAGAAAGTCCGCAGAGGAAACCTATGCAGGAAGCTAAACAGGAAGAACTGCATTATGGTACTGCTGCGTGTAGATCTGCGGCAGGTATGGTCTCTGAGATAGCCTATGTGTACTGTCTGACTTCATATATGGCTCCCAGCTGTGTGCCGGAGCATGGCTGTTTGATGGCTCCAAGCTGTGTGCAAGAGCAGGCAAACTTCCCTGGTAACTCCAAGCTGTGTGCAGGAGCATGCAAACTTCCCTGGTAACTCCAAGCTGTGTGCAGGAGAATGTTCTAAACTTGTGTGGTGGCCCCTAGCTGTCGCAGGGGTAAGTGTGTTTGTTTGCTGGCCTGGGGTGAGTGTTAACCCTTGGCAGCTGGCCACTGAGCTACAATGGCAGGGTTTTAGTTGCACCTATGTTCACATTGAGTGTCTCACAGTATACACTGTTCACATTAAGTATCGCGCTGCAGTGTCTTGCCGTAGTTCACATTGATTTTCACGCTGCAGTGTCGTTGCAGCAATTCACATTGAGTTCAGACATACAGCCGCCCACCATTGGTCCTGTGGACCTCGCTGTAGTGTTCTACAGTTAAGAGGTTCTGTTGTTCAAAAAATATTTATATATATACACAGAACCGTAACACTTACCTGTCATTCCTAAAAATCCAGTCCAATACTGAGAATTTACCAAAATGCTCAGCAGAAGAAAGTTGTCTGCTGAGAACAAACATTCCTTCTGGAGTTTTCTCATCTCACCCACCTGAGTAGTTTGGGTGAGATGTACACCCCCCCATTACCTGACTAGCCATCGGTTTACAATATATATACCGTTTAGTTTGGACAGCATCTTAAGAAGCTTTCCTATATAATATTATTATTTATTTCTCTTAATTATATAGCACCATCATATTCTGCAGTGCTTTACAAATATTGTCAGTAACTGTCCCTTATAGGGCTCATAATCTACATTTCCTATCAGTATGTCTTTGGAATGTGAGAGGAAACCGGAGTACCCGGAGGAAACCCAGAAACCCACTTAACATGGGGAGAACATACAAACTCCTTGCAGGTATTGTCGAACCCAGCTTTGCCTGAAAAAAATGAGAACTTGTGAAAGCTTTAAGCTTCTACTTCTGGTAACAAAGAAACAAAAGAAAAGGGACTTGTGGTGTAATTGATAAAAAAAAACAAAAAAAAAAAACACTTAAACTACTGGAGAACCCTCTCTAATAAGAAATGTGATAGAGAACTTTGTGTTCTCTGCGCAATGTACTTTGTTTACCTACATGTGAAAAATCCATTAAAATTCAAGAGAATGGAATGTAGCTATGAAAAAACCATAAGCACTTACATAGAAAGATGCTAATATGAGAAAAAAACTTGCTGTTTGCTTTGCTATACTGACTGCTATCTAATATACAAGTGGGAAAATATTTGCTACAAACAAATAAAGAAATGTCCTTCCGGACCTTATATCTTAGTTCAGCATATCTCTAGGATAGTAGCACAAGATGAGCAGCTCTCAAAGAAAGCATGATTTAGTGATACACTGTCAGGAGATGTTTATGCTACTGTATGTGGCCCCCAGTGGTTGTGATGTGAACTAATTTTGTATTGTATTTGTATCGTGAGAAAAAGTTCTTAACCAAATTTGTGGAAAAATAAGGGCGGACAATAGGGATGAGAAATCCAGCTTATAACAAATAGGGTTTCTTTCAAGTTTTGCGTTAGGGCTTGTTCACACGGAGTAAACGCGCCACGCAATGTGGCACGTTTACGCCGCGTGTACGCCGCGTTTTTTTACGGTGCGCGATTACACCGCGTTTACGCGGCGTAATCGCGCACCGTAAAAAAAACGCGGCGTACACGCGCGTGGCGTGGCACATTGCGTGGCGCGTTTACTCCGTGTGAACGAGCCCTTAGGCTGTTTCTGTGGTTCGCCACCCACAAATCATTTTTATATTCCAAGGTCAGGGATGTCACTACCGGGATAGCAGCAGTAGCGGCTGCCACAGGGCCTGGGACATTAGAGGTCTGGAGGCAGCATCTACAGCTGCAGATTTTTTTGTTTATTAGTTTTGTTTTTTAATAGGCCATTACCTGCTCATGGCCACCGACGCTTCCTCTTCTGCGGAGATGGCTGTAAGCAGGAGCCAAGATTGGTACGTGAGGCTGCGAGCCCGCGATCCCCACAAACACTAGCATTATACTGTGGAGGGAGGTCTTTTCAGACCCCGAGTATAGTGATCAGAGGGCCAGGAGAGGTGAGGTTAACATAAAAAACACTGTTACTTACCTTTCCTGGCTCCAGAAGGCTTCAGGTCTACTTATGTGACGTCTCAGAGGTCACGTGGACCAAGCTTGTGTTCTTATGCATTGTGACACAACCCCTGGCTCAAATTACATCCCTTCCATCATTGAAGATAGCCGACATCACCGGGAAATGCGCCGGAGACAGGGAGAGGTAATTACCAGTGTTTTTTATGTTTGTATCCCCCCTGGGTCTCTGATTATTGTACTCTGGGGTCTGAAAAGACCCCCGAATATAATAATTGTTCATGGGTGGTCCACAATGAGGCATAACACTGTGTGAAGGGGCCATTATGGGGCATAATACTGTGCACAAGGGTCACAATAGGGCATAACACTGTGTGAAAGGGCCATTATGGGGCATAATACTGTGCACAGGGGCCACAATGGGGCATAACACTGTGTTCAGGGGTCACAATGGGGCATAATAGTGCATGCAGGAATGGGGGGGGGAGTTGGTCGGGGGTAGCCATGTCAAAAGTTTTCTAGTTTCTTAGTTATGCCACTGTCTGAGGTCTCTTCAGACCCCTGAGTATAATAATCAGAGGCCCCAAAGAGGTGTAGAAAAATAAGACAGCTCATGCTCATCATACGACAAACTGAAAAAGTCATGGAAAGAGCACAATATTCCTTGAAGGCAACCTGCCATTGCAAACATGATTATGTACATTAAAAATCAGATTTCATTTCTTTTGACATGATTCATCTATTCACAGTGCAGAAATTCATTATTAGGCTGGAGATATTAATATCACACAAAGGTTATGCTCACAAGTGAATAGAAGGGGAATCTATTGTAGTTAAGAAGATGGTTTAGATAAAGACTACATAGCCCACCATTGGATTTGGAAGCCGCATGAAACATTTATCAAACCACAGTAATTTGTCAGCTTCTGGAAACCAGAATCCTCTAATGTTGTCATTTAAGATTCCAGTCGGTGGCTGCAGTGTACACATAACATTTATTCCCTATTATGTCCATCTGGAGCTCTGCCCTCCAGGCTCTGAAGACATTACCATAAAACACTATTGTTATTGCAACCTACTGCTATAGGTCAACTGTATTTCTACTTAAGATGTTTTATATGTAAAGACGAGGTAGAAAGAGATGATATATACCAGATGTTTCCAAGTACAGCCAGATCCCAGAAGGCATAGTGTGAATAAGTGGCTTGGCCTTGAGCTATGTTCTGCCAAACAATGAGTGAAAGAATATTTGACCTCCGCAGGAATAGCATCTGAGACGTATACATATAAGACCAGAGTGATGTTGTTTCATTCTGTGTACAAGAACCCAATGCAAACCTTGCCTATTAACTTACAGCTCCTCGTGGAAAGAAGAATCCAATGTTTGTGGCCCGGTGTGATCTTACAAGGTGCTAATGATTGGTGACAATATTGTCTTGATAGACACACGAGTGCTTTGTATCCGGGGCTACAGTCGGCAGCCCGAGAACTTCTTTGATGTATAATGAGAGACAGTCAGCCATGAGGCAGGATGTGGTGGAGCTGTCATGTGTTGTTCTAATCAACAAAGCTCCTCTCTCGCCGCTCTTTTTCCATATAATTCTTGACAGTGTGTCTTTGTGGAAAGCAGAACAATTGAGTTAGGCTTGGAGACAGGTACTTCAATTCGGAACACAGCAAACATAGAGTAACCACTTTATTTCTGCCTATTTTGTGTAGGTACAGAATAAATGATGGAAAATAAGCATCCACTAAGGGTATAATAACCAAACTCTCATATGTCCAACCCTTGTCCATATGCCCTATTAAAGGGGTTGTCCACTTTCAGCAAAAAAATGTTTGTATAACGAAAACGTATACAATATTCCAATATACTTTCTGTATCATTTCCTCCATCTTTGTTTGATCTTATTCATGTTTAAAGAACATACAGTCCATGGTCAAGTGATGGACACACATGACCATGGACTTAATATACCTCAAAGTATAATAATATAGGTACTCCAAGACAAATCCCAAGTTGTTTGACTTCCTTAAAAAACAAACAATTTGGAATACTTTTGTCAAATCTGGATTGTTGAGAACCAATTTGCCCATCTCTAATGGGAGGAGGCAAGAAGAGCTTAAGGGAGTCAGGGGTCCATAAATACGAGAAGGTTCATGGTTTCAGTTGTCAGATTCTTTGGAGCCACATCTAATGTGGGACCGGTCCGTCTTCTTATGTTGAAGCTCCAAGCCAAACTAAACAAACCAGGTCTGTAAAGTAATGCAAATGTATTGTCTATGTTTTCATTCCATCTTTTTATTATGTATTGTACTTTTTATGTATACTAAACCTAATATTTAATAAGATAGTCCTTTGGCTCTAAGGTTTCCCCACTTCTGAAGAGTGAATTTCACTAGCCATGTTACCCCATTGTGTTCTAGTTGTGCGTGGTATGGGCACCTTGGTGTCTCTTACCATACCATAAGGGGCTAGTGATGGCAGCTTTGTTCAGATGCATCAATGTACAATGGCGCTTCGCTCCTGTGTAGTCTCCACGTGTGCTCGAGGAGCGTGTGGAAGCCGCGATCCCTGTTATTATCTCATCTGGGTCAAATGTGTGTGCGCTGTGAATAAGGTGAATGCATACCCCTCAAAATGGGTATAAAGGGGGGAATATATCTGTGGGTGTGATATAGATCCCTGACACTCTCCAAAAAAAATTTAATTATTTATTTTTGCAAAAATATTCAACCTTTAATATTCTACACATTTGAATATAGGAAATATTGGATAATGAATAATATATAATTACAATAATGATATTGAATAATGGAAAACCCATTGAGGCCAGGGCCATTTACGTGGCATAAAGGAAAAAACCGCAGCGTTTTCCAGTCCCTGCAAAGTGGATGGGATTCTAGCAAACCGCATCCACATATTGTAGAAAAATCCACGCAGAAATGCTGCGATTTACAAAAAGTTAGCAGTTTTGGAAATCGCAGCATGTCAATTATACCTATGGAAACGCCAGCGGTTTCCCTATAGGTATAATGGAGGCAGAAAGTTTGCAGAGGAAACCTGTATGGACTTTCTGTGAAAAATGGTGCAGGATAAACTGCCACGTTTTCATTGCAGCCCGCTACATGCAGCTTTAGCCTTAATATAATGTTGTATTACATTCCCCTGGCCTCTTCTTTATCTACGTCCCATATTTCCGAGATGCGCCCTACAATTTAATATGCGGTATTGGCACAGTTTGCAATAGTACATACTTGGATCAATTTCCTGATACTTGAACTATGTCGGTCTCCCTAGTCAGCATTTATACCACTTCCTATGTGCAGAATTTTTCATTAAAAGTTTTGCCGGTCTTACCAGCTGTTGTACCAGACTGAATGATTTCTGGTAAATATGTTTGTGTTGATTTATGTAGTGATTTCAGAGAATAAAGAGATTGTGTCTGTTTCAGAAAACACTTTCGGCAGAGCTGTATATTTTACTAAAGTGAATAAATACATCGGATGACCAAGTAATCTATCACTCATCTGAAAAACAGGATTTCAAGCCTTCCTGGAGTGAAGAAAAAAAATAATCCTCACTTGTTTTTAGCTGTGCAATATATCCAAATTTTCATCTTTCACCAAAGAAAGTCACTGTTGAAAGGTGCTTTATCTAAATAAAATTGTACACTTAAGCTTCTAATGAAATTCCTTCTGCTTCGTCAGCAGAATACAAATGGTAGCCTGTATTCTGCGAATGGAATGAATGCAAAGGAATTGGAGCTATTGTCCTGGACACTAGGAGTACAGGTTGATACATAAAGATTCTTTATTAACCCATTGTCCTGCTCCATTAAGACATGGATCTGACTAAGATAAGGATCATATCTACATTCAAAACTCCAGGATTTCTGTTCCATCATAGAAACAGTAAATGAACAATTATGATTGAATTTTATGATGGAATTTTTGGCAGAGAATTGTAAAGCAACCTCCAATGCTCATGTGAACCTTAATGGTAAATCATATTTCTATAATTCGACATAATTTATCTAAATATAATTAAGATGATCTTACTATAATTAATATACAGTGTTGGCCATAAGAATGGATACACCCAAACAAAATGGAAGTGGTTGCTGAGATCACCTTACCATTTCTGGCATATTAGTACATGTTTCGTCATTGTTGACAGTTTTTATACATCCAGATTTGGGTTTATCCAACACGGAACCAGTTGTACGAAATTTAGTCAGCAGTTTGCTAATGGTGGCATGGGAGACGGGGGGTTTCATAGGGTTTCTTGTATTGAAGTCTGCCGCAATGACCCAGTTACTGCGTTCAACAGACATCAACACAATGTCTGTCTGCTCCTCGTCGGTTGACCTCTGCGAAATGTCAATGGCTGTAACAATAAGAAACATGTTAATTACTCGATAATGAATAAAGCTCCATTAAAAATGAGCACACCATTGTTTTTCTTGGGCAATTCTCCATGTGATTGATGTGTCACATGACCCCTTTCCCATTGAAAAAAGTAAAGTTGAATCCAAAATGGCGGCTTTGCAGATGGCTGCCATGGGCGTCACCGGGTCTTAAATTTTTCCCCCCTCCCATGTACTAATATGCCACAAACTGTAAGGTGATATCAGCAACCACTTCTATCCATACTTATGGCCCACCCTATATAGGAAACCTACAGTATATTTAATAAACTTCCTAAATGCCTTCATCAGAAGTTCTGTGCCATATTAGCCAAACCCCTTGTTATGAAACCATATCATACAACACCACACCATTTAGGAGACTAGTACAGGTACATTATGTTACAATGAATGGTGAAGAAGTGATAGATTTGGTCGCATGCTCCTCCATGCAGCCATATCATGGACAAAAATGGTTTGGGAAATTTCGTAATCAGGTGTCATGGCTTCACAAAGAGGGAATATATAGCAGAATATCAGATAAAGTCAAATTGGTAAGACTTTCCTAAAGTTAGACATTCCCACCTAAGACATTCATGACAAACCATTAATATCTGATGAATATGGATCTAACCCCCGGCACTAGCATCTCCTCAACCTTTGCTTGGTTGTTCCCATAAATTTCATATAATAAGTAGGGTTGAGCCGATCTTGAGATTTCAAGATCGATTTTAAAATCCGATTTCCGATCATTTTCCAGCCGATCTCGATCCTGATCGCGATCATGAAATTTGCTCGATCGCCGATCGAAATCCGATCTTTTCCGAACCCGATCCTCAACCTTAGTCAATGCTTCTCTATGGGAAAAGTCACTTTTAGGATTGAGCCGATCTTGAGATAACCTCCGATCTCGATCCCGCTGGAAAAGATCGGGTCGGAATTTCGATCGCGATCGTGAAATTTACTAGATCGCCGATCGAAATCCGATCTTTTCTGATCCCGATCGCTCAACCTAATAATAAGTAAATTAAGAGAGCTATATAGATGCATGGTGACCTTTCCATTTACTCTCCTCTAACACTGGAGAAAGAGTGTCTGTTTCAATCAGTGCCCATGCTGCTGTGATCACAGGACTTTATTAGCAAATCTAGTCTGCAGAAAGGTTGAGGTGGACCACTGGAAGCTTAAACAATTGCACAAAAAGCTATTTCAATAATGTTCCAGTTCCAGTGTGCCAAAATCAGTCGGCAGACTGCAGGTTGTTATATAGCAGTTTGCAGTCTGCTGCTGAATTAACATGAATGTCATGGATAATATGCATTACTCCAGCTTTAATGCCTTGTTATATGAACCCCTGCTGATATACAGAACACCATGATATCCTGAATTACAGTGTATTATAGAAAATCAATAAGGATATCTTACTCTTCCGGATTCCTATTGTATGAGCAAGTCTGTTATTGCATAAAAACGTCAGCTCCAATTCTCATAGGCCCTTATAGATGTTTGTAGTAAATGGCATTTGTGATATAATCTGTTCTGACACACGTCATTGTTCTGCGACTTATGATCGCTCCTCCAATAGCAACAGTCAAAGATGTTCCTTTGCATGAAGCTTTAAGAATTCAACATCCTCAGAAGATACAAAAAAAAAAAGGTTTCAGCCTCCACCAGTTCCATGTACAACATAATGGGAACTTGAATTGAATGAAGGAGAGAGAGAAAGGCAGTATTTTCCCTCGGGGCAGGCAGCGAAAGAAACGAGGAGGCCTCATTCGGTATTCATGGCACCTCTATTGAGGTGAGAAGGAACATCTCTGAATATGAGGATGCACAGAACACATCCTGACAGCCTGAGACAGCTGCAGGGGTGGGGCGGGAGGCGAGAAGAGAGGATGGAGAACGCATGGGGAAGAGAGGTACAAATTAAAGTGAGAGCTCTGAATGAAAAGAAGAGATACAGAGCAAAAAGGAGGAAATACAGACAAAGAAAGCTGAGTGGGTGTAAGGAGCATAATGAAGAAAGAGATATTCAGCTTGTAGGAGTAGATGGGAGAGCAGACAAAGAAAATGAAGAAGAATGCAAAAACGTGGAGGCTACAGACAAAAGAGATCGCAATCGTGCAACAAATCATCTTATTAAGCTCTTATTTTTATGGAATTTTCTTCAAGAAGCAAGAATCCAACCCTACAGGACTCTCAAGCACAAATAAAGTGCGAGTCTTCAGCTCTAAGGCCCACAGACCCCGTACCCATCCACAAGTCTGCCTGACACTATCCCATTCTCTTGACACCAAGCACCTGCTGAGAAGCCTTAAAATATGCAAAAAGTCAAGATGTTAGCAGATTATTTACTCGTACTTTATGGTTGTCTGGTTCCTGAGCGCTCCTTCTGATGTGCAGGAAGGGAGCTGCAGCTAGTTACAGATGACATGAGTGATGTTTCTTGATTCACTCTGATCTATTTAATTGCATCCTGAGACGACTGGCTGCTCCTGCACATGCTGGATGGAGCTAGGAGATGGCACTGTCATCGCAACGCTCAATTCCATAGTGGAAAACAAAGTTGTTTTGCTTATTCCACAAGTATAAGGAGGGCCAAAAGCGAGAATGAAGTTGTTCATGTAGAAGAAACTTTTCCCGGGTGGAATGATCACAGAGACAATTAAAACCAAAAACAAATAGATGGCATTGCGATATCGGCAGGGTGTGGCCTTATGCAGTCTTCTGTAGGTGACATGTATACAGATGATTTTGGATACAGTTGTTACAGAGCGTTCTTTTGTAATTGGATGAAACAAACAAGAGACAACAAAGCCTAGAATGTACAATGAACATAACGCGTAATATAAATATCAGAACTGGAACATACCACGTACTTGAACATATCAGCCAACTCTTACTTCACTTACTCATCCTCTGCATAGCCATCTATTTTGCCAGAGGCATTACTTGAAGCTCCTGGGCTCCAGTGTTAAGTTTGTAACAGCATCCCCATCTACCATGTGCTATCCATAATACCGGAGTCTTCTTATATTATAGAGAGGTCTTTAGGTCCTCTCAGACTCAGACAGGTGCTATCTCTGCACCCCTATAGCTACTCGCCTGTATTTTGCTACTCATGCTTAGTCAGCATACCATAACCCACACCCAAGAACTCTGTGGCATGGCGTGATACCACCAAAGGAGTAATTTGGAGCTCCTGGACCCAAGTCTGTAATGGAGCCCCTATCTACCTTGCGCCATTTAAAATAGTGGTAAAAAACGGAAATCCAATCCACTTAAAAAGCAGTTACCCACATGAGGGGCAACATGGTGGCTCAGAGGTTAGCACTGCAGCCTTGCAACTCTGGAGTCCTGGGGTTGAATCCTGCCAGGAACAACATCTGCAAGGAGTTTGTATGTTCTCCCCGTGTTTGTGTGGATTTCCTCCCATTCTACAAAGACATACTGATAGGAGAATAAAAAAAAGTACACTATGATCCCTATATGGGGCTCACAATCTACATTTTTTAAAAAAAAGCAGTTACCCACGGAAATCCATAGACTATAATGGGGTCCACCTGGTTAAAGTGGTGCTTGCAGGACTTTTCTCTCATGCGGAATGGGGACAGAATCCGTGAACGGTCACAGATTGCAGATGTGAACCCAGCCTTACTGCCACATCAGTCTTGTTTTTGTACAGACACATTTAGGTGCAGGTCATCATGGTAAGAATTTAGAATATAGAAGTACATCAAGTAAAAATGCAGCTTCAGAAGAGTTGCCATAGTCAGAAGCGGCTGGTGTTTCTATCACTCGCTGGCTGAAAGCTTGTCGATGAAACCACCTTTAATTATACTGGTGTGTGAATGGTTCTGTCATCACAGCTCTTTGTTTTACACGAGTCCTGTACATACTCCGCTTCACATTGTGTTAATCTCTTTACATGTGCTGAAGAACCATGTCTAACACCTCCTTTTGGATTACTCCCTTATCCGAGATGTAGAATGTTAGTGTCCTCTTGTGTGGGCCGCAGCAGACAGATCTAGCAGTGAGACATAACAAAAATATCCGGAAACCATCTACAGCAGAGAGCTGAACAGATAGGAAGCAGGACCTGGGTCCTCATGGAGGGAATTCATATGATCGAAGTGGGATCAGATAATTGGAGGGGTCACGCTAAGCTCACGTCGCCATCGCATCCGCTAGTAGGAACGTGTGCGCAAAACGATTTACTTCATAAAAAATGGAAATTATTTTAAAGGCAGTCAACAGCGCCTTTCTCTACTCTAGACTATTGTGCATGTATGAGTCTATGAGAAAACGGCATGGACAGTATATGAGTAGTATCTCTATGTCATCCATGGCCAACACAGACCCTACAAGGACTCATGATAATGCACAGTCATGTGTATGGGGCCATAGCAAACAATGCTTCAGTGTGCTATCTGGTAAAACGAATTTGCCGGTGCCCAGTGGGTGGTCCTGTTCATGGCAAGTGCTTAGGCTATCATCTGTAAATAATTTGCAGTTCCTTCCCATTTCTCTCGGTTGACACCACTAGTTGACAACAGTCAACTCTCGGAGAGTTCTATGCAATGAGTGATTTTGAACAGCACCTAGGAGGCTCATGGCAGGGATTAGGACCACCCACTGGACACTTTGCATTTTCAATCAGTTTGATTTTCTCAGTAGCTACATTTCCCCTTGAGTCCATGAAGTTATGGTTGAACATGTGTTTCAGACCACATGTGGTTTTATACACTGCTAGAAAGCCGACAGTGCGCTGAATTCAGCACACTGTCAGCTTTTGCGTTATGCGCCCCAGGGCAAGAGATGTCAGTGCCATTACCGATGTCTTCCCATTGTCAGAAGGACATTCCTGACAGTCTGTGAGGAACGTCCCCCTGACAGTACTCGTCCATAGCCCTGCACTGTCATAGGGGACTTTCCTTACCACCCAGCGATGACGCTAAGCTGTGAAGAACGCCCCCAAGTACTAGTCTATGGACAAGTACAGTCAAGAGGGCGTTCCTCACGGCCCAGCTAGACTGCCAGGAACTCCCTTCTGACAGTGGGCAGACATCGGTGCCATTATAACAGCACCGATATCTCTTCTCCCAGGCACATAACATGAAATTTTTAGTGGTATATAAAACTGCATGTGTCTGAGGACGTGAGAGGCCCTCTTTAATACTGTCCTGATAGAGGCAACATTAAAACTATTGCAGAAAGCTTCTCTGTTTCAGCAAAAGCTTTATTTAAAGGGGATGTGTCTTAGGCTAAGTCCACACTTGGTGGAAATACAATGTTTTTGGATGTTGCAGAGACGCAGCAGACAGAAGGGCTGCATTTAATAGTACCAGTAAAAAGTGCGGCATGTTCATTTTACTTGCGGTAATCTTGTGCATTTCCAATGGACTTATAGAGTGGACTAGATAAAAATCAAATATGCAGCAGAAAAGCAATGAAAAACTGAGTTTTTTCACTGCAATCCCATGTGGCCTTAACCTTGGTTTCGCAGCATGTCCGCTGTGGACCTCTTTCGGTAATGTGTTGGTGATATTAGCCAGGATCCCATACACTTTGCAGGTACTTTAATACACCACTTTTGTATGCTACATGGTGCCCCGGTCTCATTGGAGTTTTTAACCATGAACATAAACATCTTTAAATTTGGAGACAATTAAAAGTTTATAATATAAAAATATTTTGAACTTTTGCAGCATATTGAAGATTTCCGCTAACCATCTTAGTGGTGACAGTATTTTGCAATGCCAATAGATTTGACTATGAATGTAGGAATTTTCTTTGGTCTGGCACTTGTCAGAAACACAGCCAAGAATTCCTTATTGTGGCCAGGTTATCTTCTCGTGCAGGAAGACAGAAGCAGGCAAGCGCAGTACATGCACAAGAAGATAACCTCGCCACAATAAGGAAATCATAGGCTGTGTGTCTGGGTTTATGGAAAGTAGTTCCGTCTGTCCCATATGGCTTTTCCCCTTCGCGATTTACACCTGTTTTTGGCTACAAAATCAGCAAACAAAAGCCTGAACAAAAACCTGGAAACCCAGCCTAAGCCTAGTTGCAGATGACCGTATGTATTTTGTGGTCCATAAACCAGTATTCAGTGTTCCACTTTTGCGGACCGTCTGACATCAGTGTGTCTTTAGTATCAGAGCTTTATGTCTGCAAAACTGGACAGTATTGCTTCAGTGTGTCATCCGTATTTGCAGATCCGCGAACATGGATGGCACAGTGAAGCAAAAAATAAAACCCTATGGGTGGCTAGGTTCCACAGAATACAGATGACACATAGACTACATCTGGGTGCCATCCTTGGTTTTTAGTCTCCCAAAGACTGGAGTTTCCCAATGCTGGATTGGCACAGCCATCTTGCCCCTGAGTATGGAGGGATCCGAGAAAACTGGCAAAAATAGGACATTACCTATATTTTGATAGTCCATGACAATCTGTGAATATTCGCATTCACTCCCATTGTTTTTAAAATGACTGTGTGAGGGCCATTAATAAAATGGCTGTTTTTCGTGTGACTAGGACTAGAGATGAGCGAACACTGTTCGGATCAGCCGATCCGAACAGCTCGCACCCATAGAAATGAATGGAAGCACCTGGCATGTACACCGGTCGCCGTCCATTTCTATGGGTGCGTGCTGTTCGGATCGGCTGATCCGAACAGTGTTTGCTCATCTCTAACTAGGACCTAAAAGCACTCCGTTAGGACAGTATCTGCTCCATGTCAACACATACTTTGGCCAAGGCCACAAGTAGCGAAACACAGAAAAAAAAACACTAGAAAAAAAAGCATTGAGGCAGAAATGCATTGTGTTTTTTTTTCCCCCCGTACCATTATACATAGAATTTTCGTTTTTTGTTGTTTTTTGCATTTTCGCAATGTGAGGCTTCAGCTTAATGGTGCGATCTAGTGTACCCCCATATGTGACAACATTTTTAATTTGTTCAACAGGATGTCTTCAGTTTTGTTTTTGTTATTTTTGGTGACTTCCGGACAATCTGAGAGGGTCGGTAATATGGTAGGGGGAAGGGGCATATAATAGAAAACTTTAATTGTCGTGGGAAAGCAGCAAAGGCACAAAGTTGTCATTTTAGGGTGAATCAATAGTCTGCTAAATGTATGTTTAGAAATGTCTGCCTATAATCCACACTTATTAGCCTTCTCCATTAAGGAGGATTATTCTGAGTTATTCTCCAAGGCATAAAAAAATCAGAACAATTATTCAGGTGCATTTTACATAGCAGAGAAAAATAGGATTAGTATGGAGTTGGAGCTGTTCTTATACAAAGCTTGGATTAAACAGACCAATGCACAGCCACAGGCTGATAGGAGGTCTTGTACATAGCAACTAGTGCGAATAAAAAAAAGGAGTTGCTTATAGCAACCATCATTATAGCAACCAACATTAATACTGTCAGGGTGCACCATTGGAGACAATTCCCAAACAAGACGGAAAATGACAAAGTAGAGAGGCTACATTTTGGGATCTGTGTTTGTTTTACTTACAAGATATTGGTATTTATTTGCTTTGCGGCCATTTTCTAACAGTGATTGCAAGAAGATCGGGCCTATTTATTGTCGCCTTTGAGATCTACACAGAGTGAGTTGTCACTGCGTTGGTCAATAACCATGCTTACCACTCAGCTTCATGGCCGGGTGGTAAGGAACTCTCCCTCTCACAGTTCAGCGCAATAGACGCTGCTGTGAGGAAGGGCGTTACTGACTGACTGTCAGAAGCATCCTTCTGACAGTGAAGGGCAACGGCACTGATAGCTCTTCACCAGGGGCACAGAATGGGAAAGCCGATAGTGTGTTGAATTCAGCGCACTGTCGGCTATCTAGCGGTGTATTACACTGCATGTGCCCCAGGTGGTGAAAGGTCCTCCTTAAAGTCTGCAGAGGAAAGATCTAAAAATGAGAAGAAGATAAAAATGCAGAATATAATATGACCAGAAATAGTGTTATGTCTCTCTCTCTTTGGGTAAATGCTCAGTATTGGGATGGATTTTTAGGAATGGCAGGTAGGTTGGTAGTGGGACCTGTCATTCCACCCCCCTCCAGTCCACATTTTGGGGATGTTCCAGCAGCGACTCAGATGCAGAGAGTCTCCTCGTCAAGGAGGTTTAAGAAGTCAGCTCCAGAAGCAGACTCTTGGTAGAGTTTGGCTGGAGAGCGAAAGAGAGGTCATATTTTTGAAGCTGTGTCCTGAATGACACAGCGGCCACAAAATCACGGTGGCAAAATAATGCGGCGTTTACGATCCTCGCTCCCATTGAAATCAATGGGAGCATATATGGCCCGCAAAATCTCACACGGCATATACGTGCCACATCACGCGGCACGTTACTCCATGTGAACTCCCCCTAAGAGTTTAGGGCTAGGGCCCCATGTAGCGTAAATGTCTCAATTCTGGCTAATCTCATCTACACATTGCAGAAACACCAGACAGAAACCAGACGGAGCACATTACACTTTATGGAGTGTACAGGTTTTCATGGGTAACTGGTTTTTTTAGCAAATTGAGTTTCCGTTTTTTCGGGTCCCCAAATGGACCCGAAGAACAGAAACCCAAGTGCTAGTGTGAATCTAGAGTAAGAGACAATCTTCCTGCTCTAAGCTACCTTCGTTGCCATGATCAATTACACAAAGTGCCTTTCATTGAAGTTCAGCTATACACATATATATATATATATATATATATATATATATATATATATATATATATATACACATATATATAATTCTGCCCAATATTTATAGTCTATATGGAGAAGGACCATATGCATCATCCTTTCCTGGCATTCTACAAATATTTAGCATGTGATATTATGTCTATTAATTGAGTATCTGACTCGGAGAACATTTTCTTTATGAGTATAGTACTACATTTTCCTGCAGAAACAATTCCAGGTATGTATGTTGGATATCATAGGTTAATGCAATCTCGCTTTCGAAGAGCCAAGGTAGGAATTGGGAATTTGCTTGAACTTGGTAAGTGTTGAACCTATTAACCTGTCACGCACTTGTGGTCTATGCTGTATTCATGTGTCATACCTCTATTCCATTCTATTACAGAGCTGCTCTCTGGGGGTCTAAACTTTTCTACAGAATTAAAACAAAGCTCTTTACAACAAAGCTATATATTTATTTCATGACTAAGGCTAGAGGTACATAGGGATTTTAGCCGTGACTCCCATCACATAACCAACCATCACGGGTCACCCTGGGGTGACTTCTTCACTGATGACTAGTGAATGGAGCCGTATTGCAAACTCTAGTGTGGCGCGACCACGGTTAAATTAGTTGACCATAGCATTGGTCAACTGTAAATCGAGGATGGAGAATCGTCTGTGTTATAATATGACTCCATTCACTAACATTAATTTGGTCATGTAATGAAAGTTGCACCAAAATCGCTGTGTAGCCCTAGTCTAAACATCACTGTTGTTAAACAGTCAGTATAAATCTTTTTGTCATACAGTATTGCGTGTTCTTTCCCTGCATATAACTTTGTGTTCCCTTCAGACACTGTGGTCACTCCAGACATGTCTTGTCATGCGAAAGTGTCCACGCACAATAAATTGTTAAGTGCACAATTGGTATTCGATCAAATATCAGGCTGTTCGAGATATGTGATTCCAATCGAATACCACACGATAAATGCACTAAAAATTTGTATCCCCTCCCACCTTCCCTGGCGCTTTTTTTGCATCAATAACTGTGCAGGGGAGGTGGGACAGGAACTACGACAACGGAGGCATCGAAAAAAAAATCGGAAAAAGTAATTGGCTGGCTAAATCAGGTGACCTCCACTTTATCCGAATGGTGGATTTCAGATTCGGTTCATATGAGACTGTGAACTATGTGACTGTGAGACAGGGATAGATGTACTGGCAGGGTTAGCTAGGGATTAGTTGATTTAGGTAGGAATGTTACACAAACAGCTCTTTGGGGCTCTATCTCGTGGCAGCCCATTATATGCTAGTCAGGATCCCTGTCACCTTGCGTTATGCGGGAGCTGACTTTTTCTCATAGGAATGCATTGACCAGTGTTGATTGGCCGAATGCCATACAGAGTACAGCATTCGGCCAATCAACGCTGGTTCTGCCAGAGGAGGCGGAGTCTAAGATCAGTCCACAGCAGTCTCCATTGTGGTCCGATCTCAGATGTAGCAGAGTTGAGCGCACAGCTCTGCTACACCTGAGATGTAGCAGAACTGTGTCAATTCTGCTATACCTGAGATGTAGCAGTGCTGTACTCTCAATGATGCTACATCTGAGATGTAGCAGGGCTATGTCAGCATTGATTGGCCCAATGCTGTACACTGTATGGCATTTGGCCAATTAATGCTGGTCAATGCATTCCTATGGGAAAAAGTCAGCTCCCGCATTATTAGTGACGTAATACAGGGACTTTGGCTTGTTAGATGCCCCCAGACATGCTTCCCCTGCTGTCCTAGTTGCATTCCAGAGGTGTTGTCATCATTTCCTGAGGTGTCATAGTGGACTTGGTGACCCTCCTGAGTCGAATAGTGGTTTCCCCTGAAACGAAGCTTTTTTCCCCATAGACTATAATGGGATTCAATATTCGTTCGAATAGTCGAATATTGAGAGGCTATTCGAAATGAATATCGAATATCGAATATTTCACTGTTCGCTCATCTCTTATTTTAACTGATTTCTTCAAAATGTATTCATTATGACATGGGCAGACTTTGTGTTTGAGACCCCATAACATAAGAAGGCCCATAGATCATTTTATAACTGATACAGATATAATCTCTCCTGGAGTCTATGGAGATAGACAGTTCATAAAAGTGACATCTTGTAGCCAACATGCTGATGTCACTAACATGACCCAGAGGCCTGTCAGTCCATTTCCTATTTACAGATTGAAACAGTAGTTTTTCAGTAGTTAACCATACAAGATATATGACTCCATTAATGGTTGGTCAATTTGTAGTATTTGGCACAGTCTCATTGAGCAATGGATTCAGGCTTGTGAAACTGCTTACTCGGTGTTATATTATTTATGTTTAATTATTATAGCCTTATATATATATATATATATATATATATATATATATATATATATATATATATATGTCTATATATATATGTCTATATATATATATATATATATATATATATATATATATATATATATATATATATATATATATATATATCACCCACAGTTGTCCCCAATGTGCTGCTAAGGGCAGAATTAGTCCTAAAGCTTTCGATGGGCTTCCTTTTTGGCTGCCTTAAGAAGCAGAACAGAGTGCGCAGTATTGGTGTTTAACCCTGCTTTCTCTCCCTGTCAGCAACTATTAGTGCTGGGTCAGCTCTGTCTGAGTGTGAAGAAATGGATTATAATACTCAGCATTACGAAGAGACAGCCAGAAGGAGAAAACATAGTTGAAATGGTAAAGATGGTGCAGAGCACCCGACGATATAGCTCTGCTACCTGCATGCAAATGAGAATGTAACAGGTTCCTACAGGCAGTCACCGGCATCGGGATTGTGGCAATATGGCTGCTCAACACAGCCGACAGCATTCTTTTCTGTTCCCAGTGTGCCACTATGTCTTACTTGTCTATTCCCAGACATAGCCACCTTGCAAGTCACCTGGAGAAAGGACACACTTGACATGTGACTTACCACTGTAGATTCCTCTACTACAGCAGATGTTTGTAGCATAGCAGGTCTTACAGACACAGAGAAGTGGCAAAGTAACCGTGCAGGTCTACATGCCGCACTAACCAGCAACACACTTCTGCTACCTATGGTGGAACTTACTGCATGGTGGCCAATAAAGGGGCAGTATCGTGTGTGGCGGGGACAGTAAATGGGAGACAGTAAAGATCATTTTATACCTTGTGGGGGCCAGTAAAGGGGGTGCTATACCATGTGCAGGCTAGTAAAGGGGGCTTTTTATATTGTGGTGACTATTAAAGGGGGTGTTATACCATGTGTGGGCCAGTAAAGGGGTTTATATACCATGTGCAGGCCAGTAAAGGGGGCTTTTTATATTGTGGTGACTATTAAAGGGGGTGTTATACCATGTGTGGGCCAGTAAAGGGGTGCTATACTGCATAGGGAGCCAGGGGCCCTGCGTCATGTCCTGGTTGTACAGTACGTCCTGGTTTTCCTTGTGTGCGTCCTCCTCTACTGCCCCTATCTTTCTTAGAAGTAGTTATGGTCAATGTTTAACTTATTCCCCCCTCCCTCATTTTTTCTTCTTCATCTCTCTCTCTCTCTCTCTCTCTCTCTCTCTCTCTCTCTCTTGCTTTTTCCTTAGCTGTTTTCTGCCTTTCTTTATTCCTTCTGGCCTACTCTTCTCCTCTCTCAGTGACATGATCTCTGATCATCCACCAGTCTGGGTTACTCATACGTATACTGACTTATTCTTACTGCCTCACTAGCTCTTGCATGTCGGCCTCGTAGGATATGTTGTTCTCTTTTTGTTTCTATTCTGCACTTCACGAAAAATCCATATCAAATGGGTGACCGGTATGTTTGTATTATGTATTGATGGCAATTGTATTCCAGGTATCAGGCATACAGTTACCTCTCCAAAAGACCACCTAGCTATCTTCTTTAAGAAGACCACGTCTCTGGAAGACCATTTTCCTACAATTTTAGGTGGTCGTCTCAAAGAGATTTCACTATACAGTCTTTTGCCTGTTGTGTTCTCGCTATACTTGTTGCACCCCCTTGAGGAGTATGCATCAGGCACATCTCTGTATAATACATTTCTGTGAGCTTCTTGAGAGTAATGTCATTGAGAGTCACCTGAGCTCGCTTTAAATAATGAATATTCATAATGAAATATGTAGCCGGTGCCGAAAGCCCTCAGAGACTTTAGTGTTCCAGTTCTGTGACCAACATTGTGTGACGGCGGTGCAATTTGCACAGCTGTAGTCTTCCAAGCCAGAGGTTGCTGCAGTCTGCCTGCCTCAAGCATGATTACTTTAATACCATGCAAGATCTTCAGGCTGGCAGGGGGCAGACTCATGGTGGCGGAATTGACTACCTGGCATGACTCTTATCTCAGATTCACTAGGTTGTTAAAGTTTCAGGTGCCAAAAATAGGTAATATGTTTCTCAGTGGTGACTCTAAAGATGTGCTAATAAGACAGGAACTGCTAGATAAACAGGTACTAACACATATTTTATAGCATATATTAAGGAGATTTCCATTGCTTTGACATAAGGGTAAATCTAAAGAAACATATGGTCATGAGCTGCTCTTTCAAGCAAAACATTGGTCATGGGGATTTTGACATGGAATTAGGAGTTATAATTTTGGGGGGATGAACAAATGTATCTTTCTAGTACCTGCCTTATGATGACTAAGAAAGTCAAAAGGGAAGAGACTTCAGACTTGACTCTTCTCTTTGTACATCCTTTTGTATTTCCATTCGTAGAGAATATTTTCATATGACTTTAGTACTGTAACAATATACAATGTCAGAAATGTCATGCTTCACCAGATAAAATCGTTCAGTCCTTAGAAGGAATCACCACCACCATCCAACTCAAAAGATACCTGCCAATTTATACCAGCTTCTAAAAGAATATGATAGAGGGAGAGAAGCTGAACTCTATGATATATAGGAATATATGATAGAGAGAGAGAAGCTGAGCTCTACGATATATAGGATTATATGATAGAAGGAGAGAAGCTGAGCTGTGTGATATATAGGAATATATGATAGAGGAGAGAAGCTGAGCTCTGTGATATATAGGATTATATGATAGAGGAGAGAAGCTGAGCTCTGTGATATATAGGATTATATGATAGAGGAGAGAAGCTGAGCTTTGTGATATATAGGGTTATATGATAGAGGAGAGAAGCTGAGCTCTGTGATATATAGGATTATATGATAGAGGAGAGAAGCTGAGCTCTGTGATATATAGGATTATATGATAGAGAGAGAGAAACTGAGCTCTGTGACATATAGGGTTATATGATAGAGGGAGAGAAGCTGAGCTCTGTGATATATAGGGTTATATGATAGAGGAGAGAAGCTGAGTTCTGTGATATATAAGGTTATATGACAGAGGAGAGAAGCTGAGCTCTGTGATATACAGGGTTATATGATAGAGGAGAGAAGCAGAGCTCTGTGATATACTGTATAGGGTTATATGATAGAGGAGAGAAGCTGATCTCTGTGATATATAGGGTTATATGATAGAGGAGAGAAGCTGAGCTCTGTGATATATAGGGTTATATGATAGAGGGAGAGAAGCTGAGCTCTGTGATATATAGGGTTATATGATAGAGGAGAGAAGCTGAGCTCTGTGATATATAGGGATATATGATAGAGGAGAGAAGCTGAGCTCTGTGATATATAGGGTTATATGATAGAGGAGAGAAGCTGAGCTCAGTGATATATAAAGCTATATGATAGAGGAGAGAAGCTGAGCTCTGTGATATATAGGGTTATATGATAGAGGAGAGAAGCTGAGCTCTGTGATATATAGGGTTATATGATAGAGGAGAGAAGCTGAGCTTTGTGATATATAGGGTTATATGATAGAGGAGAGAAGCTGAGCTCTGTGATATATAAGGTTATATGACAGAGGAGAGAAGCTGAGCTCTGTGATATATAGGGTTATATGATAGAGGAGAGAAGCTGAGCTCTGTGATATACTGTATAGGGTTATATGATAGAGGAGAGAAGCTGATCTCTGTGATATATAGGGTTATATGATAGAGGAGAGAAGCTGAGCTCTGTGATATATAGGGTTATATGATAGAGGGAGAGAAGCTGAGCTCTGTGATATATAGGGGTATATGATAGAGGGGGAAAAAGCTGAGCTGTGTGATATATAGGGTTATATGATAGAGGAGAGGAGCTGAGCTCTGTGATATATAGGGTTATATGATAGAGGAGAGAAGCTGAGCTCTGTGATATATAGGGATATATGATAGAGGAGAGAAGCTGAGCTCTGTGATATATAGGGTTATATGATAGAGGAGAGAAGCTGAGCTCAGTGATATATAAAGCTATATGATAGAGGAGAGAAGCTGAGCTCTGTGATATATAGGGTTATATGATAGAGGAGAGAAGCTGAGCTCAGTGATATATAAAGCTATATGATAGAGGAGAGAAGCTGAGCTCTGTGATATATAGGGTTATATGATAGAGGAGAGAAGCTGAGCTCTGTGATATATAGGGTTATATGATAGAGGAGAGAAGCTGAGCTTTGTGATATATAGGGTTATATGATAGAGGAGAGAAGCTGAGCTCTGTGATATATAAGGTTATATGACAGAGGAGAGAAGCTGAGCTCTGTGATATATAGGGTTATATGATAGAGGAGAGAAGCTGAGCTCTGTGATATACTGTATAGGGTTATATGATAGAGGAGAGAAGCTGATCTCTGTGATATATAGGGTTATATGATAGAGGAGAGAAGCTGAGCTCTGTGATATATAGGGTTATATGATAGAGGGAGAGAAGCTGAGCTCTGTGATATATAGGGGTATATGATAGAGGGGGAAAAAGCTGAGCTGTGTGATATATAGGGTTATATGATAGAGGAGAGGAGCTGAGCTCTGTGATATATAGGGTTATATGATAGAGGAGAGAAGCTGAGCTCTGTGATATATAGGGATATATGATAGAGGAGAGAAGCTGAGCTCTGTGATATATAGGGTTATATGATAGAGGAGAGAAGCTGAGCTCAGTGATATATAAAGCTATATGATAGAGGAGAGAAGCTGAGCTCTGTGATATATAGGGTTATATGATAGAGGAGAGAAGCTGAGCTCTGTGATATATAGGGTTATATGATAGAGGAGAGAAGCTGAGCTTTGTGATATATAGGGTTATATGATAGAGGAGAGAAGCTGAGCTCTGTGATATATAAGGCTATATGATAGAGGAGAGAATCTGAGCTCTGTGATATATAGGGTTATATGATAGAGGGAGAGAAGCTGAGGTCTGTGATATATAGGATTATATGATAGAGAGAGAGAAGCTGAGCTCTGTGACATATAGGGTTATATGATAACAGAGGGAGAGAAGCTGAGGTCTGTGATATATAGGGTTATATGATAGAAGGAGAGAAGCTGAGGTCTGTGATATATAGGGTTATATGATATAGAGGGAGAGAAGCTGAGTTCTGTGATATATAGGGTTATATGATATAGAGGGAGAGAAGCTGAGGTCTGTGATATATAGGGTTATATGATAGAAGGAGAGAAGCTGAGGTCTGTGATATATAGGGTTATATGATATAAAGGGAGAGAAGCTGAGCTCTGTGATATATAGGGTTATATGATAGAGGGAGAGAAGCTAATCTCTGAGATATATTGGTTTATAGGATAGAGGAGAGAAGCTGAGCTCTGTGATATATATGATTATACCATAGATGGAAAGAAGCTGAACGCTATAGGATTATATGATAAAGAAGAGACGCTGAGTTCTGTGATATAGGGGGTTATATGGTATAGGAGAGAAGCCATGCTCTGTTGAATATAGGTTTATATGATACGGGGAGAGAAGCTGAGCTCTGTGATATATACAGTTATATGATCCCTGTATGTGGGCAGAGTAAAAAGGTTTATACTGTCTTTCCTTTCTCCTTCTATTATTTGCAATGTAAGTTAGTGATAGACAATCTGAAAAGGGAGCATCTGACCCTATTTTACAGGTATTTGGCACTGAAAACAGGGTTGAAACTGGGGTGGATAGCCACACAGCTCCATATGGAAAAAAAATATTGTAAAAATCAACTTGGTAAAACAAAAATACAAAAATACGCTAGCTTTTTTTTCTATCTCCAACTGAACATACCCATGCGTACTAATCTCAGTTAGGGCAGTAGAAATTACCCAACAGGTTTACTATTAGCCCTTGAGACCCTGTGTATAATAGATACGAGACCCTTCACCAAGTTGCCAGTGCTGTCACAGTTATTGTATACCATATGTATGTATTACAGCACAAATGTGGCGGCATAATTTTGTTATGCAGCTAATCTGTCATTCCACCTGAGTAAGGAGCCCTTAGGACCCCTTAGGGATAGAATCAAGATGAATTTCTTTTACAATCCTCCTTATAGCTGCAATACTGGCAATATGAGATTGATGAAGAAACTAAAAATGTCTTAATTAGCATCCAATGTCCATGATCTAATGATGACAATGTCCATGATCTAATGATGACAATGTCCTATTTTACATGATAGCGTTTTGTATGGACAAGCTGAACACTGTGTATATGGAATGTAAATGGCGGCTTGTTCCTTTATCCCTTTAGCTGAGCTCTCTTTGTATTCTCCTCCTTGCTGTCTGGTGCCCTGACCTTTTGAAAGCTGTTCCGATTAGAGTTAAGAATTTATCTCCTCTCGGTGAGGATGTTGGCTCCGACCAGCTGTCCTGTTCATGACTTGCTGACTATTTTTAGGCCTGTTTGTTCTCGAGAAATTTATTGTGAGGAAAAGGCTCTGTGCCTAGCAGAAAGGGGCAATGCAAGGAAATCAATGTTCCTGACCAGTCCACTTTACCCTGCGAATATTAGACAGCTGCCTATACATCATTCATCCTATGAAAGAACAAAGCATTATCATACAAGTGATTCCACCATATCCACCATGGAAAACGTATTTGCATATCTTTTCCCAGAATTCCTAGGCCTGGCTAATAAGTCTCCCTAACATACTGTAGATCAATCGTTCTCAACCTGCGTTTCATGTACACCAGGAAGGTACGGGTATGCACCAAGGCTCAGAATCACTGGTCAAGATTACATGCCAGTAGCACCCTGCGTACTTTAAAAGCGCAATAACTCCTTCCATAAGTAGTGACAGAGGCTCTCATTGCAATAAGTAGTGCCCTGGAAAAGTGGTGAGCTGAATTCCTCACTTCCCACTCCCTTTCTGTTCCAGGCGTACAGCAGGTCCCATAGCAAAGAGGAAGCATGGCAGAGTAGGGAGTATTGAATGGAGCTCACCACTCACTCCCAAGGCGCCAATAACTTCAATGAACGTCACCATCAGTAATGATGGAAGTGCCCATTGCACTTCTAAAGGATGGCACCCACAACCATACGAAGGCTTCTGTCTAGTGCAAGGGGTCCAGCATGTAGTTCAGCATGTAATATAAACATCAGCTAGGTTTGGGGGCACTCTGGGGTCCATAAAGTTACATGTGAGACCAATATGGATACTATGGGAAACATTATGTTGTATTTGGGTGAGCTATGGAGGCCTATATATTGGATTTGTGGGCATAGCAATATACAGTAGGTACTAGTATGTTACATGTAGGGACACAGTGGCAGCCATTTCATAACTGTTCTAAGTCATATAAGTGATCTCTACTTTGAGGGTACTCACTTGTGACTTTTCCTTACTAGGGGGTACTTTTCTTGAAAAGGTTGAGAAACCCTGCTGTGGCCACACTTCATGTGGACTGATTGATTTAGTGCTGGGTGTCATGTATAATGTAGGATCTGTGCTTTATCTGTATGTTGTGCATCTGTGCTACTTAGTATTTGTGTGATATTTATTGTACTATGCTTCAGCCTGTGAATAGTCACGTGAATGCTAGTTTTCAATCAAAAACTTGTCAGGGTTTTTTTCCTTCGCTATCTAATAACAGAATATGACAGATGGAGAAATAATAAATTCTGACAATAAGTAAATTCTGACCGGACTCCTAAGAGTCAGTGAGAGTCCTGCTTACGGATACCTTCACGGTTAGCACTTTTATGGGGGTTTGAGTGTATGCGAGGTAAGTAGGACTTTCACTGCAAAGGGTGATCCCTTATTGTGCAGTTTCATGGACCGTCTGTACTGAATGATCCCCAAATCCTCCCCTTTACTTTTGAGTAACACCCGAAGTGTTCTCCTTGATGGGCAATAGAATTGTCATTCAGGAACAAAGGACAGGAGCTGGAGCATTTAGTGCTGAGAGCATAAAACACCCACCAGTAAGAGACGGCCAATGTACTTAAGATTTCAGGCCCTTCGAGGAATGAAACATGCTTTCTCGAATACGCAATGTTTAATTTTCTTTACATCACCAATCTAGCACTGTGAGGGGTCAAAACTCTTGATAGACACCCTTTAAACCTTCTTTGATCATTTAGTTCTTTAGGGAACCTCAAAAGAGACCATTACGTAAGAAATACACATTAAGAGGCAAGAGCAAGATTATTCTAATGAGCTAGGAGGACGACGTGTATGCATCTTCAGAGGAATTAATTGGTTTCCAGATGGTCGCATAAATAGTCGATCTTTACAACGAGACTTTTTTACATTGCTTTGCGGGTTTGGTAAGATTTTATTTTTAAAGACTCTTCTTGCAAACCACATAGTCAGCCAGCCATAGTAAAAACTACAATGAAACAAGTAAGATGTGTAGTGTAATAAAAGCACTTTTGACATCATTTGACCCTTATAATTAATGTAGTCCACAAATGATTATTCTTCAAGCAATATAACTTCTGAATAGCCGATGTCAGTTGGATTTCTGTTTGATATTTGTGACCGCCAAAGAGGTTAAAGGTCATACCAGGTTTGTATAATATATATTTTTGTTACGTCTAGGAGGAGTTAAATAGGCACCAACTTTTCAACAAACTTTTCACCCAACTATAAGTTTGTTGAAAACCAAACTATAACAATCCTTTGCACCCGAGCCTAAGGATGGGTGAACCTCTGAATATTTGTTCGGACAAAACAATCCATCAATTCACTTTGGTCCAAAATTGTTTGATTAGAACTGGATGTGAAATTATTATACTTTGACGGTCTTGTCATGATGTCTTGATGCCCATGTCACTGCTGAGGACCAATCACAGGCCTGGTTTTTTTGTGATTTCACACAAGAGCACCAGACGCCGGCTCGGGTACTCTTTTGAGACGTCACGAAGGAGCAAAAAGCAGATTGTCAGATACTGCGAGGAGGCCTGAAAGACATTACGAAAGGTGTACTTTTTTTTAATCTGTTACACCTCCCTTGGGTCTATTACTATGATACACTGAAATATCTGCTGAATTCCTTCTTGTTAGAAGTGTTAGAAGTAGACAGACTGTTGATTACAGAGATGTCATATTACAGATCACAATAGAAATCTATGGAGACAGTAGGGGAGAAGTGAGCAGAAGTAGAGAGAGAGAAAAGATACAAGCATATAAGAGACTGCAGCCAACTAAATAGGAAGTATTTTATTGCACCCCAAGTGCTTTATTCACTTTATTCACTACTTCTATATAATGTCCTATATGGTGCTTATGTTTCTCAATGAGGAAAAATTATGGAGCAGATTCTCCTCTTCTTTCTGTGTGCAGTCTATGATAGACATCATAACAGGTAAGCAGAGAAGTAAAAATGGAAGATGGCACCTGCAGAGAGGAAAACTAATAATATAGAACGTAAGTCACATAAGGGCGAGACATAGTGTTATGCCTCAAGTGCTACCTATATACAACACTTTATTTTATATCCTGTCTATGATTGCAGTTCCCTATAGACTAGCTAAGTAAGAGCTGAGTCCATAAAAGGCTGCGTATAGGCAACAGATGCAATATAAAATAATCTTTTATCATTTGTGGGTGACTTGGAGACATTCCGTCTCTTCTGTTGCCGATAAACTAACAAATGGACTTAGTTTTCTTGAAGCAGATTGCAGGAAGAGGCTCAGATGCTAGAAGTCATTATTTACATTCGTTTCTGGGGAAATTAAGGCTGAGCTGGCAGTATAAGCTACTTTTCTGGTAATCTACAATGTTCTTTGCTTTGAAAAGCCATTTGTGCAACATGTAAGTGTACCATCATTCCAATCTATTTAAAGTACCAACATTTGGAACATAAAAAACCTATTGATAATCATAAAACAAGCAGTGAGCAGAAAGCCCAGCATGTAATATTAAAGATAAATTGATAGAAAGAGACAATGCTGAGGTCATTTCATCAAAGTCATGAAATGATGGAGGAAAATTGTTCCATGGGCTTTTACAGTCTTGGCCCGGATAATGTGAATATTCATGGAAATGAAATCAGATGAATCTCGGCACAAAATGAAGTTCTATTTTATATTATAGAAACGGATTTATGTACCGCAAAAATCCCTTTGTTTGTAATCAAATATTTGTGCACGAAGGTGACGGATTTCTCTGTGCTGAGGATTTTAAAGGGACTGTCCCCAAACATGGCCAATGGCCACCACCGTGTTACAGAACACATTGCAGAGGTAAGCATGCTATCTTTGTTAGGTATGTCACTTCTTTGTAGATTTTGAGAAACCATGGTGGCTCAGTGGTTAGCCTTGCAGCACTGGAGTCCTTGGTTCGAATCCTGCCAAGAACGACATCTGCAAAGAGTTTGTATGTTCTCCGCATGTTTGCATGAGTTTCCTCCGGGTACTCTAGTTTCCTCCCACACACCAAAGACATACTGATAGGGACTGTAGATTGTGAGCCCTATATGGGATAGTAACTGTCAATGTCTGTAAAGCGCTGCGGAATATGATGGCGCTATACAAGTAAGCATAATAAATAATTACTTTGAAGTCTTTTTGAAATGAGGCAGTTGGTGCACTTTGGGTGGGAACAATGCTCTTGCTGATCAAGCAGGATGAGTAATGGGGAGGAAACTCACTCTAAAATCTCACTTGAATCCATCTTGGTCTCCCAAGATGTACTGCAACTCACAGAGGTGTAAAATTACAAGTAACTATAGGCATCTAAGAACAGAGGGATAAGCGAGTGTTAGACCTGTAAAAGAAAAGGTGAAACACAGAAACACGAGAGTCTGCAGCAGCTAATAATAAGTTTTCTATCTCACCCCAAGTGCTTTAGTCACACTGGTACTGTTCAGTACATCTCTGTAATGTCCTCTGTTTTGTTCCTGAATGAGTAAGTGAGTGAATGAGAGTAAGGGAAGCTTCAAGCAGAGATTATTAACAATTCACAAATCTAACTTTGCGGCATTGCCTGAAGGATGGAGTGAATACCTGAAAGTGCCGGTTATTTAAAATTAAGGATGGAAAGCTGGGATTTGTGCCAAAAGATGGACCCCTGCCAAAAAGGATAACTGTTGTCATATCTTTCCATAAGGAACAGGTGCTACTGTACCTAGGCTCATATAACTATGTAGCTTGTTCCATCCATTTACTCTAAATATACAATACATTTATGTAGTGCTGTGACATTCATTCACACACAACAGCTTTCTTTCCAATTTTTGCACTTCTTCCATTCACCTGAATTGGACACAAATCTGTTATGTGTGAATTTATCCTAAACAAGGCTTATTTACATAATGATTTTGCTCTTAAAGAACAATGAATTGCACATTTCCCTAACTTCCTATCATGTTTCCTACCTCAGTCTTTTGATCATTTGGCATTGACTCAGCAGGGTTAAAAATGGTTTCTTTCTTTCTCAGCCTAAGTATAGACACAAATTGTTCTCAAATATGTCTAGTCTTAGTTCTAGGGGCGAAAACACACAATGCAGCGCCAGCCGCACGCTGGTCCATACTGCCGATGTTTGCACTTACCTTGTCAATCATTTATCGATTATTGCAGGTTCAGCTGGTAACTGCTCAACTACACATCTGATGCACACTCGGCACTGCTACATCAGATGTAGCAATCTGATGTAGCAGAGCCGAGGGTGCACTAGAACCCCTGTGCAAACTCAGTTCACGCTAATAGAATGCATTGGCCAGCGCTGATTGGCCAATGCATTCTATTAGCCCGATGAAGTAGAGCTGAATGTGTGTGCTAAGCACACACATTCAGCACTGCTTCATCAAGCCAATACAATGCATTAGCCAGTGCTGATTGGCCAGAGTACGGAATTCGGCCAATCAGCGCTGGCCAATGCATTCTATTAGCCCGATGAAGTAGAGCTGAATGTGTGTGCTAAGCACACACATTCAGCACTGCTTCATCAAGCCAATACAATGCATTAGCCAGTGCTGATTGGCCAAAGTACGGAATTCGGCCAATCAGCGCTGGCTCTGCTGGAGGAGGCGGAGTCTAAGGTCGGACCTGAATGGAGACTGGTGTGGAGCGATCTTAGACTCCGCCTCCTCCAGCAGAGCCAGCGCTGATTGGCCGAATTCCGTACTCTGGCCAATCAGCACTGGCTAATGCATTGTATTGGCGTGATGAAGCAGTGCTGAATGTGTGTGCTTAGCACACACATTCAGCTCTACTTCATCGGGCTAATAGAATGCATTGGCCAGCGCTGATTGGCCGAATTCCGTACTCTGGCCAATCAGTGCTGGCCAATGCATTCTATTAGCTTGATGAAGCAGAGTGTGCACAAGGGTTCAAGCGCACCCTCGGCTCTGATGTAGCAGAGCCGAGGCTGCACAAGGGTTCAAGCGCACCCTCGGCTCTGATGTAGGAGAGCCGAGGGTGCACTTGAACCCTTGTGCAGCCTCGGCTCTGCTACATCAGAGCCGAGGGTGCGCTTGAACCCTTGTGCACACTCTGCTTCATCAAGCTAATAGAATGCATTGGCCAGCGCTGATTGGCCAATGTATTCTATTAGCCTGATGAAGTAGAGCTGAATGTGTGTGCTAAGCACACACATTCAGCTCTACTTCATCGGGCTAATAGAATGCATTGGCCAGCGCTGATTGGCCAGAGTACGGAACTCGACCAATCAGCGCTGGCTCTGCTGGAGGAGGCGGAGTCTAAGATCGCTCCACACCAGTCTCCATTCAGGTCCGACCTTAGACTCCGCCTCCTCCAGCAGAGCCAGCGCTGATTGGCCGAATTCCGTACTCTGGCCAATCAGCACTGGCTAATGCATTGTATTGGCGTGATGAAGCAGTGCTGAATGTGTGTGCTTAGCACACACATTCAGCTCTACTTCATCGGGCTAATAGAATGCATTGGCCAATCAGCGCTGGCCAATGCATTCTATTAGCGTGAACTGAGTTTGCACAGGGGTTCTAGTGCACCCTCGGCTCTGCTACATCAGATTGCTACATCTGATGTAGCAGTGCCGAGTGTGCATCAGATGTGTAGTTGAGCAAAACTGACTCAGCACTGCTAAGTCTCTGCATTCGCATAGGAATGCATTGGCCAGCCTTCGGCCAATCAGCGCTGGCTCTGCCGGAGGAGGCGGAGTCTAAGGTCGGACCTGAATGGAGACTGGTGTGGAGCGATCTTAGACTCCGCCTCCTCCAGCAGAGCCAGCGCTGATTGGTCGAGTTCCGTACTCTGGCCAATCAGCGCTGGCCAATGCATTCTATTAGCCCGATGAAGTAGAGCTGAATGTGTGTGCTTAGCACACACATTCAGCTCTACTTCATCAGGCTAATAGAATACATTGGCCAATCAGCGCTGGCCAATGCATTCTATTAGCTTGATGAAGCAGAGTGTGCACAAGGGTTCAAGCGCACCCTCGGCTCTGATGTAGCAGAGCTGAGGGTGCACAAGGGTTCAAGTGCACCCTCGGCTCTCCTACATCAGAGCCGAGGGTGCGCTTGAACCCTTGTGCAGCCTCGGCTCTGCTACATCAGAGCCGAGGGTGCGCTTGAACCCTTGTGCACACTCTGCTTCATCAAGCTAATAGAATGCATTGGCCAGCACTGATTGGCCAGAGTACGGAATTCGGCCAATCAGCGCTGGCCAATGCATCCCTATGGGAAAAAGTTTATCTCACAAAAATCACAATTACACACCCGATAGAGCCCCAAAAAGTTATTTTTAATAACATTCCCCCCTAAATAAAGGTTATCCCTAGCTATCCCTGCCTGTACAGCTATCCCTGTCTCATAGTCTCAAAGTTCACATTCTCATATGACCCGGATTTGAAATCCACTATTCGTCTAAAATGGAGGTCACCTGATTTCGGCAGCCAATGACTTTTTCCAATTTTTTTCAATGCCCCCAGTGTCGTAGTTCCTGTCCCACCTCCCCTGCGCTGTTATTGGTGCAAAAAAGGCGCCAGGGAAGGTGGGAGGGGAATCGAATTTTGGCGCACTTTACCACGTGGTGTTCGATTCGATTCGAACATGGCGAACACCCTGATATCCGATCGAACATGTGTTCGATAGAACACTGTTCGCTCATCTCTAGTGTTAACAACATCTTCCAACAAATACAAAGTTGTCTTAGTGACGTTTATTTGACCCGATGGTGACAATAGTCCTATCAATTTGCATTTACATCCACAAAATAAATCTTCTCTTCAAGCGAAATTGTCCTGACAGCCTGTGAGGTTATGTGAGCTCCGCAAAGGTCGGCTGTGCACATGGCGGTATTACTGATCGGGATTTTAGAAAGAAGAAGGAATTGAACTGTTAGGAGAACATTGATCCTTCCGTTACAAGCAAGAGAATTTAGACAGATGGCATATTAGAAAAGTGGCGAAATAAAATTAATGAAGATTTTGCACTTGTTGGAAAACTATTTCCATATGTTATTTTTTACAAACCAGGTGAAATTTTACATCTACAAATGTAGATTATTGACGCTCCATTTGATTAACTCGTGTAAAGCTAGACTTTTTTTTTTACGTTTTTTTTTTTTTTCCTGGTAAATTTACACTTAACTCTACTTAAAAGTATTCACATGGTGACTTGCACCGCAGGCCGTAAACCTGTCTCTTTCGATCTTTGGGGTGGTAGCGTTTAAGGCTGCCTTCACACGGAGTAACGCCAGCTGCCATTCACAGCTGTACACGCGAGCACTGCGGAAGGCTCCCTAACACTTACCATTCACTTCAATGGGAGCGCTTGTAACGCCGGCTTTACGAGCGCTCCCATTGAAGTGAATGGGAAGTGTTTGGGAGCCTTCCGCAGCGCTCGCATGTACGGCTATGAATGAGGATTTTTACAAACCCGACGTTACTCCGTGTGAAGGGAGCCTAAAGCTGCATGGAGGCAATGGAGACACTTCAATTGAAGCTGAGGCAAAAAAAAATCTGATTTTGGTTCAGGTCCCGCGTTGCGGAGACGTAGTTTTCTTTGTTGAAGATTTTGATGAGGTTTTTCAAGCTAAATCCAGGAGTGGATTGAGCAAAAGATAGAAGTATAAGAACGTCCTATATATTTCCCATTCCTTTTGTAGCCATTCTTAGCATTAGCTCAAAAAACTGCAACCAAAAAAGCTGCATTTCCGCAACGTTGGGTGGTTTTTGCTGCTGTGTCTTGGCTATTAATTCTGCAGTGTGTTTATTCCGCCTTGGCTTCATGCACATGACCATAGGTAGTGTGCAGGTCTATTACAATGCAATGGATGGCACACAGATTGGCATCCGTTTGGCACACAGATTGACATATGTACACCATCTATATTTTTCATGGACCCATACACTTGACAGGATGGACTCTTATTCCTATCTCCTAAAAGGCAAAATGGTCACAGCCTAAAACACACCAGGTACATATAAGAAAAACGTTTCAGCTTACATGTCAAGCACAGCGAGAATGTTGAAGAGGCGTTGTTCCAGTGCAAGGAAAGCCTGGTCCAGCAAAGGCAATTTTGTAATGGCAAGGAGAGAGATTTTTCCAGCACTATGAGACCTCTTGTATGGTTAAAAATGTAACATTTATTCTGGAGATATACTCCCATTAAAAAAGTCCATATATATATACACATCAGAAACGGGGTGCAGACAGGATGGATGGGAGTCGAAAAAAACGACGCGTTTCGAGGTGTTCGAGGTATGTCGCCCCTGTGGGTGTTCTGTCTCTCAGTCACATGACCAACTCTATTTTACTGAATGGAGCTGGGGAATCCATTATGTCACAGAGCTGGAATGACTGCCGGGGAGACAGAGGAACAAGAGTTTTGGTCTTCACTGCAGCCCTCCGCGAAAGTAATAAATGGGAGTCTGGGGGACCAGGGTGCACATAAGTAATAAAGCCTATCCAGTGCAGGGAAGGCGATGGCAAACTTTATTCTTCCTTGGATAACTTCTTAAAGGTCTGCATATAAGTACTCAATCCTATAGTCCATGGTGGGACCATTAAAGGATTATCTTATACTCAAGCAACAACTTTGTGTTGTATATCCATTCCCTTACAATAGTGACATATTGCTGTTAGAAGCTGCAAGCATTGCACTAAATACGGACATTTTTATGAGAAGCTCATGGTCAACTTTACAGAATTAGTCAGTTGCAGTTATCCAAGGAAGACAAATGGCTCTGTTGTTATGACTCATTGAAAATATGCAAGACTTGGCAAGACTACACAACAAACAGCAATTTCTAAAGCCCCGTCTAATTCTGCATATCAGAAGTGTACAGTCATTGCTCTTTGGGCTGTCGCAGTAATAATTCATGAGGGCATTGATCATTACGGAAAAAGCTGTGTACAGACTGGAGAAGTCATCCAACAGCTACTAAAACAAGTCACATTCTGAAATGTATCTAGATACCTTGTGAACGGTGCAAGATGTTCAATGTTAATTGAGATAAATTGGCATTCCCTTACGTCCCACCAGCGGCACAATGTGGGGTATTTTCTGCCCCTGTGTGCTGGTAGGACAGGCGGAATTTTTAATTAGCCAGGTTTAATCCCCTGGCTGGTCCCTATAAGAGGGCACCAAACCCCTCCCCCTGCGTGTTTTTTTTCTGTCCTGTGTGTGGACAGGTGGGGAGGACTTGGTGTCCTCCTATAGGGCTCAGGATTTACTTACCGTCCTGAGTCCTGTCCCTCGTCGGCTGTCTGCTTCACTCGGGCTAGGAAGGAAGCAGATAGTCAGCTGCTGCAGCAGTGTTTTTACCCTCCCTCCCTCCTCTTTCCTACCTGCAGCTTTGCAGGTTACAGCCGCGGCGTGCTGAGCTGGAGAGCACCTCCGTCGTGCTCTCCGGCATGTCGGCTTCAGTGCCGCGGACCTCGGGGAGCCGGAACCTTTCTCCGGTTCCCTAGCAGCAGAGGAGGCTTCTTCGGGCGCGTACTTCCGGCGCCTCACTTCCGGTTGCGGCGGCGGCCGCGTCGGAATTCAATGTTGTGTCTCCGGAGTTTGGGGGGACCAACAAGCAGGCAGAGGCAGTGCCTCTGTATCTGTCCCCCCCCCCCTGCTTTTCCTTTTTTCCAGCAGGCAAAGGGTTGCAGGGAGGGGGTGGGGGGGCGGGCTTCAGGCACTTAGAAGGGAGGCCACTGCAGCACTTAGAAGGGAGGCCAGGGCTTTGACTCCTTGCCTTCCTAGCTTGTTCTAGTGGGGCTCCAAGTCTCTACTAGTGTTAGTGCTATCTGCTGGTTGCCTTGCGACTGTTGTGCAGTTCAAGCACCTACGCCTGGTAAGAAATCATATGATTTTTATGTATAAGTTGTACTCCTCTTACCCACTGATTATTGTTTAGGTGTGTAGCGGTTGCTACTTTACCATCATGTCTTCCTCTACCACTCCCCCTGGAGCTCAGGAAAGGAGAAAGTCCTCATCTAAGAGGAAGCACTTTTCCTGTCGTGATTGTGATATCCCCTTGCCTGATGGTAAGTGTACTGGGGGGGGTAGTCTATCTCTCCCTGCGGGAGTGTTTGACAGGCCTTTATGTTCCCAGGGTATGATTGGTCTCGCTGTCGTTCCTGCAGAGGCCCTCCCCCTGAGGAACATTCCCCAAGGGACATTGTGGTATGGATAAAGGAGTACATGGTGAGTACGGTACAGAATACAAGTGGAATGATGGGTTCCTCACTTCTGGTAAGCTCCTCATCCTTGTCTTTTAGGATGAATCTTTAAAGGACATCCGTACCTCCATTACGCAGCTCTCTAAAAGGCAGCGCTCAGAAGGGCGCTCTGCTTCTCTTCCCTCCCTAGAAAGACTTCAGGTGGAGGATGACTCCTGCCCCTCGGAGGCGCAGTTGAGTATGGCCAGCAAACCCATTTTTCCATGGGATAAAACATCAATTTTGCTGAAGGCCATCCGGTCAAGGGACCAGGTTGGCACGGGGGAAGCCTCCGCTTCTACCTCTGGGGGGCAAGGGGCCTTCCAAGTAGATGCAGAACTATCTGCCTGCATGGAACAAGAGTGGAAGTTCCCAGAAAAGGCTCATGTCGCCTCCCGGGTGTTTAAGAACCTATATCCCGTAGACCCTGCCCAGCTGGACCGCTGGGGACCGCCACCAAAAGTTGACCTGGCGGTTGCAAAGATGTCCCGTCGCACCATTGTACCCCTAGAAGATGGGTCTAATTTACAGGACCTCCTGGACAGGAGAATAGACTCATCCTTGAAGAAAGCATACGCCACCGCTGCGGCGCAGTCTAGGGTGGCTATAGCCTCCACCGAGGTGGCGGACTTCCTTCGTGCCCGTTTAGCGCAACTGGAGCAGGATATAGATGCGGGCATTGGAAGGGACGAGATTCTGGCTTCAATGGCGCCGGTACATCTGGCGGCTGATTTTCTGGGGGAATCCTCCAGACAACAGCTACGGCTGGCTGCTAAAACAATGGCCCAGACAACGGCCGCAAGAAGACCGCTGTGGCTTCGTCCATGGAGAGCAGATCTGCCATCTAAGTACGCACTCTGCAGCCTGCCCTTCCAGCCTGGTAGGGTGTTCGGGCGCGGCCTTGACGACCTTATGGAGGGTCTAGCCGATGATAAAGGCAGATCTCTGCCTCAAGCCACCAGAGGCAGAAGACCTCCCCCAGGGAGGGGTCGAGGGGCCACTCCCAGAGCTCAAGCCCAAAGACGCTCCAGGTTCCGGTCCAGAGGCTCTGGCCGGGGGCGTGCCAGGGAGGAGCCAAGAGGTAGGCCGACCTTTTGAGGAGGCGCCGCTCTCTGTGGCCCAACATCCTGTGGGTGGGCGTCTTGCCCACTTTTTCTTCATGTGGAAACAGGTCATCAAGGATCTGTGGGTCTTGCGGGTGGTTCAGCAGGGCTATGCCCTAGAATTCAGTCATCTTCCCCACGATCAGTTCATCATTACTCGTGTCCAGGCTGCTTCCCAACAAGACATCTTGGAGGCAGCCGTTCTGGAATATTGGTCGAAAGGAGCCTTGGAGAAGGTTCCTACTCAAGAACAAGGACACGGAGTCTACTCCCCGGTTTTCCTCGTCCCCAAGCCATCCGGGGGCTCGAGGATGATAATAGATTTAAGGTATCTCAACCGATTCTTAAAGGGGAAACCCTTTCGGATGGACTCCGTAGACTCCGTAACAGTGTTCCTTCAGCAGGACGAAGTAATGGTAACCTTGGATCTAAAAGACGCGTACCTGCATATACCCATCTTCCCTCCACACAGAAGATACCTGCGAATAGCCGTCCAGATATCTGGCCACAGAGAGCACTTTCAATTCACCGCCCTCCCTTTCGGCATTTCTTCAGCCCCATACGTTTTTACCAAGACGATCGCCCCCGTCGCCGCCGCTCTGAGATTAGAAGGCCTCTTCGTGGTTCCTTACTTAGACGACTGGCTCATAAAAGCTCAGTCTACTTCGGTACTCCACCAACATCTTCAGATCGCCGTATCCTTCCTGCAGAAGTTGGGATGGGTGATCAACTGGGAGAAATCCGAGATAGTGCCAGCCACCCGAAGGAAATTTCTCGGTTTTACTCTGGATTCTCAGACCATGCAGATCTATCTCTCCAGCCCAAGGAAGCTCAAAATAGAGGCAGCTGCCCGGTTCCTCTGCAGAACTCGGCGGGTAACGATCCGGACCGCCATGAGAGTTCTAGGCCTGATGTCATCTTCGGCCAGAGCGGTTCCTTGGGCCTTATGGCATTTGCGTCCCCTCCAGAAGGAAGTGTTGAGCGCCTGGAACAGGTCTCCGCAGGGACTGCAAAAGAAGATCTGCCTTTCTCCCAGTACCCGTCTTTCCCTCAGATGGTGGATACACCTGAAAGACGGAAGGTCCACGGTTCCACCAGTGTGGACCCTGCTGACGACAGATGCATCCCACTGGGGATGGGGAGCCCACCTGGACGACAAGACGATTCAGGGCGCTTGGGCGCATCCGGAAGAGGGATCATCCAACCTGAAGGAGCTTCAGGCAGTATTCCTTGCTCTGTGTCACTTCGCCCCACTCCTCAAGGGGAAGGCAGTCAAGGTCCGGTCAGACAACATGTTGACGGTGATATATATATATATATAAACAAGCAAGGCGGCACCAGATCCCCGGCTCTGCAAAGAACCACGAACCTAATTTTCTCATGGGCAGAGAAGATCCTGTCCCATCTATCCGCTGTTCACATCAAGGGCTCCCTGAACATAGTAGCGGATCAGTTGAGTCGGGGTATTACCGTATCCGGAGAATGGTCACTTCATCCAGGAGTGTTCCAACAGATCGTCCAAAGATGGGGTCTCCCAGAGGTCGATCTTATGGCGACCCGACTCAACGCCAAGGTGGAAAACTTCTGCTCACTGTATCAGGAAGACAATCCCCTGGCAGTGGATGCCCTGTCCATCCCGTGGAGGTTCAGGCTGATTTACATCTTCCCTCCTGTTCCCATTATACCCAGGGTATTGATGAAAATAAGACAGGACCAAGTCTCGGGTATCGCCATAATCCCGTTCTGGCCAAAAAGGACTTGGTTTGCCCAGCTCATGAGGATGAGTCAAGGCATATATTGGAGGCTTCCCCCCCTCCCAGACCTGGTAACTCAAGGAGAGCTGCTCTGCCAGGATCTGGGAAGATTCAACTTGACAGCCTGGAGGTTGACCAGTCCCTATTAAGGAATAGAGGACTTTCAAGTGCTGTCCTGAAGACGTTGTCATGTGCCCGCGCAGAGTCAACTAATAAAAGTTACCAAAGGATTGGTAACATTTTTAAGACCTGGTGCCGGGAGCACGAAGTGGACTCTGTGGACCCCCCAGTGGGGGTGATCCTGGACTTCCTTCAGGACGGCCTAGACAGGGGGCTCTCGATCTCCACCTTAAAGGTGCATGTAGCCGCCCTGTCCGCCTGTCTGGGGAGGCGTTTTCTCAAGACTCTCTGGTAAGCACCTTCCTAAAAGGGGCGGGGAGATTGAGACTGGCAGTAACTGCTCCAATCCACAAATGGGACCTCAGCACGGTCTTGACGGCACTATGCGAGAAGCCATTCGAGCCTCTGGAAACAGTGGAACTAAAGTTTCTCACCTATAAGGTGGCATTCCTCTTGGCAGTAACTTCGGCCAAGAGGGTGAGTGAGTTGCATGCTTTCTCCTGTGAGAAGCCATACACTAGTTTCTTTGAGGACCGGGTCCAATTGAGGTATCTTCCAGGTTTTACACCCAAGGTACCCTCCGCTTCCAACAGATGCCAGTTGGTCACGCTTCCGGTTTTTCATCCAGCGCCTTCCACAGCGGAGGAAGTCAAGCTGCACTCATTGGACTTATCCAGATGTTTAGGTATATACATAGAGCGTACTCGCTCTTTCAGGAGAGCAGAAAACCTGTTCGTCAATTTCTTTGGGAAGTTGAAAGGTCTTGCGGCTTCTAAGCCCACCATATCTAGGTGGGTGAAGGAGGCCATCAGAATATCATTCACGGCCCAAGGTTTACCTCCGCCTACCTTTCTGACGGCGCACTCCACAAGAGCAGTAGCCACTTCATGGGCAGAACGATGCGCTTTGCCGCTGGATCAGATCTGCGCGGCGGCATCCTGGAGCTCGGACTCCACTTTCGTAAGGCATTATAGGCTAGCCAGCCATACTGCTGAGGCCTCGGCGTTCGGCCGGACGGTGTTGAGCTCGGTTGAGCGCCAAAACCCACCCTAAGAGGAGAACTACTTGCTATCTCCCCACATTGTGCCGCTGGTGGGACGTAAGGGAATGAGGGGTTATGTAGATAACCTGTTTTCCCTAAGTCCCAACAGCGGCACAAATCTCCCTCCCTAAAGAAAAAAAAAAAAAAAAAATCCGGAGGAGAGTTGAGCATGACATGTACAGCTGGTTCATGCATTTTATTTAAAGCTTATGTGTGTTGTATATAATGATATACGTGTAAACATCACAGTGTTGTATCAGGTTCTGTGAATAGGACCTATTTTTGTCACTTGGTATTAACACGCAGGGGGAGGGGTTTGGTGCCCTCTTATAGGGACCAGCCAGGGGATTAAACCTGGCTAATTAAAAATTCCGCCTGTCCTACCAGCACACAGGGGCAGAAAATACCCCACATCGTGCCGCTGTTGGGACTTAGGGAAAACAGGTTATCTACATAACCCCTCAATCCCTCTAAAGTAAACATTTCACCCAAATGTGTCATTTGTCAACCATCCAATGCACTAATACCGTCTATCTTAGGGTGGTATTAGATGTAAAGATATTTCTAAATAAGAGCTGATCGGCTACAAAGTATGCTGATCTGCGCTCATCTCTGTACCATCCTGATCACAGATCAATGAAGAGCTCGTGCAGGAGGAATGATCCCTAGAATGATTGTTCCCTGGGCGATGTGCATTACATAGGGCGATTTACTCCCTACAGTCTATGATAGTCTGTCCTGCTGATCACCCAATGAAGAAGCAACCGCTTGTCCATTGGATGATTGTCGGTAATATTGCACAGGCTAATTGTTGGGAATCAGTGCTTGTACCAGTGTTCGTTGCGGACAATTGGTTGCTAAATTGCCCTGTCTAATAGGACATTATAACTACCTACAAGACAAGGGCAACACAGCTTGGAAAGTTCCACAATTCCTCATTTTAATCTGTTTTAGTAATAAGATTTTTCTATAAATAAAAATAGGTAAAGAACTTCTTTAATATGGAGATAAGGATGAAAATGTGACAATATAATAATTTCATAGATGAATTATATAGACTGTGACATCAGTGTGAAATCTCCTGACAAATTATGCTGGGAAAGCACAGGATGGTCTGTCTATATAAATATATATATATATATATATATATATATATTTATTTGTGATGGGTAATTCATGAACTAATCTTTAGAGCATCTAACTCATTTAGTTCACTTTCCTGGCAAATATCATGAACTAAAGCAGGAGGGAGGATTGGAAGGAAAAAGGCAGAGATACAGCACAGCAGCGTCCCCTGCAGGCTCACTCACTGGCAGACTACTACTTGCTTTTTAGTTCCTAAAGTTAGTTCAGCAATTCATTCAGTTTAGTTAGTTCACAAGTCACATTATACAGTGCTGCATGGCGTGCTTAAGGCTGTACTGGAGTTCTATTTACTCCTCTAGGTATTTTCTCCCTCTTCTTATTAAGATCTCATAGATTACTACACTGTATGAAACTATTATTAACTTTGCAGCAAAAAAAAAAAAACTCATGGAAAGACCACAGAAGAAATGTATTGTGTTTCTCTCCGCAATTGTACCAGTATTTCCATAGGTATAATTGACATGCTGTTATTTAAAAAAATAAATAAATACATTTTTGAAAACGCAGCTTTTCCACTGTGGATTTTTTTCTGCAATGTGTAGATGGGATTAACCAGAATCCACAGAAATCCACTTTGCAGGTACTGTAAAATGTTGCTCATTTTGCTGCAGTGTTTCCAACACGGATACGGATTCTGATAACTAGGGTCTGGAAGAAAGATCCATAAAATGCTAAAATGTTTTAAAAAAGAAAGGAAGGAATTAAGGAGGGAAGGAAAGGAAGGAAGGGATTAAGGAGGGAAGGAAGGAATTGAGAAGGGAAGGGAAGGAAGGAAGGAAGGAAGGAAGGAAGGAAGGAAGGAAGGAAGGAAGGAAGGAAGGAAGGAAGGAAGGAAGGACGGAAGGAAGGAAGGAAGGAAGGAAGGAAGGAAGGAGGGAAGAAAAGGAATGAAGGAAGGAAGGAGGTAAATAAGAAGGGAATGAAGGAAAAGAAGGAAGGCAGTAATTAAAAAGGGAAGGAAGGAAGGAAGGAAGGAAGGGAGGGAGGGAAAGAGGGAGGAAGGAAATGAAGGAAAGGAAGGAGGGAATGAAGGAAAAGAAGGAAGGAATCAATTAAGGAGGGAGGGGAAGAAAGAAAGAAAGAAAGAGAGAAAGAAAGAAAGAAAGAAAGAAAGAAAGAAAGAAAGAAAGAAAGAAAGAAAGAAAGAAAGAAAGAAAGAAAGAAAGAGGGAAGGAAAGGAAGAAAGGAATTATGGAGGGGAAAAAAGGAAGAAAAAGAAGGAAGGAATTAAGGAGGAAAGGAAAGTAATGAAAAGAAGGAAGGAAGGAGGAAATGAAGGAAAGGAAGGAAGAAAGGATAGGAAAGGAAGGAAGGAAAGAAGAAGGAAAAATAGGTTTAACATAAAATTGGCTTGAATTGCATCCACATTAGATACATTGAAAGCACCAAAATTGCAAAAAATGCAGATGTATGTTCCTGAGGTACCATGAGTAATAAAAATTGTGAAATAAGTAAAATGTACACAAAGTATAAGAAATCAATATAATGCTAATGTCTTCTGCCGGCAATGCATGCTGGGCTTACAGCTGGAGAACGATGCCTGAGCTTACCATTGAGGTTCTTAAGGGAACAGTCTTCTTACAAATAATTTATTAACAGGTCCTTTTTTCTTTCTTTTCCTCCCCGTTTGTGCCCTGGTGAGGAGAACTGCTGGATTTAAAGTAGAACTACTGGAGTGTATAAAAAGAAGCAAGCTGCATCTCCTTCAACCAGCCTGGGAGATTTATGGCTATACTAAATGGGTGTGAAAGCTGTGAGTTCACTGCCTCTGCCCCCTTTGTTTAAGGCATCAAAAAGCATTATGGACTTCAGGAGAAGATTTTCCAATCTAAAGCTATGAAATAGAAATTGTAAGCGGGTAAGGCAGGCAGCTACTTGCCCCATGTAATTCCAGCCATCCATTTGGCTCTCTAGGAAGAGGCAATGAATTCCTTTGGCTACAATGACTTTATATGAGTGGAGGACACAGGGAATGCCTTACTTTATGTCGATTGGTATTTCTATACCATGTTCTCCAATGTACAGAAATCAGATTTGCAGGCCGTTGATTGCCGAGGTTCCTGTTACTATGTAAGTGATGTAAAGCAAAGTGACAGTGTGAGCAATGATCCCATTATAAATCCATTGCATTTCTTTACAAAGTGTGGGACCAGAGAAATCTGGAGGATTCATATAATGGTACATGGTAACAAATACACAAAATCCTCTGACTATATTTGCATTGTATTTAATATCCTTTTTAGCATTGGTATCATTATAAATGCAAATACTACTATCAAGCAGAGGGGAATTTGTCATTGAAGTGTTTCCTTTGGGAATTGTGCTAACTTAGTCCTATAGTAAACTACAGCACGACAGATGTTAAAGCGTTTGGTTAGATGTTATAGACTGGAATATGATAGATATTGGGGGAGGAGGTGTAGCTAAAATTAGGAATAAAGTGTTTTTAGCAGGTAGGATGATGGTAACTATGAATATGGGATGAAAAGCAAATTCTGCGCTGAGCGCAGCTGTATCATGTACATAGACATACTCCCAATATAAGGATGACAGATGGCTTTCCAATACCAGGATCTCCTGTCATATGACAGCTGTTCTGTTCTTGCCTTATCCATTATCCAGTCTTAGAGATACATAGAACCTAACAAGTTGCAAAACTCAAGAGAAAAGAATAAGAACATAGGGGACAAAGCAGTGAAGTGACCACAAGACAGAAGGGACTAGGACCAAAAACACTGAATTGTGTTAAAGGGAAAATGTCACTTGGAAATGCAATGCAATCTGTAGGCAGCGGGTTATAGAACAGGAGAAGGTGAAACTGATTTGTAGAAAATATACCGTATATCAAATGAAAGCTCTTCTCTTTCTCTGGTATGATATTCATAAATTATCCTACAGATATCAGTATTATAGTCTAGGAAATCCCCTTTAAGTGTAAGGCCTCATGTAGCATTGCAAATTTTCCCACAGAACTTTTCACAGAAAGTTCCTAGAGTTTTCCTCTGTAACGTTCTGCTTCAGTTATACCTATGCAGAAACTGACGGTGTTTCCGTAGGTATAATTAACATGCTACAATTTCCAAAACTGCAACGTGTCCGCTGTGTGTATTTTACCGCTGTGTGGGGATGGGATTCACTAGAATCCCTTCCACTACACAGTGACTGTAAAACACTACTTTGTCCCGCAAAGTTTCAACTGCAGGCAAACCACGGCGTTTACGCCACATGGGGCCCCCGGACTAATATGCGTGGTACATACTGTTTTCCAGTTGTAGGTTCTACTGTATATATAACTTACCATATGATGTGGACCTCTGTGGGGTATATCACTGACTCCTACATACTTGCAATAATACACATGAGCGCCAGGTGCACGACTATGTTTACACGGACATGCAAAGGAAGCCCGCCTTATTCAGCTGTTCATTTAGTAGCTTGTGAATTAAGTATAACCAGTAGATCTGTCGCAAGGCTGCAGGGGGAAAAAGTAAAATTAATTTTCAAAGAAATACCAGAAAGGTGTTGAAGCTGATGTGTTCTTTGTTTTTTGACAGAGCCGAGCTCTCCCACGGCTTGTGATTAAAGGTTAAGCGGCCGCTTTCTTCTGTCTCAGCAGCACCACTTACGCATACAATCCTGTCATTTTATTCTTCAGCACTGATGCTTAAAAAAAATAACAAAAAAGGTTCACTGAGCCGTTCTTTCAATCTCCCTGATTCACTCTGTGCAGTTCCACTGAGTCGCTCATATGCAGTGTACCAGGACTCCACAATATCATCTGTGCTTTATATGGCCGTGTTCATTGCTATTACAGTGTGCGTGGCGAACATGCCCAATCCTCAGCGCTATAAATATATTAAAGGGAGTGTGCTGAAAATTTAGGTTTTTTTATGTATTCAAATCAGCTAAATATATCACTTTTTTACTTTCCTATTTCCTAAAAAAAATTATTTTTATTTTCTGTACCATCTTGTCCGAGCTTTAGTCTCAGCATAGTCATAACCAGGGGCATAACTACCAGGGTATCAGTGGTAGCAGCTGCCACAAGGCCCGGGATATTATGGGGTCTAGCGGCAGTCGCTACCCCTGCGTGGGGGGGTTGTTATTTTTTTAATAGGCCATTACCTGCTGGAGTAACCCCAGCAGATAAAGGGTCCTATTTACTTACCCATCCTGGCTCCTACTGACGGCCGCCGGTGCTTTCCCTTCTGCGGAGGCAGCTGTGAGCAGGAACCAGGATCGCTAAGTAAGGCCGTGGGCTTACGAACCTCAACACACACTGCTATCATTATACCCGGGGTCTTTTCAGACCCTCGAGTATAATGATTGTAGGGCTAGGAGAGGTGAGGGAACACAAAAAACACTGTTACTTACCTCTCCTGGGCTGCTGCAGGCTTCGGGTCTACTTGGTGACATCACAGACGTCATGTGGGCCAGGCTTGCGTCTTTATGCGTCACAACACAAGCCTGGCTCAAGTGACGTCTCTTCTATCATTGAAAATGGCTGACATCACCCGGGAATGCGTCTGAGCCCAGGAGAGATAAGTAACAGTCTTTTTGTTATGTTTGTATCCTCCCCTGCGTCTCCAATTATTATACTCTGGGTGGGGGGGCCCATGTCAAATGTTCGCCTTGGGGCCCCAACATTCCTAGTTACACCACTGGTCATAACCATAAGCAAGAAAGACCGGTCAACTCATTGAGGGTCTATAGAAGAGTTTTCTAGGCATGTTCTTTGCAGAGAAGGGGAGTAGATAAGCTCTGAAGTCATATATTGTCAGTAGTGGATGCAAAGATGGGTGTTACATGAAGTTATTGATAAAGCTGTAACCTTGTGTTGTAACACTTATATCTAGGTGTACTACTGCTGCAAAGAGAATCTCAACAGTATTGCATTGGAAAGTGTCAGTTTATTATTAGGCTTAGTGACCAGAGTGAAATTTGCAGGATATAGTACTTTTAAAAAAGTACAGACAGTGACATAGTTAAATCTTAAATAAATATATCTAAAATTCTTAAAGATATTTTGATCATAAAAACTTAGTGTAAGCCGATGGCTGGTCAGGTCATGGAGGAGGTGTACATCTCACCCAGACTACTAAGGTGGGTGAGATGAGAAAACTCCAGAAGGAATGTTTGTTCTTAGCAGACAACTTTCATCTGCTGAGCATTTTGGTAAATGCTCAGTATTGGGCTGGATTTTTAGGAATGGCAGGTAGGTTGGTAGTGGGACCTGTCATTCCACCCCCCTCCAGTCCACACTTTGGGGATGTTCCGGCAGCGACTCAGCTGCAGAGAGTCTGCTCATCAAAGGAGGCTTAAGAAGTCAGCTCCAGCAGCAGACTGTGGCAGAGCTTGGCTGGAGAGTCAACAGAGAGGTCATATTCTTGGAGCTGTGTCCTGAATGATTCTACTGGCTTTTGGATTTCTGTTATTCTAGGTGAGGTAACCTATTCTATGTTTAGTTAGAGCCTAGCCGGGCAGGTACCGTATTTTTCGGACTATAAGACGCACTTTTTTTCCCCCAAATTTCGGAGGAAAATGAGGGTGCGTCTTATAGTCTGAATGTGGGTTTGCAGCATGGCCGCGCTACTGCCACCGCTGGTTTTCTTCAGCGGCAGTAGCGCGGCAATCCGCAGGCCCCGGCAGCTAAGACAGTCCCCGGCATCTGCTGTAATAGACCGGCGGATGCCGGGGAGTGTCTTAGCTGCCGGGGCCTGCGGATTGCCGCGCTACTGCCACCGCTGGTTTTCTTCAGCGGCAGGAGTGTGACAATACTGAAGGCCCCGGCAGCTAAGACACTCCCCGGCATCCGCCGGTCTATTACAGCAGATGCCGGGGACTGTCTTAGCTGCCGGGGCCTGCGGATTGCCGCGCTACTGCCGCTGAAGAAAACCAGCGGTGGCAGTAGCACGGCCATGCTGCAAATCCACTCCTCCTCCGCAGGTCCCGACAGTTAGTTAGCCCCCCCCCCCCCCGGCCTCATACCTTTAGTGATGCAGGCCGGCTCCTGCACGGCGAGGCCGCAGGAGCCGGCCTGTTCCGATGACAGCCGGGAGCCTAATGAAGGCTCCCAGGCCTGTCATAGATATATATTACTATCGCGGCTGGTCTATGAGACGGCAATACACTTGTATTGCCGTCTATGGGACTTGCAATCAAATGATTGCAGGTTCAAGCCCCCTAGGCGGGGGATATTAAAATAGTAAAAAAAAAAAAAAAAAAACCACTTAAAAAAAATATAATAAAAAATAAAATAAATAAAAGTTCACCTCCTTTCCCTAGAATACATATAAAAGTATAACATTACTGTGAAACATATACATTAGGTATCCCTGTGTCTGAAAATGCCCGGTCTACACCTGGCCCCACAAAAAAAATGCCCTATACATCCCCGTACAGCTGCAGGGTCACCTGTCAATGTGGCCTTGCAGCTGTTCCAAAACTACAACTCCCATATATTAAATATTTTACCATTTTTTGCCTGAAAATTTTTTTTCCCTATTTTTCTCCTCTAAAACCTGGGTGCCTCTTATAGTCCGAAAAATACGGTATTTATTTTTGTATTGTTTCCTTTTGTTGCTGCACTACCTTTTTAAGTGAAAATAAACTCTACCTTTGTTTTGGACTAAAGAGACTTTTGCGTCTATGCCACCCCACCTAGCAACCCCAGACCCTGACATTAGGTAAAAGAATTGTAATTTTGTGGTGGCACATCCCTTTAAGATAAGGTACCACGTAGCGAAAGCACGTGCAATTTTGCTTTGTTTCCCTCTCAGGACTTTCTGCCTCTATTATACCTAGATTATGGGGATAACAGCTATCCTTAGGGAGAGACCACATTCTCAGGTATGTGGAGACTTATACAGCCATAGTTGCTCCACTGCAAGGGAACTTGGGAAGAATATGTCTTGGGAGACAGATTTGCATATTCTTCCCATGTTCTATTATACCTATACAGAAAATACCAGCGCTTCTGCAGATATAATTTACATGTTGAGATTTTCTATGTAAGAGAGAGCAGATTCCACCAAAAATTCTAAATCTTAAATATATGACTTTCTCTCCACTGGTTTCAGTATAAAATTGTCGAAAACTCGATGGATACCTGGTAGACCCCATTCTAGTCTATGAGGTTCATGGGTGTCCATGAGTAACCTCTATTTTAGTGGGCCGGCTCTCCATCGTTCATGTCCCACAGTGGATAAAAACAACAGAGAGCACGGCACAAGTGTGAACCTAGCCTTAATAACAAAAGGTTTGTGAAATTTGTAATTCAACTAACCAACACTTCCTTTTCTGGATTTCTACTTTCAAGGTAGACTTGAGACCCTACCCTACATTTCCAATGGCCTGCCAGTCCTGCTGACATTGGTGCGTGTATGGCCACCTTAAATGTTGACGAAAAAGTAGCAGCCATTGTCAACTATCTTAGAGGATATAAAGAGCTGCCTTTGGCCATTGGGTCACCCAAAATGCTTACAATACATGCACACGTCTCTCTCCTCCTCTTCTATGTGCCCGTCTTTCACTTGCACCCCCATAGTGTCACCATTTTGCCTGCTTGCGTTAGAACACAAACAAAAAGCCACATGATAGCTTGTATAGTCTTTACAACATGCAACCATACTGAGATTTTCTGATAAATATTACCAAACCAACACATGGATAAAACATGAAGTGAAAATAAAACTGTGACATTTGTCATTAAAGCTGTCAAATTATAGCTGGAAATTACGTATACATCAGCTGGAATGCGCCAATATCTTTACAAAACGCAGAAAAATAATTGATGAAAATGAAATCTAACTTGGTAATAAAGTAGACCTGTCACCTACACATTAAGCATACATCATCATAAGAAACCTACAAACACACACGGCTTTTATTTAGAGCTTGCTGAGCTGTAAAGCTTCCCCTATATCAGCTTTTGTATTCCTTCATTAATCTCAGTTATAAGAGCCGTCTTCTCACCAGGTATAAATATTCATAAGAGATAATGAGAGTCTGGATATCCTATGTACATACAGAAGGAGGACTGAGGGGGTTATTGTTCTCCTTACTGTGCTCCTTACTGTGCTCCTTACTCTTCTCATTACTGTGTTCCTTACCGTTCTCCTTACTGTGCTCCTTACTGTGCTCCTTCTTTTTCTCCTTACTGTTCTCCTTACTGTGCTCCTTACTGTTCTCCTTACTGTTCTCCTTATTGTTCTCCTTATTGTTCTCCTTACTGTTCTCCTTACTGTTCTCCTTATTGTTCTACTTACTGTTCTCTTCTCCGTACTGTGCTCCTTACTGTTCTCATTACTGTGCTCCTTACTGTTCTCCATATTGTTCTCCTTACCGTCCTCCTTACTGTTCTCCTTACCGTTCTTCTTACTGTTCTCCTTACCGTTCTCCTTACTGTTATTCTTACTGTTCTCCTTACCGTTCTCCTTACTGTTCTCCTTACTGTTCTCCTTACTGTGCTCCTTACTGTTCTCCTTAGTGTTCTCCTTACTGTGCTCCTTACTGTGCTGCTTACTGTTCTCCTTACTGTGCTCCTTACTGTGCTCCTTACTGTTCTCTTCTCCTTACTGTGCTCCTTACTGTTCCCCTTACTCTTCTCATTACTGTGTTCCTTACTGTTCTCATTACTGTGCTCCTTACCGTTCTCCTTACCATTCTCCTTACTGTTCTCCTTACTGTTCTTCTTACCATTCTCCTTTTCTGTAGCATTAGGTCTCATTCACACATCTGTATCCTTGTAAGGTCGGTGTTATTCATGGACAGCAGTCCACGTCTGTGAAAAACAGATCATCTTTTCTTTTTGTTTAGTTTTCTATACGTTTTATGTTTTTGGGTCCATGAAAAACAGAGGACACATGGATGGACATTGGGTGCACCAGAGATAGCCGAGTACTGTATGCATGACCAAAAGTGATTGTTGTGAGACACAGGTTAAATCTGGACAGGACTCTGACAGTTTAGGTTCACACAGAGGAATCTGCCTCAGATTTGGGAACGGATCCCACCCCCAAATCCATGACAGATTCCATTCTAAATCTTCCTCCCAATGTTTTCAATGGGAGGCAGAGTTCGCAGCAGGACATGGAAAAAAAATCAGTGTCCTGCACATCTTGCTGCTGATACCTAGTCAGTTGCGGATTCCGCGGCTCTGGTGTCCCTGCTAACTAGGCCCATTCATCTTGGCCTAATCAACAGAGGAAAGCCACATCAGAATGCCGATGCTCTGCACAGTCCATTGCGGCAAACCTGCAGCCAAATACAGCGGCGGAAATTGAAGTGGAATTTTGCTTAATTTTCTTCTTTGTGAACTTGGCCTAAAAGTCCTGATTACACCGCACACATATAGTGACTGACAGCTCTCCCTGTATGAGTCTGTACACAGAAGGCTGTCAATCTCTATGTGTCGTCGGGGTAATCAGGACTCTTACTGGCTCTGCTAGAAGTCCTGTCAGTATTTACTATACTTTTTACCCAGAAATCTGAATACTCTAAATCATAGTTCAGCTTCGTTTCCACCATCATATTCTTCTCTCTGATAGTGGGAAGAATATGCAAATCTGTCTTCCATGATGTAATTAGGAAGTCAGGTGCCTCAGTGTTGCAAACCAATAGGGAGCGCTCACTGGAATGTGCAAGCCTGTCTTCCCTGATGTAATTAGGAAGACAGAATCTCAGTGAAATAGCCCAATAAAGGCTGCTCCCTTTAACATCATGCTCAACCTTCCAAGAGGCCTTTGTTTTGCAATGATGCTGGGATTATTACCAGGTATAGTCTCTCAACCAAGGACAGCCGTTTCAATGTTTTTGCATCTCGTCAGCCCGGTGTAGAGAAGACTAACCTGGTAGAGGTGAGAGACTTAGACAAGGTTAGGGGGATATCGTCATTCCTTGGGGAGAGACCACCATATAGTTGTGTGGAGACTTATTAAGCCTTTAGCACTCCACTTTGCAAGGGGCCATGGGAGGACAGATTTGCATATTCTTCCCATGGCCCCTTGCAAAGTGGAGTGCTAAAGGCTTAATAAGTCTCCACACAACTATATGGTGGTCTCTCCCCAAGGAGTGACGATAACTCTCTCTGATAGGGCAGCAGAGATCACCGGACAGATTCACTTTGATCATACTTGCATATGAGTGCAGCCCCCTCATTGACAAGTCACTTTTGGTTATCCCAAACCCCATTCTATATAGTTTTACCGTTTAATACTGTATATACATATTTACAGACATGACTGAATCTTCCACTAAAACGTATCTTAGACCTAACAAGGTGGCTACTAAATGCCTCTTTGCATCCATATTATTTATTATAATGATGAAGCCCTTTGCAGATAGTTCAACCCAAGCCCCCATGACAATGTTCTGCACCCACTTATCTTCCAGGTTTGATCTCTTCAATTCATTACCATGTATTCTGCACTTCGGACTATAACCATTTCCCAGCCCGGTGTTTTCTTTGTGCCTCCTTATTGTAAGTCATGCTCTACAGATAACCACTCCATACACATCAAAGCCGTACATCATCTCTTATTGTGACTGTGTCATGTACAAAACTGGCAAAACTTTTGATCAAATGTCTTCAACTCTTCGCAGAGCTGTTCTTGTCTTCTCATCTTGGCTCAACTTTTCCTACACAGATAAAAGGAAGACAAAAATAACTGACATGGCAGCAAATGCCGGAATAATCCTATTATATCGAAAGTGTCACTCGCCACCTCAGCTTGTTAATCCCAAAACTAGTGTCTTAAAGGCAAAGCTGTAATGACTGTGGTACACCGGGGTGATAAGTATGACAGCAAAGGAAAGTATGGCCTTTATCAGCGCATGAGTCAATGCTATTGATCTCTAAACTTATGGTAAAAATAAGTGCCAACTAAGTTGAGGTACAGTGCAGTGCAAAAGTTGTAACATAACATATATATATTCCTGCATATATGGAATTAAAACTCTGCATTGACATGTTGGAGCAACTTATAGTTGTTCTGTAATAGGTGCCACTCTAAGGCCCTCGGGGGTAGTTGGAATTATTTCTCTAGCCCTGACCATTTTTAAACAGTCAGTGTTAGTTTTGGTGCCTGATATGATTATTAGGTTCTTTATTGTCAGGTGGGTGGTCTAAGGCTAAGTTCACACAGGGTTTTTGAGGAGAATACGGCCTCAAAATCCTGACCAAAAAGACGGCCCCCTCATTGAAATTAATGGGAGCCGCTCAGAGTTTTTTCCGGGAGCCGTTTCTTCCAGCTCCCGGAAAAAAGTAGCGAGATGTTCATTCTTCAGGCTGAGTCACCTCACGATTCGGCCCGAAGACACTCCTTCCTCCGGACTAGGCCCATTCATTGGGCCTAATCTGGAGCGGAGTGCGCGGCTGGATACCGGTGCAGTGCACCGGCTCTCAGTCGCGGCTACCTGGTTTTGGATCGGAACCTGAGGTGTCCTCCGCCTCAGGATCCAATCCAAAAAACCCTGTGTGAACTTACCCTCAGGCAGTGATTCTGGGCTGTCTGACACTGTCTAAACAGTGGTAGCCTATGTTAGGCTCTGAATCCCAAACCTTGCCTGCCTAACACAACCCACTTAACAGTAGAGAGCCTAATTAGCTTATAAGACACCAAAACTATCTGCACTGACTGGTGGGGGTTAGAAAGGATGCAAAGAACTGGAGTTTGTGGAGGTGGCGAAAGATTCTCTTTAAGGGGGTCGACCATCAGTAAAATAGTTTCTAGGCCACTTATAGTTGTTGTAGGTAACACTTTGGTAAAAAAAAAAATTTGCGTCAAAGTGCAATCTTTCACATGAGAAAAACATCTTTTGATATGTATGCAAATGAGCTGTTTGGTGCACTCAGGGTGTGGCCATGTCTGCTGCAGCAACTACTTTCCTTTCTGCATCTCACAAGCTATCATTCTCAGTGCTGAGTAGCAGCCGCAAACAAAAACCGGTGCTCCGGCACTCCCGATGCACCAAGCTGCTCAGTTGCGTTTGGAATAAGAGTCGATTTTTTTCAGCGGAAAGATTTCACTTTGACCCAAAAGGTATATTCTTATACTATATGACTGTCCGCTCCTACAACAGCATACAAGTGGTTAAGAAGCGGTTTTGGTGGTCATAGACTACCTTTAAGTTCTTCTGGGTAATATTTTTGCTTATGGGTTGGAGCTTAAGCAATTATGAAAATTAATGATGTAGCTATTAAATAGTCTTTACTCCGTGTGTTACCCACCATGTCTCTTAATTCTCCTCTTAATTCATTCTGTCTTCGCGCTGCATTGCTATACTCTCCTCGCGCCTGTCTCCGGACACCCTTTGTATGAACAGATGTTACCCGTACTACATAATTTATTTTGTTCCAACTTAATTACCCCCTTTAATTAGCAGTCAAAACTCCGTCTCCTAGTCAAGCGCCGTTCCCCGTACACTCCTTATAAGTCAGTGACCCATTTAATTACAGATCGCTGTTTATGTCTTGCCTCATAGACAGATACAGGATTTTGGCTCTGTGTACAGGAACAAAAGGTAAATGTGAGAGAGATAAATTGAATTTGTAAGTTTTTGTCAGAATCGCTGAAGTTTGGCCCAACTTATACAACAATTAATCTGTGCAAGTGCAGTTTTCTTCTCTACTTAGTGTATTCTGCACAATGCAATGGTCGGCAATGTGCTGCTACCTGGGATGATTTTTAGCAGGATAGCTTGGGTCAAGCTATGTTCACACTAGCATTCGGGTCTCTGTTGTTTGAGTCCGCATGGGGATCCAAAAGAGGGACAACCTGTCCGCATAAAAAACAGTCACCTGCAGACCGTGTAGACTATGATGGGGTCCACCAGGTTTCAGTATAAAACCGCCAATTTTCTGCAAATTCTGCAGCGGACCTTCTACGGAGACTCCAAAGCAGGTGTGAATCCAGACTTATTTTCTCTAAAAGTAGATATGAGTGCCACGTAAAAGCTCCCAGATATTGTATATCTACCAAGATGGTGCCAAACAGATTTCATACATAGTTACATGATACTTAGGACCGTATTATGGGTGAAAATTCCACCCGACAGCAAGTCTAATGAACCACATTTACAGTACCATAGACCCCTATAATTCTGCTAGTTCACGTCATTAAACCCACAGTCAAGACACAATTTTCAGCCACAAAACAGTCAACTTTAACCCAATCCCTGCTATGTAGATGTGACTTGTGTACTATGCACAGTAAACGGGCAAAATATTTGCCAGTTAAACGCACTGTGACACACCGGTCCCTACAGGAGCCAATAAGTTATATCACCAATCACTATAGTGATCACAAGTGCAAAAAATTCCCTATCAGTAAGTCTTTGGAGTGTGGAAAGAAACCGGAGTACCCAGAGGAAACCCACACAAACACAAGGAGAACTCATAAACTTCATCAGATGTTGATCTTGTCTGGATTTGAACCCAGGACTCCAGGGCTGTAAGACAACAATCCTGCAAGTGATGCAAAGTCAGACAAAGTGAACTCATATTAGTACTCAATTAGGACAAGAATATGCATATAAGATCTCCTTGACAGAAAACAGAAAACTCACTCTAGCGCCACCTTCAGGAAGGTATTTCCCAATAGATCAATGCCTGTTTTTTTTATGAAACTCAGAGACATTGTCTGTGAAAAAATTCAAATCACAATATCTCTTCCGAAAGGAAGCTAAAGCCAACCACAGACAACTGTTTTGGGGTTATTGCCCCTGAGCAGTGCAAAGCAGGGTATTGGTTTGGCTACCCTGATAGTTATGCCGATGCACACATGGTTCAGCTTACAGGAAGGAAGTAGTCACATCCGGACCCTCTGCCACATGAGAATTTGAGTGGGGGACCCTATTATAGATTTTTCATTAGGACCAAGGAGCGTCAGTAAACACACCTATTTCACTACCTACGTTACTCATTGACTAATATTTTGGAGACAATTTCTCTTTTAATGGCAGCGTATAGTCTTATAGTGAAGCCGGGTATATTACAAAGGGGCTTCTGACTGTACAATATTCCACCACCAATTTATAATTAAAATGTCAATTAATAATGAAGCAGAATGTTAGATTACATATATATCAGGTTTACCTTGCATTGGGTGAGGGTTAAGCCGTCTATAACCAAAATTTATTTAGCAAACAGACATTATTCTTTTGGATGACAACTTATTATCATTATTTGTTCTGTTAATTTATTTAATATGTTTATATCAATTTACTTGACAGATTTATAGTTTGGCTAATTCATACTGACATATTTTCTGTTTTTAATTAAGAAATTGTCATAAAATGCTTCGCTCCACTGAATACAAAACCGGTTTGTAGATTAAATAAGTTTCTAAACCGAGACATTGTTGCTGTTTGTATGTAGATAATTCTCACTACCAGACCAAAAATAATTTGAAAATATCACAAGGGAATAAAACCTAGGTTTAAGTAATAGGGAGCTGCCGGCTCAATGGAGATATGCTCCCAACAGAAAGATGAAAAGGTTGAAAACCCCATTCTCAGTCTTCATAGAGGGGGCTCTCTTAGGTAACCCCATCAATCACCCAGATCAAAGAGTAGCAAATCGGAGGACCCAGGACATTCATGTCTTCAGCCTGGTTCACATCTACCTTTGGTATTCCATTTGGGAAGTCCGCTTGGGGAACGGAATACAGAACGCATTAAACAGTGGTGAGCAATGAAACCACATAGACCCCATAGACTATAATGGGGTCCATGTCTTTTCTGCACAATATCCACATGAATCATGTGGAGAGAAAAGGACTTCAAGCAGCACGTTTCTCTCCATATGACTCATGCAGACACCGAGCGGAAAACACATGGACCCCATTATAGTCTATGGGGTCCTTGTGGTTTCATTGCTCACCGCTTTTTAATGCGTTCGGTATTCTGTTCCCCAAGCAGACTTCCCAAATGGAATACCGAACACAGATGTGAACCAGGCCTTATACAGATAGTCTACATATCTCAATGGGCACCATGTAATGGTTTATAATCCAGAGGTGGCGCTGCAGGAGAATTGGACAGGATTTCCCAACAAATTACAGCAGGTGGAAAACCCTGTGATCCATTTATTATTGGGGGGGCTTTGTTAAACGCAAAAAAACCTCTTTGAGTCTGAGACCCCATGTTGCAAAAAAGCAACTTTTTTGTTGCAGATTTTGCTGTGCTTTTTGGAGCCAAACCCAGGAATAGATTGAGCAGAAGGTAGGATAAGAACTTCCTATATATTTACCACACCTTTCGTAGCAAGTCTTGGCTTTGGCTAAAAAAGAATGCAGGAAAATCTGCAACAAAAATGCAATAGTCTACCACCTCCCCCAATCATAGTAAACTACCTCCACTGTGTTGCAGCATATTACAGTGATAAACAACATACCCTTGCCATGTATTTCACTTTTATATATTTGGAGAAAAACAAGTGTTAAGCATTGTGCAAATGAGGCAGTCGGTGCACTGGGGGCGGGTCTTCAGCCCTGAGCGCATTGTTCTTGTTGCTCCAATAGGATAGGTGATGCCATAACGGTAAAGAAGATCACTTCTCGCTGTTTTGGGTGGCACAGGCAAGAGATGGTAGAGGTCTGAGTAGCAAAAATGGCACTCCCAGGGCCATTTTCTTCAACTCTACAAAAGTGACATATATCAAAGATATGATATTTATCACTGCAATGTGCTCTGTACGTGATGACAGCTGAATAGGCTTGGGGGAAGTGGAACTCCCTTTAATACAATAATTACTGGTTTTAAGAGAAAAAAGTCACGGACTACTTGATATACTGATCTGGCAGCACAGAGGATGAATCTGCCGATAAAACGATTATCTCTCCCCAAATAAAGGCATCAGTAGTATTTTCACTGTATCACCGGCTGAGATCATACGTATCACCATAGCATCCCATACAGATTGCATAGTATAGGCTCCCATTTGGCTAATAGAAGTTATTAGATATTAAAATGTTCCTTTAGGTTATGAGTAACTTGTTTGTGCAGTTTTGGCTAAAAGGAGTGCAGACCTGCCCCCATGCTATGCTGCCCTATTCTGTCGGCAGATCTTACAGGCAAGGTTTTCTGCCATCTAAACATTGTTCTTTAACACCTTATAGTCAGATATGGAACAAACAACCGGGGATATCAGGACTCTCTTTGCAAGCATTGGTTTACAATTGTCGAATCTTCACACATTGTACCTTAGACCTGATAGATTGTCATTGTAAGTATGGAACAACATGGAGCTACCTGAAAAATTGTGATATTCACAATATTTCTAGATGTACTTTATGGTCTTTATATATCGCTCACCTGCAAAACTAAAGACCACTTTGTTTCTATGAGGACTCACATATACACCTCTTATGGTGGGTTTACACTACTGTTCTTTTATTATGTTTTGTTTTTTTTCTTTCTTATGGACAATTTATTGGACAAGATGCTTCTTAGCCAGTCTTTCTACAGTTATTTTGGTGGAGCTCTTGGAGGTGCACCTGCTGGCCTAAACCTTGGAGATAGTGTACGATCCTTACAAGCTTCACGGGAGCGGTTGTCTGACTACCTTGCTGTGAATGGCGCAGCTGACGCAGTAGTCCAGCTTCACATACAATTTGGGCAGGGCATAGGAATCAAAAATACTGGTTTAAGAGATATCCCTGACAGCCTCAACAATATTCCTGATCTCAAACTTCTTGATATCTTTGTCCTTGAGGCACAGTTGGTGCAGCGGGCTGGCTGGACATGTCCCCGGCCCTTCTTGGTTTCCGTCATATTTTTACATTAGAGTCGATGCAAATACAGACAGAAAGAGGGGTCTCCATCTCCATTAACATTCACCACTCTCATGCTAGTGTGAACACCCCCTTACTTATAAATACAGCTGCATTATAGCTAAACACATAGCCGCATATGCACTGTATGTAAGATCCAAGCTTACTGTATAAGCCGTACACAGTCGGTGTAATTTAACTCTTCCAAGTATTTCTTCTCAGCTGTATCTGCTAATGCTCAACCTGGGGTTATCTCCTGGGGGGAATGAAGCCGCTGTGAACAGCAAATTGAAGAAATGTATACCCATTAAAAGGAAGACCTTTATCTGACTTCAATATCCGAGGAATGCCATAAGCTGAAAAAATATGTTTTCCAAAGCTACTATATTCCTGGCAGGAGAAGTGGATAGAATAAGTGCAGTATCAGGATATCTTGAGCACCTATCTAGGATGACAAGGATATATTGGCCATTGGCTAGCGAGCCATAAATATCAACTGCTATTTCACGCCAGACAGTTGTAGGTAATGGAGACATTTGCAAAGGTTCGGGCTTTGAAGTAGTGGTAACAAGCTGACACACTGAGAAACGCTTTTATTACATTTTTTACAAATACATATTGGGAAACCAAATCTTTTCCAGGAGAAGCTTTTTATGCAATGGCAGTTTCAGAGCATCTACTTGGACAATGTTTATCATTAAAAGCCGCAAGAAATTCAGAACCATTGCTTCAAAGAACAGCAATAATGGTCAAAGCGCTGCGCAGTAATTATTCATCCCATCCTGACGTGTTACAATGTAACATATAGGATCAAATAATCTTCAGATTTGTTATGTTTTGGTTCCGTTTTCCTTCTGATCTTCACTTGCAGTAACTTAAAAGCAAACGTATGATTATTTCTATCTGCTATCAAGTCCCTATTTTAGAAACAATACAGAACTGGACTCTTGTTACAAGATGATATACATTTGCACCCATATGTGTTTTTATTTCATAATAGGATCTACAATCTTCTTATGCAGAGCTATGTGTCTCTGGCTTTTGTATTCTGATACCGCAGGCGCTCTTCAATATGTCCCCCACTTCTTACTAATGCACAATATGAAATGGGTTTTACCCACAAAACAAATGACCCCCCACCTATAATAAAAAGATCCCACTATCTATAGGATAGGGGATAACTTACAGATCAGTGGGGGTCCAACCTCTCAGACCAAACTGATCAATAGTTTGCCGAGCACTGAACACTGTATTGACCACCACTCTATTCAAAATGTTTTGCTGATCAGTAGGGGTCCGAGTGGGGTCCCGTACCCTATGGATATAGTAGAGTTTTCTTATATATGTCTATGTGTGACCACTCAGTGGAGTAGGGTAAATTGCAGCTTTTCAAGGCTTTTATTTGTATGTTGTGATATTGAGGAGAATTTATCAATCCCCCTATGCCAGTTTTCTGGAGTAGAGAAGTGATATTGCAGGACACATTTGCTGGGCCATTTTAATGCATTGGGGGACCCTGCGCAAACCTTTTGAAAGTAGGCCCCCCTTCATAATTTGACTTCCCCCTCAACCACCAATGTTGCATAAAAAAAAAAGAATACTCACCAAGCCCCATTCCCATTGACCCACAGGTTCCGGCTGTAATATCTGTGGCTCAGCTCTCATTGCGCTTTTCTTCCGCAGACATCATCAGGTAAAAGCTGAATAATGCAGCATTGCCTGCCACCAAGAACAGTGGGACAGCACCCAAAATGTGGGACTGTCCCACTCAATCCGGGGCAACTGAGGGTGCCCTCATAACCATAGGGCCTGGAGCGGTGCACCGTTAGCCCTACGGTTAAAATGTCTCTGCATATTTGGTGGAAAACCTTTTCTTGCACCAAATTTATTATGAAATAATGTAAATTTACACCAGTTCCTACCTGGCTTAGATCTCCATTCTGGTGCCGGCGTGTGCCTGTTTTACAAAGAGCCAAGAGCCTCTTCAGAAATCAGCCATGCCCTGGGCCTGTCTGGGCCTTTATTAAGACTTGCGTATGAAGTACAAGTCTTGATAAATCTGTCCCATTGTGTAGAATTTGCTTTAAAGCAAATTGGAATCATTAACCAGACTAGAGATCAGCTACGTGTGGACACATCCGCAGGTCTGTAGGTGCATAATTCTTTAAAGGGGTTGTCTATGATTAGAAAAATGGTCTGCCTTGTTTTCCATAAACATCTAGTGACTTTACTATGGTTTGTGTCTGGTAAGGTAGCTCAGCCCCATTCAAATGAATGAGAATGCACTTCAATAGCAGAGACAGTCTATGGACAAGAGTGGTGCAGTGTCTAAAAAAAAGTGAGCTCTTTGTGTAATCTAAAAAACCATCCACCAAAATAGAAATCTATCAAAGCGCAGAACTAGTGTAGATACTTTATACCAGTTTTCTGCTGTGAGTTATAACAAATGTGTCTGGCAGAATTGCCCAGTGTTGACCAATGTAGATCCCTGCCTTGCTCTAACCATTCTTTCAAAAGTGATGAGGAGGTCAGAAAATGGACAATGGGGCGTATTTTCTGTAAAGACAACTGTTCTCCAAAATGCTCCACTTATGCATGAGAAACCTGAAGTGAGTTAGTATTTCCACAGTGAATTCCATTCTAGGGGATTGTTTTTGCCTAGTATACCAAATAATAATGGAATAAATTATCTAATACTACATGCGTCACGTTTAGTATAGAAAAGAAGGAGTATATTAGAGGTATAGAGTTTCATGTAAACATAGATCACATTCTCGGACAGGTTTTATTGCCAATTTAGATGATAGCGGGGATGAAAGTGTTATTGTTCCAGGTAACAATACAATATATACTCTTCTGGAACATGATCAAAGCCTAGACTGACAGCAAAACTTTTTTTGGCAGAATTTGTCTTATGCATGCTGTTCCAGCACTCAGTATGGTACTCTTCAAACAGGAGTGCACACAGGTATCATAGGTCCGACAAAAAAAACTTTTAATGCCCCCCAATGAGATTTCTGATGTCAAAGTCACAAGTCAAGAGAATGGCCGGGAACAACCTAAATTCAGAGTTACCAATTGTATTAAGACAGGTTTTTCCACAAAATCATAGTGTCTTATTGATGTGATATGACAGGATTAATATTTTACTGATCAGTCTATTTGTATTTTTTATCGTAATTAATATGATGTTGTTGATCACTCTGTATTTCTGTATACTATTCTGTTACTGATCACTCTGTGTAAGCCGATGGCTGGTCAGGTAATGGAGGGGGTGTACTTCTCACCCAGACTACTCAGGTGGGTGAGATGAGAAAACTCCAGGAATGTTTGTTCTCAGCAGACAACTTTCATCTGCTGAGCATTTTGATAAATGCTCAGTACTGGGCTGGATTTTTAGGAATGGCAGGTAGGTTGGTAGTGGGACCTGTCATTCCACCCCCCTCCAGTCCACACTTTGCGCTTGTTCCTGCAGCGACTCAGCTGTTGACAGTCTCCTTGTCAAGGAGCCTTAAGAAGCCAGCTCCAGCAGCAGACTTTGCGGGAAGAGCTTGGCTGGAGAGCGAAAGAGAGAAGTCATATTTTTGGAGCTGTGTCCTGAATGATTCTACTGGCTTTTGGATTTCTGTTATTGTAGGTGAGGTAACCTATTCTATGCTTAGTTAGAGCCTAGCTGGGAAGGTATTTATTTTTGTATTGTTTCCTTTTGTTGCTGCACTGCCTTTTTTGAGTGAAAATAAACTCTACCTTTGTTTCGGACTAAAAGAAACTGGACTTTAGTGTCTATGCCACCCCACCTAGCAACCCCAGACCCTGACATCTGTTATTGATAACTCTATTTCTATATACTATTCTGTTATGGATCACTCTGTATTTCTGTATACTAGTCTGTCAATGTTCATGCCATATTTCTGTATATGATTCTGTTACTGATCAGTAGATAACCATTTCTTCAGATTCCTGTACCACAAATGGTCATGTTATAAGTTGACCACTCAGCCCCTCCCCCAAAGGTACTATAAAACTGTATGAGCTATTGTCTTAGCTAGGCTCAGTATGAACCATGAATAGTTGCAATGCATGTCTGGAAGTCATTAAACAATGGGTATATACTGTATCAGTGTCAGTGTGCCCCATCCAGTGGACTATTGCATTATTTATAACAGTTAAATATTATTTATTTTCATTTATGAAACACTTATTATTGTATTATATTCTGCTGATATTACTGTTAAAGAGAACCTTTTACCACCTTCACCAATTCAAGATCTTAGCATCCATGAAGAGGAGTGGCTCCACTGATTCTAGCACAGTTGGTTTTCTCTCTAGCCCACACCATTCCTGAGTAACAAATGCAGTTAGTTTTCATGCTTGATGTGCTATTTAAGCTCAGAAGGTTTGTGTCAGGCAGGGGGGCGTGATTCAGTGCTCCAAACAGAGGCAGCCAGTGTCAGATCTCATAATCACACCCCTTGTCTGCTCCTGCCTGACACCGCCCTCCTGATAGTACAGAGCCTAAATAGCAGATCAGGCACCAAAATGAACAGCACTGATTGTTCAGGAATGGTGTGGGCTAGAGAAAACATTCCAACTGTGCCAGAATCAATGGTGCAACAATGATGTAAAGAGCTGGACTTGGTGGTGGTGAAAGATCCTCTTTAACCAGTTGAAAAAAAAGACTGGCTGGAGAAATGGAGTAACCACAGTCTGCACCAGACAGGATCCAGAAGATGATTTACAAGGGATTGTCCCCATTTCATAGCATTCCATTACTATTTTAGTGAACCATCCTGTTCCATGTGGACCATCACTCTCTGGATGTTTTTATCAGTCACCAGATTACCCCACCTTCTTACACCCTTCAGAATCCTAGCACTGCATTATACATCTGAATGGATGAGTACAGTGAGGTTACATTTGGTACACGGAAGGTCGGGGTTTTCTCACTGTAAATAAAAATACATTTCTACACTATATTTAGTATCTTGCCAATTTATTTCTGTAAAAACAAGAAGAATGTTACCGAGGAAGAGATTAAAATGATACAGTCATAGGCGAAGCAAAATGAGATTGAGAGAACCTTGTGACAGATCCCGCAGTACGGAATGAACAACCCATACAATGTAGACTGACAGGCAGATCGAAGCAGAGATAAAAATATAAAAGTGGCTAATGTACAAAGATAAAACTGCAGACCTAAAACACTGTGACAGAAAGCACATAGATGAAGACAGATGAGGGAGCAATGGCTCACTATGTATGATTTATTCTCTTTTTATTTTACGCTGCAAAACTCCAAGGCTGTCAACCTTTTTACCTGTGTCAAAAAGACAGGGATGGATCAGTTAACCCCTAACCTCCCACTCTAGAAGGTCACGTACAGAATCCATTCCTTTTGAAGCTCTTCTCTCCAAATTGACAAGCTTATTCTTCCTAAATATAATATCTCTAATAAAGCTAATATTTGCTCCAATACCTCTCCAGTACCGGCCGTTCATTGATAGGTATTATATGTAAATATCAGCACAGTTTGTCTAGGGGTCTCTGATATTGGACCCAGTGGTGGTGGAGGAAGGATAGCACTATAAATGAATCGGAGTAAAGGGGTTATATCCACCTTTACAAAATTGATGAACCATCCTTAAGCTAGGTCATCAATGTAATATTGAAAGGTGTCAAGGACCCCTGCAGATCAGCTGTTTCCTAGAGCATGCAGCATTGCTGGGCACTGAAGTGCTCAGAGTGCTCATTGGTACTGCAGCAATGTCCCATTCAAGACTATTGGACACCGTTGCACTACCGATAACTGATGCTATGGCAAGTGAATGGTGTCTAGCATGTAAACAAAGCCAGGCACGTATACTCCAGGAAACAGCTGATCTGCGTGGGTCCCAACAGTTGGAAGCCCACTGGTCTAAAATTGATGGCCTATCTTGTAAAGGTATCCTGATATAGCAGCTCTCCGCTGTATGCACCAATATTAGTAACGCTTGATGGCTCCGATGATACAGCATTACAAATACTGTAGTGATAATTAAGACAGATGTCCCCTTTAACTGTGTACTAACCACGAATGTATGTCCTGTGCATATGTGGATACTCATAGGCTACGATGTATGTAGACTATGCATAAGATGTGAATTATTGTGTATAACATGTTGGTGTAGATTTATATTGATGTCATAATGGTAATGCAGGTGAGCCCGACATGGTAGAGACGCCGTAAGACGGATGTTGATAGAAGGGACAATACACGCGCTGTTAGAAAAATACATCAGTCAAGTATACCTACCTGCCCGAGTAGAATCTAAGTCCGCGCGCATGCGTGTTACGGCACTGGTGAAGGGGAGAGATTGACAATACAATACACCAATGAAAACCAGCAGAGTGCGCATGCGCATGGTGTGACAGGGGATTGTGAGCTACTGTAACCCTGAATGTGACGTATAGTAGACGCATGCGCTATTGAATTAGCAATAGAAAGGTGTGCATGAATCAACCAATCAGTAATTTGTAACCAGTATCTTATGCACGTGCACTATGTGGTCAGAAAAAGGATGGGCCCATATGCCGAGCGTGATTGGCTCGGCTAAGGCATAGGGGCTGTAGTTTAAATAGCTGAACTATAACAGTGCACTTCACCGCTATGTGTGGAGCGGTCCTGCCGGCGGTCAGACCACATACCGTCTCGCTATTTGTGTGAATGCAGTTTTTACTGCTGACAATAGAAAATTCCTTTTGATAACAGTACCTCTGAATATTCTCTTAATTGAGATGAAACGCGTAGGGTGATAACAGGAGCTATGTATACCATGGTGCGTGGAATTGAGTTGCTTTAGATCCAGGGCTTGTCCTGTCTGAACCCTGACCCTCTGTTGGTGTGGCGTTAGGCCAGTAGCCTCAGGGAAGGGGGGAAGGCAACAGCCATTTGCATTCACTGGACAAGTAAGCTCTCTTTTGATATATAACTACTATTGATTGAGGGAGACAGGATATATATCTATAGGGACATTGAAGAGACATTAAAAGTTTATTCCCTACCCTACCCCTGATAGTAGACTGTATGTGTTTGTCTGAGTCTATTCAATAGTATACACACTTTCTTGACCACTAGAGTCAGTTTGATGGTCTGCCATTATTTTAACCTTTCAGAAAATATTGTTTTAACCAATAATCAATAAAGGTGAAGTTTTATATATATTTATCTTCTTTCCTATTTTGGGAAATGTACCCTTCAGTGAATATAATATTTGAAAAATAGGATATCTCGTCGTCTTTCAGTGAATTTTATCTTGTAAAGGGGAATAACAACCTTAAAATGAAACTTCACTTTTATAAAGGTTCACAAGGTGCAGTAAAACAATATTTAACTGGAAAGAAATGGCTGCTAGAGTTTTCAAGTCCCTTTGCCCCCTGAAGTCCTAAATGCAGTTTGAATGGACAGGGGGAGCAGTCAGTCCATGTTTTCACTGATGCTGGCATCAACAGTATCCTAGTTTCTATTGATGGTTGAACCCTTTAGAAAGTAATGTAATATTTGCTGTCAGCATCTTAATATAGATGCCAGTTACGAAGAGGAGGAGAGCAAACTGTGTTATCAGAAAAAAAAAACATTTTTCATTTCTGATATTAGATTACAAAATGTATTTTCTACATCTGGAGCTATGTTGTAGGTTCATACTGGTATCAGCTGTCCAATGTTCGGGTCCGTCGCAGCAGCTTAGTCAAAATAGTGTTATACCCAGAGCCCCATGGACCACATTGAATATAATGGGGCTCTTCAGTTGTCCATTGTTTTTATACTGAAATCAGCAGACAAAATACTGTAGTGCAGTGAGTGCAGGACCCTGCAATGGCATCATCTATGGAGATTCTGAAGAAAATGTGAACGTAGCCTTAGGCTTTGTTCACATGACATTTGACCATGTCCATCCAACTTGAATATCTGGAATATTGCTTGATATAGCATATAGTACTGTGACATACATTTTGTGCCGGTGTCCTTGACTAAAGTAAACTTTCTGTACAGTAAAAGAAATGGTATATCAGTCAAATGGAGGCCAGGAGGAATCTCTTTTGGCTTTTGTAGGGTATGTTTGATGTGTATGCTAGAAGCTTTTCTGGCACATGTTCCAAACCTACAACTTAAAAGCAGTATGAACAAAGCTTTAGAGGAAAAAAGAACCTGCCAATGGTTCCTTCAAATTTTCAGAATTTGTTTCCCCCCAAAAAAGTGGTAAAACAACTTTTTTTTGTATGAACGTAGAAGTCTTCAAGCAAGAAAGCAGCCAAACGGTGTATGTTATCCATAATAACTAAGGTGAGGCCATGTTTTCCCCTCCCAAAGAGAACAAGATTATAGTTTATACTATTCTTCTATAGCAGTGGAAGTATTTAGCAACATATGGTATTATAAAAACTTGTAACACCTAGACACACGCAACTATTCCCAGCTCCAAGCTTCCCTCTATTACAGCATCACTTATGGCAATATCAATATATAGCTTCTTCTGTCTATATACTCTGTACCCAATACCAGCTTTCCAGTTTCCCATTAGGTAGACTCAACAATTAGATCCTTTAAGGGTATAGGGCGGCTGAGAATAATTTGCTTAGAGCCATCTCAAACTTTCTTCTTCCAGTAGTGTCACCTATGTAGTGTTGTAGTTGTATAAGGCACCAAAAGAAGCAGCAGAATGAGGTCACCCATCACATTGAGCATCCATATGAAAGGTGGTGAAACAACCCCCTATGGGCATATTTAGGATTGTTCTCAAAAATGGTTTTCCAGTTGTCCACTGGTACTATTGTAGGATTTTGTTAACTGTTTTTCTCCTCAGGGTGTTGTAGCTTCCTATGACCCCAAGATTGAATGGCGATGGGAAAGTACAGAGATAACCACCATACGTAGCTAGGACAGACATGAAAAAGCAGGTCCATGTAATGCATGAGAGCACATAGGTAGGTGTAGGAAAGTCATGTTGCTCAAGTGGATAGATTGACTGGTGGAGAATATTCCCCCTGCATTCAGGGAGTGGGTGAAAAAGTCTTCCTGCATGGATCTAAAAGCAACTTCATCAGAGAACTTAAATAGAGTCTACTACAACATCTCTCCACAGAGCATCATAGTGGCATTATAAAAAAAAAAAAAAAAAAACTTGATAGTCAAGTTTTTTTTGTTTTTTTATATTTCCAACCCACTGGCTAACACGGTACGAGAACAAACTTTTTCCTTATACTAGTGCCATTATAGTGAGGGACATGCTGTGCTGACAAACAGTACAGTAGGCGACAGTACGGAGCACAGTAGTTCTCAGCAGTTAGAGGGAGACCACAGGCCGGGACCATAAGTAGACACAGACAGTAGAGGGTCACTCAACAACTCACCAGTAATCATCACCAATGAAGTCCATTAGCTTAGGCATTTACTTGCAATCTACTAGAAAGTTAAAAGCTAATCTTAAAGGGATTCAATCATTTGAATCCCATTTTTTCTCCCTAACACGTAGGAATAGCCTTCAGAAAGGTTATTCTCCTACTTTTAGAAGTCTTCTTCCATAGATAGTTTTCTTGCAGCACTGGTGGTGGTTCCAAGCACTCAAACAGCACTTGGGGTGTCCCCAATTCTACGAGAGAAATCTCCAGCGATGGCCTATGTCTTCTTCCAATGGCTTCTTCTGGCTTTAAATGACACACATGCGCAGTCGGCTCTGCCACAAGAAAATGGCCGCAGACATGCGCAGTCGGCTCTGCCCGATGGCAGAGCTGACTACGCATGCGTAAATTTTAAATCCAGATGAAACCGATGAAAGAAGACATCGTGGGGAGGAGTGCCGGCGCTGGAGAGTTTTCTCACAGCATTGGGGACGCCCCCTGTGCTGCAAGAAACTCATTGACATACCGAATAAAACAAGGATATTTATGGAACAGCAGCGCGGAGAAGACATCTAAAGGTAGAAGAAGAATAGCCTTTCTTAAGATTATTCCTACATGTTAGGGAGAAAAAATGGGATTCAAATGATTGAATCCCTTTAAGGAGAATGGGTGCCCTGTTGCAGTTTGCATCAATGGTATGTCCACCCCTGGCCAGGACTATAAAAAAAGCATCAGTTACATAAAGGTGCTGTTTAGGGATTTTTAGAAGGCAGAGACGAGTTAAGAAGCCTCTTCCTGCATGCAATACTGGTCAGGGCTCGTTCACAACTGCGCCCGGTCTCCGTTCTGCAGGTTTCCGTTTCCTGCACAAAACAGAGGCAGGAGACAGAAACCTGCAGGACTCTTTTATACCCATTCATTTGAATGGGTTTGAAAGATGTCCGGCCGTGAGCGGCGGTGAGCGTTTTATGCTCTCCGCCGCGAAACCGTTTTTTTTTTTAAATCGGACACAGAGTCAGACATGCAGTACTCTGTGTCCGGTTTAAAAAAAACGGTTTTGCGGCGGAGAACATAAAACGCTCGCCGCTGCTCACGGCCGGACCCGGTCTGACAGGTTTCTGTCTTCTGCATGCAGAAGACGAAAACCACAGAATGGAGATCGAATGCTAGTGTGAACCTAACGTCATACACAGGGGGGAGATTTACTAAACAAAATGCACCAGAATTCAGGTGTAGTTTGCACCAAAAAATATGAACTGTGCACCACAATTATCAAGGGGTTTAGACATGTTTACAACTTTGGGGCATGGCTTTGTGGGAATAGGGGTAGCTTGACAGAAGTGGTTGTGTACACACTATACACTTTTTGTACAGACCCCTTCCCTTGGCAACAAGGAGCGACGTTACAATCTGTCTTCTCCTATAAGGAAGGAGTTAATAAAATGTACTAAAAAAAATAGTCCTCCGAGCGCACCCTACACAATAGTATAAAAAAATTAATGGCTTTCTTCCTTGTCTATGCAAAGCCAGACAGACTTCTATGCACAAAATGGAGCCTTTGAAACCATATACCCATTATACATTATTATATTAATTCTAATAATACAAGTGTTATAACGCTATTAGCAAAGAAATTGCAAACATCAGACTAGTTATTCTCCCCTGGACCAGATTTCACGAATGTCCTCAACCAAGCTAAAGGTTCACCTCCTAAAAACGCCATGTTCTTCCATTCATGGCGAATTTCTAAAGGCAAAAAGTGCGATAATTTAGCAAATTAGGCCACATTCAGATTCCAATTGTTGTCATGACAACAGTACATTGAAAGCATTGTTTTAGCTATGTTACTTACTGCATGAGCTGTCATGAATTGCTGAAAGCAAACTGACAATGTGTTGAACAAGTCATCTCTAATATAGGCCATTTAAATGCGCTCAGACTGTACCCGAGGACGGCGAAAATGAAAAGCGAGGAAGGAGAAGCACGTCAAAAAAATTCTCCGCACTTCTTGTTTGTTTTCTTGAGTTAATCACTTCATTTAAATCAATTCTGTGACATTTAAGAAAACATGCCAGGCTGGACGGAAATTTTTCAGATACAAATAGAACGACACGAGGGCATAGTTAGATAAAGCCCTAGCTGCGTGTTCACATTTCATTATGTAAGATCAGAGGTCAACCTAATCATTGTCACAGCGAAGTACAGAAAGACCAATGGGTTAACCCTTTTATGACACGGGGTTGTTTGACTCGGCGACTTTTTTCATAATTTCCATTTTAGCCTTCCAAAATTCATGACGTCTATTTTTTCGTCAACCTAGCCATATGAGGACTCATTCATTGTGCGATGAGCTGTATTTTTGTACTTGTTTTTTTTTGCTGCAGTTTTTGAGCCAAAGTTAGGAGGAGATTGAGCAAAAGGGAGAAGTATAAGAACTTCCTATATATTTCACATTCCTAGTGTAGCCATTCTTGGCTTTGGCTCAAAAATTGCAACCAAAAAAAGCAGCTCTTACGCAATATGAAGCCTTAAACTAGGTTCACACTAGTGTTTGGCTTTTCATTCTTCAGGTCTTCTTGGGGACCCCAAGAACAGAAACGTAATCTGCTTAGAAAGAGGTTACATGCGGAAATTATAATAAATTATAATGGGGTCCACCAGGTTTCTACCCGAAAAATGTGGAAAAATGCAGAAAGAAAAGTCCTGCTTCCACGGCTCCTGTTCATTGAATGAAAGGAAGCACAAAAGGGGCCATATGTCCCCCCATGCGCCATCCGTATGGTTCATTCACGGTGACCAGTTAGCACACAGTAGTGTGCAACCTGCTTTAGGCTAAGGTCCCACATAGTGGGCCACAGCAAAAAAGCGCTTCGGGAAAAAAACATGGGACCCACATCCATCTTGTGAATATGCCATAAATGTCTTTCTTGGGCAAATACCTCTAAGGCTAAGGCTCCATGAATGTTTCCTTTGCAGACTTTCTGCTTCCATTATACATATAGGGGAACTATGGGTGCTTCCGTAGGCATAATTGATATACTGCAATTTCTGAAACCGGCTGCGCATATTTTTCCACAAGGTGTAGATGGGATTGGCTACGCCACGTTGGCCCCGGCCTTATAGATGAAAACTACACCAGTCTTTTCTTGGTATAGATTTCAATCCTGATGTACAATATATCCTACAATCCGCCAGAGCCTCACAATATTAAGACCTCCGCATGACGCGGTAGTTATAATAAATCTTCCACTGTTTGTCTCCATGGTTACAAACCCCAAACAAAACTGATCCTGCGGTCACGTGTCACTTTGTTCCACCAGACAGTGAGAGAGGTGACAGATGGACGGCTGTTACACCCGACATTAGGATCAGTCTGCAATCGGCACCAACCTGACCCATAGATCTGCCTAAGGGCTGTAGACACAATTTTAAGAAAATGTACAAAGTTGCTTAACCTTATATTTTTGGTGTATTGTAGCCTTGGTTACAAAAATATTCATATACATAACCATATTACTATGTATAGATAATATCAGATATTCTTCTGATTATTTTCAACTTATGGAAAGTGGTTTTAAGTTGTTAAAATCCTATAGTGTAATATATAAGATTAGAGATGAGCGAACACTAAAATGTTCGAGGTTCGAAATTCGATTCGAACAGCCGCTCAATGTTCATGTGTTCGAACGGGTTTCGAACCCCATTATAGTCTATGGGGAACAGATACTCGTTAAGGGGGAAACCCAAATCCGTGTCTGGAGGGTCACCAAGTCCACTATGACACCCCAGGAAATGATGCCAACACCTCTGGAATGACACTGGGACAGCAGGGGAAGCATGTCTGGGGGCATCTAACACACCAAAGACCCTCTATTACCCCAACATCACAGCCTAACAACTACACACTTTACACACTCAATACCACCTCTCTGACAGTAGGAAAACACCTTGAAACATGTGTATTTGGCACTTGCAGTGAGGAGAGCTTGTCACCAGCAGTGAATTTGGCCCTTGTAGTAAGTTGAGGTTGGCACCAACATTTGTTTTGAAAATCAGGGTGGATTGAGCCTCTAACCAGCAGAGTTTGGGCAAATTCATGGTGGAGGGAGCCTCTAAACACCCCAGTTTGGGCAAATTCATGGTGGAGGGAGCCTCTAAAAACCCCAGTTTGGACCAATTCATGGTGGAGGGAGCCTCTAAAAACCCCAGTTTGGACCAATGCATGGTGGAGGGAGCCTCTAAACAGCCCAGTTTGGGCAAATTCATGGTGGAGGGAGCCTCTAACCAGCCCAGTTTGGACCAATTAATGGTGGAGGGAGCCTCTAAACAGCCAAGTTTTGGGAAATTCATGGTGGAGGGAGCCCCTAAAAACCCCAGTTTGGACCAATTCATGGTGGAGGGAGCCTCTAAACAGCCCAGTTTGGGCAAATTCATGGTGGAGGGAGCCTCTAAAAAACCCAGTTTGGACCAATTCATGGTGGAGGGAGCCTCTAACCAGCCCAGTTTGGACCAATAAATGGTGGAGGGAGCCTCTAAACAGCCAAGTTTGGACCAATTCATGGTGGAGGGAGCCTCTAAAAAACCCAGTTTGGACCAATTCATGGTGGAGGGAGCCTCTAAACAGCCCAGTTTGGGCAAATTCATGGTGGAGGGAGCCTCTAACCAGCCCAGTTTGGACCAATTAATGGTGGAGGGAGCCTCTAAACAGCCAAGTTTGGACCAATTAATGGTGGAGGGAGCCTCTAAACAGCCAAGATTTGGGAAATTCATGGTGGAGGGAGCCCCTAAAAACCCCAGTTTGGACCAATTCATGGTGGAGGGAGCCTCTAAACAGCCCAGTTTGGGCAAATTCATGGTGGAGGGAGCCTCTAAAAAACCCAGTTTGGACCAATTCATGGTGGAGGGAGCCTCTAACCAGCCCAGTTTGGACCAATTAATGGTGGAGGGAGCCTCTAAACAGCCAAGTTTGGACCAATTCATGGTGGAGGGAGCCTCTAAACAGCCCAGTTTGGACCAATTCATGGTGGAGGGAGCCTCTAACCAGCCCAGTTTGGACCAATTCATGGTGGAGGGAGCCTCTAAAAAACCCAGTTTGGACCAATTCATGGTGGAGGGAGCCTCTAACCAGCCCAGTTTGGACCAATTAATGGTGGAGGGAGCCTCTAAACAGCCAAGTTTGGACCAATTCATGGTGGAGGGAGCCTCTAAAAAACCCAGTTTGGACCAATTCATGGTGGAGGGAGCCTCTAACCAGCCCAGTTTGGACCAATTAATGGTGGAGGGAGCCTCTAAACAGCCAAGTTTGGACCAATTCATGGTGGAGGGAGCCTCTAAAAACCCCAGTTTGGACCAATTCATGGTGGAGGGAGCCTCTAACCAGCCCAGTTTGGGCAAATTTATGGTGGAGGGAGCCTCTAAAAAACCCAGTTTGGACCAATTCATGGTGGAGGGAGCCTCTAACCAGCCCAGTTTGGACCAATTCATGGTGGAGGGAGCCTCTAAACAGCCAAGTTTTGGGAAATTCATGGTGGAGGGAGCCTCTAAAAAACCCAGTTTGGACCAATTCATGGTGGAGGGAGCCTCTAAACAGCCCAGTTTGGGCAAATTCATGGTGGAGGGAGCCTCTAAAAAACCCAGTTTGGACCAATTCATGGTGGAGGGAGCCTCTAACCAGCCCAGTTTGGACCAATTAATGGTGGAGGGAGCCTCTAAACAGCCCAGTTTGGACCAATTAATGGTGGAGGGAGCCTCTAAACAGCCAAGTTTTGGGAAATTCATGGTGGAGGGAGCCCCTAAAAACCCCAGTTTGGACCAATTCATGGTGGAGGGAGCCTCTAAACAGCCCAGTTTGGGCAAATTCATGGTGGAGGGAGCCTCTAAAAAACCCAGTTTGGACCAATTCATGGTGGAGGGAGCCTCTAACCAGCCCAGTTTGGACCAATTAATGGTGGAGGGAGCCTCTAAACAGCCAAGTTTGGACCAATTCATGGTGGAGGGAGCCTCTAAAAAACCCAGTTTGGACCAATTCATGGTGGAGGGAGCCTCTAACCAGCCCAGTTTGGACCAATTAATGGTGGAGGGAGCCTCTAAACAGCCAAGTTTGGACCAATTCATGGTGGAGGGAGCCTCTAAAAAACCCAGTTTGGACCAATTCATGGTGGAGGGAGCCTCTAACCAGCCCAGTTTGGACCAATTCATGGTGGAGGGAGCCTCTAACCAGCCCAGTTTGGGCAAATTCATGGTGGAGGGAGCCTCTAAACAGCCCAGTTTGGGCAAATTCATGGTGGAGGGAGCCTCTAAACAGCCCAGTTTGGACCAATTAATGGTGGAGGGAGCCTCTAAACAGCCCAGTTTGGACCAATTAATGGTGGAGGGAGCCTCTAAACAGCCAAGTTTTGGGAAATTCATGGTGGAGGGAGCCCCTAAAAACCCCAGTTTGGACCAATTCATGGTGGAGGGAGCCTCTAACCAGCCCAGTTTGGACCAATTCATGGTGGAGGGAGCCTCTAACCAGCCCAGTTTGGACCAATTAATGGTGGAGGGAGCCTCTAAACAGCCAAGTTTGGACCAATTCATGGTGGAGGGAGCCTCTAAAAACCCCAGTTTGGACCAATTCATGGTGGAGGGAGCCTCTAACCAGCCCAGTTTGGGCAAATTCATGGTGGAGGGAGCCTCTAAACAGCCCAGTTTGGGCAAATTCATGGTGGAGGGAGCCTCTAACCAGCCCAGTTTGGACCAATTAATGGTGGAGGGAGCCTCTAAACAGCCAAGTTTTGGGAAATTCATGGTGGAGGGAGCCTCTAACCAGCCCAGTTTGGACCAATTCATGGTGGAGGGAGCCTCTAACCAGCCCAGTTTGGACCAATTAATGGTGGAGGGAGCCTCTAAACAGCCAAGTTTTGGGAAATTCATGGTGGAGGGAGCCTCTAACCAGCCCAGTTTGGACCAATTCATGGTGGAGGGAGCCTCTAAACAGCCCAGTTTGGGCAAATTCATGGTGGAGGGAGCCTCTAAACAGCCCAGTTTGGACCAATTAATGGTGGAGGGAGCCGCTAAACAGCCCAGTTTGGACCAATTCATGGTGGAGGGAGCCTCTAACCAGCAGAGTTGGTGGAAATCAGGGTGGAGGGAGCCTCTAACCAGCAGAGTTGGGGGATATCAGGGTGGAGGGAGCCTAGTATTAGCAGAATTGTGCAACGCTTATGGTGGATGAGTATGAGGATACGGAGGAGAGGAATGAGGAGGGGTCGGAGAGGACAGGGCTGTGGTCGGAAAGGTATTCCCGCAACATGCGCCTATACTTCTCACGCCTGGTGACACTAGGACCCTCCGTGGCGGCACTTTGGCGAGGGGGTGCCATCAAGGTGTCCCAGACCTTAGACAGTGTGCCCCTCGTTTGTGTGGACCGGTGAGAACTTGGTTGCCTACTGGAGGAACTGCCCTCCCTGCCGCCAACGTCACATGCTGGAAACATCTCCATCATATTCTGCATCAATTGCCTGTGGCAAGCATTGATGCGATTGGCCCTCCCCTCTACCGGAATAAAAGACGAGATGTTGTTTTTATACCGGGGGTCAAGGATAGCAAAGATCCAGTACTGGTTGTCCTCCATGATTTTGACAATACGCTTGTCGGTTGTAAAGCACCCCAACATGAACTCAGCCATGTCTGCCACAGTGTTAGTTGGCATGACTCCTCTGGCCCCACCGGAAAGTTCAATCTCCATTTCCTCCTCATCCTCCATGTCTACCCATCCGCGCTGCAACAATGGGACGATTTGAAGTTGCCCGGAAGCCTCCTGTATCACCATCACATCATCGGACAACTCTTCTTCCTCCTCCTCCTCCTCTTCCTCCTCCTCCATTAAACGCAGTGAAGCGGACAGATGTGTGGACCTACTCTCCAGCTGTGACGGATCGGATGCTATCCCTAACTCCTCTGTGTGATCTGAGTTATCCCTGATGTCAATCAGGGATTCTCTCAGAACACACAAGAGCGGGATTGTAAGGCTCACCATCGCATCCTCAGAGCTCACCCTCCTTGTGGACTCCTCAAAGACCCGTAGGATGTCACAAAGGTCTCTCATCCATGGCCACTCATGGATGTGAAACTGAGGCAGCTGACTTTGTGGCACCCTAGGGTTTTGTAGCTGGTATTCCATCAAAGGTCTCTGCTGCTCAACCACTCTATTCAACATCTGAAACGTTGAGTTCCAGCGTGTGGGGACGTCGCACAAAAGCCGGTGTTGTGGCACATGCAGGCGTTGCTGGAGAGATTTTAAGCTAGCAGCGGCTACTGTCGACTTGCGAAAGTGGGCGCACATGCGCCGCACTTTCACCAGTAGCTCTGGAACATTGGGGTAGCTCTTTAGGAAACGTTGCACCACTAGGTTGAAGACGTGGGCCAGGCATGGAACATGTTGGAGTCCGGCAAGCTCCAGAGCTGCTACCAGGTTCCGGCCGTTATCACAAACGACCATGCCTGGGCCCAGGTGCAGCGGCTCAAACCATATTGCCGTCTCATCGAGGAGGGCATCCCTCACCTCGGAGGCAGTGTGCTGTCTGTCCCCCAAGCTGATCAGCTTCAGCACAGCCTGCTGACGTCTACCAACGCCAGTGCTGCAACGTTTCCAACTCGTAGCTGGGGTCAATCTAACAGCGGAGGAGGAGGCGGTGGCGGAGGAGGAGGCGGTGGCGGAGGAGGAGGCGGTAGAGGAGGAGGAGGAGGGGGGTGTTCTTCTCGTGTCCCTGCCAGGAATGTTAGGCGGGGAGACGAGGTACACCGGGCCAGTTTGGGAAGCAGTCCCAGCCTCAACTACATTCACCCAGTGTGCCGTCAGTGAAATGTAGCGTCCCTGTCCGCATGCACTTGTCCACGCGTCGGTGGTCAAGTGGACCTTTGTGCAAAGCGCGGAACTAAGGGCCCGCCTGATGTTGAGTGACACGTGCTGGTGCAAGGCGGGGACGGCACACCGGGAGAAGTAGTGACGGCTAGGGACGGCATAGCGAGGTGCCGCAGTTGCCATCAGGTCCAGGAAGGCGGGAGTTTCAACAAGCCGGAACGCCAACATCTCCTGGGCCAGCAGTTTAGCGATGTTGGCGTTCAAGGCTTGCGCGTGTGGGTGGTTAGCAGTGTATTTCTGCCGCCGCTCCAATGTCTGAGAGATGGTGGGTTGTTGTAAAGAAGCGCCTGATGGTGCCTTTGATGGTGCAGGACAAGGAGATGAGACAGGACCAGGGGAGGATGAGGTAGAAGTCAACATAGTGGCGGAGGCAGATGAAGTGGTGTCCTGGCTCGTCCTCTGGAGTGCATCGCCAGCACAGTCAGCAGTGGCAGTGGAAGAGGCAGAGGCAGTGGCAGAGGCAGTGGCAGTGGCGTGAACGGCAGGCGGCCTTTGTCCTGCCGTTGCTGCCTGCCACTGATTCCAGTGCTTGGATTCCAAATGACGGCGCATTGAAGTGGTGGACAGGTTGCTCTTCTCAGAGCCCCTAATCAATTTCGAGAGGCAAATTGTGCAGACAACACTATATCTGTCCTCGGCGCATTCCTTGAAAAAACTCCACACCTTCGAGAAACGTGCCCTCGAGGTGGGAGTTTTTCGGGGCTGGGTACGAACTGGAACATCTTGGGAGATTCCGAGTGTGGCCTGGCTTCGCCTAAGCTGCTGACCTCTGCCTCTGCCTCTAGCTACCCTTTTTGGTGCTGCACCTGCCTCAACATCCACACTACTTTCCCCGCTTGACATCCCCCCTGTCCAGGTCGGGTCAGTGTCCTCATCATCCACCACTTCCTCTTCCAACTCCTGTCTCATCTCCTCCTCCCGCACAATGCGCCGGTCAACTGGATGCCCTGACGGCAACTGCGTCACATCATCGTCGATGAGGGTGGGTTGCTGGTCATCCACCACCAAATCGAACGGAGATGGAGGAGACTCTAGTGTTTGAGCATCTGGACACAGATGCTCCTCTGTTAGGTTCGTGGAATCGTGACGTGGAGAGGCAGGTTGAGGGACAATGAAAGGAGCGGAGAACAGCTCTGGGGAGCAGGGACAGTTTGGGTTATTGTTCTGTAAAGCTTCGGAATTTTGGGAGGAAGGAAGACAAGACTGTTGGGTAATAGGAGGAGAGGAGGCAGAGTCTGACTGGCTGCTGGACAATGTGCTGTAAGCGTTCTCTGACAGCCATTGCAAGACCTGTTCCTGGTTCTCGGGCCTACTAAGGTTTGTACCCTGCAGTTTAGTTAATGTGGCAAGCAACCCTGGCACTGTGGAGTGGCGCAATGCTTGCTGCCCCACAGGAGTAGGCACGGGACGCCCTGTGGCTTCACTGCTACCTTGCTCCCCAGAACCATTCCCCCGACCTCGCCCACGGCCTCGTCCACGTCCCTTTCCGGGAGCCTTGCGCATTTTGAATTCCTAGTTAGAAATTGGCACTGTATACCAGTAGTAAAAATTGTGGGTGCACGTAACCCCAATATATTCTTTGAATTACCAGTCAGAAACTGGCACTATATGGCAGTAGCAAGAAATGAGGGTATTTGTATTCCCAATATATTCTTTGAATTCCCAGTCAGACAATGGCACTGTATACCAGTAGTAAAAATTGTGGGTGCACGTAACCGCAATATATTCTTTGAATTACCAGTCAGAAACTGGCACTATATGGCAGTAGCAAGAAATGAGGGTATTTATAATCCCAATATATTCTTTGAATTCCCAGTCAGACAATGGCACTGTATACCAGTAGTAAAAATTGTGGGTGCACGTAACCCCAATATATTCTTTGAATTACCAGTCAGAAACTGGCACTATATGGCAGTAGCAAGAAATGAGGGTATTTGTATTCCCAATATATTCTTTGAATTCCCAGTCAGACAATGGCACTGTATACCAGTAGTAAAAATTGTGGGTGCACGTAACCCCAATATATTCTTTGAATTACCAGTCAGAAACTGGCACTATATGGCAGTAGCAAGAAATGAGGGTATTTGTATTCCCAATATATTCTTTGAATTCCCAGTCAGACAATGGCACTGTATACCAGTAGTAAAAATTGTGGGTGCACGTAACCCCAATATATTCTTTGAATTACCAGTCAGAAACTGGCACTATATGGCAGTAGCAAGAAATGAGGGTATTTATAACCCCAATATATTCTTTGAATTCCCAGTCAGACAATGGCACTGTATACCAGTAGTAAAAATTGTGGGTGCACGTAACCCCAATATATTCTTTGAATTACCAGTCAGAAACTGGCACTATATGGCAGTAGCAAGAAATGAGGGTATTTATAACCCCAATATATTCTTTGAATTCCCAGTCAGACAATGGCACTGTATACCAGTAGTAAAAATTGTGGGTGCACGTAACCCCAATATATTCTTTGAATTACCAGTCAGAAACTGGCACTATATGGCAGTAGCAAGAAATGAGGGTATTTATAACCCCAATATATTCTTTGAATTCCCAGTCAGACAATGGCACTGTATACCAGTAGTAAAAATTGTGGGTGCACGTAACCCCAATATATTCTTTGAATTACCAGTCAGAAACTGGCACTATATGGCAGTAGCAAGAAATGAGGGTATTTGTATTCCCAATATATTCTTTGAATTCCCAGTCAGACAATGGCACTGTATACCAGTAGTAAAAATTGTGGGTGCACGTAACCCCAATATATTCTTTGAATTACCAGTCAGAAACTGGCACTATATGGCAGTAGCAAGAAATGAGGGTATTTGTATTCCCAATATATTCTTTGAATTCCCAGTCAGACAATGGCACTGTATACCAGTAGTAAAAATTGTGGGTGCACGTAACCCCAATATATTCTTTGAATTACCAGTCAGAAACTGGCACTATATGGCAGTAGCAAGAAATGAGGGTATTTGTATTCCCAATATATTCTTTGAATTCCCAGTCAGACAATGGCACTGTATACCAGTAGTAAAAATTGTGGGTGCACGTAACCCCAATATATTCTTTGAATTACCAGTCAGAAACTGGCACTATATGGCAGTAGCAAGAAATGAGGGTATTTGTATTCCCAATATATTCTTTGAATTCCCAGTCAGACAATGGCACTGTATACCAGTAGTAAAAATTGTGGGTGCACGTAACCCCAATATATTCTTTGAATTACCAGTCAGAAACTGGCACTATATGGCAGTAGCAAGAAATGAGGGTATTTATAACCCCAATATATTCTTTGAATTCCCAGTCAGACAATGGCACTGTATACCAGTAGTAAAAATTGTGGGTGCACGTAACCCCAATATATTCTTTGAATTACCAGTCAGAAACTGGCACTATATGGCAGTAGCAAGAAATGAGGGTATTTATAACCCCAATATATTCTTTGAATTCCCAGTCAGACAATGGCACTGTATACCAGTAGTAAAAATTGTGGGTGCACGTAACCCCAATATATTCTTTGAATTACCAGTCAGAAACTGGCACTATATGGCAGTAGCAAGAAATGAGGGTATTTATAACCCCAATATATTCTTTGAATTCCCAGTCAGACAATGGCACTGTATACCAGCAGTAAAAATTGTGGGTGCACGTAACCCCAATATATTCTTTGAATTACCAGTCAGAAACTGGCACTATATGGCAGTAGCAAGAAATGAGGGTATTTATAACCCCAATATATTCTTTGAATTCCCAGTCAGACAATGGCACTCTATACCAGTAGTAAAAATTGTGGGTGCACGTAACCCCAATATATTCTTTGAATTACCAGTCAGAAACTGGCACTATATGGCAGTAGCAAGAAATGAGGGTATTTATAACCCCAATATATTCTTTGAATTCCCAGTCAGACAATGGCACTGTATACCAGTAGTAAAAATTGTGGGTGCACGTAACCCCAATATATTCTTTGAATTACCAGTCAGAAACTGGCACTATATGGCAGTAGCAAGAAATGAGGGTATTTATAACCCCAATATATTCTTTGAATTCCCAGTCAGACAATGGCACTGTATACCAGTAGTAAAAATTGTGGGTGCACGTAACCCCAATATATTCTTTGAATTACCAGTCAGAAACTGGCACTATATGGCAGTAGCAAGAAATGAGGGTATTTATAACCCCAATATATTCTTTGAATTCCCAGTCAGACAATGGCACTGTATACCAGTAGTAAAAATTGTGGGTGCACGTAACCCCAATATATTCTTTGAATTACCAGTCAGAAACTGGCACTATATGGCAGTAGCAAGAAATGAGGGTATTTATAACCCCAATATATTCTTTGAATTCCCAGTCAGACAATGGCACTGTATACCAGTAGTAAAAATTGTGGGTGCACGTAACCCCAATATATTCTTTGAATTACCAGTCAGACACTGGCACTATATGGCAGTAGCAAGAAATGAGGGTATTTGTATTCCCAATATATTCTTTGAATTCCCAGTCAGACAATGGCACTGTATACCAGTAGTAAAAATTGTGGGTGCACGTAACCCCAATATATTCTTTGAATTACCAGTCAGAAACTGGCACTATATGGCAGTAGCAAGAAATGAGGGTATTTATAATCCCAATATATTCTTTGAATTCCCAGTCAGACAATGGCACTGTATACCAGTAGTAAAAATTGTGGGTGCACGTAACCCCAATATATTCTTTGAATTACCAGTCAGAAACTGGCACTATATGGCAGTAGCAAGAAATGAGGGTATTTGTATTCCCAATATATTCTTTGAATTCCCAGTCAGACAATGGCACTGTATACCAGTAGTAAAAATTGTGGGTGCACGTAACCCCAATATATTCTTTGAATTACCAGTCAGAAACTGGCACTATATGGCAGTAGCAAGAAATGAGGGTATTTGTATTCCCAATATATTCTTTGAATTCCCAGTCAGACAATGGCACTGTATACCAGTAGTAAAAATTGTGGGTGCACGTAACCCCAATATATTCTTTGAATTACCAGTCAGAAACTGGCACTATATGGCAGTAGCAAGAAATGAGGGTATTTGTATTCCCAATATATTCTTTGAATTCCCAGTCAGACAATGGCACTGTATACCAGTAGTAAAAATTGTGGGTGCACGTAACCCCAATATATTCTTTGAATTACCAGTCAGAAACTGGCACTATATGGCAGTAGCAAGAAATGAGGGTATTTGTATTCCCAATATATTCTTTGAATTCCCAGTCAGACAATGGCACTGTATACCAGTAGTAAAAATTGTGGGTGCACGTAACCCCAATATATTCTTTGAATTACCAGTCAGAAACTGGCACTATATGGCAGTAGCAAGAAATGAGGGTATTTATAACCCCAATATATTCTTTGAATTCCCAGTCAGACAATGGCACTGTATACCAGTAGTAAAAATTGTGGGTGTATATAGCCCCAATTCTATTGCTAGGGGACTTGCAGGGTATTTCTGGGGTGAAGGTGGAGGGGCACACCGTTGGAACGGGTATCGGGGGTATATATCGGGTATACGGGAATACACTGACAGTGTATTCCATTCAGGATCCTGGGAAAGCTGGGTTGCGGCGATTGAGCCCGTCAGTGCCACGTTACACTGACAAGCTTCTCCCTGGAATTTAGCTCTTACAAGAGCTGTTGTGGTTGTCTTCTCCTTCCTATCCTAGCCTGTCCCTGCCTACCCAGAATCTAAGCCCTAGCTAGCTGGACGGAAACCTCTGTCCTCGGTGAATTGCAAGCTCAGAATGACGCGAAGCTGGGCGGCGCTGTTCTTTTAAATTAGAGGTCACATGTTTTCGGCAGCCAATGGGTTTTGCCTACTTTTCTCAACGTCACCGGTGTCGTAGTTCCTGTCCCACCTACCCTGCGCTGTTATTGGAGCAAAAAAGGCGCCAGGGAAGGTGGGAGGGGAATCGAGTAATGGCGCACTTTACCACGCGGTGTTCGATTCGATTCGAACATGCCGAACAGCCTAATATCCGATCGAACATGAGTTCGATAGAACACTGTTCGCTCATCTCTATATAAGATGTGTGTAAGCGCTTATATCACTTATATAACTGAGTGCATGTATTACTCCAGCTTTGTAATAAATTTTATATTTCAAGTCAGTCCCTTGTGCTGATGTATGGGGTCATAAATCAGAATGTAAGATGGCCTTACACATTAGTAAATCACTTATTTACGCAACAGCAAACCCCTTCCCATAGGCATGCACATTTGGCCATGTTTGTATATGTAATGGGTAGAGGGGAAAAAGAGCTGCCAGACCCCCAAGAGCAAAAGTTTCAGACTGACATGTTAAAATCCAATTGCCACCTTCTTCTCCCCCCTTCCCCAAAATATGTCACCAGGGGACAGACTAGAGGCCACCATAAACATTAGATGGTCAGTTATTATAATGCAAATATAAATAATGAGATAAAATGAAAACAAGTATAAACATAGAAATGAAGGAAGCTCGGAGGATGAGACTGGAGTTCTAGCTTGCTAACTTATTTGATATAATACAATCTTATAGGACTTTATCCTTTCATAGTGCATTACAGGGATGATATTACAATCCTAAACTAAAATACTACCCTGCAAAATATTGCAGTCTAAAGCAAAGACATCTGACTGCTTGCACGTCTGCTTATCTGGCGTATAAGGGTTGCCTCATGCAGTTAGAAAACCTTGGCTCTGTCTTTTCTCGAGCTCTAAACCTTCAGCCAGATGTCCCTTTAGTAAGGACCTCCTGCCTCCTGTATCTGCTGGGTGTCTTCCAGGTCCATAGATATTAATCTGTGTTGCCAGTTCAATTTCAGAATCACCAGACTAGATACATTTCCATTAATACATTGTACATTCAGCAGTTTTCTCGACCAATATAACAGAAGACTTTAAGACACCAGATATTTGTCCCTATTTTCAGGTTTTATGGTAGGGAAAGTTTGAATATATTTAATATTTGTAGCTACTACTAAAACTTTAATTTTTTTTATTTTACTCTGGTTATTCCAATGTATCTTTCCATGAAGCTCTGTAGATTTTTTTCCCCTGCTTGTTAGCGTATGTATACCGTATGCATAGTGAATGCAGTCTGCGAGATGTAACTTCAGCCAATTATTAGTATTATTGTTTATTTATATAGCACCATTAATTCCATGGTGCTTTACATTTGGGGGTTACATGCAATACACAGAATATACAGGTAGATATAATACTAACAATGACCGAATGGCACAGTGGGATAGAGGACCCTGCCTGCGAGGGCTTACAATCTATGAGGGAAGGGGGGGGGGGGGTAGAGACAGAAGGAGAGGGGGAGACAGTTCAGATGGCAGTGCGGTGATAGTGTTATTGGAGGTTGTAGGTCTTCCTGAATAGGTGAGTCTTCAGGGCCTTCTTGAAGCCTGTGATTGTGGGGGTCAGTCTTATGTGTCTTGGTAAGGAGTTCCAGAGTATGGGGGATGCACGGAAGAAATTCGTGGAGACGGTTGTGTGAGGAGCGAATAAGAGCAGAGCGGAGTAGGAGGTCATTGGAGATTATGTGCGGGCAGGTAGTGGAAGATTAGGTTGGAGATATATGGAGGGGACAGGTTGTGGATGGCTTTGTATGTTAACGTTAGTAGCTTGAACTCAATTCGCTGGGCTATGGGTAGCCAGTGGAGGGACTGGCAGAGGGGAGCAGCTGATGAAGATCGGGGGGAGAGGTGAATTAAACGAGCAGCACAGTTTAAAGTGGAATGGAGGGGGTGAGGGTGTTAGCTGGGAGTCCATGGAGAAGGGTGTTGCAGTAGTCTAAGCGGGAGATAATAGCTGCAGAGCATTGAGTGATGTCAGAGGAAAGGGCATTTCTTCTGCTGTACAGATAAGTAACACGCAGCAGAGGTTGTTATCCTTGGTGGCATTAAAGGGCTATTCCCATCTGGGCAAGTTATCCCCTATCTGCAGCATAGGCCAAGCCCCCATCGATCTTAAAAAAAGGGGATTTTTGTCCCCCATTGTAAAGTGAACAGTGGTTGTGCGATGGTTGTCAGTGCTGTACTTTGCACCGATCCCTTGTACCTTGGCTATCTATGGCACTATTATTGAGTGGAGGAAGGAAGAAAGACAGCAGAGCTGGCAGTACCAATATGGCTCCTTTCTGGCGGGCAGGGCGCATGCCATGTGCAGTATGTATAGCAGACCTGCCGCCTGCTACATTATTTTTTTCTGATCTGAAGTATTAGAATGTTATAACACCCCCTGACAGCTCCTTCTGACACCCCAGTTGGGATGCACTGTCTTAGAAGGTGTCACATATTATACATGTAACTCTTTTGCGTTGCAGCAGTGGTTTGAAATTTTTCATGGATGTTTTTACTTAATATAGATTGTAGAAAACTGTTCTTTTTTTGTATCTTTCTGTAATTCTTTTCTTTGGTTTCCAACAACTAAAGTGTTCGTTCATAAGGTGGAGAGAAAAATATTTTGTGAGTCGAAGCTAGCGAGCAAATTGCTGGAAACATTGATTGTGTTTAGCAAATAAAACTGACAGCAACGTAAAGGCCAAATCCCTATTGTCAAGAAAATCTTCTTCATTTTCTTTTTTCCAGAAAAATGAATAAACTTCAAGTGCCTGTAGTGTAAGTGCTATGTTTAATATAAATATGACTCAGTAACCCCGGGGGATCTCTATGTGATCAGAAAAACAAGCGCACTGTGGTTATATGAATATTTGACTATACCAGATACCGTTCACCTTATAAAATGTGTCAAGATAAGTGATGTCTGTCTGGTAGAATGCAGAATTCTCTGTATATACAGTATATGAATTAAGGTAAAAATAATTGTATTGTGAAGTTATATGCTCCCTTCCTGAGAGCTGACTCCTTATATGATACTCTCAGTGTTTCCTGAGGTCAAACTATACCTGCATGACTGTGGGAGTCACATCAAGCCTCTAATAGACTTGCATTGTGAGTTTGCTGTCCTATCATATAGGAAATACATTGTGTATCACTGGAATAGAGAGGTTAGTGCTTTGGGGAGCACATAACTTCACAATACAGTTGACATTAAGTTATATGTTACCATTTCACCACACATAGACTTATTTTCAAATGGGGAGACACAAACATTTTATTTTACTAGAGTGCTTCTTTAATAACCTGAACTGTCTATCTCTCCTTCATTCAATATAAAGCAGTGATTAACAACCCAACAGATGGATGTCCAGCATAACAAGGGAATGCAAAAACATATAGTTAAAACATAGCTTTAAATGAAAAAAGATAGTCCATATAAAAATGCTCCATCGGTTAACAAGCCATGCCACTGACCCATGGTATATGTAGCACACGCTAATACTAGATTATACTAGGTTCACATCTGTGTTCAAGTTTCCATTCATGGGATCTGCTTGGGGACCCCATGAACGGAAACCTAATCTGTTTAAAAAAGTGGTTACCCGCAGAAATCTGCGGACCCCATAGACTATAATGGGGTCCACTGGGTTTCTGCCCAAAAAGGGTGGAATATTGCAGAGAAAAAAGTCCTGCTTGTAGGGCTTTTTTCTTTGCATCTGTAGGGAGCCTTCACATGGAGTTACGCTGCGCTCATTCTGATTGTAAAAACATGTTCAGAATGAGCGCGTAAAAAGCAGCTCCCATTGACTTGAATGGGAGCCGGCATACGTGCGCTCCCCATTGAAATCAATGGGAGGCGCATAACACTTTGAAAGCATAGGGAAAAAAGCCTCCCTTTGATTTCAATGGGGAGCGCACGTATGCCGACTCCCATTCAAGTCAATGGGAGCTGATTTTTACGCGCTCATTCTGAACGTCTTTTTACGATCAGAATGAGCGCAGCGTTACATCGTGTGAAGGCTCCCTTAAAGTGGGATGGAGAACGGAATCCTCAAACAGAGATCAGGTGCAGGTGTGAACCTAGCCTTAACCTATCAAAGGGTTTTCACACTGTTAGCAAAATTGCTATAAAACTACAGCATGTGAAAAGCCTTAAAGCAGTATTCCAGTCAGAGCAAGCTACCCAATATCCAAAAATAGGGGGTAACCTGCTGTTTATGGGGTGTGACCATTTTTGAATGAAGAGGCAGCACAGACATTCACTCCATTAATTTCAATGGGACCACCAGGGATAGCTGAGTGCTGTGTTTCGCCTATATTCGTTTGCCCTATGGAGCAGCACACACTCTCCCTGTATATAAAGGTGAGGGGTCCCTAAACAGGGGTGAACCTGCCCCTTTCGCCACCTGAGGTGAACGACAGAAAGCTGCCCCCCCCCCCCGGAGCGGAGGGGGCGGGGCTTAGCTGAGGGGGCAGGGCTTTGCGCCGTTCGCAGGCAGAGAGCAGGCACGGAGAGGACCTGCTCTCTGCCTGAGGGGAGGCTGCTGGAGCAGCGCTGCTCCAGTGGCCTCCCCAATCCACCGCTCGGTGCTAAGTCAGTCAGGACAGCTTGTCCTGGACTGGCTTAGGTAAGCTAAAATGCCGCCCTCCCTGGGGCCCTCCCTAAAGCAAACATTAGATAAGTCCTCCTTTGGTGTTGACTAAAAGTCACCATACTCCTAAGTGCTTAGTTCCCCTTATCTCCTTCCCATTGATTTTGAAGTGCCTGTGGAGAGGCAGCCGGGATTGGGTTCCTTTCTCCAGATACCCCATAGCAGTTGCACGGGGAATTTGAATAGATTGCCCTAGGGTGGTAGCATAGGTGGGGTATCAGACACAATATTTTACATGATCTTCCTTGCAGATAACACAACTAATGACTAGAGTTCTCCATTGGCTTAGTTTACTTTGCTAGAATCCAGCACCTGAATGGTCACAATTATCAGGATTGCTGTATTCGCTACACTACTCTTGGAGGAGTAAATGGCTGTCAGGGGCCGAGCAAACATTTTCTATTCAGAATCTATTTTCTCTGGGCTGAACAAAGATTTTTTTTAAGTCAGATTTATGATTGAATGTAGTATGACTGTAATGTTTTATTAATGGCTTTTAATTTCATTGCCGCATGTAAATAGCAGATTGATATTACGCTTTTTTTTCCTTTCAATGGAACCACAGCTATTTTTATATTGAAGTATGATGTCCAAGTATAATTAGAATTTGCATCTCACTGACTTCTAATTCCAGAATAATCTACATTTGGTTGTATAGTTCTTCATATAATATAACTATAATGAATACTGAAGCAGAAATGAAAAAACACCAGAATATACCAATATACCCCCTACTGTACAAAATGAGGGTCTATTTCAGTGACTGCGTGAAAGCAGTTATAGGCCATTAAAGGTTGATTTCTAATACAACTTTGTTACCAGTAAATATCTGTATTATTTTTAGATTATACAAAGCAATTGTTCTTCTTGGCTATTCCTCTCCTAGTTTTAGACACCGGCTCGTGTCTTACTCTCTCTGCCTACCATGTTTTGTTCTTGCATACAAGTACATATGTCTCCTAAGACCTTATTCTTAGGTTGCATCCTAGGTCCCAAGCCACCAAGTCTATCCTGCCTTTCTGAAGTCTCTGGTGAATACCTTAGGGTAGCCTCTGCGAGTCAGGATGGTGTTGCGTTATCGGCAGCTTATTTATTTGCTGTCTGATGATCCCACCATTTCTCTGTAGCTTATTGGGAGTCACTTAACCATTCCTGTTGCATTTGTAATAGTTTTATAACAAAAATTTTTAGAAGCTGGGTAATCCCTTTAACTTTCCTGGAGTCTATACTATAAGGCCCCACGTTGCAAAAATGCAGCTTTTTTTGTTACAGATTTTATTGCGTTTTTAGAGTCAAAGCCAGGAATGGTTACAATAGGAATGAGAAATATATAGGAGGTTCTTATACCTCTCTCTTCTGCTCAATTCACTCCTGGCTTTGGCTCAAAGAAACGCAACAAAATCTGCAACAAAAAAAACCCTGGGCTTCTGCAATGTGGGGCCCCAGACTAAAAGGATTGAAATATTATAAGGTCATCTATATAAGCTCTGTTCATCACGTCTTCACAACTATAATCTTATCTTAAGGCAAATATTTGTCTGTCTTCATACCGCCACAAGGTATACTATATAGAAGTATTCTCACCAAGTCAAATAAATAACCCCAAATCCATGATGTATAACCAGCAGTCACCCTGACAAAAAGAACACAGCACCATTTACTCAAGCAACTTACCCCGACTCACCATGTGAGTTTTACTAAAGCAGCTGCCGGAATATATATATATATATATATATATATATATATATATATAGCGCATTTCATGGTGCAGACTTTGTATGTCGATCAGCTGATGAATTTGCAGGGCTGCCCCAGCATCATCTCAGTATGTTTTATGGAAGGCTGTGAGGATCGATCATGAGCGTTTCACCTTCTGACATTGAGGGCCGCAGAGGTAGAAATATCAGCTAAATTATGGTAGCAGCAGCTGTGATTCACACAGTAATAATTCGCCTTAAGAGGACCGGTGACATCATAAAACACAGATGTGTCCCAAGGGCAGTGGATCTGTCAGTGTCACTGGATCCTTGCTGATGAGAGCAAGCTCCTCTAAACACAATGCTTTATACACTAGGGGACTGAATAGGTACTGGCTGCTGGCCCAATCCAGAAATCAGACCATCTGTATTCCTCTCCTGGTTGCATTGCAGATTGCAATCCTTGTCTCATTTGTGAAAGTGGACAACTGTCAAACACCATAAAACTGGAACGGTTATTGAGTGTGGACAGACCCTGCACTCGGCCGCCAGATAGTAGTATAAATCAATAAAATAAGGGAAAAGAGAAGCGAAAAGGATAGTAAAGTGAACGATTATACCCCGTCTCAGAGCCCACGATACCATCCTCAAAAAAAAGAAAAATCATCATTTTTGTATTTTTTTTTCACTTCCATATTCACAGTTTTATAGTTGTTGTGCTGTCTGGTGCGAAGTGTGTCCTTCCCCGAATAATGTCAGTAAACAACATAGAATGATTCCTATAGAGTTATAGTCATTTTCAGCAACTAATATATCAATTGTATTGACTGTGATGGACTAGTATACAACTAGGGCCAAGTCGTGTAGACAATATAAAGTGAATGGGCTATGCTTCAATATCCGAAGTAGTCACTGGACAAAGGTGGAACTGTCTCAAGGAAAAAATCTTCAGTGTTTTTCTAATCTTATATATTTAGTTGGAAGCAAACTCTTCTGTCAATGGGGTAGAATTTTGCAAAGAGAATCTAGGATGCAGGAACCGAAATGGAACTGCCTAAAACTGAATTATTGTCTAGTAAAACATAAAACATGGATCTTACAGTACTTAATAAAAAGAGACCGAGTTACCATCTTGAGTAGATCAAGTTGGAATCCACCCCAACCTTTCCATGTGCATGTGATACTGGATTGGAGCATTATTTTTGAGAGTGCTGACCTATGTTGTACTGTGATGTGATACATTACCTTGTCATGCCAGTCAACCCCTCCTGGTGTCTGAAGACCTTTCCATATACCCTACTAAGACATATGGACATCATAGATGAGGACCCATCCCTTCCATTTATTCCATTATCAGCCATATGGTCACAATGTAAAATTATATGTATGTATGTACATTCTCCTTCTGTGCTTGAGGGATACGAGTGACTTAAAGTGGTTGTCCCAAAATCTTAACTGATATGATCAGTGGGATTCATGACAATAGGCGACTTGTGTCCATCTGTAAGAATGGAACATGCACGATGATGCTCCATTCATCTGCAGGGGACTGAGAAGAGAAGGCGAGTATAGAGTTCTGCTGTCCCCCGCAGTCCCATAGAGATGAACGGAGCAACAGATTGCTTGCTTGTTCATTGCTCCATTTATGCAAGACAATACAGGACCCCATCGCCCAAGATGGCGATGCCCATAACGCCTGCACACTTTAAATGCGGCGGACACATTTAACTGGGGCATCTAAAGTGTTGACAGCTGCAATGTATTGTACTGTCGGCAGCCACCATGTATGTAAAGCTCTCAGCTCCTGAGCCTTCTCCATACACTGCATCACGCCTAATCACTATATGTATGTGATTTTGCATGAAGGGGTTACAATTGTGTTCTCAGTGAAGAAGGAGATCATGCTATAAGCAATGCTGTGTACCAGCTTTGTCTCTTGTGAAGTCAAACAGGTTGGTCTTTATTGGTAGGACTGGCATGCCCAGTGTCAGCTTTGACTATCCCTCTAGTGATGTTCAGGACTCTCATAAACTACACTAGACAATGTAATTTGCAAGCCGCAGACCCGCAAAGTAATGTTTTATTAGCAGAATGGAGAATTTACAGCTATGATCTGATATAAAACTATAAAATGACATTATTTTCACCAGCGCATCTTGTATGAAGACTAAAGGTTATATATCAATAGTGCTAGACGTAATGAAAAAATGGAAATAATTGAAGCTTTTTTCATGCGACAGGAAAAATGAAATGAAAGAACGGCTTGCGGGGGTCTATGTCATAAAAGTTTTTGTATTTGGTTAAAATAGAAACCAGGAGCTGTGGCAATGTACAGCGTTCAGATCAATCCATCTCGATGAACAATGAGCATAAAGCAGAAGTTCTGTTATCTCAGGCAGACAATAGGGATGGTGTATTGTTATGGAGCAGAAGAATACGGAGCCTAGATATACTCCTGGTGAAAAGAAGTCTTTGATGTGACAAACATGACAAAGCAATGTATTCACTGTGTGATGGCTTTACAATATTAGTGTTCAGATTTGTGTGGTCCACATGTCCTACATTGATGCCAATAGGTTATACCCAATGTTAAGTCTGGGTCCATATCACAAGGCAGACATAGCAGATGCTATTGGGAACAATATCCAGGGGACTATTCACATGCAAAAATATTCATAATATCACCCCCTTATCCAGACCTGATACCTTGACCTGACACAGATTTTCACTTTAACCATATATTATACAGACCTAACATCTTGTTTGAGAAGACCACTCTGTAGAAGATGAGCCTGGGCTGCAAAATAGATATGAATAGGACCTATCCTGAAGACCTATCCTCATGTCAAAAGTTCACCACAGGGCCCCGCCATTCCTAGTTACGCCACTGCAGTACCTGTTGGAAAAAGCCAACAAAGACTTATCTATTGGTTCATCTTCCTCCTTATATCTGTCTCCCTTCTACTGCCATTCATTACCGGTTGCTATAGAACCTCACAAGCTGATACAGGAGCAATGGAGCAGGAAGTAGACATCTCTGTTCTCTGTGTAATGATAAAACTGAATCACTGCAGCTTAGCGCCCATTCAAGTGAATTGGAGTTGATCTGTAGTACCTGGTCTGGCCACTACACAGAGAACAGCGCTGTCTGCTTCCTGCTTTATGCTTTATATATGGACTGTCAAGAACAGCTGATCAGTGGGAGTCTGATGTAGGATTCTAGCTACTCAACGATCCTGGGTCGTCTTTGCCAGATGTTTCACTTCATAATGTGCTAAATGTTTTCTATTGGTGAAAGGCCTGGTCTGCTTTTGTGAAGCCATGCTGTTATGTATGAAGTATGTGATTTAGCATTGTCTAGCTAAAATATGCAAAGCCTCCCCTGAGACGTTGTTCTAAAGCCTATATATACTGCTCAGCATTGATAGAACTCTTGAAGATATGTGAGGCGCCCATGCCATATGTAGTAATGCAGTCCAATACCTTCAGAGATGCAGGCTTTTAAAGTGTACATTGATAACAAGTTGGATGGTCATTCTCGTCTTATGTCTGCCAGACATGGCGTCCATAGTTTCCATACAGTATTTAAAATCTGACCACAGAACAGTTTTCCATTTTCCCTCAGATCCAAAGAATAAAGCTGTGTTTCTGGATTTTGTTGAAGTGCGGCTGCTTTGCATGACAGAGCTTTAACTTGCATTTGTGGATGGCGTGGTGAATTGTGTTCACAGACAATGGTTTTACTGGATTCTGCCTCTCTAACATGCTCTTTTTATATATAATCATGTGACTTAATTGAAAATTGACCCTCCAGCAGTTTTTCATTAATACCACTTACTTTTCCAGCTTTTTGTTAACTCTGACCCAGCTTTTTTGGAGATGTGTTTCTAAATGAGTTCACTTTTTCATATGAAATAGAAAAATGTCTAACTTTCACCTTCTGGTATGTCTTCTATTGAGAATAAGATACGGTTATATGAGATTTCCAAGTCGTTTGGTTTTTTTACACCTTCCTAATTCTTTTGGAATTGAGGTTATACATGCACGGTGCAGATATCGCCCTTGGGTGAATTCAAACCCAGGTCGCCAGAGTTATACATGAACAGTGCTAATCAATGACCTACTACTATGTGATTTGTGTGTAATGATGACAACAAATCACTAACAAATTATGCCAAAAAAATGCAAATATACCTGTTTTGTATACATTGAAGAGACCCACTGAATCATTTGCTTTGGTGGTCCTAAGGAAGCCCATAGCTGCCAAAAAGATTCTCGAAGATTTTAGTCCCAATCGTCCCCATCACAACCCAAATGGGAATGCCCATTTCATACCCAGGAATGCCCAAAAACTGCTAAAATATACCTCCTCCCCGAAACCTTGGTGGTTGACCATGCTCCTTCCCAACCACTTCCCATAACTGTAAGGCATCACAGTCCAGCCTTGATTTGATGCCGAGATGAGAGACACACGATGACCAGTGAATACTAAATGACTCCGTCATCCAATAAGTATTTGTGTAAAAATGTATTAAATTTGTATCACAAGAAATTGGAGCCCCTCATTGATCTGTAAGTGATCGTATCTGAGTGGCCTTAGTTAGAAGAACCTGGCACTGTCCCATTTCTGTTCCCTCCCAATAAAGATTCCTATCAAATTATCGCCATTAGGAAGGAAAAAGTGAAGGCGGTAAATAGCTTTTGTGTACAAACCTTTCAGAAATGATTTATGATGTCTCTGATTTGTCTTATTTAATTGGTTTTCTGCTTGTCTTCATTAATAACACTTACTTCATGTGCTTTGAAGTCTAAAGGAAGTGTGTGATACGTTTGAAAACCCATCTGGAGAAAACCATCTATGTGATGTCTTACAGTCTCCTGTTATTACAACTGACATCTTCAAATAGGCTTAAAATGAGTCCAGTATCTATTCAATCTCACATGTCAGCCACGGATTACACATTCCATCTAACGGGAGGCTTTATGGATGCATGTTATGCCATACATGCCACTATCTATGCTATTAGCACAAGGAATTATATCAAATATATTAGATAATAACTAGAACGCATTGACGTGGTTGCATGGTGGTCTTGGGTCTTACAAATTGATGTTACAGTATTTGATGTAGAAGGAATCAAAGTATAGAAATGATATACAAACAGTTGGTTTTCTATGTGATATCAATGTAAAAAGCGACTAGGGCAAATGTTACAAATGCAGATATAAGATATGAGATATGGGTTTAAAGGGATCCTGTCTCATTGAAAATAGGATCCAATCTGCAGGCGCTATGGGGGCCACTTTATCATGCCTTTTTGTCAAATGTGCATGGGTTTTGCACAAAAGTTGTGACATTTCAAATTTTTTGCAATAGAAGTCACTTTTCAAAAAAGTGGACTCAAAGAGCCAGGACCGTTTAGTCCTTCAAATTTACTATAACTCATACCAGAAAACTGGTACAGATTTCAAGTGTGGAATCCTATCGATCGATTGGTCAACCTATGGCGTCGGTTTTACCCTTCTCTTCAGCTCCAGAGTCGCACTCTAATAAAAAATGGTGTCTTAAGGCAACTGTTTTGACCAGCAGCGCCTCCCCGGGGATAACCCTGCCGCATGCGAGGCCCCCCGGCAGCGAAACCACACAACACACAGCCAAGGGGGAAAGCATAAGTTTGTGTGGAACTGTCAGACCGAAGAGGCATCAGAAAAGCGTACTGAAGTCTGACCTAGCAGCCTCCCACGTGTCCTCAGGCTCGGCTCTTCGGCGGTGCCCGCGCTGCGGCACACAGGTTGACCTCCGTACCTCCGTAAGACTCCCACGCATACCCGCACGTGCATCGTCTGGGACACCAGACGACAACCCCACCCTGGCCGACGGGCTTTGATGACAGGAAACAGTAAGGCGGCATCCAGCAGAGCATGGCAAGCCCCCAGAAACCTTACTCCTTCCAATTTACCACCAGGCGAAACATGCACCAGCGACTCGGGCTCCCCGGTCAAGCGGCTGCCGGGGTCCAACGTCGCGCTTAACAACCGCGACGGCAACTCCCGGGGCCCACCCTGACCAGCGGTTGTTTGTGGGCCGCCTGCTGCCTGGATGCCTGTCATATAAGCAGAACCACTAGGTCAAGACGAAAGGGTCAGCGAGAGAGAAATTTCAAGTCTGGTATATAGGACCTCCCTGTAGTGCACCTTATGTATTAGAGGCTGGAGCCTTGTATTAATTCTAGTTCAAGAATGGGGATCTCTGATCCCGTAGAGAAAGATTGCCATGCTCGGGTCTCTCTATTCACTTCTAAGGGGGTTCTGATAATAATTGGGGCTACCTGCTCAGCCATTCCGAATTGGATTTATTACATATGTAAATGATTTTTTTATTTTCCAGATTTTCAGCCAGATCATCATTAGAGATGAGCGAACACTAAAATGTTCGAGGTTCGAAATTCGATTCGAACAGCCGCTCACTGTTCGAGTGTTCGAATGGGTTTCGAACCCCATTATAGTCTATGGGGAACATAAAATCGTTAAGGGGGAAACCCAAATTCGTGTCTGGAGGGTCACCAAGTCCACTATGACACCCCAGGAAATGATACCAACACCCTGGAATGACACTGGGACAGCAGGGGAAGCATGTCTGGGGGCATAAAAGTCACTTTATTTCATGGAAATCCCTGTCAGTTTGCGATTTTCGCAAGCTAACTTTTCCCCATAGAAATGCATTGGCCAGTGCTGATTGGCCAGAGTACGGAACTCGACCAATCAGCGCTGGCTCTGCTGGAGGAGGCGGAGTCTAAGATCGCTCCACACCAGTCTCCATTCAGGTCCGACCTTAGACTCCGCCTCCTCCAGCAGAGCCAGCGCTGATTGGCCGAATTCCGTACTCTGGCCAATCAGTGCTGGCCAATGCATTCTGTTGGCGTGATGAAGCAGTGCTGAATGTGTGTGTTTAGCTCAACTACACCGGTGGAGTAGTTGAGCTAAGCACACAGATTCAGCTCTGCTTCAATCAGCGCTGGCCAATGCATTCTATTAGCTTGATGAAGCAGAGTGTGCACAAGGGTTCAAGCGCACCCTCGGCTCTGATGTAGCAGAGCCGAGGGTGCACAAGGGTTCAAGCGCACCCTCGGCTCTGATGTAGCAGAGCCGAGGGTGCACAAGGGTTCAAGCGCACCCTCGGCTCTGATGTAGCAGAGCCGAGGGTGCACAAGGGTTCAAGCGCACCCTCGGCTCTGATGTAGCAGAGCCGAGGGTGCACAAGGGTTCAAGCGCACCCTCGGCTCTGATGTAGCAGAGCCGAGGCTGCACAAGGGTTCAAGCGCACCCTCGGCTCTGATGTAGCAGAGCCGAGGCTGCACAAGGGTTCAAGCGCACCCTCGGCTCTGATGTAGCAGAGCCGAGGCTGCACAAGGGTTCAAGCGCACCCTCGGCTCTGATGTAGCAGAGCCGAGGCTGCACAAGGGTTCAAGCGCACCCTCGGCTCTGATGTAGCAGAGCCGAGGGTGCACAAGGGTTCAAGTGCACCCTCGGCTCTGCTACATCAGAGCCGAGGGTGCGCTTGAACCCTTGTTCTTCTACTTCATCGGGCTAATAGAATGCATTGGCCAATCAGCGCTGGCCAATGCATTCTATTAGCGTGAACTGAGTTTGCACAGGGGTTCTAGTGCACCCTCGGCTCTGCTACATCAGATTGCTACATCTGATGTAGCAGTGCCGAGTGTGCATCAGATGTGTAGTTGAGCAAAACTGGCTCAGCACTGCTAAGTCTCTGCATTCGCATAGGAATGCATTGGCCAGCCTTCGGCCAATCAGCGCTGGCTCTGCCGGAGGAGGCGGAGTCTAAGGTCGGACCTGAATGGAGACTGGTGTGGAGCGATCTTAGACTCCGCCTCCTCCAGCAGAGCCAGCGCTGATTGGCCAAATTCCGTACTCTGGCCAATCAGCACTGGCTAATGCATTGTATTGGCGTGATGAAGCAGTGCTGAATGTGTGTGCTTAGCACACACATTCAGCTCTACTTCATCGGGCTAATAGAATGCATTGGCCAATCAGCGCTGGCCAATGCATTCTATTAGCTTGATGAAGCAGAGTGTGCACAAGGGTTCAAGCGCACCCTCGGCTCTGATGTAGCAGAGCCGAGGGTGCACAAGGGTTCAAGCGCACCCTCGGCTCTGATGTAGCAGAGCCGAGGGTGCGCTTGAACCCTTGTGCAGCCTCGGCTCTGCTACATCAGAGCCGAGGGTGTGCTTGAACCCTTGTGCACACTCTGCTTCATCAAGCTAATAGAATGCATTGGCCAGCGCTGATTGAAGCAGAGCTGAATCTGTGTGCTTAGCTCAACTACTCCACCGGTGTAGTTGAGCTAAACACACACATTCAGCACTGCTTCATCACGCCAATAGAATGCATTGGCCAGCACTGATTGGCCAGAGTACGGAATTCAGCCAATCAGCGCTCGCCAATGCATCCCTATGGGAAAAAGTTTATCTCACAAAAATCACAATTACACACCCGATAGAGCCCCAAAAAGTTATTTTTAATAACATTCCCCCCTAAATAAAGGTTATCCCTAGCTATCCCTGCCTGTACAGCTATCCCTGTCTCATAGTCACAAAGTTCACATTCTCATATGACCCGGATTTGAAATCCACTATTCGTCTAAAATGGAGGTCACCTGATTTCGGCAGCCAATGACTTTTTCCAATTTTTTTCAATGCCCCCGGTGTCGTAGTTCCTGTCCCACCTCCCCTGCGCTGTTATTGGTGCAAAAAAGGCGCCAGGGAAGGTGGGAGGGTAATCGAATTTTGGCCAACTTTACCACGCGGTGTTCGATTCGATTCGAACATGGCGAACACCCTGATATCCGATCAAACATGTGTTCGATAGAACACTGTTCGCTCATCTCTAATCATCATCATTGTAAGGCCTTATTCACATGAATTCACTTAAATGTGTCACAAATTGATATCCGTATTGTGTCTATATGGATTTTTAGGCTGCGTGGTGCTATTTTTGTTTTTGGCTGTATTTTCTCCCATTACCCAACTCGAAATATGAAATTAAATACATTTTATTGCATCATTGAAAATAACTATTATTTTGCTCAATCATTTGTACAAAGACAAAGTGCCTAGAAAAAAATCAATGCCCAGCAGCCTTCTGATATACTTGTGTGGTATAAAAAATATATTTATCTTCGCCCTGAAACGAACCTGCCGGATGTGTCTATAGATAGATAAATAGATAGATAGATAGATAGATAGATAGATAGATAGATAGGAGATAGATAGAAAGATAGATAGATAGATAGATAGATAGATAGATAGATAGATAGGAGATAGATAGAAAGATAGATAGATAGATAGATAGATAGATAGATAGATAGATAGATAGATATTGAAGTCATCCCCTCTTCTGAGGGGAAAAATATACAAATTTGTATACGATATATGGTGAACAATGTAGCAGAGAAAAAATCAAAATAGCCGTACCGCAGATTTTTTTGCTATTTTACTCCCCCTTAAGATTAATAAAAAGGTGATGAAAATGTCAAACAATCCCCAAAATGGTATCAAGAAACATTACAACTTGCTGTGCAAAAAAAGATGTTTTAGGCTAAAGTCCCACAGGATGACCCGCAGAAAAAAAGTGCTGTGAGAAAAACCGCAGTGGGAACACATCATGGTTCTTCCCGCAGTGCTTTAAACAGAAAGTTTGCTGAGTTTTCTTCCGCAGACTTTCTGTTGCAATTATACCTATAGGGAAACCGTCTGCATTTCCATAGGTATAATTGACATGCTGCGATTTCCAAAACTGTGCTGGTTTTAGAAACTATGGCGTGTCCACCAAGCGGTTTATACTTCAAGGCAGGTATGGGATTCGCTAGAATTCCATCCACTTTGCCTGTACTGTAAAACGCTGCGATTTTTCCTGCAGCGTTTCCGCTGGGGGCAAATATCGGCATTTCCGTCCCATGGGGCACCACGTTCTGGAAACACAGCTTTTTTTGTTGCAGAAAGCAAGGAGTGGATTGAGCAGAAGGCAGAAGTATAAGATCTTCCTATATATTTCCCATTCCTTTTGTAGCCATTCTTGGCCTTTGCTCAAAAAAACGCAACAAAATCTGCAACAAAAAAAGCTGCGTTTTTGCAACGTGAGGTCTTACAAAGAAACCTTAAAAAGTTACAGGTGTCAGAATATGGTGACTCAAAAAAGGTATTAATATATAACAAAAACTATACAAATTCAGTATCGCCATGAAACATGTCACAAATGCAGGGGGTTTTTCCCATTCCAATCCATTCTGAATTTTTTCTGGTTTCCCAGTAAAACTTACACAACATTCTATTACAAAGTACTATATGTCCTACTAAAATTAAGCTTTGTGAACTAGAAAATAAAAAAAATTTTGGCTTTTGAAAAGTGAAGAATAAAAAAAAAAAAAAAAAGAAACAAAAAAAATGTCTGTGGCAGGAAGGAGTTAAACAAATAGAAAGAGATTTGCAAAGATTTGTGTATTGTAATACAGTCTACATATAGCATTACTAGGTGCATTGTCACTGAGATGAATGGCCACAATACAAATAATAATGTTATATAAAGAGTATACTGTCACTTCAAGAGCAACCTTTATTTCCACCCCACGTTAGGAGAAACTTCAGCTCTGGTGTGTCGGTGGTCTGCAGGAGACATGGGATGTTTTACAGAACCCAGGTGGGAACGTGCCCTTTAAAGGTTGTGCGCTATTGATCTAGCAGAAGGGCCTAGAAAGCTAGAGGCCCTTATTGATTGTAGTCAGCCAAGCATTCATCATACAGACTGTACAACATACAACTGTCAGAACATAAAAAGTCATTGCTATCATCCTTAAAGGGAGAGGTTGGAGGAGAACTCGCCAAAGGGCTGACTTTGTATGCAGATACCTCCTCCTTGTGCATTATACATTTTAGGCCGAATTTATCTGATATAGAGCGCCATGTGAAACACTATGATAAAGTTGATGACATGTATAATTATGCATGCAAGACCACCAGGAAGCTGTGGCTACAAAAAGCTCCAACACATCGCTAATATCACATTAGCCGACATTCATTGTCCTCCGGGAACCATTTCTATTAAATCATTACTTAAATAACTGACTGTAACTTTGTCAATAAGGATTCTTGGAGATGTCTTTTTGCAGTAATATAGGGGCTTTGAGATTTCTTACAGGGCATAGCATGAATATATTTCCATCTATTGATGGTCATGTATTTTTTATTGGCAGGCATGAAAGAGAGAAGATTGACTTAAAGGGGTTATCCAGCCTTTTAGAATTGACTGTGTCCTTAGGCTGGCCATACACTTTAGATTTTGGATATCTGTTATGCATCAGTACAAATCGATGATGGGTTCACTTGTACAAACAATTCCACCATCCATATTAACATCTAGACTGCCGGATCGTGGGGGAAGACGTGCAAGGAGTCTACGAAAGTTTGTTGAGGTTTGGTCAAAAGCAGCAGAGCATGCCAAACACGGGTATATACAACTGTCAGCAGGCCAAAAATATCTAGCAGGGCAGAAACAGCAGCAAATTTATCGATATGTTTGGCACAGTTCACAGGAAACATTAAATCCCTTTCAGTGCCTTAGGCCGGGGCCACAAGTGGCCTAAACAATGTGGATTGGCCCCAGTGGAAGCGCCGCATCAAAAATCACTGTGTTTTACAGTCACTGAGAATCCCATCCACACAATACAAAAAAGTACATTGCGGTTTTGGAAATCACACCATGTCAATTATATCAACTGAAACACCAGTGGATTTGATGAAAAAAGACATTAATGGCATATGCACAAGATACGCAATAAATGATAGATGTGGGATCTGCACCTATCTAAAAAAGTAACACCCCTAGGACCATTGCCGCACTATCCTTTAAGCCATATTCACAGGGAAACATTAAGTTCAATGTCTGTGAATGGGGGCTATTGACATGGCCATTATTTTGACAGTCCAAATATACCAACAAAGCATAGGTCATGTCCTATTTTTGTCCGTTTTCATGGATCCTTCCATACACTGTAATGTATAGGGGACCCTTGAAAACTGTTGCCCCTCGGGTGCAAGACACCTCTTTCGTGTGAATCTTGCCTTACCCTTTCCTATCTGACATTGAAATCCAGACTGTCAGTGGTGGTGGAATTTTACACAAACTGTGTAGCTCTTCCATAGAAGTGAATAGGAGTTGTGGAAACAGCAATATTTTGTGCCAAGAAATGACATATACCAGTAATAAATATGGCACATATGCTTCTTTTAGTCCAAACTGTAGAGGACGACATCCAACCACATAATAAATTTGGTGTATGCCACTTTTTGGAATAATATGTGCCAAAGCTATAGCTATTTTTGTTTAGTGCTTCTTCCCATCGTGTTTCTGTCGACTACATCCATGGTCCATGTTTATAGCACAAACATAAGAATTAGAGATGAGCGAACAGTGTTCTATCGAACTCATGTTCGATCGGATATTAGGCTGTTCGGCATGTTCGAATCGAATCGAACACCGCGTGGTAAAGTGCGCCATTACTCGATTCCCCTCCCACCTTCCCTGGCGCCTTTTTTGCTCCAATAACAGCGCAGGGTAGGTGGGACAGGAACTACGACACCGGTGACGTTGAAAAAAGTAGGCAAAACCCATTGGCTGCCGAAAACATGTGACCTCTAATTTAAAAGAACAGCGCCGCCCAGCTTCGCGTCATTCTGAGCTTGCAATTCACCGAGGACGGAGGTTTCCGTCCAGTTAGCTAGGGGTTAGATTCTGGGTAGGCAGGGACAGGCTAGGATAGGAAGGAGAAGACAACCAACAGCTCTTATAAGAGCTAAATTCCAGGGAGAAGCTTGTCAGTGTAACGTGGCACTGACGGGCTCAATCGCCGCAACCCAGCTTTCCCAGGATCCTGAATGGAATACACTGTCAGTGTATTCCCGTATACCCGATATATACCCCCGATACCCGTTCCAACGGTGTGCCCCCCCACCTTCACCCCAGAAATACCCTGCAAGTCCCCTAGCAATAGAATTGGGGCTATATACACCCACTATTTTTGCTACTGCCATATAGTGCCATTGTCTCACTGGGAATTCAAAGAATATATTGGGCTTACATATAACTTCAATTCCAGGGAGAAGCTTGTCAGTGTAACGTGGCACTGACGGGCTCAATCGCCGCAACCCAGCTTTCCCAGGATCCTGAATGGAACACACTGACAGTGTATTCCCGTATACCCCATATATACACCCCAAATCCCCGTTCCAACGGTGTGCCCCCCACCTTCACCTCAGAAATACCCTGCAAGTCCCCTAGCAATAGAATTGGGGCTATATACACCCACAATTTTTGCTACTGGTATACAGTGCCATTGTCTCACTGGGAATTCAAAGAATATATGGGGGTTATGTGCACCCACAATTTTTAATACTGCTATACAGTGCCATTGTCTGACTGGGAATTCAAAGAATATATGGGGGTTATGTGCACCCACAATTTTTAATACTGGTATACAGTGCCATTGTCTGACTGGGAATTCAAAGAATATATGGGGGTTATGTGCACCCACAATTTTTAATACTGGTATATAGTGCCATTGTCTGACTGGGAATTCAAAGAATATATGGGGGTTACGTGCACCCACAATTTTTAATACTGGTATACAGTGCCATTGTCTGACTGGGAATTCAAAGAATATATGGGGGTTATGTGCACCCACAATTTTTAATACTGGTATACAGTGCCATTGTCTGACTGGGAATTCAAAGAATATATGGGGGTTATGTGCACCCACAATTTTTACTACTGGTATACAGTGCCATTGTCTAACTGGGAATTCAAAGAATATATTGGGGTGACGTGCACCCACAATTTTTGCTACTGCTATACAGTTCCATTGTCTCACTGGGAATTCAAAGAATATATGGGGGTTATGTGCACCCACAATTTTTAATACTGGTATACAGTGCCATTGTCTGACTGGGAATTCAAAGAATATATGGGGGTTATGTGCACCCACAATTTTTAATACTGGTATATAGTGCCATTGTCTGACTGGGAATTCAAAGAATATATGGGGGTTACGTGCACCCACAATTTTTAATACTGGTATACAGTGCCATTGTCTGACTGGGAATTCAAAGAATATATGGGGGTTATGTGCACCCACAATTTTTAATACTGGTATACAGTGCCATTGTCTGACTGGGAATTCAAAGAATATATGGGGGTTATGTGCACCCACAATTTTTACTACTGGTATACAGTGCCATTGTCTAACTGGGAATTCAAAGAATATATTGGGGTGACGTGCACCCACAATTTTTGCTACTGCTATACAGTTCCATTGTCTCACTGGGAATTCAAAGAATATATGGGGGTTATGTGCACCCACAATTTTTAATACTGGTATACAGTGCCATTGTCTGACTGGGAATTCAAAGAATATATGGGGGTTATGTGCACCCACAATTTTTAATACTGGTATATAGTGCCATTGTCTGACTGGGAATTCAAAGAATATATGGGGGTTATGTGCACCCACAATTTTTAATACTGGTATACAGTGCCATTGTCTGACTGGGAATTCAAAGAATATATGGGGGTTATGTGCACCCACAATTTTTACTACTGGTATACAGTGCCATTGTCTAACTGGGAATTCAAAGAATATATTGGGGTGACGTGCACCCACAATTTTTGCTACTGCTATACAGTTCCATTGTCTCACTGGGAATTCAAAGAATATATGGGGGTTATGTGCACCCACAATTTTTAATACTGGTATACAGTGCCATTGTCTGACTGGGAATTCAAAGAATATATGGGGGTTATGTGCACCCACAATTTTTAATACTGGTATATAGTGCCATTGTCTGACTGGGAATTCAAAGAATATATGGGGGTTATGTGCACCCACAATTTTTACTACTGGTATACAGTGCCATAGTCTAACTGGGAATTCAAAGAATATATTGGGGTGACGTGCACCCACAATTTTTGCTACTGCTATACAGTTCCATTGTCTCACTGGGAATTCAAAGAATATATGGGGGTTATGTGCACCCACAATTTTTAATACTGGTATACAGTGCCATTGTCTGACTGGGAATTCAAAGAATATATGGGGGTTATGTGCACCCACAAGTTTTAATACTGGTATATAGTGCCATTGTCTGACTGGGAATTCAAAGAATATATGGGGGTTACGTGCACCCACAATTTTTAATACTGGTATACAGTGCCATTGTCTGACTGGGAATTCAAAGAATATATGGGGGTTATGTGCACCCACAATTTTTAATACTGGTATACAGTGCCATTGTCTGACTGGGAATTCAAAGAATATATGGGGGTTACGTGCACCCACAATTTTTAATACTGGTATACAGTGCCATTGTCTGACTGGGAATTCAAAGAATATATGGGGGTTATGTGCACCCACAATTTTTAATACTGGTATACAGTGCCATTGTCTAACTGGGAATTCAAAGAATATATTGGGGTGACGTGCACCCACAATTTTTGCTACTGCTATACAGTTCCATTGTCTCACTGGGAATTCAAAGAATATATGGGGGTTATGTGCACCCACAATTTTTAATACTGGTATACAGTGCCATTGTCTGACTGGGAATTCAAAGAATATATGGGGGTTATGTGCACCCACAATTTTTAATACTGGTATACAGTGCCATTGTCTGACTGGGAATTCAAAGAATATATGGGGGTTACGTGCACCCACAATTTTTAATACTGGTATACAGTGCCATTGTCTGACTGGGAATTCAAAGAATATATGGGGGTTACGTGCACCCACAATTTTTAATACTGCTATACAGTGCCATTGTCTGACTGGGAATTCAAAGAATATATGGGGGTTACGTGCACCCACAATTTTTAATACTGCTATACAGTGCCATTGTCTGACTGGGAATTCAAAGAATATATGGGGGTTATGTGCACCCACAATTTTTACTACTGGTATACAGTGCCATTGTCTGACTGGGAATTCAAAGAATATATTGGGGTGACGTGCACCCACAATTTTTGCTACTGCTATACAGTTCCATTGTCTGACTGGGAATTCAAAGAATATATGGGGGTTATGTGCACCCACAATTTTTAATACTGGTATATAGTGCCATTGTCTGACTGGGAATTCAAAGAATATATGGGGGTTATGTGCACCCACAATTTTTAATACTGGTATACAGTGCCATTGTCTGACTGGGAATTCAAAGAATATATGGGGGTTATGTGCACCCACAATTTTTAATACTGGTATACAGTGCCATTGTCTGACTGGGAATTCAAAGAATATATGGGGGTTACGTGCACCCACAATTTTTAATACTGCTATACAGTGCCATTGTCTGACTGGGAATTCAAAGAATATATGGGGGTTACGTGCACCCACAATTTTTAATACTGCTATACAGTGCCATTGTCTGACTGGGAATTCAAAGAATATATGGGGGTTATGTGCACCCACAATTTTTAATACTGGTATACAGTGCCATTGTCTGACTGGGAATTCAAAGAATATATGGGGGTTATGTGCACCCACAATTTTTAATACTGGTATACAGTGCCATTGTCTGACTGGGAATTCAAAGAATATATGGGGGTTATGTGCACCCACAATTTTTAATACTGGTATACAGTGCCATTGTCTGACTGGGAATTCAAAGAATATATGGGGGTTATGTGCACCCACAATTTTTACTACTGGTATACAGTGCCATTGTCTAACTGGGAATTCAAAGAATATATTGGGGTGACGTGCACCCACAATTTTTGCTACTGCTATACAGTTCCATTGTCTCACTGGGAATCCAAAGAATATATGGGGGTTATGTGCACCCACAATTTTTAATACTGGTATACAGTGCCATTGTCTGACTGGGAATTCAAAGAATATATGGGGGTTATGTGCACCCACAATTTTTACTACTGGTATACAGTGCCATTGTCTAACTGGGAATTCAAAGAATATATTGGGGTGACGTGCACCCACAATTTTTGCTACTGCTATACAGTTCCATTGTCTCACTGGGAATTCAAAGAATATATGGGGGTTATGTGCACCCACAATTTTTAATACTGGTATACAGTGCCATTGTCTGACTGGGAATTCAAAGAATATATGGGGGTTATGTGCACCCACAATTTTTAATACTGGTATATAGTGCTATTGTCTGACTGGGAATTCAAAGAATATATGGGGGTTACGTGCACCCACAATTTTTAATACTGGTATACAGTGCCATTGTCTGACTGGGAATTCAAAGAATATATGGGGGTTATGTGCACCCACAATTTTTAATACTGGTATACAGTGCCATTGTCTGACTGGGAATTCAAAGAATATATGGGGGTTACGTGCACCCACAATTTTTAATACTGGTATACAGTGCCATTGTCTGACTGGGAATTCAAAGAATATATGGGGGTTATGTGCACCCACAATTTTTAATACTGGTATACAGTGCCATTGTCTAACTGGGAATTCAAAGAATATATTGGGGTGACGTGCACCCACAATTTTTGCTACTGCTATACAGTTCCATTGTCTCACTGGGAATTCAAAGAATATATGGGGGTTATGTGCACCCACAATTTTTAATACTGGTATACAGTGCCATTGTCTGACTGGGAATTCAAAGAATATATGGGGGTTATGTGCACCCACAATTTTTAATACTGGTATACAGTGCCATTGTCTGACTGGGAATTCAAAGAATATATGGGGGTTACGTGCACCCACAATTTTTAATACTGGTATACAGTGCCATTGTCTGACTGGGAATTCAAAGAATATATGGGGGTTATGTGCACCCACAATTTTTAATACTGGTATATAGTGCCATTGTCTGACTGGGAATTCAAAGAATATATGGGGGTTACGTGCACCCACAATTTTTAATACTGCTATACAGTGCCATTGTCTGACTGGGAATTCAAAGAATATATGGGGGTTATGTGCACCCACAATTTTTACTACTGGTATACAGTGCCATTGTCTGACTGGGAATTCAAAGAATATATTGGGGTGACGTGCACCCACAATTTTTGCTACTGCTATACAGTTCCATTGTCTGACTGGGAATTCAAAGAATATATGGGGGTTATGTGCACCCACAATTTTTAATACTGGTATATAGTGCCATTGTCTGACTGGGAATTCAAAGAATATATGGGGGTTATGTGCACCCACAATTTTTAATACTGGTATACAGTGCCATTGTCTGACTGGGAATTCAAAGAATATATGGGGGTTATGTGCACCCACAATTTTTAATACTGGTATACAGTGCCATTGTCTGACTGGGAATTCAAAGAATATATGGGGGTTACGTGCACCCACAATTTTTAATACTGCTATACAGTGCCATTGTCTGACTGGGAATTCAAAGAATATATGGGGGTTACGTGCACCCACAATTTTTAATACTGCTATACAGTGCCATTGTCTGACTGGGAATTCAAAGAATATATGGGGGTTATGTGCACCCACAATTTTTAATACTGGTATACAGTGCCATTGTCTGACTGGGAATTCAAAGAATATATGGGGGTTATGTGCACCCACAATTTTTAATACTGGTATACAGTGCCATTGTCTGACTGGGAATTCAAAGAATATATGGGGGTTATGTGCACCCACAATTTTTAATACTGGTATACAGTGCCATTGTCTGACTGGGAATTCAAAGAATATATGGGGGTTATGTGCACCCACAATTTTTAATACTGGTATACAGTGCCATTGTCTGACTGGGAATTCAAAGAATATATGGGGGTTATGTGCACCCACAATTTTTAATACTGGTATACAGTGCCATTGTCTGACTGGGAATTCAAAGAATATATGGGGGTTATGTGCACCCACAATTTTTACTACTGGTATACAGTGCCATTGTCTAACTGGGAATTCAAAGAATATATTGGGGTGACGTGCACCCACAATTTTTGCTACTGCTATACAGTTCCATTGTCTCACTGGGAATTCAAAGAATATATGGGGGTTATGTGCACCCACAATTTTTAATACTGGTATACAGTGCCATTGTCTGACTGGGAATTCAAAGAATATATGGGGGTTATGTGCACCCACAATTTTTAATACTGGTATATAGTGCCATTGTCTGACTGGGAATTCAAAGAATATATGGGGGTTACGTGCACCCACAATTTTTAATACTGGTATACAGTGCCATTGTCTGACTGGGAATTCAAAGAATATATGGGGGTTATGTGCACCCACAATTTTTAATACTGGTATACAGTGCCATTGTCTGACTGGGAATTCAAAGAATATATGGGGGTTACGTGCACCCACAATTTTTAATACTGGTATACAGTGCCATTGTCTGACTGGGAATTCAAAGAATATATGGGGGTTATGTGCACCCACAATTTTTAATACTGGTATACAGTGCCATTGTCTGACTGGGAATTCAAAGAATATATGGGGGTTATGTGCACCCACAATTTTTACTACTGGTATACAGTGCCATTGTCTAACTGGGAATTCAAAGAATATATTGGGGTGACGTGCACCCACAATTTTTGCTACTGCTATACAGTTCCATTGTCTCACTGGGAATTCAAAGAATATATGGGGGTTATGTGCACCCACAATTTTTAATACTGGTATACAGTGCCATTGTCTGACTGGGAATTCAAAGAATATATGGGGGTTATGTGCACCCACAATTTTTAATACTGGTATACAGTGCCATTGTCTGACTGGGAATTCAAAGAATATATGGGGGTTATGTGCACCCACAATTTTTACTACTGGTATACAGTGCCATTGTCTAACTGGGAATTCAAAGAATATATGGGGGTTATGTGCACCCACAATTTTTAATACTGGTATACAGTGCCATTGTCTGACTGGGAATTCAAAGAATATATGGGGGTTACGTGCACCCACAATTTTTAATACTGCTATACAGTTCCTTTGTCTAACTGGGAATTCAAAGAATATGTGGGGGTTATGTGCACCCACAATTTTTAATACTGGTATACAGTGCCATTGTCTGACTGGGAATTCAAAGAATATATGGGGGTTATGTGCACCCACAATTTTTAATACTGGTATACAGTGCCATTGTCTGACTGGGAATTCAAAGAATATATGGGGGTTATGTGCACCCACAATTTTTAATACTGGTATACAGTGCCATTGTCTCACTGGGAATTCCACAAATAATTTGGGGATTCATTCACCCTACATCTCAGGCTCTTGCCATATTCACCCAGGTTGTCAGTGCTGCACCAGCTCGTTCCCAGACAGCTCGGCCCGAAAAACGCGTTACCTATATAGAGGATTTGGACAATGAAGACAACATGTTCTAAATCTAATGTCTGCACCTTCTCCAGAATTAAAATAAAGGCAGCGTTTAACTTTCAAATAGCACTGCACAAAGGAAGAGCTTATCAGCTTGTCTCATGACATGCTACTGAAAAGTTTCATTTGTGTATCTTAATGTAAATATAGTTGTATAAGCTTTTTGGGTTTTAGGCACTGCCAAGTTATTTATTACCACCCACTCCCTTATAATGATGATGACGCCAAAGTCACTGTGGGTGTTCAGAGCTCACAGCTTTGGGTGACATTTGTCTTGCTCTCTGTCGGTACCAGCTGTCTTTTTGGATACCGTAAAGTTATGTTGACTTTATTAACAGCTATAGAAGCTTTAGCCAGGTTGTGACGGTGTGTAACCCTAACAACACTAAGTGGGATACACATTAATAGTCAGTCTATGTACGCTAAACGTATCACTGAAGTAATTTTTTTTCCCTCTCCCCTAATATAAGAAAGGAACAGACATTAGACCTAGACCGGGGTTCGAGGCTTGAAAAAATCCAGTATTATTTGTTCTTCATGATGTGAAATATGTGTTGAAAAGCAACCCAAGATGAAGTCAGCCATGTGTGCCAGTGTGTTACTTGGCATGCCTTTGCTGGCCCCAACTGTAAGGGTCACTCTCCATTTCCTCCATTTTCCACTCCCCTTCACACCATTTGTGGTGAAGCAATGGGATGCACTGAAGTGCACCCTCTAGCCTCGTGTGGGATAGGGACATCAGATACCACTCCAACCCCCTCGTCTTCCTCCGCCAGCCAACGGTGCGAAGATGAGAGGAGTGTGCTCTGAATGTTTTCTGCCTAGCAGAGGCTAGTTCTCACTTACGAAAATGGCCCCACTTTGACCTGTATATCAGGCACAATGGTGTAGGTTTCAAAGAAACATGGCACCAACAAGTTGGAAAACGTGGGCCATGCGTGGACCGTGTTTGAGTCTGGCAAGCTCCAGATCTGCTACCAGGTTCCAGCCATTATCACAGGCGCAAAAATGCCAGGCCCCAGGTGTAGCAGGGAAAAAAAAATGCCATCTCAGCCAGGATGGCATCCCTGACCTCGGAGGCACTGTGCTGTCTGTCCCCCAAGCTGATCAGTTTCAGCACGGCCTACTGACATCTCCCCATGCCAGTGTTACAGTGTTTTCCGCTAGTAGCTGGGGTGGAGGTTGCAGCTTCGTAGGGTTTCAGTCTACTCCTGCCATGAATTTTGGCCTGGGAGAGGAGATAGGCCACCCCAGTTTGCACCCGGGGAACAGACTCCACCACATTCACCCTGCCTGTCATTAAAGATAAGCACTGCAGCATCCCTGACCACAGGCGCTTGTCCATGTGTCGGTGGTCAAGTGGACCTTGCAGCAAAGCGCAGAGCTCTGGGCCCGACTGATGTTATGGGACACATGCAGGCGCAAGGCAGAGACAGCACACCAAGAGAAGTAGTAACGGCTAGGCCCAGCATAGGGAGGTGCCCCAGCTGCCATCTGCTGACGGAAGGCCTGGGTCTCCAGAAGCATAAACAAACACCAACATCTCCAGGGCCAGCAGTTTATCGATGAGGCTGTTACAGGCTTGGGCATGGGGGTGGGTTGTATTGTACTTCTGCCTGCAATGAAAAGCTTGGGAAATGTGGAGTGGCTGGGAAGAGGCGCATGATGGTGCAGGCCAAAAGGGCGCATGAGGGTGAACTCCCCAATGTGTCAGAGATAGGTGTGTAGGTGTCCTTGCATCATATACTTGCACCATATTTGGCTTTGGAAGTTAATTTTGTGCCAAAAAGTGGTTAAGACAGCGATCCCTCAGCTACTCCCGTTACACTGTCTATTGAAGTTACCATCTGTGGAAGTGGACCACCATTTCTAAGATCCCAAAGGAAGCAGGCAAGAGATGTGCAGTTCAGAAAAAAAGATGAGAAAATAAGTTTAGGCTGTAGAGCACAGAGGGATCGGAGAGGACAGAGCTGGTGTCGGCCAGGTATTCCCACAACATGCGCCTATACTTGTCCCTCCTGGTGACACTAGGCCCCTGAGTGGCAGTAATTTGTCCAGGGGGGCCATTAACGTGTTCCAGACCTAGGAATAAGTCTTCCAACAGGGTAGAGTTTTGCATGCCTTTGCTTCTACCCACTGTTTTTGCTGCTTAGCTTCCCTCCACATCTACTCTGCTTTCACCCCTAAACATCACCCCAGTTTATGCCTTTGCTTCTACCCAGGTTTTTTGTTGATTTAGCTTCCCTCTACATCTACACTGCTTTAGCCCCTAGACATCACCCCTGTCCATGTGGGGTCGGTGGCCTCGTCATCCACCAACTCCTCTTCCAATTGCGCACTGCCCCCTTACTGCAAACCGCACATGACCACAGCTTGCCTTGATGGCAACTGTGTCTCATGATCCCCACTTAGGTCCAGACAAGTCGGTGGCGGGTCCAAAACCCCAAAATTGGAAGGAAATGGCAGATGCTGCAGTATTTCTAACACCTGTTCCTGGTGCTCGGGCCTGGTCTGTGTTGTACCCTGCACCCTGCTTAACGCATCTGCCATATCCGAAGTTGTGCTGAGCGCATGCTAATGTTTCGTGTCCAGTGCAATGGATGGGATGGGATTTCACATAAGTCTGCCACCCATGGCCACTCATGGTTGAGCAACTGAGGGAGTTGACTTTGACGAACCCGAGGGTTTTGGAGTTGGAACTACATCAAAGGTCTGTGCTGCTCACACACTCTGCTCAACACATGATATGTTTAGTGCCAGCAGTGTGGAGACGTCGCACAACAGCCGTTGTTCCAGCAGGTACAGGCGTTGTAGGAGTGCATAGAGGCTAGCAGCGGCAACTATACACTTTAAAAACTATCCGCACAAGCGCCACACTTTCACCAGTAGCTCAGGAACATTGGGGTACCTTTTTCAAAAGATTAGCAGCAATGAGTTAAAAACGTGGCCCAGGCATGGAATATGTTGCAGGCTGCCAAGCTACAGAGCCAATCCCAGGTTACGGCCATTATCACACATGACAACATGCCTGGGCCCAGGTGCAGTGGCAAAAACCACATTGCCGTCTCATCGAGGATGGCATGACTCACTTTGTAGGCAGTGTGCTGTCTGGCCCCCAAGCTGATGAGCTTCAGCACGGCCCGCTGACGTCTCCCCACACCAGTGTTGCAGCGTTTCCAGCTCGTAGCTGGGGTCAATTTAACAGCGGAGGAGGGTGGTGTTTCAGCCCTCCTCCCAGGAATGTTGTGTGGGGAGACAAGTCAGGCCACCACATTTTGCGACCCGGTCCACGCCTCAACTACATTCAACCACTGTGCCCAAATTGAAAGGTAGCGTCCCTGTCCGCATGCACTTGTCCATTCGTAACTGGTCACATGGAACTTTAGGGCTAAGCGCTGAATTTAGGGACCGCCTCATGTTTGGGGGAAAGTGCTGGTGTGGACGGCACAGTGCGGTGGCGCAGTAGACACTCTGCCCAAAAAGGGCAGAGTGTCCCCCAGCCGGGATTCCAACATCTCCTGGGCCAGATTTCTTGAGATGAGGCCGTTGAAGCCTTGGGCATGTGGGTGGGTTGCGCTGTACTTTAGCATGAAATGAAAGGCTTGGGAGATGGGGAGTTGCTGGGAAGAGGCGCATGATGGCGCGGGCAAAAGGAGAAATGGCAGGAAAAGGTGAGGATAAGGGTGAACTCCCCAAAGTGTCAGAGGCAGATGTGGAGGTGTCCTGGCTCCTGGTCTGGACTGCAGCGCCAGCCCTGTCAACAGTGGAAGAGGCAGTGGCCGCCAGGCCAAACGACGATTATCCTGCGCTTGCTCTCACCCACTGAGCCCAGGGCTTGCCTTCCAAATGATGGCACCCGCAAGAGGTGGTGAGATTCCTCTCCGCAGATCTCCAAACCATCTTGGACTTGAAAATTGCACTAAATTTGTCATGTAACTGACATGTATATGATGAGTCTATCCATTGTCTGTTCATTTTGGTGAAAGTCAGCCTGTCAGCTGACAGACAGCTGTGCTTGTCAGTGATGATGTCACCGGCTGCTTGTACCCCCAGTTTTTGCTGCTTAGCTTGCCTCCACATCCACACTGCTTTTGCCCCTACACATCACCCCTATCCATGCCTGTGCCTCTAGCCATAAGTCTGCCACCCATGGAAACTCATGGTGCAGAAAGTGAGGGAGCTGACTCTGAGGAACCCTTGGGTTTTGTAGCTGGTACTCCATCAAAGGTCTCTGCTGCTCACACACCCTGCTGAACATACGGTATCTAGGGTTAGAGCGTGTGGTGACCTCGCACAACAGTAGGTGCTTCAGGCAGATGTAGGCCTTGCTGGAGTGTATTGCGGCTAGCTCCAGGTACTGTAGACTTGGGAAAGTGGGTGTCCAAGTGCCGCACTTTCACCCTTAGCTCAGCTAATTTGGGGTATGTTTTTAAAGATCATTGCACCACTACATTGAACATGTGGGCCAGGCATGGAACGTGTTGGAGGCTGGCAAGCTCCAGAGCCCTCCAACAAGCTAAAAAACCTGGCCCCAGGGGCAGCGGGGATAAACAAATTGCCATCTCATCCAGGATGGCATCCCTGACCTCAGAGGCAGTGTGCTGTCCGTCTCCCAAGCTGATGAGCTTCAGCCCAGCCTGCTGACGTCTCCCCACACCAGTGTTGCAGCGTTTTCAGCTCGTAGCTGGGGTAAATCTAACAGCGGAGGAGGAGGAGGGTGGTGTTTCAGCCCTCCTCCCAGGAATGTTTTGTGGGGAAACAAGTCAGGAAAATTCTTGAAACGGGAGAGTTTTGCATCTTTGCCCTTGCTGCCTATGGACATCCCTTTGCCTCTAGCCACCATTTTCCCTGCTTTGCTTGCCTCCAAATCCACACTGCTTTTGCCCCTAGACATCACCCCAGTCCATGCCTTAGCTTGTACCCCCAGTTTTTCCTGCTTAGCTTGCCTCCACATCCACACTGCTTTTGCCCCTAGACATCACCCCAGTCCATGCCTTAGCTTGTATCCCCAGTTTTTCCTGCTTAGCTTGCCTCCACATCCACACTGCTTTTGCCCCTAGACATCACCCCAGTCCATGCCTTAGCTTGTACCCCCAGTTTTTCCTGCTTAGCTTGCCTCCACATCCACACTGCTTTTGCCCCTAGACATCATCCCTATCCATGCCTCTTCCCCTAGCCATAACTCTGCCACCCCTGGAAACTCATGGTGCAGAAACTTTGGTTGCTGACTTTGAGGAACCCTTGGGTTTTGTAGATGGAACTCCATCAAAGGTCTGTGCAGCTCACACACCCTGCTCAAGATATGGTATTGTAGGGTTTCAGCGTGTGTGAATGACGGACAACAGCCTGTGTTTGGACAGATGTAGGCCTTGCTAGAGTGTTTTTAGGCTAGCAGCGACTCCTGTGCACTTGCAAAAGTGGGCGCACAAGCGCCGCATTTTCAACAGTAGCTTCGGTACATTTGGGTATGTTTTTAAAAAACTTTGCACCACTAGGTTAGACGTGGGCCAAACATGGAACGTGTTGGAGGCTGGCAAGCTCCAGAGCCGCTACCAGGTTCCAGCCATTATCACAGGCGTAAAAATGCCAGGCCCCAGGTGTAGCAGGGAAAAAAAAATGCCATCTCAGCCAGGATGGCATCCCTGACCTCGGAGGCACTGTGCTGTCTGTCCCCCAAGCTGATGAGCTTCAGCACCGCCTGCTGACGTCTCCCCACACCAGTGTTTTAGCGTTTGCCGCTAGTAGCTGTGGTGGAGGTTGCAGCGTCGTAGGGTTTCAGTCTACTCCTGCCATGAATTTTGGCCTGGGAGAGGAGATAGGCCACCCCAGTTTGCACCCGGGGAACAGACTCCACCACATTCACCCTGCCTGTCATTAAAGATAAGCACTGCAGCATCCCTGACCACAGGCGCTTGTCCAAGTGTCGGTGGTCAAGTGGACCTTGCAGCAAAGCGCGGAACTAAGGGCCCACCTGATGTTGAGTGACACGTGCTGGTGCAAGGCGGGGACGCCACACCGGGAGAAGTTGAGACGGCTAGGGACGGCATAGTGAGGTGCCACAGTTGCCATCAGGTCCGGGAAGGCGGGAGTTTCAACAAGCCGGAACGCCAACCTCTCCTGGGCCAGCAGTTTAGCGATGTTGGCGTTCTAGGCTTGCGTGGGTGGGTGGTTAGCGGTGTATTTCTGCCGGCGCTCCAATGTCTGAGAGATGGTGGGTTGTTGTAAAGAAGCGCCTGATGGTGCCTTTGATGGTGCAGGAGAAGGAGATAAGACAGAAACAGGGGAGGATGAGGGAGAAGTCAACAAAGTGGCGGAGGCAGATGAAGTGATGTCCTGGCTCGTCCTCTGGAGTGCATCGCCAGCACTGTGAGCAGAGGCAGTGGCATGAACGGCGGGCGACGTTTGTCCTGCCGTTGCTGCCTGCCACTGATTCCATTGCTTGGATTCCAAATGACGGTGCATTGAAGTGGTGGACAGGTTGCTCTTCTCAGGGCCCCTACTCGATTTCGAGAGGCAAATTGTGTAGACGACACTATATCTGTCCTCGGCGCATTCCTTGAAAAAACTCTACACCTTCAAGAAACGTGCCCTCGATGGGGGAGTTTTTCTGGGCTGGGTACAAAAGGGAACATCTTCGGACATTCCGGGTCTGGCCTGGCTTCGGCAAAGCAGCTGACCTCTGCCTCTGGACATGTCTCTGCCTCTAGCTACCCTTTTTGGTGCTGCACCTGCCTCAACATCCACACTACTTTCCCAGCTTGACATCTGCCTTGTCCAGGTGGGGTCGGTGTCCTCGTCGTCCACCACCTCCTCTTCCAACTCCTGTCTCGCCTCCTCCTCCTGCACAATGCGCATGTCAACTGGATGCCCTGACAGCAACTGCGTCTCATCGTCGTCGATGAGGGTGGGTTGCTGGTCATCCGCCACCAAATCGACCGGAGATGGAATGGAGGAGACTCTAGTGTTTGAGCATCTGGACACAGATACTCGTCTGTTAGGTCCGTGGAATCGCGAAATGGAGGGGCAGGTTGCGGTACAGTCAAAGGAAGGGAGAACAGCTCTGGGGAGCAGGGACAGTTGGGGTTATTGTTCTGAGAAGATTGGGAATTTTGGGTGGAAGGAGGACAAGACTGTTGGGTAAGAGGAGGTAGAGGCTGACTGGCTGGTGGACAATGTGCTTTAAGCGTTATCCGACAGCCATTGCAAGACCTGTTCCTGGTTCTCGGGCCTACTAATCTTTGTACCATTCAGCCTAGTTAATGTGGAACTTTTGTGCAAAGCGCAGAACTTAGGGCCCGCCTGATGTTAAGGGACACACGCTGGTACAAGGCTCAACTCACCCTAAGTGCCAAAAACACTGCTGGTGCAAGGCTCTACTCATGCCAAGGGCCTCAATCTCTGCTGGTAGCTCAGCTTAAGGTCATGTAACTTTGTTTGGAAGGGCTCATGTTAAGGGCTAGAAAAGTGAATTTTGGAAGGTCTTACCACATCACACACACACACACACACACACACACACACACACACACTCAAAATGACAGTTAAGGGTGAGGGCTTTTGGAATTCCCATTGCCTATTCCATTTGTGGTTGTCATGGGGAACGTGATTTAAAGGGGTGGTTGTTACTGTTTGTTGAGCTTAAATTGGGGTTTGTGTCCATCCATTTGGGGAGTAAAGAAGGTTTCCAGGTATTTTCCCACTTTGATAGAGGTTTTTTTGAATGTGGAAAGTGTGTAGTTGTTAGGCAGTGATGTTGGGGTAATAGAGGGTCTTTGGTGTGTTAGATGCCCCCAGACATGCTTCCCCTGCTGTCCCAGTGTCATTCCAGAGGTGTTGGCATCATTTCCTGGGGTGTCATAGTGGACTTGGTGACCCTCCAGACACGGATTTGGGTTTCCCCCTTAACGAGTATCTGTTCCCCATAGACTATAATGGGGTTCGAAACCCGTTCGAACACACGAACATTGAGCGGCTGTTCGAATCGAATTTCGAACCTCGAACATTTTAGTGTTCGCTCATCTCTAATAAGAATATGATGAATTATTGGATAAAATTACCGCAACAGGTTAAAATATTCATCATGAAAAGCAGCAGTTCGCTCAGCTCAGTAAAGTTACCAGTTCACTTCATTTTCTTGCTGCTTCAGTTCCCAGTGTTTTTGCTCATCTTCTTTTCTAACAATCGCTCGTAATGTATCAACCGATAAAGAATCATAAGATTTATCGCCAGCTAAAATATATTTTCATTTGGCATTCAGTAAATTTAGTAGCGGTGTACCTGAAAATACAAAACCCTGGTTCGAAAATTAAGAGCGCAAGCGAGCGCAGAGATTATTACATTTCGCCTGCTCTCCAACTATAACCAGGTGATTGTTACATCTGATTTACATTATGGGTTAGGGATACAATTAATATTACAAACCTGCAGGTTGATGATATCGGAGTCTCATGCTCCGTGCTCCGCTATTGTCCCTAATTGCTAGTAAATTGTGTTCTGCATTCTTATGAGTATTGGTTCAGCCCACATAATATCTGTCTCCGCTGTGCACAAGTCTGGAGTATGATCAGTTTGTATTCATAGCTAGTGCTTACTTATTTCTCCATAAAAAAAATAGAGAGAGAGAGAGAGAGAGAGATCACCAGTTCTGCAGTTACTGTCGTCTCTCAAATTTCTTACTTGCATTTGTTTCTGTGAAACTTGATGACAACCAATATGATACAGTAGTTGTCACCTAGTGTTCCAGAGAGAACATTAAGGCCCCACGCACAGAACAGTCACACGTCTGGTTTTAGAACATTGTGGAAGTCAATGGGCACATACATGACGACCAAAGGCTACAGCGGACCCACAAGAACTGCTGCAAAAAACATTTGATTTCAGGGTGATTTTTTGTGGTGGTAAAGTTTAGGAAATCATCCTATGTATCCTATGTATGGTCGCCAAAGCCTGAATGTGCCAAGCAGAGGTGTATCTTGAAGCTTGTGATCCCAAATGCTAAATCAGTAATGGGATCCCCCACTTAACTTGCGCCATTTATAATAGTGGTATATTATATGTGGCAGAAGATCCTCAGGGCTCTCACACCTATAGTTATGCCCCTGTGCCCAGTCAACTGGTGATATAACCAAATATTCCATGTATCTAAATAACCTAGCAGATTCTCTTGCTGAGTAGCAAACCAGTGTAGAGAAAAGCTCCTGAACCCACCAGAAGAAATTATTTTAAGGGTCTACTCTCCATCTGCAGAAATGTACATGTCCACTTCAATTATACCATAAATGTATTACAGGATCTAATAGATATAACTCATGCAAAATAATCAGTAGTGGCAGGAGATTGACTCCAAATTCTGCTCCAGTTAGGGTTACCTTCTGTTGGTCCTTTGGGATCAGGATCATTTAGTATTCTGTTAGGCCAGACAAGCCCCAAAAATATAGAATGGGCAGCTGGATAAAAGAACATCTTAAGAACTCACTGAGATCTGTTCTCATGGTGCAATGCTAAATGAGGTCTGCAATTGCTGTGCTGCTGTTTCTATAGCTGTGGTGTGTCCCAGAATGTGGGGGTTTGGTCTGGCAGTAGGGGTGCCATTATACTGCCAGGTAACCCCCCCCCCCCCCATGAGATGTGCTGCAATGGTACAGGTCGCCAATAGAGTAGGGGTCCACTATGCAGAGGTCACCATGAGGTGGCTAGTGGGCTTGAAACTCATGTTCATTTTTGTAGATTTTGCAGAGAAGTGGGATAATACTGGGATGTTGTCCATGTCTAAGCTATTAGTTTTTGAGGGAGGGGTGTTTTTTCTTATTTTAGTAGGAAATGTTCTACAGTAATATGCTCTTCTCAATATAGTCTTACTCTATATATAAGGTGTCCTAACACAAAATGATGTTTGGCCAAAGCTTATTTGTCCTATGTCAAGGAAAATAGGATCAAGCATGTCCAAATTCAGTATGCCCAGTGCTTTGTTCTTAAGGATGCACATTTTGCATTCTTCAAATTGGTTGTGCATATACACTCACCGGCCACTTTATTAGGTACACCTGTCCAACTGCTCGTTAACACTTAATTTCTAATCAGCCAATCACATGGCGGCAACTCAGTGCATTTAGGCATGTAGACATGGTCAAGACAATCTCCTGCAGTTCAAACCGAGCATCAGTATGGGGAAGAAAGGTGATTTGAGTGCCTTTGAACGTGGCATGGTTGTTGGTGCCAGAAGGGCTGGTCTGAGTATTTCAGAAACTGCTGATCTACTGGGATTTTCACGCACAACCATCTCTAGGGTTTACAGGGAATGGTCCGAAAAAGAAAAAACATCCAGTGAGCGGCAGTTCTGTGGGCGGAAATGCGTTGTTGATGCCAGAGGTCAGAGGAGAATGGCCAGACTGGTTCGAGCTGATAGAAAGGCAACAGTGACTCAAATAGCCACCCGTTATAACCAAGGTAGCCAGAAGAGCATCTCTGAACGCCGCACAGTACGTCGAACTTTGAGGCAGATGGGCTACAGCAGCAGAAGACCACACCGGGTGCCACTCCTTTCAGCTAAGAACAGGAAACTGAGGCTACAATTTGCACAAGCTCATCGAAATTGGACAATTGAAGATTGGAAAAACGTTGCCTGGTCTGATGAGTCTCGATTTCTGCTGCGACATTCGGATGGTAGGGTCAGAATTTGGCGTCAACAACATGAAAGCATGGATCCATCCTGCCTTGTATCAACGGTTCAGGCTGGTGGTGGTGGTGTCATGGTGTGGGGAATATTTTCTTGGCACTCTTTGGGCCCCTTGGTACCAATTGAGCATCGTTGCAACGCCAAAGCCTACCTGAGTATTGTTGCTGACCATGTCCATCCCTTTATGACCACAATGTACCCAACATCTGATGGCTACTTTCAGCAGGATAATGCGCCATGTCATAAAGCTGGAATCATCTCAGACTGGTTTCTTGAACATGACAATGAGTTCACTGTACTCCAATGGCCTCCACAGTCACCAGATCTCAATCCAATAGAGCATCTTTGGGATGTGGTGGAACGGGAGATTCGCATCATGGATGTGCAGCCGACAAATCTGCGGCAACTGTGTGATGCCATCATGTCAATATGGACCAAAATCTCTGAGGAATGCTTCCAGCACCTTGTTGAATCTATGCCACGAAGAATTGAGGCAGTTCTGAAGGCAAAAGGGGGTCCAACCCGTTACTAGCATGGTGTACCTAATAAAGTGGCCGGTGAGTGTATACATATATACATATATATATATATATATATATATATATATATATATATATGGTAGTTGATAAGAATAGCTGTACAAGTACAAGAACAAGTTGGTCTTTTATAAGGAACTAACCAGCAGTCTTCATGTTTGGCCATTTTTCCAGCATGCTCTTAATTACTCTGTTGCCCGGTGCGACACCGTTTTAACCAAAGAGGATACAATTCTGATGCTAGTCCTAAGCTCTGATGGATTATGCTGCAAAGAGATTTATTTACGATTTATTAATTATTTTGTATTAAGTAGATATTTCTGTTCTTATCACTTTGTAATATGTAGGTAAAGTTATAATGTGAAATCTCTTTTACAGGTGCAAAACATCAGTCTACAAGAAGGTGAGACAGTAACAGTGGAGAGCTTAGAAGGCGTGGAGCCGCTCATTCTGGCCAATGAATCCTTTCTCATGAGGGGACAAGTCATCCGAAGTCCAACCAACCAGGTCATGGTGCGTTTTCAAAGTTTACAGCCATCCAACCTGGGCACCTTCAGATTCTACTACCAAGGTGAGGCTTCTGCTGTTGTGTATTGTGAATAGTAAAAACTTTGAGAAGAGAGTAACAATGTAGATGTAGATCTGCATCGGTCAGCTTCCCTTTCTCTGCTTCCTACTCTTCACTTTTTCTGAAAGGGTGGAGACCAAGGAGAACCAGGTAGGGACACCTTGGCCCAACAAATTTACTATAATTCATACCACTCAGCCAAAGCCAGGAGTGGATGAAGAATTTTGCAAATGTTGCAGATAAGTTCTGTGCTTTGCAGGATGGGAATTGGGGCAGGCTGAGGTGGGACTAGCTCCGCCAGGGCTCATTTACTAAAATTCCTACCAGTTTCCTGCCATAAGCTGCAATGGAAAGCTACAATAGTCCCTACCTAACATAGATTTCCATCCTGGCACCAGGACCTCCGACAGATGTTAAGGCCCCGTTCCCACAGGGCAAGAGGAAGTGGATTTTGGTACGGAGTCCCCCTCAAAATCCGCACCCTCACAATAGAGATCTATGTAAATCGCAAGTGGGTTTTTTTTCCGCTAGCAGTTTGTTCCCGCTAGTAGAAAAAAGAAGTGAGCTGCCCTTTCTTGAGGCGGATTCTGCCTCGGGAAATCAATACAAATGAATGGGAGGCGGAAAACTGCATTGCGTATTTTTGCTGAATACTGCAGCGCGGTTTTTAAAGGTCCATTCGTTGTGCTGGAGGGAAAAACTGCCTGGCAGTTTTTACTTAAAACTGCTCCAAAACCCACCTCAATGTCAAAAAACGCTTCCTAATTCCTGAAGCGTTTTTTCCGGACCAAATTCCGCCACACCCTATTCACATGTGAACTAGCCCTAAATATCATGGCCCCTACACCAGTCGGGTTGTTTATTTAGGCCCCTTACACACGACCGTCTGCTGGGCTTTCACCATGATTGATGTCATCCATGTGTCGCATGTGCACTGGCTATGTCATTCAATGAATAGGAGCCGCAGAAGCACGACCACAAAACTGGACAGAAATAGGACCTGTCCTAAGATTTGCAGCCCAGACTGTTGACCAGCACACGGGACTGTAAAATTCACAGTCGTATGTGTGGGCTGACAAAGACAAATGGGTCAATGTGCTATTCGGGAAAAACCCAGATACCACACTGAACTATGCCTCCATCATCTGCAATGGGTCTAAGACTGGTGTACAATACACCAATCCTAATAAATTTGGCCCATTTATTTCAAAGGGTCTATTCACATGGCCTTTTTTTTAACAGCCTGTTTTTCACGTCTGTCAAAAAAACTGACACAGTCTTTGTCTGCCAAAATGAACATAGAAGGAGCCATGTGAATAGACCCATTGACCTACACAGGTTATTTAACAGTCATTGGACTTGAATGGGCCAACATGGCCATTTTTCACAGATATGAGGTCCGTGAAGAACAGCACTATCATGTAAATAATAAACACTATCATGGCGGCTCTGTCCTACCTTTTCTATAGGGCTTCCTCTTTTCTACTGGTCTGCTGACAGCGTTACTTGTAGTTGGAGACCAGCCAGTTCCCAGTTGTAGGAAAATTAACGAACCATGTTGTATTTTCTGACAATTATTTTCCTTTTTACCCAAAGTAAGCATCGCCAGGTGTGCTTTGTAGCTTTTTGCTCCTTCATTTAACATGTATGTTCAGCCATGGCAAATATGTATGTTACCATGGAGATGATACAGAGTGTTACATCTGTAGACGATCAGTCATTAGGCGTTCCCCCGCTTTGTAGTCTTCACTCTAGGCAGCTTCTCCCATCAGAATATACATTTTGTGAACTCAACCCAGGAAAGACAATTCCACGATAGGGATCCCATAGGCATTCAGTGACATAAGTGCCATTTGTCGTCTTTTCCGCCAATATTGCACGTTTGTAGTTGACTGTCTTGTGTAGAAGGCTGACCAACTGTTTGTTTCTGTTGGTGTCTGTGTGTATGTGAATTTCCTAGGGAGACAAAACTGTGGGCCCGTCTGGTGTGAATTTCAGTCCTTTCACAAGTATACAGAACATGTGGGCTTGAGAAACATGACAAAAAAGTAACACCCGGGGAAAATATTTGCAAACAAAAACAAACATAGGCTTCATTGGAGCCATCTGCTTGGAGAGATGATGTTTGTGTTTATGTATATAATGATGTAGCATGCGGCACATCACAAACGTACACTTTTATGGGATTTACGCTTTTAAAATTAGGGACAAGCAGCTGAAATATCTCCGGTCTTGGAAGATTATTAGTCCTAGAAAGCCAGCAGTGTTCTAGTGTTCAGAAAGGGTTAGACTTTTTGATGTTATAAAGCAAAATTTCCAATTTACTTCAGAGATGTCTTGTAAGCAGGACTCCTTTGTTATTCGTCAGGTCAACATTTCTGATTTATTTAGGAAAAGCAGTGGTTATAACTTTCCACCACAGAATAGGGACACATATAAATAATGAGCTGTCCTTATCGCCACTTACTAACGAAAACTTTGTCTTAAAGTGATATTCCGCTTTCCAAGCCTTATTTTTTTTTTTATCAACAATTTGTCTCAAAATGTTAAAGTGTTAAATTTGTCAAAACAATTTCTCCATTTCCCTTAAGAAAGGTTATTCTTCTCTTACCTTTATCATTATGATCTGTGCCGCCTTTCCTGAGAAATATCTTCTTTCTTCCGTATGGAAATGAGTTTTCAGACAGCACTGAGGTCGTCCCCTGTGTTGTTCGAAAACTCTCCAGTGACGCCTCCATCTTCTTCTCCGCCTCTTCTCCCGTGTCACCTTCGTATCTTCATCCAAAAGCGCCGACTGCGCAAGTCCGTTGGACTTTCTTAAGGCTACTCCTATGTGTATTTCATTTAGAAAGGGTATTCTAGTGATATAATCCCTTTAAGGCTCCACTATCTAGTTATAATAACTGTATCAAGATGGAGACCCTGAATGAACAAAAGGCTTGGGCTGTGGGTAAGAGGAACTTTAATAGAGATGAGCGAACAGTAAAATGTTCGAGATTCGATATTTGTTTCGAGTAGCCCCTCAATATGCGACTACTCGAATCAAATATCGAACCCTATTATAGTCTATGGGGGGAAAATGCTCGTTTCAGGGGTAGGCAACGTTCGATCAAATTTTACTTACCAAGTCCACGAGTGAGGGTCGGGCTGGATCCCCCGAGAAGTCTTCTCCTTGCAGCGTCCCTGCAGCGTCTTCCGGCTCTTCATTCACTCTGCCAGGCATCGGGCCTGGGCAGAGCCGACTGCGCATGCCTGCACTACAAGCGGACATGCGCAGTCGGCTCTGCCCAGGCCCGATGCCTGGCAGAGTGAATGAAGAGTCGGAAGACGCCGCGGGGAAGCTGCACAGAGAAGACTTCTAAAGGTAGGAGAAGAACCAGCGCTGATTGGCCGACTGTATAGCATTCGGCATCAATGCTGGTTCTGCATCGAACTTTTACATTCGAATAGCGAGTGGTACTCGATCCAGTACGAGTATTTCAAATACCGCAGTATTCAATCAAATACCTACTCGATCGAGCACTACTCGCTCATCTCTAAACTTTAACTTTAATATATCACAGGAAATCCAAGGGAATTGTCATGATAGAATCCCTTTAAGGCAACATGTACAGAAAAAAAACAGACATTAAAAATGGATGAAACTGTCAGTTTTAAACATCTTTCCATCGGTGTGTCACTTATTTTTCATCAGTTTCCAGGTACCAACTGGCTCTTCAATTTTTTTATGTGTTTTATGTATTCTATATTGGGTTCTTTTTGGGTTATTCTTCCCTTTGTGATACCAAACAAGCTAAAACTTCACAAAACGTGTTTGTAATGTAGACAAAGACTGATCAGGTAGAGGGGTCATACATTTATTTGGAGCGTCATGTTCTTGGTAATGTTTCATTCATGTCTACATGTCAACATTAGAATGGGTCTTGTGGGAAGGTCTTGGGTGCCAGTCTTTGATAGGAGCACCTGATTATTTGGTGAATGGTTGGAGACGTGGCCAGCATCCAGAGCCAGCACATTATTAGTACACTTGGTATGTTAGAAATAGTTCTTAGTTTTGCCATTCATTTTATAATCTTAGTCATATGCAGAATGTTATTTTTGATCAGGAACTACATTTACAATAATTCCCTTTAAGTATGAGAGTGATCCTATAATAGAGGAAGACAGCAGCATGGAAATCACATCCCTTCATTGACCTCCCTGACCTCTAAATCCATCAGCAGAATGTGAACTGTATCAAATGAAGGGTTTTAGAGAAGTGCCTGGACTTCTTTGATTTTCCAGTACTGTTCTATTATGTTAGCATAATCCCTCTAGCTCAAAATGGAGCAATTCTGATAACTAATATATATTAGGAAGAAAGCTTTCCATTTATAAAGTTAATTTAAACGTGCGGTCCAGGATTATAAAGTAAGTAAAAGCAGGTATTATGGGAAAAAAAACCCTCTTGCCTGGTAAATCTCCTGGCGATACAGCACCGTGCTCCAGTGGTCCCTACCTGGCTCTTCTTACTTATACATGTAGTTATGTATATCCACATGACCTCAATGACCTTGGGCTATACATGCTATGTTCATCGCTGTGGTCAGTAAGTGACTGCCAGGTCACATACATGTACAGTACATCATCGCTGCAGGTCACATACATGTACAGTGCATCATCGCTGCAGGTCACATACATGTACAGTACATCATCGCTGCAGGAAAGTAGTCAAAGACCACTGGAGCAGCCGAGGATTTACTAGGTGGGTTATAGTTACTACTACTGGGTTCTATTGTGATGAACCAAGGGTTCCCCAACTGGTTCATGGGATCGAAACCATTTGCTCTACCTCTTCCTACTTTCCTGTGTTCACTGCTACTTACCTGTACTATCAGAGCTAACTTCTCTATCAACCCCCATAGTACAGGTCACTAGCAGCGAACACAAGTGAGGAGACAGAGCGACTCATGGGCATAACTTGGGATTGGACCACCCAAGAAACCAGCGGTTCGTCCAAAGTAAAACCTGAAACCTTGAGAATCCCTTTAAGTCATAGCTTCAACTTGTACAGAGTTTCATGCCTTTATTGTTAAAGTGAGTTTGTCACCAGAACCCAGCATATCAATCCAGTCCTGCACATAGACAGGTTAGTGTTACCTGAATCAATGTTTTCTCCTTGGAATTCTGGTTCTCCATTGCTGTGATATTGCTACTTTTGGCTATATGCAAATGAGATCTTTGGAGCAATGAGGGTTTTCGCACTTAGGCCTGATTCACATGTGCGTTCGGTATTCCGTTTGGGGAGTCCACTTAGGGACCCCCCCGAATGGAAAACTGTATGCATTAAAAATCAGTTAAGAAACCACATGAACCCCATAGACTATAATGGGGTCTGTGTGGTTTCCGCTTGGTTTGCACATGAATCATGAGGAGAGAAGAGGACTTCCCGGAATACCAAACACAGATGTGGACCAGGCCTTACCTCTTTGAAGCAATGGTAATGTCCGAATTGCTCCAAAGAGCTTATTTGAATGTTGATAAAAACTTTGATATCTATGCAGCAGAGGCAGCAATTCACAAGAGATAAACACTGTTTGATTCAAGTTGATATGCCATGTTCTAGTGATAGACTAGCCTCTCATCCTCTGCTGATCTGTCTCAGTCTACACAGCAAAGCTGCCAAGTGAGCTGCAGTAAATAAGAAGCAAAACTCTAATGTGTCTATATCTCTTTATATATAAAAGTCTTTTAATAGCCTTAAGATATGTTAAATCTATACCATCAATGATTATTATATTTCAGACAATATTAAAATGGAGTGTAGCTTAATACATCTTCAGAAGATCAGAAAGTACATCTGGTGTGCAGGACCCTACATGATAATGGTTATTACAGTATGTTCAATAGGGACTTGCAGACCTTCAAGTTACTAAGGCTTAAGTCACTTCAATTATAGTAGTTGGTGTCTGGAGATTTGTTGATGATGGTAATACTTTTTAATGGACACGCATAAAGATGCTTCATAGATTAAGCCATGTTCCTTGCAGAATCTCATGGGTCGCCTCTAGCAATGTTCTCAAGTGCCAGGACAAATGGTGCTTAGCTGATCTAAATTAAGTCATGAGTCATTGGAAAGGTTTGTCTTGTCTAATACAACATAGAGTAGTCTTTTACCGATGTCCTAAGTTTCTGGTCACTTGCCCATCTTATGCTTTTGTCTTCTCTAAATATATAAGAGGAATATAACAAAAGTTGCACATCACTTCATGCAAGAATTTTGAATATTGATATAGAAAATAAATTGTCATATTTATTGGGGACTTTAAAGGGGACCACCTACACCAATTCCAGCTCTTTAATATGTGCTGCTTTTATTCTAGCCCCCACCATACCCGAACAATTGGTGCTGATACTTTTGGTGCCTGTTCTTCTACTTACACTCAGGAAAGAGCATACAAAGGGGCATGATTTGGAGTTCTGACCCCGCCGCTTCTGTATCAGATAGCTCAAAATCACACCTTCTTGTCTGATTGTGCCTATGAATTTGATTTAAGGAGGACCTTTCACCACCTATGCCAAGTCATTACATAATTTAATAATTGGCTCTACACTGATTTCAACAAAGTTGGAATTTTTTCTGTAGCCCCCACCTTTCCCAAGCAATAAGTGCTGTTATTTTTGGTGCCTAATATGTTATTTTATTTCAGCTCATTCAGGTTGGCAGTGTCTGGATGGAACAGACAAGGGATGTGACACTGAGCTCTGACACTGACCCCCTCTGATTGGAGGTCTGAGTCACACCCCCTTCCCAGCTCCTGCTTGGCACTGCCCACCTGACAATACAGAGTCTAAATAGCACCAAACCTAACTGCTGTGATTGCTCAGGAATGGTGGGGGCTACAGAAAAAATACCAACTGTGCTAGAATCAGTTGAGTGGAACCTATTAACAGATGCTAAGAAATAGAATTGGTGGAGGTGGCGAGAAGTCCTCTTTAATAATATATATTGCCATGTTTTACCTACCTTACATACAGACATTCAGCAAAGGCTGCTGTGCTATCCATGTCAATTATTCTACATAAACCACCTCTTCTGCTACCAGTTTATTACATTTTCCAGCACAGCGTTGTAATGTAGCGTTTTGTTGGATGACTTTATTCTTCATCATTCTGATTTGGCTCCTTTTGTTGCATGATGGACTTTCAAGGTCCAAAGGCTAAACTCCATAGGTAATATTTATTCGCTTAGAACCACTATTAGGTAACCTACATTGACAGTTACTAATTGTTCTGCTGTGTAATGATGTTCTTCAGCATTCAGCAAATTAATAGCCTTGTATGATGTCCAGCCATTTAATATCTTTCACCGAGTTTAAGGGGATGAGTAATATATCACTCATTCAGGACACATTAAGTGAATGTGGATGGAGACTGTTTATTGAAAGAGAGCACGGAGAAAGAGGAAATTCTCATTTCGGTAATTGCTCTCATGAGCTACGAGGTTCAAAACATATTAGAATGTGTTCACACTTCAAGTTGATATTGATGTTTTTGGCCATGTTTTTTCAAAACTGTGATAAAACACACGGCTTTGATGCGCTTTTGCAAAAAAATCTCGGCAAAAAATGTAAGTAAAAAGTAAGGATGCCCATACACAAGGTTTTCATCACGTTTTTGATCATAAAAGGAGACAAAATAAAAAGGACAGATATTATTTTACATCTATTTTTCATCCACTCATGGTTTTGACTTCAAAAAGGACATCAAAAACCCTGATCAAAACCTGCATGTGTAAGAACAACCTAACAGAAAAGCCATCAGATTTTATCATTGACATTAACACAGACGACAGCTAAAAAGCCATAACTGCTATTAAAGGGATTGTCCCATCTGGATAGCCCCGTCTTAAGAGGAAGCAGCGTGCTTCGCTATCTACCCATCATCAGCTTTAATGATAGGTTGGATGTTGCAAGACGCCACTCGCTGCACCACAAATTGTAGTTTCGGGAGAAAGTTATATTATATAGCATCTCCATTTAAATGATTGGCTGACCATGTAATAAATGGTTGTGTTGTGTTCAACAGACTGGAAGCGTCTCTATGCGGTAGTTCTTTGTTCTGGCTCATAGAGAGGGGTCCAAAGTATAATGTATAGGACTCAATAATCTCTATAACTAAACTTTTGAACAACTTTTTATTTTCTGGTATTTGTATCAACACACACACACACACACACACACACACACACATATATATATATATATATATATATATATATATATATATATATATATATATATATATACATATATATATATACACACACATGGACAAAATTGTTGAATGAATGAAAAACCCACAATGGTCACAGAAATAACTTGAATCTGACAAAAGTAATAAAAATTGTTGAAAAGCGACAAAGCTTCTGGGAGAATGTCTTATAGACAGATGAGACAAAAATGTAACTTTTTGGCAAATAATGAAGCATATCTTGAAAAGAACACTGTCCCTACTGTGACACATGGAGGAGGCTCTGTTATTTTCTGGGGCTGCTTTGCTGCATCTGGCACAGGGCGTCTTGAATCTGTGCAGGGTACAATGAAATCTCAAGACTATCAAGGGATTCTTGAGAGAAATGTGCTGCCCAGTGTCAGAAAGCTTGGTCTCAGTCACAGGTCATGGGTCTTGCAACAGGATAGTGATCCAAAACACACAGCTAAAAACACCCATGAATGGCTAAGCGGAAAACATTGGACTATTGTAAAATTCTCATCTTTCATACGTCACTAAGGCAGTTCTATCAGTGTTATGTCTAGAGATATTATCAGTTGAATAAACAGTGGGGATTGAGAGCAGCTAACTTACTTGTAGATAACTTACAGATAACATGCACTATACAATATTCTAAGTTTACATAATGCTGAAACTGAAATCTTTGAAACCTTCTGTTTCAAAAGCTCTTCCTTGTCAGTATAAAAACATGTAGACCATTTAGTAGCCAAAACTCCGGTGGCAGGTTCCCTTTACTTTCTTTTATCACTTATGGGGTGTTCACACTGCTGTTGGATGTCCGTTCTGATAGTGTCCGTTGAAAAAAAAAAAAAAAACGACACCTATCATAATGGACACTAATGGATGTTAATGAGTCCATTATTTATTTATTTTTTTAACTGATCCATTTAGTGGACACATTGGCAGTGTCTGTTAAAGTCCATTATGATGGGTGTCCTTTTTTTTTGTTTTTGCTTTCTGAGCGTGTGCAGAAAAAAACAGACAGTGATAAGGGAAAGTATAACGAACGATCATTCGTTACTGTCTGTTAAAAAATAACACTTGCTGTCCATCATGAAACCGCTATTTTTCTTGGACACAAATGTCCTGCACTGCAGATATTTGCGTCCATGAAAAAGGATGGACATGCAATGGATTTGGTGTAAGCAGACACTAATAGTCACTAATAGAGATGAGCGAGTACTGTTCGGATCAGCCGATCCAAACAGCACGCTCGCATAGAAATGAATGGACGTAGCCGGCACATGGGGGGTTAAGCGGCCGGCCGGCGTCAAAGCGGAAGTACCAGGTGCATCCATTTCTATGGTGCGTGCTGTTCGGATCGGCTGATCTGAACAGTTCTCGCTCATCTCTAGTCATTAACAGACAATAGATAAAATCTTATTGATTTAAATGGGATTTTTAACAGATTTATGACGGCTCTGATAGTGTCCATTTTTAAAATCCTGTAACGGACAATAGCAACGGATACTACTGATGGTCACCAACGGTAGTGTGAACGACCCCTTAGACAGGTGTTTACGTAACAACATTTATGATACGGCATATGGCATAGATCTATGATCAATTATAGATCCAACAACTGTGATACTCAGCGATCCCGAGGAAGGGATGTACTGGGTCAACATGTCTGGTCAAGAGATCACAGTAAATAAGAGATATGGAAACAACCAAATGAGCTCACTCCATATCCCCATTGGTCTAACATATATATGCAATCCATAGACCAGAAATCAGTATCAAACTGAGATTCCTTGGGCCTAACAGATAATATGATTCTGGGAGCCTCCAACAACGCTTAGGAAATAAACCACTATACCCTTCATATCTGGACCATTATTGTCTTATAGCCAGTCCTACGCTGACGCAAATGGTTATCATAAGAAACTCCTAGTTATGGGGTTATATAAGACCACCGATGTAATTATAAGGGTCACAGTGGATGCAGCTATAACCAGCCCAAGGAGCCAGAGGGGCCCACAGGTCACCTGTCCACAGTAACGCTGATTCAAGTTCTTTGATCTCTTTTCTGATTTACTTTGATGGTTGACATTGTAAATGTATTTCCTCTGCCCTCTGGTGCTCTGCTGGATTAAGAAGATTTATGATACACAGCCTGCCACTGCCAGAAAGTAGAAAATTCAGCTATTAATGGCAAAAGTAGCAGATGGTCAGAAGTATATGGTCAAGGAGGGATTTTGTGGGGGAGGCTGTGGCACATAAGGGGTCGTGATGATTATGTAGGGGCACTGATGGGAATGATAGGAAATTCATATACACAGACATGTTGTGAACAAGTCTTCATGGTGGTTTTGATCTACATAAGGGATCAGCAACCCCCCTGCTGCTAAAACACCCAGTTGGGCAGCTGACAATTGCAAATTGGGTCTTGTGCATGATTCTACGTTGCTTCTTGTCCATGTGCTATACCTGGAAGAAGTTGTCCATATTTTACTAAAAACCTGATATCTTCTGAACTTTTTTCAAGAAGACAACCTACTATATAAATTTCCATATGTTGACCTCTAAAATAGTTGGATATTTCAATGAAGTATACAAGCACTGTACTTCGGCATTATGGAGTATACGGTAAATCTAACTTATTTTACCAGGAACAAGCTTGTATCAGCAGGGTGTCCATTTAGACGTGGAAGTCTGATCTGAAACATCTGTATTCACTTACCAGCCTTCACCTGGCATTTAACTGTTAGATGCGTTGAGGGAAATCACTTGGAGAAATTCAATACAATATACAGAACCCTTCCGATTTAACCCTTTTGCTGCCGGAACCATTACAGTCCACCGCAGCCAGGTGTAAACAGTAGCCTACATCTGCATTTCCCAGGGGACTTCAAAGATCCTTTCTACCAGCTGCACATTCAGGCTGCAAAACCTGCAAAGATTAAGGGGCAATTAAATAATTTAAAGCAATGTAATCCTGCTAAAGTTAATATCTGGCGTCTCAGGTTAAATGCGCACCCGCTGCACGCAGGCACTAATGGAAATATAATTGGTGTGAGCAATTAGGTGATAATTTACCATAATTGCCTACAAAGTTGAGAACTTTTTCATTGAATCCTAGCAGAGAGGCAAGTTGTCTGTGCGGATAGTAAGTGGGGGAAGTGTTTTGTGCATCTGTCATGTTGGCAATATATCTTTGAGTTACTTGCCGCCCTCTGCCCTAAAATAGTCCATTCACATCTGTTACTTGTCCAGAACACTGAGTTTAATGGATGGAAACTGCATCTACTGCAATGCTTCCTTCTGAGTGCCAACAAGTTTATTCCTGTTGCAGAATGTAAGGTACAGACACGTATACCAGTCACGTATTTTACTACTTTCGTTTGGAAGAGGATGCACCTCCGTGGTAGACATAGTTTGCATATAATATTAGGGAACATCATAAACAGTAATTAGCTAATAGATTGTAATTAACACAAGCTGTTGGTTTAGGGAGAAGTGTGCAAATAGAAAGGGACAGCCTGGAGAGGAGTAAATTCTCCAAAGATCTCATCAATGACCAGTACAGAATACAGGGAATACATGGTCATAACTGTTTGTAGGTATTATTAACTGGGCTTTCAGCATTAATGCAGATGACAAGTAAGGGGGGTTGCGCTATTTGGAGTGAAGTAAGGGCTCACTCCCATGATGTAACACGGCGCTCATTCCGACATGTAAACACATGTCAGAGTCAGCGCTTTAAAACAGAATCCCATTGACTTCAATGGGTTCCGTCTTATGCACGCTACACATTGAAATTCAAGGGAGGCTTTTTAACCCATTGATTTCAATGTATTATGCATGTTAAATGGAACCCATTGAAGTCAATGGGATTCTGTTTTAAAGCGCTGACTCTGACATGTGTTTACGTGTCAGAATGAGCGCCGCATTACACCATGGGAACGAGCCCTTACTTCACTCCAAATAGCGCAGCCCCCCTTACTTGTCATCTGCATTAATGCTGAAAGCCCAGTTAATAATACCTACAAACAGTTATGACTAGAGATGAGCGAACACTAAAATGTTCGAGGTTCGAAATTCGATTCGAACAGCCGCTCACTGTTCGAGTGTTCGAATGGGTTTCGAACCCCATTATAGTCTATGGGGAACATAAACTCGTTAAGGGGGAAACCCAAATTCGTGTCTGGAGGGTCACCAAGTCCACTATGACACCCCAGGAAATGATACCAACACCCTGGAATGACACTGGGACAGCAGGGGAAGCATGTCTGGGGGCATAAAAGTCACTTTATTTCATGGAAATCCCTGTCAGTTTGCGATTTTCGCAAGCTAACTTTTCCCCATAGAAATGCATTGGCCAGTGCTGATTGGCCAGAGTACGGAACTCGACCAATCAGCGCTGGCTCTGCTGGAGGAGGCGGAGTCTAAGATCGCTCCACACCAGTCTCCATTCAGGTCCGACCTTAGACTCCGCCTCCTCCGGCAGAGCCAGCGCTGATTGGCCGAAGGCTGGCCAATGCATTCCTATGCGAATGCAGACTTAGCAGTGCTGAGTCAGTTTTGCTCAACTACACATCTGATGCACACTCGGCACTGCTACATCAGATGTAGCAATCTGATGTAGCAGAGCCGAGGGTGCACTAGAACCCCTGTGCAAACTCAGTTCACGCTAATAGAATGCATTGGCCAGCGCTGATTGGCCAATGCATTCTATTAGCCCGATGAAGTAGAGCTGAATGTGTGTGCTAAGCACACACATTCAGCACTGCTTCATCACGCCAATACAATGCATTAGCCAGTGCTGATTGGCCAGAGTACGGAATTCGGCCAATCAGCGCTGGCTCTGCTGGAGGAGGCGGAGTCTAAGGTCGGACCTGAATGGAGACTGGTGTGGAGCGATCTTAGACTCCGCCTCCTCCAGCAGAGCCAGCGCTGATTGGCCGAATTCCGTACTCTGGCCAATCAGCACTGGCTAATGCATTGTATTGGCGTGATGAAGCAGTGCTGAATGTGTGTGCTTAGCACACACATTCAGCTCTACTTCATCGGGCTAATAGAATGCATTGGCCAGCGCTGATTGGCCGAATTCCGTACTCTGGCCAATCAGTGCTGGCCAATGCATTCTATTAGCTTGATGAAGCAGAGTGTGCACAAGGGTTCAAGCGCACCCTCGGCTCTGATGTAGCAGAGCCGAGGCTGCACAAGGGTTCAAGCGCACCCTCGGCTCTGATGTAGGAGAGCCGAGGGTGCACTTGAACCCTTGTGCACCCTCAGCTCTGCTACATCAGAGCCGAGGGTGCGCTTGAACCCTTGTGCACACTCTGCTTCATCAAGCTAATAGAATGCATTGGCCAGCGCTGATTGGCCAATGTATTCTATTAGCCTGATGAAGTAGAGCTGAATGTGTGTGCTAAGCACACACATTCAGCTCTACTTCATCGGGCTAATAGAATGCATTGGCCAGCGCTGATTGGCCAGAGTACGGAACTCGACCAATCAGCGCTGGCTCTGCTGGAGGAGGCGGAGTCTAAGATCGCTCCACACCAGTCTCCATTCAGGTCCGACCTTAGACTCCGCCTCCTCCAGCAGAGCCAGCGCTGATTGGCCGAATTCCGTACTCTGGCCAATCAGCACTGGCTAATGCATTGTATTGGCGTGATGAAGCAGTGCTGAATGTGTGTGCTTAGCACACACATTCAGCTCTACTTCATCGGGCTAATAGAATGCATTGGCCAGCGCTGATTGGCCGAATTCCGTACTCTGGCCAATCAGCACTGGCTAATGCATTGTATTGGCGTGATGAAGCAGTGCTGAATGTGTGTGCTTAGCACACACATTCAGCTCTACTTCATCGGGCTAATAGAATGCATTGGCCAATCAGCGCTGGCCAATGCATTCTATTAGCGTGAACTGAGTTTGCACAGGGGTTCTAGTGCACCCTCGGCTCTGCTACATCAGATTGCTACATCTGATGTAGCAGTGCCGAGTGTGCATCAGATGTGTAGTTGAGCAAAACTGACTCAGCACTACTAAGTCTCTGCATTCGCATAGGAATGCATTGGCCAGCCTTCGGCCAATCAGCGCTGGCTCTGCCGGAGGAGGCGGAGTCTAAGGTCGGACCTGAATGGAGACTGGTGTGGAGCGATCTTAGACTCCGCCTCCTCCAGCAGAGCCAGCGCTGATTGGTCGAGTTCCGTACTCTGGCCAATCAGCGCTGGCCAATGCATTCTATTAGCCCGATGAAGTAGAGCTGAATGTGTGTGCTTAGCACACACATTCAGCTCTACTTCATCAGGCTAATAGAATACATTGGCCAATCAGCGCTGGCCAATGCATTCTATTAGCTTGATGAAGCAGAGTGTGCACAAGGGTTCAAGCGCACCCTCGGCTCTGATGTAGCAGAGCTGAGGGTGCACAAGGGTTCAAGTGCACCCTCGGCTCTCCTACATCAGAGCCGAGGGTGCGCTTGAACCCTTGTGCAGCCTCGGCTCTGCTACATCAGAGCCGAGGGTGCGCTTGAACCCTTGTGCACACTCTGCTTCATCAAGCTAATAGAATGCATTGGCCAGCACTGATTGGCCAGAGTACGGAATTCGGCCAATCAGCGCTGGCCAATGCATCCCTATGGGAAAAAGTTTATCTCACAAAAATCACAATTACACACCCGATAGAGCCCCAAAAAGTTATTTTTAATAACATTCCCCCCTAAATAAAGGTTATCCCTAGCTATCCCTGCCTGTACAGCTATCCCTCTCTCATAGTCACAAAGTTCACATTCTCATATGACCCGGATTTGAAATCCACTATTCGTCTAAAATGGAGGTCACCTGTTTTCGGCAGCCAATGACTTTTTCCAATTTTTTTCAATGCCCCCAGTGTCGTAGTTCCTGTCCCACCTCCCCTGCGCTGTTATTGGTGCAAAAAAGGCGCCAGGGAAGGTGGGAGGGGAATCGAATTTTGGCGCACTTTACCACGTGGTGTTCGATTCGATTCGAACATGGCGAACACCCTGATATCCGATCGAACATGTGTTCGATAGAACACTGTTCGCTCATCTCTAGTTAGGACCATACGGTTTACCAGTATATACAAACCTTTGCATCCTTAGTGAAGAATCATTTACATTGCACAGCATCGTGCGGGTTCCGTAGGTCACACTGTCAATAGCTTGCAGGATACCCCGTCGTATGAATAAAAAATCTGATTATTTCCTCCTCCGAACAGTAAAACACATGCACATTTGTAAGGAAGGATGCAAAGAGTTAAAGATCTTACTGGTAGCAAAAAATCTGTTTAAGAAAAACATTTAATTTATTAATGAATCACCCGTGGCAATAAATGAAATATTTACAGATGAAATGGCAGCAGAGAAAAGACTGTAGAAATAAATCACATGTAATATTTTCCTGAAAACAGAATTTTGTACACGATTTCGCCATGTGTGCAGGCGTCAGCCGATCCTTGAAAGAGAATTGATGATTTTTTCTAGTTTGGAGCTAAATTAATATAAAGAGAAAAAAAAACAAACATAAGATGAAGAGTTGCTAAAAATTATTTTTATACCGCATCGGAGCTGAGCGCGCCAGCACATAGCGCGTACAGAATGGCCTGTCTCCCTCCTCAGGCAAGCAGTGTGATTGTAGAATCAGTGTGTAACCACATCATGCTGAGCACTTTACCAATAACCAGCAGTTATTGTACGGAGGGACGGGCAGGGCTAACAACAACCCAGCGCCGGCTAACACAAATGCCCAAGAGATGGAGAGTCCTGTTATACAACTATTTATATACTCTCATACTTCCATTTCAGCAACAAATTTGTCTCCCGTAATATCAGTGCAGTTGTTTTCCCACCATGGCATATTATATGGCTCAGCTGTAATATAGTGAGCACTTAGGTTATATCCAATACAGGAAAAAAAGTAGATTCGACGCTCATGTACATCCATGAAACCTAGTCTATTATGTCACTAACTAAAATCCAGTATCGCTAGTAATGATATAGGGAATAGCAACATGGGCGACGTGTTACCAGCCACATTTTAGGTGAATATGACAATAACATCATCACTACGAGGAGGCAGACATACAAGGAAGAATCTGCTTAAAGTGATCCAATTACATGCTGCCCTATCTCTGTATGGCATGTTATAGAGAAAGAGACACTGAGCGGATTGATATATAGAGTTGCAAGAAATGATTCAGTATAATTTACTGATTTAAATCCATTTGAGCTTACGCTAGGTTCACACTAGCGTTCGATTTCCGTTCTTTGGTTTCCGTCTTTTGCATGCAGAAGACGGAAACCTGTCAGAGCGGGTCCGGCCGTGAGCGCCGATGAGCGTTTTATGCTCTCCTCTGCGAAACCGGATTTTTTAAATCGGACACAGAGTACTGCATGTCCAACTCTGTGTCCGATTTTTTAAAAAAACATTTCGCGGCGGAGAGCATAAAACGCTCACCACCGCTCACGACCGGACATCTTTCAAACCCATTCAAATGAATGGGTATGAAAGAGTCCTGCAGGTTTCCGTCTCCTGCCTCTGTTTTGTGCAGGAAACGGAAACCTGCAGAACGGAGACCGGGCGCAGATGTGAATGAGCCCTTATGTGTCCATTGGGCAGTTGACAGCTTTTCCAGTGTAAGTACACATACAGAGATAGCGGTCAGTGACTGAGAAAGACAGCCCACTGGACTCATAACAAGCATGGGTTTAAAGGCAGTCTTTCACCACAACAGAGTATATTAACCCAGTTCCGTAGACAGAGACGTAACTTGAAGCTCCTGGGTCCCGTGTAAGATATGTTAACAGGGCCCACTTACCATGTGATGTATATAATTCTGGTGTCTCCCTATGTAGTAGAGAGGTCTGGGCCCCCAAATGGTTTTAGGGCCCAGTAGCAATTGCTACCTCTGGTTGGTCAGGGTCACCTCAATCAAATGGTGAATCCTTGCCATTGCTGAGATATTGCTGTTTTTGTCACGGTAAGACTTTGGACTAAGAAGGACATTGCTGTTACTTGAAGAAGAAAGTGACAATGCCCCCATTGCTCTCATTTGTGTATTGACACAAACGGGAATATTTCATCAACATAGGCCTATGAATTACTGCCTCCGCCGATCTTGCCCGTTATTAGACCTTTGGAGCAATGAGTGTGTTGATGCTTTACTTTTTGGAGCAGCAACAACATCCTCATTGCTCCAAAGATCTCATTTGATAGCAATTGAAGCACAGGTTCACGAGGGAGAAACACTGTTTGATTCAGGTGACTCTAACCTATCTATCTGCGGGCTGGGTTGCTATGTTGGGTTCTGGTGACCCTAACCAGCGCCGCACCTCTCATGAGGCGACCTGAAGCTATGCCGGGGCGGGGGGGCGGCATTTTTACTGACCTAAGCCAGTCCAGGACAAGCTATCCTGGCTTAGCGTCACCGTCTTGGCAGCCCAGCACGGGAAGCGAGCGGTGGATTGGGAAGGCCCTGTGGACGCATCGCTGCTTTAACTTACCTATGAACAGCGTTGCTCCGACGGCCATCCCTCACGCTTAGCAGAGAGCAGGTCCTCTCCCTGCCTGCTCTCTGCCTGCTAATGCCGCCCCTCCGCCCCCTCCTCCCCACACGTAATCAGGCCCGCACCCGACGTGTGCCTGCGTCCTACGGGGGGGGTTGAAGCCCGGACAGAGGACTGGACCAAGAAGAACAGGGAGCTGCAGGTAAACGGACACCGGTGGGGGGGAGGGGGTTAATCACTACACAGCGTGGGGTCCAAAAATTTAAACAATTTTTGGACTACATGTTGTGTAGTCAGGGGTGAACCTAGCCTTTTTGCCGTGGGGGGGGGGGGGCGGCAGGGGGGGAGTTTGGCTTGGGGGGGAGGCTTTCTGTCGTCCGCCTCAGTCGGCAAAAAGGCTAGGTTCACCCCTGACCCTAACCTATCCATCTGTGAGCTTGGTTGCCATGTGGGGTTCTGGTGACAGACTCCCTTTAAGTTATATAAATTATGGTGAGGGCTCACACAGCAGGTGAGGGCATTGCTAGAGACTATGAAAGCAAGGCCCCCCCACTACTTCTAATCCATCTAAGTGTCTCCGCTGCTAGAGACGTACTTCACATGCAGTGAGCAGTAAATGGAGGAGAAGGAGACACCTAGTGGCCAGCACTTCAAAGCAATTTTTCAGCACTGGAAAAAACATGATTTTAAATAAGTAAAGTCAGCTGCACTTTTGATGGACATCATGTTGTCCATATTCTACAACAGTAGAAGAGAATTTCCATGTTAATAGGACTCTGTTCTATACCGGTATGTTTTGCGCTACATAAACTAATCTTGTGATAGATTCCCTTTAATATTAATACAGGATGTCAATTTGGCCCTTGCCCATGTATTTGTCTTGTCTAGCTGGCATCTTTCTGACTGTATAGGTGTTAGGAGTCTATAGATCTTTGTCCTTGTGTCATTTCCTTTCGCAGATTGCATTCTCCTGTCATTGCGCTGGCTGCAGCAGCTCTCAGGATCTTGTGATACTGCCAAGTCAAACCTATCACAGCCATCCATCTGACTGATAAGGAGAGAGCTGAATCAGCTGCCTCGTAATGTCGGTGTCCGCACTGTCTGCAGGATGGTAGGAGGCAGAAGTGTCAGGAGTATTCATCTGAAGCAGGGCTACCTAGACTGAGCCAGCTGAGATGTAGTAATGGAAGTAGTATATCACCGATTCTGTCACAGTGGCAACAGGCGATGCGGCCATATTGGTTTGTCACCATTCAATTAACTCTTAAGAAACTCATGGTAAAACCATCACTTTATTATTCATCAAAGATGCCAACTAAATGCTGGAATACAATTAGTGTCTGAAAATGTAACTAATAGGTGATAGCCAAAACGTCTGCACTTCCTAATGTTACTTCTTCCAAATTGGCTGCCAAAATATATCTCCCCGATATCTTCCCATTGTCAGAAAGGAGGGTCTTGCAGCCTAGTGTTTGCAGCCTAGTGTCGTCAGGAAGCTGTATGGAGCACCCCCCCCCTGCATTCCTGCGCACTCTATTATGCCCCATAGTGGCCCCTGCACACAGTATTATGCCCCATAGTGGCCCCTGCACATGCACACAGTATTATTCACTATAGTGGCCCCTGCACACAGTGTTATGCTCAATAGTGGCCCCAGTACACAGTATTATGCCCCATAGTGGCCCCTGCACATAGTATTGTGGCCCACAGTGGCCCAAGTACTCAGTATTATGCCCTATAGTGGCCCCAGTACACAGTATTATGCCCTATAGTGTCCCCTGCACACAGTATTATGCCTCAAAATGAACACCCATGAACAATTATTATACTCTGGGGTCTTTTTCAGACCCTAGAGTATAATAATCGGAGACCGAGGGGGGATACAAACATAAAAAACACTGTCACTTACCTATCCCTGGCTCTGCTGCAGTCCTCGGTGGTGTCAGCCATCTGGTCCGCAGGTCCCGGTCATGTGTCAGATATGTCACACAACTAGGCCGAAGTCTGTCTGGAGTGCAGAGAGGTAAATAACACATTTTTTTATGTTCCCTTACCTCTCCTGGGCCTCTGATCATTATACTCGGGGGTCTGAAAAGAAAACAGACATGTGATGAGAGTGGATAGGCCCCATACAGGGTCTTGTTGGGCAGTCTGTTCTATTACTGTATACTGTATCAGTTTTTCTACTGTTTATAATCACATTATGAAGCACATTTTATATTTGTCTCTCAGCCTGGGGGCATGTACAATAAGGAGAAGGCCACCCCCCTTCCCCCATCCATTGCTGATACTGTTCTGCCATTCTGCCAGGAATAACTACTACATTGCAAACACATACCTTGTTCTGTCTCCATACTCTAAAGGCAGATTTACTATTATGATTGTCATTATGATTACAGTGTTGTGTAAAGAGGGCTTATCTTTTAGAGGCACCTCTAGTTTGAGCTAAAATTTATCCGACATACTAGACATGTAGGTGTGGCTTCTGAGAAAATGGTGCATAACTTGACTGCGACAAAATGTGACAAAATTTTCAAGTAAAATTCTGACTAGTAACCCAACAGAGGTTGGATTGACACTAGTGCTTGGTTTTGGTTTGGGGATTCTGTCCCCCATTCTGCTTGAAAAATGCAAGCAGGACTTTTCTCTACGCATTTTTCGGGCGGAAACCCAGCAGACATCATTATAGTCTATGGGGTCCATGGGTGTCCGCGGGTAACTGCTTTTTAAGTAGATTGGGTTTGCGTTTTTAGGGTCTTTAAGTGGACCTGAAGAACGGAAACCCAAGCACAATTGTGAACCTAGTGTAATAGGGTCTATGTAGACTAGACAGTCTACAGATATACCAGAATTATCATCCAGATTGAGTATCCAAGTATCACTGCCTGATTAGTAAATCTGAGCCACAGTCTTTTGGTTGGCACCAAGGCTTCCAATATTATCTAATCAGTTGGGGTGCCAGGCGTGGGACCTCCACTGATCTGTTGATGACTCAACACAATCAATATCAAAATAAGGGAAACAGGGGTGAACCTTCCTTTTTCGCCACCCGAGGCGGACGACAGAGAGGCCCCCCCCCCGGAGGGGGCGTGGCAGAGTGAAGGGGGCGTGGCTAAGCAGCGTTCACAGGCAGGGAGAGGACCTGCTCTCTGCCTGAGCGTGAGGGAGGCCGCTGGAGCAGCGCTGCTCCAGCGGCCTCCCCAATCCACCGCTCGGTGCAAAGCCAGTCCAGGACAGCTTGTCCTGGACTGGTTTAGGTAAGCAAAAAAGCCGCCCTCCCCGGGGCCCTGGCATCAGTCGCTTCAGGTCGCCTCATGGGAGGTGCGGCGCTGAAGGGAAAAATCCCTTTAAGCAGTAAAGGAATGTGGAGAAATTCATGTCAATGTTGTTTCTGAGCAAGGTTTAATTTTTCATTTTTATCAGTGAAGCAGTACTAGAAGAGTGCTGAGATGTGACCGCTCATTGATATCTAGTAAAGTTAAGCTATACACATGATATGTCAGCAACAAAGAAAATAAAATACTTGCTTAAAGTAATGTAGTAAAGTTCAGATCCAGTATGCCCAATAATGGTGAAAGGTTGCTAAACAGCACACTTTGCCTAAGGCAAGATCTCCAACCGGGGTAATTGACATCTTCTCTTCTCCTTCCGCCCTCCCCTGTACTGACATTAACTACATACTGGCTTCTTAAAGATTTATTGGAAGAGAGATACATAGCAGCTGTAATGAAGCGTGCTTGGTCTGGAAAGAGAACAGAGAGGGACTCAAGATGTGCCCTTTACACAGGTGACTATTCTAAAGAAAGGATGCAGGTGCAGAATCCCAGATAAATACATTTATTCATTACATAGAAACCATAGGGCCAGAGGTGGCGAAATATCGAGAGTGAAACAAAGCTGGCGTTAACAATTAAGAAGAAAAAGAATATAATATCTCTATTAAGTAGCATTAAAATCAGAAGACATTACCATTATTACAATCACTGTGCCCATTGACTTCACACGATGACTGGGGATTATAATGGACTAAGAGGTTACCTAACTAATCCTGTATAACACCTTCATACTAAAAGTTCTGAAAGGTTGTTAATAGCTGTTATACAATAAGTGTTTCTAGCACTAAAAAGATTTTGACCACCAATTTTCTTTTTTGTATTCTGTGGTGCCGCCGCTAATCTATCATGCAGAGGGTGAGCTCTTTACAGAATCAGTCTCCTCCACTCTCTGGCAGCTGAGAGTATGGTATCCTGCACAAGGTGTATTCCTGGCCATACTGCCACGTTACAGCATTGTTCTTGACAAACAAGGCAGATCATTAAATCTATTGGCTGCTTAGTAGATCACTTTGCAGAGGCTGACCTGGAGGAGGGTAACTGAGTATATGCGACCATTAGCACTTTGTTCATTAGGTGGACATGCACATAACTATGCACTTTGAACACCAGGTGGCACCATAATTTTATTAAATGTCATAACTCTTCATTTGAACATGTATGTGGTAAACAGTGTTATATTTTTATGATGTATGCAATGAAAATGATTGGACAACCTCTTCAATCCCTTAAAATTGCTTCATGGAAACCCTCAAGACATATACAGTTCCAAATATGTCTTCTTAAAGGACCCAATTGGGAAAAACTAGTCAACGCAATGAAGCTTTTTTTCTTGTGTATTCAGGTCTGTTTCAGAGATGAATGAACCGGTTCATAGCAAGCCAGGTTCATTATGAATTTTCCAAAAGTCTTTGGAAACTGCTCTATATTGCTTATGATTATTGAGGACATTTAAAGATGGCGCCTCCAGCCTCATAGTGGCTACTGCACATGAGCGAGACAACTGACACTGAATGCACTTTCTTTTCATTCCATTCCCGCACATGTGCGGTGGTGATCACTACATGCTATTGTGGACTTGTAGTCCTCTCTTACCCATGTCTGGATTCTATCAGGTATCTAAACTAATGACACTCTTACACCTGTCTGTTATTGGCTCATTGAGCTGTATTGTAATGTATATTTGTACACTTTGGAGATATGTCACTGATCTTTATATATTTATATATCTTATGTCACATTATTTTTATATACTGTGTTTTTTCACTTTGATATTATTGACATGACACATGGCTATGCTAATTGATTGTTGATAAATTTTGTTCACACTATATACTATATCTTTGCATACTATCACTATTGTAATGCTTGAAACAGGCTCTTGGAGCCGAAACGTCGCAGTATGAGGCAATAAACCTCCTTCACTTTTTTCACAATTTTGGTGTGCCGCCTGCTTTTTTGGAGTTATATTGAACGGGACAAATCCTTTTCCCATTGGTGAGCACCCTATGCTTAGACTGGTGCGGTCTGATATATATTTTGTGTGTGTGTATATATATATATATATATATATATATATATATATATATATATACTGTGTGTGTATATATATATAGTGTGTGTGTGTATATATATATATATATATATATATATATATAATTTTTTTATTTTTTTTTAAATGCTAATAAAATGTAAACTGTAAAATTGTGTTCAAAGGTATTGTCAGCGACACTTTAAAGAGACAAGTTCCAATTTCTGTCTATCTAGCATGGACTGAAGAAGCGAAAAGCTCATAAGACACCTTAATGACAGACAGGATAAGTAAACTGCATGCGTCTATCTGTGACAGGTACAATTTAAGGCACCTCCATCCAGGCATGTAAAAGTGATAATCTATAGTGATTTACATGAGGTCTGTAGCTATTGAAGTTTCATCCATTATGGAGGAGGATTTTTTACATTCATTGTAGAACAAAACCAATTTTGATTCTTCTGAGAGATGATCTGTGAAGTTTTCAGACTTTGCTACCCTTACTTTAAGTCTAATTTTCCTTGTTAAGGGGAATGCATCACCTTCATATTAATTAAAATTATCCTAAAATATATTATTTGTCTTATCTGCTTTCATTTTCTAATGGTAGATTTTATTATTCTATTTTTCTTATATGATTATGGTGGTAGCCATCAGCCGCTGGCCAGAAATTTGCTTTCCAGCTGGTAGCTAGACAGACAGCATAGTCATTGGCTTCTATGGGAGAGTGTTGTGGGCATGCTCTGAGATCACCGTACAGACAGAGCATACCCACAACATAACGTGAATTTGGAACCTTGGAACTGTAGCACGTCTAGGAGTAACTAAAGTAAAGTGCAGGTTCTAAGGGTATGTTCACACAGAATTTGGAGAGGAATTCTTCTGCCTCAAATTTCTCTCCAAAAACCACCACCAATATGGCTCCCATTGAAAACTGATTAATGAAGAGTTCTGCTCAATTTTGATGCAGATTCCATGGCTAAGTCACCTAGGAAACTGTGGCACAAGAACTCACGCTTCATTAGCCCCATTGATTAGAGACTAGCCACATGTGCCAACACACAGCAGAAAGCCAAGGCTGGGCTTCTTCCTTGCACTGTAGGTTGTACAGAACCGTTTTTTTTTTTTTTTTTTTTTTTTGGAAGACTACTTCAGATTCCTCTACATTTTCTGCAGTGTGAACATACCCTAAGAGATCATCCTGTTCTTTACCAGGGACCCCTGCAAGGAAGCATGAGTGCCCAGGTAGAAGTCCTCGGAGTAATCTCTGAATGGCGATCAGGCTACTAAGTGTACCCTTACCCGAAGAGGTTTAGAAATAACAAACAGCTAAGAACTGATATGTCCTGACAGCTGGTTAGTTACTGAGCACGCCGGGAAGATACAGGAGAGCCGGGCTGTCAGCGATCAGCACTGGCAGTCAGTGTATAAGACAGTGAGAAGCATTAGTTTTGCAGTATAAAAAGACAAGTGTAGTTACATACATGTAGGTAGGCAGCAGGCTGAGAAAACTTTCTCCAATATTACTGCTCGCCATGTAGAATACACGCTGTACACTACTGTTCCCTAGCATTGCTAATGAAAAACTTCAGAGACAGGGATTTTTTATAATAAAAGTTGGCAAAATTCACTAATAAAGTGTATTAGAAAATGCTTAGAATTATTTCCCTTTACCATTCAGAAAAGATTGATCTGACACTTGGTCAGGTATGTTTCCCCTGGGGCCAGAGATATCGGACCATTTAGTTTTGGCTACTGATATCCGTGCACTGTCAGAGGGGCAGACACATACACTCTTGTGTATAGACCTGAACTTTAAGAGAGACGATGATGCTGACCTGTCAGGCCGGTCTCTCTAACAATGCAGTGCTATTGGTAGCCAAAACTAACAGCACTGATACATACCTCCCAACCGTCCTGATTTCCGCGGGTCATTCACGATTTGGGTGACATGTCCCGCAGTCCCGGTTGGAGGGAGGTATGTCCCAATTCTGGACGCAGATCTGAGTTGAACACATATGCGGCTGAAGCAAGGAGCTGACACAGGTCAGCTCCTCGCTTCGCTGCTGCCCGCCTCTCTCCCTGACACATGCGGCTGAAGGAAGGAGCTGACACAGGTCAGCTCCTCGCTTCGCCGCTGTGTGTCTCTCTCGCTGACACATATGCGGCTGAAGCGAGGAGCTGACCTGTGTCAGCTCCTCGCTTTGCCGCTGCCGCCGGCTCCTGGCTTGTAGACGCGATGTGACACAGCGAGGCGGCGAGGGAGCGAAGGAGAAGGTAAGTTTAATGTGGAGGTGGAAAGTGAATCTGGGGGCAGATGAAGGAGAGGACGGCATGACACTGGGGGCAGAGATGGAGGGGACATGAATCTGGGGGCAGAGATGGAGGGGACATGAATCTGGGGGCAGAGATGGGGGGACATGACTCTGGGGCAGAGATGTGGGGACATGACTCTGGGGGCAGAGATGGGGGACATGAATCTGGGGGCAGAGATGGGGGACATGAATCTGGGGGCAGAGATGGAGGGACATGAATCTGGGGGCAGAGATGGAGGGGACATGAATCTGGGGGCAGAGATGGAGGGGACATGAATCTGGGGGCAGAGATGGGGGACATGAATCTGGGGGCAGAGATGGAGAGGGGACATGAATCTGGGGGCAGAGATGGGGGGACATGAATCTGGGGGCAGAGATGTGGGGACATGAATCTGGGGACAGAGATGGGGGACATGAATCTGGGGGCAGAGATGGGGGACATGAATCTGGGGGCAGAGATGGGGGACATGAATCTGGGGGCAGAGATGGAGGGACATGAATCTGGGGGCAGAGATGGAGGGGACATGAATCTGGGGGCAGAGATGGAGGGAAAATGAATCTGGGGGCAGAGATGGAGGGGGGACATGAATCTGGGGGCAGAGATGGAGGGGACATGAATCTGGGGGCAGAGATGGAGGGACATGATTCTGGGGGCAGAGATGGAGAGGACAGCATGACACTGGGGCAGAGATGGAGGGGACATGAATCTGGGGGCAGAGATGGAGGGGACATGAATCTGGGGGCAGAGATGGAGGGGGGACATGAATCTGGGGGCAGAGATGGAGGGGACATGAATCTGGGGGCAGAGATGGAGGGGACATGAAATTGGGGGCAGAGATGGAGGGGGGACATGAAACTGGGGCAGATGAAGGGTGTATATGAAACTGGGGGAGAGATAGAGGGGGGACATATAATTTACGGGTGACTGTAGGAGGATTATATTGTGTGCGGGCACATGAAAAATTTACGAGTGGGCGGAGTCAACACAAAAGTGGGCGGGGCACATTTTGTCCCTCTTTCAGTTCTTCAAAAGTTGGGAGGTATGCTGATATCTCTGGGCATTTTTCTGACAGGGCACTGAATTCAGCACACTCTCAGCTTTGCAGCGGTTTGTAAAATGGAACATAGTAACAGACATGAAAGGTCCTCTTTTGCCGGGTTCACACAGGGATTTTTGTTCCGGAATTTGACCGCTTCAGATTCTGGACCAAAAAGCGTCTATCTGCGTCTGGATGCCGATGCAATGCATCCAGTCGAGGCATTGTGCTCTGGATTAGGCCCGACTCTGGATTAGGCCCAAATGAATGGGCCTAGTCTGGAGGGAGTGTTACGACATGATCTCCTGTGGGTGATTCAGAAGATAGGGCATATTGCTTCTTTTCTCCGCTTATGGAAAAAGCAAATGGCTGGCTCCCATTGAATTCAATGGGAGGTAGTTTTTTGGTCAGGATTTTGATGCAGACGCCACATTACATATTTAGCATTAGGGCCCAGGAGCTGCAAGTTTTGCCTCTGTCCAATTCCCACACCCTCCAGCACCAGACATACAGAGAATACAGTCAGAAGCAGAAGGTCCCATCCCCTGTATAGTACATGTGTCAGAGTACTCCAGTTCTTCCCCCATTCATTCAGCTACACAGGGAACACGGGGAGCGGGGAAGTTCTCTGCTTCTGGCTCTGGCCCTTGTATAGGTTCTGTCGCTGGAGGCCATGTAGTACAGTTGATTGGTGTAGGGTTGGACCCCCACTGATCTGATGCTCCTGATCTATTCTGACCTATAAAAATTGACTTGGGGACCAGAAAACAACTTTCATGTTATACTAGAAAATAAGAAAGGAGAATAAAAGAAATACAATAAATACCAAATTAATATTTCTCGCCCTGATTTAAGAGCTCCACTTCCACATACACTCCTATGTGAGTAAAGAAGAGTGACAGCCTTAATGGGCAACCAAAATGGCTGCTATAGAAGTTGCATGCTTTTAATCTCCAGGTCTGGGGCCCAGGGGAGACTAGCAATATAGTGAAGAAGCTGCTTGTGGTGCAAATTATACAGAACAAAAGAGCAAAATCATGAGTCTTACTGCATGTCTGATAATATGGTAATATGGTATTCATTATATTATAACTATATACATATATATATATATATAGCAACTGAGAGATAGATAGATAGATAGATAGATAGATAGATAGATAGATAGATAGATAGATAGACAGTACTGTATTGTATATATTACAATCTAGTAGTACTTTATTGTATCTTTATCTTTATTTGAATTTGATGTATTATGGTAAGTTTCATAAACCATGCAGTCATCATAAAGGGTTGCAGAATGCATCAAATTTTCAACTCTCTTTCCATGCTTTTAAGTGGTAAATACTCAATAACATGATTTATCCTTTAGGCTTCCTCCAGCTGTCAGGACTCCTTATAGCAGTGCAGGGACTCCTACAGAGTGGAGACCAGCCCTTTCCCCTCAACCAAATCTCTATCTATTTAGTTTTTATTTTGCTTCTTCTTCTCATGAGCTCTTCCCCAGGTGCCGAGCATAGAACCCTTTGTATGGGAGGAAGAAACACTACTCCTAGAGATACAGCTTGATTGTTGTAAATGGGAAGATTTTTTTAAAAAAAACTTTCCAAAAAGCCTCAGGATTTTAAACACCAGTTGCAATAAAAATTGTGACAACTGTGGGGTTTTTTTACTCTGCCCTAGGCATTTTCTGAGGCCTTCATTTCTGGTGTAAATAATGCTCGAAATCTTCGCCATCTATGAGCCTTGACTAGATTTCTATACAGGTGCATGACCCAGTGGGGAACATGTCTGATTTAGGAGGAGGCGTTAAATACAACGGTCTTCATAAATTTCCCCCAATATTTATGGTGCTGACTAAATGATGATACTAAATTTGGCACAATTTCTACTTGAATTGCTGGGCTGACTCCATACAAAGTATGTGAGAATTGTGATACTACAGTTGATATCAGTATCAAAGTCTCAATACTTGTTATCGTGCCAGCTCTGGTCAGCATTGCTACAGTTATATTATTAGATAACACATTGTGGACATGTAGCATTTCTATGATATGCCATTATATAATGTGTTATGGCTTTAAGGTACGTGCTAATGTGGTAAGTGTAAGCTGCGGTTAGATGGTGCACGCTGTCATACTGAGGACCGCTTCTAAAACAGCCCTTCAAGGTAGAACACATATCAACTCCACAAGTATATGTACTTCACAAATAAGATGACAAGCTGACATATCACCATACCCGGCAGAGCTTACACAACCTGCAATTCTTATTATTCTACATTATTTTATATTACCATTCACTGTCACCAAAGCTTTGTCCCAGTTTTGTTATAAAATTACCATTTTCAGTCCTACCCACTCTTTTGGGGAAAATGTTCATAAAAAAATATATGAATATCAAATAAAGTGGGAAGAAGGGCAACACGGTGGCTCAGTGGTTAGCACTGCAGCGCTGCAGTCCTGGGTTCGAATCCTGCCAGGAACAACATCTGCAAAGAGTTTGTATATTTTCCCCGTGTTAGTATGAATTTCCTCCCATTCTACAAAGACATACTGATAGGGAAAAAAAATGTACATTGTGATTAGGGTTGAGCAATCGAGTAAATTTCGGAATTCCGATCCTGATCTTTTCCAGCGGGATCGAGGTTGGAGGTTATCTCAAGATCGGCTCAACCCTAAAAGTGACTTTTCACATAGAGAATAGAGATGAGCGAACAGTGTTCTATCGAACTCATGTTCGATCGGATATTAGGCTGTTCGGCATGTTCGAATCGAATCGAACACCGCGTGGTAAAGTGCGCCATTACTCGATTCCCCTCCCACCTTCCCTGGCGCCTTTTTTGCTCCAATAACAGCGCAGGGTAGGTGGGACAGGAACTACGACACCGGTGACGTTGAAAAAAGTAGGCAAAACCCATTGGCTGCCGAAAACATGTGACCTCTAATTTAAAAGAACAGCGACGCCCAGGTTCGCGTCATTCTGAGCTTGCAATTCACCGGGGACGGAGGTTTCCGTCCAGTTAGCTAGGGCTTAGATTCTGGGTAGGCAGGGACAGGCTAGGATAGGAAGGAGAAGACAACCACAACAGCTCTTGTAAGAGCTAAATTCCAGGGAGAAGCTTGTCAGTGTAACGTGGCACTGACGGGCTCAATCGCCGCAACCCAGCTTTCCCAGGATCCTGAATGGAATACACTGTCAGTGTATTCCCGTATACCCGATATATACCCCGATACCCGTTCCAACGGTGTGCCCCCCCACCTTCACCCCAGAAATACCCTGCAAGTCCCCTAGCAATAGAATTGGGGCTATATACACCCACTATTTTTGCTACTGCCATATAGTGCCATTGTCTGACTGGGATTTCAAAGAATATATTGGGCTTACATATAACTTCAATTTCAGGGAGAAGCTTGTCAGTGTAACGTGGCACTGACGGGCTCAATCGCCGCAACCCAGCTTTCCCAGGATCCTGAATGGAACACACTGACAGTGTATTCCCGTATACCCCATATATACACCCCAAATCCCCGTTCCAACGGTGTGCCCCCCCACCTTCACCTCAAAAATACCCTGCAAGTCCCCTAGCAATAGAATTGGGGCTATATACACCCACTATTTTTGCTACTGGTATATAGTGCCATTGTCTGACTGGGAATTCAAAGAAAATATTGGGGTTACGTGCACCCACAATTTTTGCTACTGGTATATAGTGCCATTGTCTGACTGGGAATTCAAAGAATATATTGGGGTTACAAATACCCTCATTTCTTGCTACTGCCATATAGTGCCAGTTTCTGACTGGTAATTCAAAGAATATATTGGGGTTACGTGCACCCACAATTTTTGCTACTGGTATATAGTGCCATTGTCTGACTGGGAATTCAAAGAATATATTGGGGTTACAAATACCCTCATTTCTTGCTACTGGTATATAGTGCCATTGTCTGACTGGGAATTCAAAGAATATATTGGGGTTACAAATACCCTCATTTCTTGCTACTGCCATATAGTGTCAGTTTCTGACTGGTAATTCAAAGAATATATTGGGGTTATAAATACCCTCATTTCTTGCTACTGGTATATAGTGCCATTGTCTGACTGGGAATTCAAAGAATATATTGGGGTTACAAATACCCTCATTTCTTGCTACTGCCATATAGTGCCAGTTTCTGACTGGTAATTCAAAGAATATATTGGGGTTACGTGCACCCACAATTTTTGCTACTGGTATATAGTGCCATTGTCTGACTGGGAATTCAAAGAATATATTGGGGTTACAAATACCCTCATTTCTTGCTACTGGTATATAGTGCCATTGTCTGACTGGGAATTCAAAGAATATATTGGGGTTACAAATACCCTCATTTCTTGCTACTGGTATATAGTGCCATTGTCTGACTGGGAATTCAAAGAATATATTGGGGTTATAAATACCCTCATTTCTTGCTACTGGTATATAGTGCCATTGTCTGACTGGGAATTCAAAGAATATATTGGGGTTACAAATACCCTCATTTCTTGCTACTGGTATATAGTGCCATTGTCTGACTGGGAATTCAAAGAATATATTGGGGTTACAAATACCCTCATTTCTTGCTACTGCCATATAGTGTCAGTTTCTGACTGGTAATTCAAAGAATATATTGGGGTTATAAATACCCTCATTTCTTGCTACTGGTATATAGTGCCATTGTCTGACTGGGAATTCAAAGAATATATTGGGGTTACAAATACCCTCATTTCTTGCTACTGCCATATAGTGCCAGTTTCTGACTGGTAATTCAAAGAATATATTGGGGTTACGTGCACCCACAATTTTTGCTACTGGTATATAGTGCCATTGTCTGACTGGGAATTCAAAGAATATATTGGGGTTACAAATACCCTCATTTCTTGCTACTGGTATATAGTGCCATTGTCTGACTGGGAATTCAAAGAATATATTGGGGTTACAAATACCCTCATTTCTTGCTACTGGTATATAGTGCCATTGTCTGACTGGGAATTCAAAGAATATATTGGGGTTATAAATACCCTCATTTCTTGCTACTGGTTTATAGTGCCATTGTCTGACTGGGAATTCAAAGAATATATTGGGGTTACAAATACCCTCATTTCTTGCTACTGGTATATAGTGCCATTGTCTGACTGGGAATTCAAAGAATATATTGGGGTTACAAATACCCTCATTTCTTGCTACTGGTATATAGTGCCATTGTCTGACTGGGAATTCAAAGAATATATTGGGGTTATAAATACCCTCATTTCTTGCTACTGGTATATAGTGCCATTGTCTGACTGGGAATTCAAAGAATATATTGGGGTTACAAATACCCTCATTTCTTGCTACTGCCATATAGTGCCAGTTTCTGACTGGTAATTCAAAGAATATATTGGGGTTACAAATACCCTCATTTCTTGCTACTGCCATATAGTACCAGTTTCTGACTGGTAATTCAAAGAATATATTGGGGTTACGTGCACCCACAATTTTTGCTACTGGTATATAGTGCCATTGTCTGACTGGGAATTCAAAGAATATATTGGGGTTACAAATACCCTCATTTCTTGCTACTGGTATATAGTGCCATTATCTGACTGGGAATTCAAAGAATATATTGGGGTTACAAATACCCTCATTTCTTGCTACTGCCATATAGTGCCAGTTTCTGACTGGTAATTCAAAGAATATATTGGGGTTACGTGCACCCACAATTTTTGCTACCGGTATATAGTGCCATTGTCTGACTGGGAATTCAAAGAATATATTGGGGTTACAAATACCCTCATTTCTTTCTACTGCCATATAGTGCCAGTTTCTGACTGGTAATTCAAAGAATATATTGGGGTTACGTGCACCCACAATTTTTGCTACTGGTATATAGTGCCATTGTCTGACTGGGAATTCAAAGAATATATTGGAGTTACAAATACCCTCATTTCTTGCTACTGCCATATAGTGCCAGTTTCTGACTGGTAATTCAAAGAATATATTGGGGTTATAAATACCCTCATTTCTTGCTACTGGTATATAGTGCCATTGTCTGACTGGGAATTCAAAGAATATATTGGGGTTACAAATACCCTCATTTCTTGCTACTGCCATATAGTGCCAGTTTCTGACTGGTAATTCAAAGAATATATTGGGGTTATAAATACCCTCATTTCTTGCTACTGGTATATAGTGCCATTGTCTGACTGGGAATTCAAAGAATATATTGGGGTTACAAATACCCTCATTTCTTGCTACTGCCATATAGTGCCAGTTTCTGACTGGTAATTCAAAGAATATATTGGGGTTACGTGCACCCACAATTTTTGCTACTGGTATATAGTGCCATTGTCTGACTGGGAATTCAAAGAATATATTGGGGTTACAAATACCCTCATTTCTTGCTACTGGTATATAGTGCCATTGTCTGACTGGGAATTCAAAGAATATATTGGGGTTACAAATACCCTCATTTCCTGCTACTGCCATATAGTGCCAGTTTCTGACTGGTAATTCAAAGAATATATTGGGGTTACGTGCACCCACAATTTTTGCTACTGGTATATAGTGCCATTGTCTGACTGGGAATTCAAAGAATATATTGGGGTTATAAATACCCTCATTTCTTGCTACTGCCATATAGTGCCAGTTTCTGACTGGTAATTCAAAGAATATATTGGGGTTACGTGCACCCACAATTTTTGCTACTGGTATATAGTGCCATTGTCTGACTGGGATTTCAAAGAATATATTGGGGTTACAAATACCCTCATTTCTTGCTACTGCCATATAGTGCCAGTTTCTGACTGGTAATTCAAAGAATATATTGGGGTTATAAATACCCTCATTTCTTGCTACTGGTATATAGTGCCATTGTCTGACTGGGAATTCAAAGAATATATTGGGGTTATAAATACCCTCATTTCTTGCTACTGGTATATAGTGCCATTGTCTGACTGGGAAGTCAAAGAATATATTGGGGTTACAAATATCCTCATTTCTTGCTACTGCCATATAGCGCCAGTTTCTGACTGGTAATTCAAAGAATATATTGGGGTTATAAATACCCTCATTTCTTGCTACTGGTATATAGTGCCATTGTCTGACTGGGAATTCAAAGAATATATTGGGGTTACAAATACCCTCATTTCTTGCTACTGCCATATAGTGCCAGTTTCTGACTGGTAATTCAAAGCATATATTGGGGTTACGTGCACCCACAATTTTTGCTACTGGTATATAGTGCCATTGTCTGACTGGGAATTCAAAGAATATATTGGGGTTACAAATACCCTCATTTCTTGCTACTGGTATATAGTGCCATTGTCTGACTGGGAATTCAAAGAATATATTGGGGTTACAAATACCCTCATTTCTTGCTACTGCCATATAGTGCCAGTTTCTGACTGGTAATTCAAAGAATATATTGGGGTTACGTGCACCCACAATTTTTGCTACTGGTATATAGTGCTATTGTCTGACTGGGAATTCAAAGAATATATTGGGGTTACAAATACCCTCATTTCTTGCTACTGCCATATAGTGCCAGTTTCTGACTGGTAATTCAAAGAATATATTGGGGTTACGTGCACCCACAATTTTTGCTACTGGTATATAGTGCCATTGTCTGACTGGGAATTCAAAGAATATATTGGGGTTACAAATACCCTCATTTCTTGCTACTGGTATATAGTGCCATTGTCTGACTGGGAATTCAAAGAATATATTGGGGTTACAAATACCCTCATTTCTTGCTACTGCCATATAGTGCCAGTTTCTGACTGGTAATTCAAAGAATATATTGGGGTTATAAATACCCTCATTTCTTGCTACTGGTATATAGTGCCATTGTCTGACTGGGAATTCAAAGAATATATTGGGGTTATAAATACCCTCATTTCTTGCTACTGGTATATAGTGCCATTGTCTGACTGGGAATTCAAAGAATATATTGGGGTTACGTGCACCCACAATTTTTGCTACTGGTATATAGTGCCAATTTCTAACTGGGAATTCAAAATGCGCAAGGCTCCCGGAAAGGGACGTGGACGAGGCCGTGGGCAAGGTCGGGGGAATGGTTCTGGGGAGCAAGGTAGCAGTGAAGCCACAGGGCATCCCGTGCCTACTCCTGTGGGGCAGCAAGCATTGCGCCACTCCACAGTGCCAGGGTTGCTTGCCACATTAACTAAACTGCAGGGTACAAACCTTAGTAGGCCTGAGAACCAGGAACAGGTCTTGCAATGGCTGTCAGAGAACTCTTACAGCACATTGTCCAGCAGCCAGTCAGACTCTGCCTCCTCTCCTCCTATTACCCAACAGTCTTGTCCTCCTTCCTCCCAAAATTCCCAAGCTTCACAGAACAATAGCCCCAACTGTCCCTGCTCCCCAGAGCTGTTCTCCGCTCCTTTCATTGTCCCTCAACCTGCCTCTCCACGTCACGATTCCACGAACCTAACAGAGGAGCATCTGTGTCCAGATGCTCAAACACCAGAGTCTCCTCCATCTCCGTTCGATTTGGTGGTGGATGACCAGCAACCCACCCTCATCGACGATGATGTGACGCAGTTGCCGTCAGGGCATCCAGTTGACCGGCGCATTGTGCGGGAGGAGGAGATGAGACAGGAGTTGGAAGAGGAAGTGGTGGATGATGAGGACACTGACCCGACCTGGACAGGGGGGATGTCAAGCGGGGAAAGTAGTGTGGATGTTGAGGCAGGTGCAGCACCAAAAAGGGTAGCTAGAGGCAGAGGTCAGCAGCTTAGGCGAAGCCAGGCCACACCCGGAATCTCCCAAGATGTTCCAGTTCGTACCCAGCCCCGAAAAACTCCCACCTCGAGGGCACGTTTCTCGAAGGTGTGGAGTTTTTTCAAGGAATGCGCCGAGGACAGATATAGTGTTGTCTGCACAATTTGCCTCTCGAAATTGATTAGGGGCTCTGAGAAGAGCAACCTGTCCACCACTTCAATGCGCCATCATTTGGAATCCAAGCACTGGAATCAGTGGCAGGCAGCAACGGCAGGACAAAGGCCGCCTGCCGTTCACGCCACTGCCACTGCCTCTGCCACTGCCTCTGCCTCTGCCACTGCCACTGCTGACTGTGCTGGCGATGCACTCCAGAGGACGAGCCAGGACACCACTTCATCTGCCTCCGCCACTTTGTTGACTTCTCCCTCATCCTCCACTGTTCCTGTCTTATCTCCTTCTCCTGCACCATCAAAGGCACCATCAGGCGCTTCTTTACAACAACCCACCATCTCTCAGACATTGGAGCGGCGGCAGAAATACACTGCTAACCACCCACACGCGCAAGCCTTGAACGCCAACATCGCTAAACTGCTGGCCCAGGAGATGTTGGCGTTCCGGCTTGTTGAAACTCCCGCCTTCCTGGACCTGATGGCAACTGCGGCACCTCGCTATGCCGTCCCTAGCCGTCACTACTTCTCCCGGTGTGCCGTCCCCGCCTTGCACCAGCACGTGTCACTCAACATCAGGCGGGCCCTTAGTTCCGCGCTTTGCACAAAGGTCCACTTGACCACCGACGCGTGGACAAGTGCATGCGGACAGGGACGCTACATTTCACTGACGGCACACTGGGTGAATGTAGTTGAGGCTGGGACTGCTTCCCAAACTGGCCCGGTGTACCTCGTCTCCCCGCCTAACATTCCTGGCAGGGACACGAGAAGAACACCCCCCTCCTCCTCCTCCTCTACCGCCTCCTCCTCCGCCACCGCCTCCTCCTCCACTGTTACATTGACCCCAGCTACGAGTTGGAAACGTTGCAGCACTGGCGTTGGTAGACGTCAGCAGGCTGTGCTGATCAGCTTGGGGGACAGACAGCACACTGCCTCCGAGGTGAGGGATGCCCTCCTCGATGAGACGGCAATATGGTTTGAGCCGCTGCACCTGGGCCCAGGCATGGTCGTTTGTGATAACGGCCGGAACCTGGTAGCAGCTCTGGAGCTTGCCAGACTCCAACATGTTCCATGCCTGGCCCACGTCTTCAACCTAGTGGTGCAACGTTTCCTAAAGAGCTACCCCAATGTTCCAGAGCTACTGGTGAAAGTGCGGCGCATGTGCGCCCACTTTCGCAAGTTGACAGTAGCCGCTGCTAGCTTAAAATCTCTCCAGCAATGCCTGCATGTGCCACAACACCGGCTTTTGTGCGACGTCCCCACACGCTGGAACTCAACGTTTCAGATGTTGAATAGAGTGGTTGAGCAGCAGAGACCTTTGATGGAATACCAGCTACAAAACCCTAGGGTGCCACAAAGTCAGCTGCCTCAGTTTCACATCCATGAGTGGCCATGGATGAGAGACCTTTGTGACATCCTACGGGTCTTTGAGGAGTCCACAAGGAGGGTGAGCTCTGAGGATGCGATGGTGAGCCTTACAATCCTGCTCTTGTGTGTTCTGAGAGAATCCCTGATTGACATCAGGGATAACTCAGATCACACAGAGGAGTCAGGGATAGCATCCGATCTGTCACAGCTGGAGAGTAGGTCCACACATCTGTCCGCTTCACTGCGTTTAATGGAGGAGGAGGAGGAGGAGGAGGAGGAAGAAGAGTTGTCCGATGATGTGATGGTGATACAGGGGGCTTCCGGGCAACTTCGAATCGTCCCATTGTTGCAGCGCGGATGGGTAGACATGGAGGATGAGGAGGAAATGGAGATTGAACTTTCCGGTGGGGCCAGAGGAGTCATGCCAACTAACACTGTGGCAGACATGGCTGAGTTCATGTTGGGGTGCTTTACAACCGACAAGCGTATTGTCAAAATCATGGAGGACAACCAGTACTGGATCTTTGCTATCCTTGACCCCCGGTATAAAAACAACATCTCGTCTTTTATTCCGGTAGAGGGGAGGGCCAATCGCATCAATGCTTGCCACAGGCAATTGGTGCAGAATATGATGGAGATGTTTCCAGCATGTGACGTTGGCGGCAGGGAGGGCAGTTCCTCCAGTAGGCAACCAAGTTCTCACCGGTCCACACAAACGAGGGGCACACTGTCTAAGGTCTGGGACACCTTGATGGCACCCCCTCGCCAAAGTGCCGCCACGGAGGGTCCTAGTGTCACCAGGCGTGAGAAGTATAGGCGCATGTTGCGGGAATACCTTTCCGACCACAGCCCTGTCCTCTCCGACCCCTCTGCGCCCTACACGTATTGGGTGTCGAAGTTGGACCTGTGGCTTGAACTTGCCCTATATGCCTTGGAGGTGCTGTCCTGTCCTGCCGCCAGCGTCCTATCTGAGAGGGTGTTCAGTGCAGCCGGTGGCATCATCACTGACAAGCGCACCCGTCTGTCAGCTGAGAGTGCCGACTGGCTCACTTTGATAAAAATGAACCACCACTGGATAGAGCCTTCATTTTTGTGCCCACCTGTGTAAAGCACCCCAACATGAAACTCCATGTCTGTACTCAACCTCTCCAATTCCTCCGCATCCTCATACTCATCCACCATAAGCGTTGCACAATTCTGCTAATACTAGGCTCCCTCCACCCTGATTTCCCCCAACTCTGCTGGTTAGAGGCTCCCTCCACCCTGATTTCCACCAACTCTGCTGGTTAGAGGCTCCCTCCACCCTGCTTTCCCACAACTCTGCTGGTTAGAGGCTCCCTCCACCCTGCTTTCCCACAACTCTGCTGGTTAGAGGCTCCCTCCACCCTGCTTTCCCACAACTCTGCTGGTTAGAGGCTCCCTCCACCCTGATTTCCACCAACTCTGCTGGTTAGAGGCTCCCTCCACCATGAATTGGTCCAAACTGGGCTGTTTAGAGGCTCCCTCCACCATGAATTGGTCCAAACTGGGGTTTTTAGAGGCTCCCTCCACCATGAATTGGTCCAAACTGGGGTTTTTAGAGGCTCCCTCCACCATGAATTGGTCCAAACTGGGCTGTTTATAGGCTCCCTCCACCATGAATTGGTCCAAACTGGGGTTTTTAGAGGCTCCCTCCACCATGAATTGGTCCAAACTGGGGTTTTTAGAGGCTCCCTCCACCATGAATTGGTCCAAACTGGGCTGGTTAGAGGCTCCCTCCACCCTGATTTCCACCAACTCTGCTGGTTAGAGGCTCCCTCCACCATGAATTGGTCCAAACTGGGCTGTTTAGAGGCTCCCTCCACCATGAATTGGTCCAAACTGGGGTTTTTAGAGGCTCCCTCCACCATGAATTGGTCCAAACTGGGCTGTTTAGAGGCTCCCTCCACCATGAATTGGTCCAAACTGGGGTTTTTAGAGGCTCCCTCCACCATGAATTGGTCCAAACTGGGCTGGTTAGAGGCTCCCTCCACCATGAATTTGCCCAAACTGGGCTGTTTAGAGGCTCCCTCCACCATGAATTTGCCCAAACTGGGCTGTTTAGAGGCTCCCTCCACCATGAATTGGTCCAAACTGGGGTTTTTAGAGGCTCCCTCCACCATGAATTGGTCCAAACTGGGCTGTTTATAGGCTCCCTCCACCATGAATTGGTCCAAACTGGGGTTTTTAGAGGCTCCCTCCACCATGAATTGGTCCAAACTGGGCTGGTTAGAGGCTCCCTCCACCATGAATTTGCCCAAACTGGGCTGTTTAGAGGCTCCCTCCACCATGAATTTGCCCAAACTGGGCTGTTTAGAGGCTCCCTCCACCATGAATTGGTCCAAACTGGGGTTTTTAGAGGCTCCCTCCACCATGAATTGGTCCAAACTGGGCTGTTTAGAGGCTCCCTCCACCATGAATTGGTCCAAACTGGGGTTTTTAGAGGCTCCCTCCACCATGAATTGGTCCAAACTGGGCTGTTTAGAGGCTCCCTCCACCATGAATTGGTCCAAACTGGGGTTTTTGGAGGCTCCCTCCACCATGAATTGGTCCAAACTGGGGTTTTTAGAGGCTCCCTCCACCATGAATTTGCCCAAACTGGGCTGTTTAGAGGCTCCCTCCACCATGAATTTGCCCAAACTGAGCTGTTTAGAGGCTCTCTCCACCATGAATTGGTCCAAACTGGGGGTTTTAGAGGCTCCCTCCACCATGAATTGGTCCAAACTGGGGGTTTTTAGAGGCTCCCTCCACCATGAATTGGTCCAAACTGGGGTTTTTAGAGGCTCCCTCCACCATGAATTGGTCCAAACTGGGCTGTTTATAGGCTCCCTCCACCATGAATTGGTCCAAACTGGGGTTTTTAGAGGCTCCCTCCACCATGAATTGGTCCAAACTGGGCTGGTTAGAAGCTCCCTCCACCATGAATTTGCCCAAACTGGGCTGTTTAGAGGCTCCCTCCACCATGAATTTGCCCAAACTGGGCTGTTTAGAGGCTCCCTCCACCATGAATTGGTCCAAACTGGGGTTTTTAGAGGCTCCCTCCACCATGAATTGGTCCAAACTGGGCTGTTTAGAGGCTCCCTCCACCATGAATTGGTCCAAACTGGGGTTTTTAGAGGCTCCCTCCACCATGAATTGGTCCAAACTGGGCTGTTTAGAGGCTCCCTCCACCATGAATTGGTCCAAACTGGGGTTTTTGGAGGCTCCCTCCACATGAATTGGTCCAAACTGGGGTTTTTAGAGGCTCCCTCCACCATGAATTTGCCCAAACTGGGCTGTTTAGAGGCTCCCTCTACCATGAATTTGCCCAAACTGAGCTGTTTAGAGGCTCCCTCCACCATGAATTGGTCCAAACTGGGGGTTTTAGAGGCTCCCTCCACCATGAATTGGTCCAAACTGGGGGTTTTTAGAGGCTCCCTCCACCATGAATTGGTCCAAACTGGGGTTTTTAGAGGCTCCCTCCACCATGAATTGGTCCAAACTGGGCTGTTTATAGGCTCCCTCCACCATGAATTGGTCCAAACTGGGGTTTTTAGAGGCTCCCTCCACCATGAATTGGTCCAAACTGGGCTGGTTAGAAGCTCCCTCCACCATGAATTTGCCCAAACTGGGCTGTTTAGAGGCTCCCTCCACCATGAATTGGTCCAAACTGGGCTGTTTAGAGGCTCCCTCCACCATGAATTGGTCCAAACTGGGGTTTTTGGAGGCTCCCTCCACATGAATTGGTCCAAACTGGGGTTTTTAGAGGCTCCCTCCACCATGAATTTGCCCAAACTGGGCTGTTTAGAGGCTCCCTCCACCATGAATTTGCCCAAACTGAGCTGTTTATAGGCTCCCTCCACCATGAATTGGTCCAAACTGGGCTGGTTAGAAGCTCCCTCCACCATGAATTTGCCCAAACTGGGCTGTTTAGAGGCTCCCTCCACCATGAATTGGTCCAAACTGGGGTTTTTAGAGGCTCCCTCCACCATGAATTGGTCCAAACTGGGCTGTTTAGAGGCTCCCTCCACCATGAATTGGTCCAAACTGGGGTTTTTAGAGGCTCCCTCCACCATGAATTGGTCCAAACTGGGCTGTTTAGAGGCTCCCTCCACCATGAATTGGTCCAAACTGGGGTTTTTGGAGGCTCCCTCCACATGAATTGGTCCAAACTGGGGTTTTTAGAGGCTCCCTCCACCATGAATTTGCCCAAACTGGGCTGTTTAGAGGCTCCCTCCACCATGAATTTGCCCAAACTGAGCTGTTTAGAGGCTCCCTCCACCATGAATTGGTCCAAACTGGGGTTTTTAGAGGCTCCCTCCACCATGAATTGGTCCAAACTGGGGGTTTTTAGAGGCTCCCTCCACCATGAATTGGTCCAAACTGGGGTTTTTAGAGGCTCCCTCCACCATGAATTGGTCCAAACTGGGGTTTTTAGAGGCTCCCTCCACCATGAATTTGCCCAAACTGGGCTGTTTATAGGCTCCCTCCACCATGAATTGGTCCAAACTGGGGTTTTTAGAGGCTCCCTCCACCATGAATTGGTCCAAACTGGGCTGGTTAGAGGCTCCCTCCACCATGAATTTGCCCAAACTGGGCTGTTTAGAGGCTCCCTCCACCATGAATTTGCCCAAACTGGGCTGTTTAGAGGCTCCCTCCACCATGAATTGGTCCAAACTGGGGTTTTTAGAGGCTCCCTCCACCATGAATTGGTCCAAACTGGGGGGTTTTAGAGGCTCCCTCCACCATGAATTTGCCCAAACTGGGCTGTTTAGAGGCTCCCTCCATCATGAATTGGTCCAAACTGGGGTTTTTAGAGGCTCCCTCCACCATGAATTGGTCCAAACTGGGTTTTTTAGAGGCTCCCTCCATCATGAATTGGTCCAAACTGGGGTTTTTAGAGGCTCCCTCCACCATGAATTGGTCCAAACTGGGGAGTTTTAGAGGCTCCCTCCACCATGAATTGGTCCAAACTGGGGTTTTTAGAGGCTCCCTCCACCATGAATTGGTCCAAACTGGGGTTTTTAGAGGCTCCCTCCACTATGAATTGGTCCAAACTGGGGTTTTTAGAGGCTCCCTCCACCATGAATTGGTCCAAACTGGGGTTTTTAGAGGCTCCCTCCACCATGAATTTGCCCAAACTCTGCTGGTTAGAGGCTCAATCCACCCTGATTTTCAAAACAAATGTTGGTGCCAACCTCAACTTACTACAAGGGCCAAATTCACTGCTGGTGACAAGCTCTCCTCACTGCAAGTGCCAAATACACATGTTTCAAGGTGTTTTCCTACTGTCAGAGAGGTGGTATTGAGTGTGTAAAGTGTGTAGTTGTTAGGCTGTGTTAGATGCCCCCAGACATGCTTCCCCTGCTGTCCCAGTGTCATTCCAGAGGTGTTGGCATCATTTCCTGGGGTGTCATAGTGGACTTGGTGACCCTCCAGACACGGATTTGGGTTTCCCCCTTAATGAGTATCTGTTCCCCATAGACTATAATGGGGTTCGAAACCCGTTCGAACACACGAACATTGAGCGGCTGTTCGAATCGAATTTCGAACCTCGAACATTTTAGTGTTCGCTCATCTCTAATAGAGAAGCATTCACTAGGGTTGAGCGATTGGGATTGGAAAAGATCGGAGTCCGATCAGCGATCGAGCAAATTTCACGATCGTGTTGGTTTATGATGAATAAATATTAATATTTAATATTACTTTAACATGACATAAATCCTTGCTCATAAAAGTAGATAGAGCAGAGCAGAGGAGACCCCCTTTACATGCTGGCTAAGGGGTTGGAGCAGATTCCTCCTCAATATCAGAATCTGGTTCCCAATGATTTCACTGGGAGACAGTGATGGCCATTTCTTTTTTTCTAGCTGCTTAGCCCATTTGTATGTGAAGCTTTTTGCTTGTAATCCCTGGAAACTGAACCTCTGCAGGTACCACAGGGGCAGAATTAGAGAAGAACCTCAGGTGGAAGACCCAGTTTCCATTTACCCAAGTGAAATTGCTTAAAGCCTATCCAAGTCCTTGTTCAGACTGCAGATTTTGTTTTGCTCAGTAACTCTTGCTCACGAGACATTGTTAGACAAGTATGCAAATACTGTGACAAATAAATACATAATTGATACTGTAGATTGTCTATATCACCAAGTCACAGATTACCGTATCTCATGGACCGGCTCAGCAGTGCCACCCATTGACATGATCTGTTATTGCACTGAATTTATTAAAGAGGACCTTTCACCACTTTTGGGTACATGCAGTGTTATATACTGCTGGAAAGCTGACAGTGCGCTGAATTCAGCGCACTGTCGGCTTTCCCGATCTGTGCCCGGTGTAAAGAGCTTACGGTGCCGGTACCGTAGTGCTCTATGGTCAGAAGGGCGTTTCTGACCATTAGCCAGAGACGTCCTTCTGCCTCGCGGCTCCTATCGCGCTGTGCTGTGGAGCGGGGAGGAACGCCCCCTCCCGCTCCTGATAATGCTCGTCTATGGACGAGCTGTGTGAGCAGAGGGAGGGGGCGTTCCTCCCGGCTCCACAGCACAGCGCGATAGGCGCCGCGAGGCAGAAGGACGTCTCTGGCTAATGGTCAGAAACGCCCTTCTGTCCATAGAGCACTACGGTACCGGCACCGTAAGCTCTTTACAGCGGGCACAGATCGGGAAAGCCGACAGTGCGTTGAATTCAGCGCACTGTCGGCTTTCTGGCAGTATATAACACTGCATGTGCCCAGATATGGTGAAAGGTCCTCTTTAAGTTATCTGTGCAAGGGAGACCTGAATACCCCAAATCTTCTCATATCTGAGGAATACATTATTACAGCTCAGTCCAAGTCTTTCCTCATTGATATCGGTGATTCTTTACAATTTGCTAAATGGTAATGTTGAATGCTGGTTGATATAAATACAGCCGAAACATTGTATACATGAAAAGTTCTGCAGTTTTCTAATATACCTTTTGTATTGATTCCACGTTATTATTAGATAGTTGCTTGATGTCAGTGAATGGAGAGAACGTAAACCTGCACTTACCTAATCCTTCAGCTAAGACGTGGATATTGCATTTACACAATGGAGACGATTTATTAAGACTAGCATGTAGTACACCAGTCTTACTAGTCAGCTATACTCGAGTGAGATGTGTAGGAGTTATTAAGAGGTGTATGAATCCTAAAGGGATTATGGCACAAAAGCATATTTCCTGCTGTTAATAGGATAGAGAATAAATTGCTGATTTTAAGGTTGGACTGCAGCCGGATTGAATGTAGACGTGGCCCTTCTGGACGGGACGTATCCACACTCACTCACTTCAGTGGGAGTGCCGGAGGTAATTGAGTGCTGTACTTCATCTATATCCGGTGCTACCATTGAAGTGAATGGGAAAGGAGAATGCATCTCTTTCATCAGGGGAACATCTACATTCAGCCCTGCTGCCTTCACATGGGGTAAAACACCCCACCATTCTCAGGATTGATAAGGGAAGAAGAAAAATACGGCACCGAGCCGACCCTAGTGTAGTAAATTCAGCACAAGTATGAGTAAAGGTAAGCAAATGGAAAGCCGCTCACCTTAGGGGGTTGTGTAGGACACAACAACCCCAACAATTAAAAAGATGTTAGAAACCGAGAGGGAAGCAGCTGGAAGAAATGTCACTGGGACGTAGAGGCATCAACAGACTGGGACCAAAATCTTCAGAAGGTTTGGCAAGGAGAAGCGCTCACCCAATTGGATAACGATATGTTTATTAAGGTACGACGCGTTTCAGGCACTTAGGCCCTTTATCAAGTGCAATAATTCACCTTCCCAGAGCAGTTGGGAGTCTTAGTGGTTCCGAGCACTGAACTCGGAACCACTAAGACTCCCAGCTGCTCTGGGAAAGTGATTTATTGCACTTGATAAAGGGCCTAAGCGCCTGAAACGCGTTGTGCCTTAATAAACATATCGTTATCCAATTGGGTGAGCGCTTCTCCTTGCCAAACCTTCTGAATATTTTGGTCCCAGTTTGTTGGTTCAGGATTGATAAGGGTCTCTGTGGTCAGTCCGCTACCGATCAGCAATTTTTCGTCTAAGCTATTAATAGAGGATAAATATGCTTTGTGGCATAACCCCTTTTCAATATTTTTCCCATATCTGTGAGTAAAAAGCCAAAAGCTACTCCAAAGCAGTGCGGTTTAAATCTATCAAAATTTGCAAACATACTTTGATTTCCCCGCTGTCTTGTGTGCTAAACAGTCTGGACCATTCACAAGACCATGGATAAAAAGCCATAAAAACTCTTGAAAAATGGATAAAATGGTCCCTTTTTTACACCCGATTTGCATCCATGGAGTAGCCTTTTTCATGGATTTTTCATAGACTTGAGTCTATTCAGGGATCCATAAATCAGACAAATAAAGGGGATGTTCTATCTTTTGAGAGTCCATTAAAATGGACCGTCAAAAAACAGACATGTCAATATCCGGAATGTAATAAAAATGGTTATAAGACTGCATATAACTCTCATGTGAATAACACTTAGGTGCAACAGTACACATGGCCAAATCCTCCATCACCATTGGCAGTCATTGGCCCCAGAGTTTAGCTGGTAATTCCTCGGTTTAATCCACAATGCACTGCGACCATTAAAGGGTACGGTTTGGGACACATGAGGTTAGCCATACTATGGACACTGTTACCCTGATACATTGTAGCAAACTACAGGAAGGATTTATGCAGCTGCTGATGTATTTGGCTGAGAGTTACAGAAAAGTTTGGAGCACAGTTCAGCTCTGATAGGTCCATAAAAATTTTGCTTAATTAAAAGACATAAAATCCCAAGATGGCTGTAACAAACTTTTCACAAGCCTGTAAAAAGCAGCCAGTGACTGCAAGGAAAGCAGAAAGCACTTATTGTAACACTGGCTTGTGCTTGTCTTTCCTCCAAGATCAAGAAAGGTGAGAAGTGAATGATCCACAGGGATCTTTAAGAAGTTCCGGACAAATGTAGATAGATTTTATGGGTTATTCTCAGGATTGTGCTGTGGCACGGGCTCACTGTACCTGAAGTCCAGCCATATGCATCCTGCCCCAGTGTTTCGCCTCCAGGGAATGACTACATTGCTGTGGTTACTTTCCCTAATGGCATTTATTGAGCTGCTGGCTGCTACCAATTGAGTGTTTAACCTGGCTGGATAAATATCAATATATCACAATGACAGCCAACGATATCCGGCCTCTTAGCTTATGTCTTCCTATAAAAAAAGTGTAAGAGATGCATTGATCTGTTCAATTGACAGAGCCAGGCTATCGGAGCTGCTCAGCAAGGGTTAACCCATGTGGTAGATGCCCTGGTACAAAAAGGAGTCGGAACAACAGGTTATTATTAAGATTTATGTTATGTTTTTCAAGGATTCCATTTTGTAGCTAGTGGTAGACTTGCCCCTATCCGACTACCCCCACGGTTTAATGTTCTCCTTCAGTTGCCCCCAGGTTAATATCACCCTCCATCTGCTCCCCCCTGTTTAATGTCCACTCCTCCATCTGTCCCTAGGTTAAAGCTTCACTTCATCTGCCCACAGTTTAATTGATCCCCTTCATCTGCCCCTAGTTTAATGTCCCCAGTTAAATGTCCCCCTTCATCGGCCGGCAATTTAATGTCCCCTTCATCTGCCAGCAGCTTAATGTCCCCCTTCATCTGCCTCCAGTTTAATTGCCCCTTACATCTGCCAACAGTCTAATGTCCCCCTTTATCTCTCCCCAGTCTAATGTTCCCCGCAAAGTTTAACATAATAAAAACACTCACCTCTCATCGTTCCCCTGCTGTCTCTTTTCTCTGATATCACATCACGCCTACAGCTCCAGGGACTGAAGTATAGGGAGGGGAACAGTGGTGAGGCAGGAGCTGTCCGCTTCTGCTTCACCATTGTAGTCAACTCCTTTGCAGCCACTCCAGATGCAGATGAGTTGAATCCGGGACATACTTCCCATCGACAGGACCCACAATCTGGAACTGTCCAGCAGAATCTGGGACAGTTGGGAGGTAATAGAAGAGCTGGGAAAATGTTTGGGCACTTTCTGTGTTCCTTCAAATAAAGCAGTATGATCTGAATATTCGCCAATATAGCGCTGCTGTTCAAGACAGAATCTGAGAACTACTCAGTATCTGTTTGATCTGACCTGCGGTGTCACTAGCCTTATCAGTACGAGTGTTATGGCTGAAGGCTAAAGAAATTACTGCATACAAGGCTGAAGAAATCTTATGGTACCCAAAATTCAGCCTGAACCTGACTGCAACAATAGGATGCACTACAGAAAAGATCACAGTGCGAGCAGGGACAAATTAACAGACAGTCAGAGTCGCTGGGGATCCTCCGAGAAACATCTTGGCATAATGAGCATCTCAGTATTATCAGTGGAGACAATGCGTGTCGACTGCTGCACATTGTAATGGCAGGGTTGTCCCTGTAATGTGTGCAGAGGGGAATGGGTTACTATGAACCACGGCACTTATTACACTATACATGGTTCTGTTTCAGATTTGTAAAAACAATGTTTGCCAATAGATTTTAACACATCTATATATTCTGGGGTAAAGATCTTTGTAAATCTTCCCTTGTCCGGGTTGAATAGGGGAGTTTCCGATCTCTGCTGGAACAGAAGTGGTCATGTTCCATTTGTCATCATTTGACACATAAATGGCGCGTGACCACTGAAGCCAATGACTGGTTATGGTAGTCCAAGACCACTCAATTTTTTATATATCTCAGACACCATATTTAAGGTCGGATTTACATGGCCATAACACATCCATATTGTATGGACCATATTACAGCCACAAATCCCTCCCGAATCTATAGCATCTCTGTTTTCCAACCATTAGACCTGTGGTTGGGACAGGATTTGCAGCTGCTGTGTGAATCCAAAATTTGTTATGTAAAACTGCAGGAACTATTTGGTTGCCATGACCAGGAGCCTTCTGAGGAGGCCTGCCACAGCAATATTACGCGCTCATTTAGACACGTATACACATGTCAGAGAGAAGCGCTTCAAAACAGATCCCATAGACTTCAATGTGTGCCGGCATATGCGCGATACACATTGAAATCAATGGGTTAGAAAGCCTCCCATTGATTTCAATGTGTATCGCGCGTATGTCGGCACACATTGAAGTCTATGGGATCTGTTTTGAAGCGCCGCGCTCTGACACGTGTATACGTGTCTAAATGAGCGGCGCGTTACTCCGTGAGAACAGAGCCTTACAATTGAGATCTGCCATTGGCAGTCCTCATTAGTAATACAGAGGTTTTAGCCTAAGTCATAAGCAATCCAATGATCATAGGTTCATGCCCCTAGGGGGAGGCTAAAAAAAAAAAATTAAAAAAATATTTTTTTTAATTTTTTTCTTTTATTATTAAATAAATTTAAAAAGTATTTAAAAATTCACATCACCCCATTTCCCTTTAATACATAGAAGAATAAATAAACGTAAAAAATTATCTAAATCTCACATATTCCCCAAAATTATATCAATAAAAACATATCCTCAAAAAATTACACCTTTCACAGCTGGGTATTTGGTAATATAAAAAGTTACAGCTTTTGCAGTACGGCTATGCAAGCAATATGTCTATGTATGGTTTTTTTCTCCTTAAATTTTTTATTTTTTTTAAAAAAACAAGAAATAACTATCAGTTTGGTGTTGCTGTGATAGTCCTGGCCCACAAAATATAGGGAAGACGTCGGAAAAATTACAAGAGAAAATGGCGCACAATTTTTTTGCTTCCCATAACATTGTACTCAATATAAATGGCTCTGTGACTCTGTGAATGGAAAAATAAAGAAAATTATGGGTTTTTTTTTAACAAGACATAAAGTAAAAAAGAAGAACGCAAAAATGAAATTTGGCATCGGTGGGAAGGGGATAATATGTACAGTAAATGCACAAAATAGGAGATTAGTTACGTGAAGAGCCAAAGATGTGACAATAAAAATAACCATCTGACAAATGTAAATTATACTTATAATATACAAATTTTACTGCAAAGCATCGCAATATCAGTGTGCGAGGTGAATGGCGCCACTCACTGTGTCCATCTTGTTCTTCCTGGTTTATGAATAGTTGCCAAAATTACAACGAAGACAGCCATTGACCAGGCAAATCACAGTGAGGGAGGAAATGGAGGAAGAGAGGGGGCTGTAACGCTGTATAATAATGCAGATTTATATGCCATTAACGGTCTGTGGAAAGCTGAGTGTTAATTCTTACAGTGTCCATCGTTTCCACCTTCTGAAATTTAGTATTTGCATACGGTAGCAAGGATACTTAGGAGAATATTTATAGACTTTACAAAAGAGGATAGCTGAAGGATTTATACTAGTCCAGAGAGATTTCAGGTTTGAAGATTATCCATGTCTATCAGGGATGTAACAAGTAACCATGGGCTCCCACTTGTAATGGGGTACCACTCTACTATGAGCACTTAAAGCAAGAATTTCAATACCTGAGAAGGGTACAATTATTTTGGTCTCTGGTACACATAGTGACCTTTACAGTACAGATAATTCACACAGGGATATTACATTATCAGGGTAACAAACACAGAGATTTCACAATATAGGGATGTAAGACATGGTGATGTCACAGTACCGAGATATTATACACAGTGATTGTCACAGTACTGGCATAATGCACACAGTGATGTCATCATTCCAAGATAATAAACACATTGATTTTACAATATAGAGATGGTAAACATGGTGATGTCACAGTACCGGGATACTACACACACAGTGATGTCACAGTACCGGGATAATACACACAGTGATGTCACAGTACAGAGATAATACACACAGTGATGTCACAGTACAGGGATAATATACACAGTGATGTCACAGTACAGAGATAATACACACAGTGATGTCACAGTACAGAGATAATACACACAGTGATGTCACAGTACAGGGATAATACACACAGTGATGTCACAGTACAGGGATAATACACACAGTGATGTCACAGTACAGAGATAATACACACAGTGATGTCACAGTACAGGGATACTACACACACAGTGATGTCACAGTACCGGGATAATACATACAGTGATGTCACAGTACAGAGATAATACACACAGTGATGTCACAGTACAGGGATAATACACACAGTGATGTCACAGTACAGAGATACTACACACACAGTGATGTCACAGTACTGGGATAATACACACAGTGATGTCACAGTACAAGGATAATACACACAGTGATGTCACAGTACAGAGATAATACACACAGTGATGTCACAGTACAAGGATAATACACACACAGTGATGTCACAGTACCGAGATACTACACACACAGTGATGTCACAGTACTGGGATAATACACACAGTGATTTCACAATATAGAGATGGTAAATATGGTGATGTCACAGTACCGGGATACTACACACACAGTGATGTCACAGTACCGGGATAATACACACAGTGATGTCACAGTACAAGGATAATACACACAGTGATGTCACAGTACAGGGATAATACACACAGTGATGTCACAGAACAGGGATAATACACACAGTGATGTCACAGTACAGAGATAATACACACAGTGATGTCACAGTACAGGGATAATACACACAGTGATGTCACAGTACCGGGATACTACACACACAGTGATGTCACAGTACCGGGATAATACACACAGTGATGTCACAGTACCGGGATAATACACACACAGTGATGTCACAGAACAGGGATAATACACACAGTGATGTCACAGTACAGGGATAATACACACAGTGATGTCACAGTACAGGGATAATACACACAGTGATGTCACAGTACAGAGATAATACACACAGTGATGTCACAGTACAGGGATAATGCACACAGTGATGTCACAGTACAGGGATAATGCACACAGTGATGTCACAGTACAGAGATAATACTCACAGTGATGTCACAGTACAGAGATAATACACACAGTGATGTCACAGTACCGGGATAATACACACACAGTGATGTCACAGTACCGGGATAATACACACAGTGATGTCACAGTACAGGGGTAATACACACAGTGATGTCACAGTACAGGGATAATACACAGTGATGTCACAGTACAGAGATAATACACACAGTGATGTCACAGTACAGGGATACTACACACACAGTGATGTCACAGTACCGGGATAATACATACAGTGATGTCACAGTACAGAGATAATACACACAGTGATGTCACAGTACAGAGATACTACACACACAGTGATGTCACAGTACAGGGATAATACACACACAGTGATGTCACAGAACAGGGATAATACACACAGTGATGTCACAGTACAGGGATAATACACACAGTGATTTCAAGGTATAGGAATAAGGCAAATAGTGATGTCGCTGCACCAGGATAGTAAACACAGTGACTTCACAACATAGGGATGGTAAACGTTGTGCTTTCACAGTACCAGGATACTATACACAGTGATGTCACAGTACAGGGATAATACACACAGTGATGTCACAGTACAAGGATAAAACACACAGTGATGTCATAATACCAGGGTAACAAGCATATTGGTTTCACAATATAGGGATGGTAAACATTGTGATGTTGCAGTACTGGGATAATACACACCAGTGATATCCTGGTACAGGAATAAGGCACACAGTGATGTCTCGGTACCAGGGGAATAAACACTTTGATGAACACAGTGAATATAGGAATGGTAAACATAGTGATCTTATAGTATAGGAATATTACACACATTGATGTCACATTATAGGGATAATTCACAAAGTGATGTCAAAGTGCAAGGATTATGATCTTTATATTCTCCGTGACATCCCAGTAAAGTAATGGAGGTGCAGTCAGTTTTCCACAACTCTTCCATGATCCATAGTTATCACTGTGGCATCCGAAGTCAAAGTGGAAATGAGACCTCGTAATTGTTGGGTCCCGTAGTAGCTGCTTTGCCTTCTACCATGGTAACATAAAAAGTTGATGTCTACCCATTCTCAAAAAATTGTGCCTGTTCTTTACAACTATATAGGGTGAAGAGGTGGCAAGTTCACCTGGGTCTTTGTATGCAAGAGTGCCTTTCTGTAACACAAGATTCACGTGTCACATGGTAGGCGGGGGGTACTGTTACACATTGTGCATCGGAGCCCAGGTCCTTCATGTTCTACCTCTAGAATGCACAATCTCTTAGGCACAGTGTGTTACATTCACAGGAGCATGGAGAATTGACAGTGTACTGTGACTGGAAACAGATTGTGATTTGGTCTCGCTCAGAGAAGCAGAACTATACAATGCTATATTCTTTGACATATAAAATAGAGCAAGGCGAGGGTAGAATACCAAAATGGATCAATTTTAGGAATAATGAGGCAAAGTCTGCTTTGCCATTATTTATGTCAAAATTATCCATCAAATAACATTTGATAAAATTAGCAAATCTTTAGGTCACATGTTATGAAACTTCCTATGACTAATGTGAGATTGCAAAAATGTTTGTGACTTTGTAAAAATTCGGCAGCAAATCAGTCTAACCTTGGCCAGTTTCCAATCCACTTCTCAACAGGAGTGAGGGTGCAAAAATGCAACATTTCACAATTTTTTGTTAAATAAGCCCCCAAAAATCAAAACCCTATTTTGGAACCTTTTGATGGCAAAGGTGTTGGTGTCCCTCTTTGATCCTTAAATGTCTCTCTTTTTGATGCTGGAGATAGGTGAGCATTAGTAAATTTAAAGAGCACCTCCAATAATGAAATAACTTTTCATAAATGACAAGTACAGGTGAATATATGAAACATTATAATATATCTTACTTAAGAAATATGTTTCCATCTCCATTTATCAAACTGAGTTACTATTTGCCTAGAAGTGTATGGAGAGGGGAGGGGGTGGAGTCAGGTAGCCTATTTTAACACTGGCCTTTTAATACTGCTATCCTTCAAGAAAACAACCTGTAGCTGCACATAATGTGGCAATAAATCAATTCACAGCTTGCCCTTCCCCTCTCCATAGACTTCTGTGTGTGAACTGAGGACATGGATTCTATATAAGCAAACAGTCTGATAAGGAGATACAGAGAGAGGAGGAGCCTAATAAGTGGAGAAATATACAGATTTCTTTAATAAGATGCATTACAAAGTTTCTTATATTCACCTGCGCTATTCATTTATGAAAAGTGGTTTTATAATTGGAGAAACACTTTAAATATATTTTTCCATGAACTATCTATCTGGTTCCTAACTGTATATTAGATCCTGACCTATATAATATGTGATAATGTCCAACTTCAGATACCGTTTGTGCTAATATTGTAAAAATAGAGGCAAACAAAGGTTAAACATTCGTTCAGCAAATTTTAAGTGTCCAAAAAGTTGGAGGATATGTCTTTTCTTTTGGCACAAACTGGATTCAGTTGAACCAGCTGTATATCAGATCCTCTATATGGGTCTGTGTATTACCTATAGGAGACACTCTCCTAATAGCAGGTAATAGCTAATGGCATAAAACCTGCGAAAAAAAATCCCAGATGTGCCAGTATCAGATTTCTATGGGCACAGAGATCCTGGATGCCGCCATTGGCATAGAGTCTTAGTGTGGACAAAGGTTGCTGACTTCTCGACAAGTCAGAGTAGAATTCAGATACCATAAATCCCTGGCCTTCTAGCTACAATTGTACGTATTACATAAGTGTATGAAATAATGAGGTCTACACTTGTGACTAAGAAGTCTTAGCCTTGTCCTCAGGTCAAGTGGTACCGCTAGACAGATGACATTGTAAGAACGTCTCCCTATGTTCGCAGCAACCATTCACTCCATTGTCCTCTACTGCCATCTTTTGGCCTAATATGGATCAACAGGTAACACATAATTACTATATTGTAGTTACTACAGAACAGGTCCATAACCTTTCAATGATAGTCGCCTAGAAATATAACAGGTACTAAATATGTTCAATTCATGAACTATTTACTAACCGCTACCAATACCAATAAAAGAACTGAAAAATTCAGGATGAGAAATGTCAATTAAGGATGAACAAACAGTCAGAAAGTATGCCAATGATCAGTACACAGGAAAACCAAACCAGATACCCTTGCAGGAGCAAGCTACACTGTGAACATATATTTCTTCAGGAGAGCCTGAAGGAGGGGATTAGATAGGACTGGACGATCAGGGATAGGCTGGGGAGGAGAACTATGGCCCTATAAGACACTGAGATATCTGGTGTGTACCCCTTATGGGATCAGAGCAAGGAGATGAAGAGGAGAGAGCCTGACAAGTCTGAGGAGAGGGAGAGCAGAAGCACATGGAGAAGTGCAGGAGCTTCTGCCTAAAGCACCGCAACAAGAAGTTGGCGCTCTATATATCTATACAAAGATAGAAAAAGCTTGATGGACTGAAACATTGTTGCTTAGGTGATAATAAGATCCCATTTTTTGGCAGTTCTGCCTCATTTTTTTTTTTTTTACCAGTGGAGGTTCTCTGGAACTGGAATTAGGCCGGGGGCCCAAATGGTGTAAACACTGCGGCATTCTACAGTGCCTGCAAAGTGTATGGGATTCTAGCTAATCCCATCCACACATTGCGGGAAAATATGTGCAGAGGACATGTTGTGATTTACAAAACCATTGTGGTTTTGGATATCTTAGCATGTCAGTTATACCTTTGGTGGTTTCCTTATAGATATAATGGAAGTAGAAAGCGCTGTGGGAAGAAACATTACCACCACAGGTTTACCTGCAGTGCTTTTTTGCTGCGGCTCAATATGTGGGGCCTTATCCTTAAGGAGGAATTGAAACCCCTTTCCATACTTTACAGTGATGCAGGGGTGTAACTTAAGTAGGTGCAGAGGTTGCAGTTGCACTGGGGCCCAGGAGCCTTAGGGGGCCCATAAGCACTGGTATCAGTATTTAGATTGCAGCTTCCATCTGGCCCATAAACCAAGGAGACTCACAGATTACCCTAACCACACTAAGGTGGATTAACCTCCTTTAGCTCCCATAACCATCGCTATCAAGAATTCGCTGTAGGGATGAGGTTGGGGGCCCTGACAAAAGATTGCATCGGAGTCCATAAGACTTTAGTTACGCCACTACTGTGCTGCAAGGTTTTTGTATTAGATGCCTCTATAGATAGACTTGTGCCTCTTCTTTCTAAACAACACCTCCTTTCCGTCTAGGCGTGCCCCATTCTCGAATATAGAGTCCATAATTCTGGCAAATTTAATCTAGTAAATCTCTCTCGGTGTATTCGTTTTTCCTAGTGTGTTCCTTAAAATAGAAAGCAATACAAAGGCAGTGCAGTAATATAACATGGCAGAAATCGTAAAAGATTTGCTGTGCGCTGCATTTTATGAGTATAGATGTAGCTATTCCTAGTAACTTTGTTTCCTCTGAAGTACAGAGAAGACCCAGAGATACATCCTCATATTATGAATTTATTGTCGCTTCCTCCAGAAGTGTAAGTAAAAAATTAATCCATCTCGTCCTCATTATAGGTACATGTGTTTGCCTGAGATTTGCATTCCTGCTTTGTTTAGCACACTCTGCAGATATAATAAAGAGAGATATATCACTGCGAGGCAATTACTGCGTGAATAACGCTCCACATTTACTCTTCTTTCCCTGGCAATCCCTGTGTGACATCTCTCCCCTCCTGGTATCTGGTGTGCTTTGTGGAGGAGTGCCACAGATACAGAGCAAGTATTTTATGGGTCCCATTAGGAAAGCAGCACAGCTAATTTATCAAGCTGGGAGTTAATGAGTGGTGCCAAGCGCCCAGTCCAGGAAATCCATTGCAAGATGGAGATGGGGCATTATAACTTTATTTCACCCGATCCATCACTCAGGCAGGAGAACCTCTGAGCTACGCAAGCCTTGTAATCGTCAGTGTTGCCTGTGACCCATAGATGACTATGGATTAGCCCATAATAATCCCACATGGACAAATAATGTGCAAGGATTTATTACACTGTCTTTAAGTCATCAAATCTTCAGTGCTCAACAACATCCTGAGATGTCCGGACAGTCAATATTCCTCTTCTAATTCAGTTACAATTCTGTCTTTGCAGCCTACGTCTTGAGCTGTGGATTCCCACAAAGACCTGCTTATGGCGATGTATCTGTCACCAGCTTGCACCCTGGAGGAGAAGCATATTTCTACTGTAACACGGGTTATCAATTACACGGTCCACATGTCTTAACCTGTCTTAATGCAACACGGCCATTTTGGAGTAGTCGAGCTCCTCAATGTATAGGTAAGAAATGTCTGGGGATCAAGCATATGTCATAATAAAAGTATGTACTCATTGCTATTTATCATAACGTGCAAATAAAATTAGGTTTCATTTTTAAAATCTTTCTCACCAATGTTGAACACTTGAAAGTTTTTCCAGTCTTAAAAAAATTCTGTGCAAATGGTTTCCACGTAGTAAGATTTGTCACTTCCTAATATACTGTCTATACCTTAGAGTTCCCGGATGAAGATAGTCTCATATAAAGCCATATGATCATACTTGTACTTGTGTGATGTCCCATATACTCAATATAAGGTTAGGGTATGTATGGATATGTCACTAGAGATGGGTAAACCAATTAAGTAAGCCGGGTTCAACCCAAATGTTCCAAATTACAATTCATCTAGGACAAAAAAAAGGCCGCCTCCATATGTATTGCACAGTGAAAATACAGAACACACACGTGCCTGTGAGCCTTGTGATATTCTAGAATCCCCTGACTCTCAGCCAATAGTCAGCGGTAGGTGGACACCATAAAGTGCTGATGTCATTTACAGTATATAAGGTTCTGTGCGCAGCAAAATAAGGCATTTCAGTGATGATGGAAGTAGGGCATGGATGTGTTATTCATCACTGCATAATCCAAAGTAATTAATCAGTTTGTCCATGCACAAATGGACAACTCTTTTAACTTTTAAATCAGCCGGGGCATTGAAAAAATAAAATAAAAATTCATACTCACCTGTCCCCGATGCTCTGGTGTTTTCCTGGCATATCCCAATTCTACTGCTGAACGGGTCTCTTCTGGAGTTCCACTGAAGCCGCTGATTGCACATGGCCGCTGAGGCCAATCAGCAAATGGCATACGATTTCACTACCTGTGAAATCAGGGGTCATGTTCCTGAGGCCGATGATTGGCCTCAGTGGTCACGTGACTGCTGAGACCAATCAGCGACTTCAGTGGAACTCTGGAAGAGACTCGGGAGAAGCTACCAAAGCAGAAGGACCAGGACGCGCAATGAGGATAACGGAGCATCGGGGAAAGGTGAGTATGGGCTCAGTTAGTTAGTAAGGGCTAGTAGTGAGCGGGCTGGCTAAGGAAACAAAGAGGGGGTGTGAGGAAGGAAGTGAGAGACGGAGGGGGAGGTAGTGTGAGTCATCTCTGAGTGAAGAGCAATGCATCATGGTAGTTGTAGGATAAAACAATAGTAAGTTACCCATGTAAACAAATGCTGGGGATCCTAGGAGCTCCCAGAGAAACCCAGGAATCACTCAGAACACTGCTAAAGGTATTTGGGTGCACTTATTAACCCATTAATAGCACTAGCAGATCTTTCTGTTAAAACCAATTTTTGCTCATATGTTACATTGAAGACATCTTGTGCTGCTCGTGGGTCCACTGACCCATTTAATTTATCTAGTGAGCCCAGGCTGCAAAACTGACCAGTATAGGACCTGTCCTGAGTTTTGCTTTGGGCTTGCTGCCGAATACACATGACAGTGATAATACATGGGGGCATGTGTATGTGACCACTGAGATGAATGGGTCAGAGTCATGTGCATAGAGCCTTAAGGAAGACATTGCTAAGAATTTACTACAGCAATTCTTCATCTATTGATCTGATGGTTGTGATGTAGAGGTAAAGCACACTAAGTATCTAGCACATGCTATAATAAATGTATACAGTCATTGAATACATTCTTCCAGCTGATGAGGATAAGGTCTCGTGATTGCTTAGTGTACTTCTTACTGCCATTGTGAAGATTTCAAAGACTGGTGACAAGTCATAAAGAACAAGCCATGCTCTGTGGTTCAGTGCTCCAGCACACTCCAGACTCGGGAAACTAAGAAGACAAATACTTATGTAATCAATTACTGTCTGTCATTTGCAATTAGTTTGGATTTTTTTTGGATGTTACAGCAGAGTTTATATTGATCGCTGGTAAGAGCACTTGGAAAACCCTATTAAGAGTACATCATGTTAGGAAGCAAACGTGAAAAATGTAAAATGTATTCTTCAGTTACACAAGTGGCATGAATGGTGGTAAATTCTTCTGTAATGTATAGGTATATCACTTATGGTGTACAGAAAACATAATTTGTCTTGTAGTCTTATCTTCTATGTGTGCGTTTGCTGTGTGAGTCACATTCACAAAATCAGTTCATGGATCTTTATTTTAGCCATATATAAATATAGTATATATCTATATGGTCAGTATGGTGGCTCAGTGGTTAGCAATGACACCTTGGAGTATTTGAGTCCAGCCAAGGACAACATTTGCATGAAGTTTGTAAGTGCTCACCGTGTTTGTGTGGGTTTGCTCCGTGTACCCTGGCTTCCCCCCATACTCCAAAGACATACTGATATGGAAATTAGATTGTGAGTCGCTATATATATATATATATATATATATATATATATATATATATATATAAATAGATAGGGGGAACTCTAGAATAATGGTCCCCTCTACCCCGAAGACCCTGATCGACTGACTGACCAACCAACGACCCTACCTCACGCATTCCTGCACACACTATTAAGCCCCATAGTGGCCCCTGCACACAGTATTATGCCCTATAGTGTCCCCTGCGCACAATATTAATCCCTATAGTGGCCCCTGCACAAAGTATTATGCCCCACAGTGGCCTCTGCATAAAGTATTATGCTGCATAGTGGCCCCTGCACATGGTATTATGCCCCATTGTGGCCACCCATGTACAATTATTATACTCTGGGGACTTTTCAGACTCCAGAGTATAATGATCGGTGACCCAGGGGAGGATACAAACATAAAAAACAATTTTAATTACCTCTCCCTGGCTCCGGCACACTCCCTGCAGATGTTGGACATTTCCAATGATGTACGGGACGTGACGAGAGCAGGGGCTTGCATCGCGACGCATAAGGACGCAAGCCCAGGCCCATGTGACATCTGGGACATCACCAAGTAGGCCTGAAGCCTTCCGGAGCCAGGAGAGGTAAGTAAGAGTGTTTTATATGTTCCAAATTCCGCTTTGGATTATTGAGGCTTTGATTTCCTTATACCAGAACGCTGAAAGACAGTTTGTAACATATTCCAACATATTCCGCAGCGCTGTACAATTTGTAGGGTTCAAGTACAGACAAAAAGATACATTACAAAGAAATAGTCATTTCACACAATGGAAATGAGGGCCCTGGTCACAAGAGCTTACAATCTATGAGGTAGAGGCGTTAAAAAAGAGGTAACTTAGTCTGAGTGTTGACCCACCAATCTCTCCGATACTTATAGTACAGGTGACCACCTGCTTGCATCATGATTAAATGCATTTCTAATAGGCTACATAGAACATTTTATGAAGGGGATTTATGAAGCATGTCAAAATTGTGGTATTATATAGATTTTTGTGACTTTTTGGGTCTTTGTGCATAAAAAGTTTGCAACGTTATATTTTTATACCACTCGTTCCACTTCTGAGAAGTTGGTAGGACACTGGGCATGTTTAGCCTGTCAACTTGATGTATGTCAAATTCATCAAATGCAACTTTTTAAAAGAGTTGTTTCAATCTCACTTCTGAAGGAGTTGGCGTAGAATGTGGAGTATCATCTCAGGATGGAAGTGCTAGACCTATAGATGGGCCAAATGTATCAAACACTGTGCGATTATTTTGATAAATTTGGAGCATTATGGCAGCTTAGCCTCCAGCAAAACGGCCTGAAAAAGTTCTCTCATTATAAGTCTCACCCTCTCACCATAATTTTTTGACAATGGCATATGTTATAGGATGAAAATGGAGAGGATAGTTAGTGAGAATTGCACAAAATTTACTACAAGGTTCATACTATTGGAAATTTGGATTCCTTCTCACATCTGCTACGTGTCAGCTGCCGTGTATTTGCTCCACTTGCAGTATTGGCAACTAGGGTTGAGCGATCAGGATTGGAAAAGATCGGATTGCGATCGGTGATCGAGTAAATTTCACGATTGAGATCAGAATTCCGATCCCGATCTTTTCCGGCGAGATCGAGGTTGGAGGTTATCTTAAGATTGGCTCAACCCCACTTACGTATATATCATTAATGGGGTTGAGCGATCGGGATCGGGTAAGATCGGATCCCGATCGTCGATTGAGCAAATTTCACGATCGGGATCAGCTGGAAAATGATTGAAAATCGTTTTTTAAAAACAATCCTGAAATCTCAAGATCGGCTCAACCCTATTGGCAACTTTTTTTTTAACTTTTAGCATTGAAAACCTAAATCTAATATAATTCATCTACTATTTTAGTTCACATTAACAACATGAAATCAGATGAATGTCACAAATTTTTTGCACAAATTGGACACAATTTTGGCACAATTTTAGAAGCCACTTTTTAGCTTTGTCAAATCAAAATAATAGTAAATGTCCTTTATTTTCAGTATAAACATGGCCATAATCTTAGGTCTTATCTTCTGTTCCAGATGTATTCCATGAAACTGTCCATTGCCCTATAAATGTGCCCCATTACTGTTCACTTGACACCTAATGGTTGACAATGTTAATAATAAAAAGCTGATGGGTTGCTGGCACGGATACTAGATGTGCACTGACAAGCCGGTGACTGCTACATCTGTAAAGTCTTGTATTAGGAGAATAGTAATGTAACTTCTCTATGATATTTCTCTTGCATTACATAACTCATTTTGACAGTCTTCTATTATGGAAATGTTACTTGTCAAATAAAATGTAATCTCTAAGCTGTCCATGCACTTCTAAGGTTTCCATATTATTCTATACTTATAACAGTACTGTATTATTCATGGGTGGTTTTTGAGGTTTTCCCATGAACTTAATCTTTATATTTGTAGACAATTTAAAGTTCAACATTTTTGCAAAAATCTAAATTATTAAAATGTTTTAGAGTTTTACAGATTTTTTCCGACCAAAGAATATGACCATGAATCAGGATCTTTCTATAGTCTGGCACTTGTCACAAACCCAGCCATGATTTCCTTATTGTGGCCAGGTTATCTTCTCATACATGTATTGTCCTTGTCTCATAACCTGTCCACAATAAGGAAATCATGGCTAGGATTCTCACAAGTTCCAGATCATAGAAAGCTCCTGTATTCATGGTCGTATCCATTGACCGTCACCACTAAGATGGTTAGAGAAAATCTTTAAAATTCTGCAACATTTTTAATTATTTATAGTTACAAAATTTTTATTTTGTACAAATCTAAATATGGTTATGTTCATGGGGTAACCCCCTTAATCTTTATGTTTGTATGACATGTGACATGTTAAACATTAGAGTGTTTGCTACATATAGTTGGTTTGCAATAACCTTGGTAATCCACTCTTTTCTGTATATCTATAAATATGTATTGTAGCTACCCAGAAAGCCTTGAACACACATGGTTAAGCCTAATAATCATGACCTACATTATAGTATTTATTGTTTACTACCACAAGTGATCTTCGCTTTCCTACCTTACACATCAGTTGTCAGCTCTCGGAGCTCCGACATAACCCGTTACCTGCTAATTAGTACCTTGCAACACAATGAGATGAAACATGGATTTCTGCCTCAAGAACAATATGAAATATCTGAGCATGCTATAATGTTAGACAGATTTTTTGGGTTGTACAGAAGGAGTTTTGGCAGCGATGCTTAACCTTTTAATAAACTTCACGTAAATTAATAGTACAACATATATATATTGTCAGGGTCTGGGGTTGCTAGGTGGGGTGGCATAGACACACAAGTACAGTTTCTTTTAGTCCAAAACAAAGGTAGAGTTTTATTTTCACTCAAAAAAGGTAGTGCTGCAACAAAAGGAAACAATACAAAAATAAATACCTGCCCGGCTAGGCTCTAACTAAAAATAGAATAGGTTACCTCACCTAGAATAACAGAAATCAAAAGCCAGTAGAATCACTCAGGACACAGCTCCAAAAATATGACCTCTCTGTCAGCTCTCCAGCCAAACTCTGCCCAAGTGTTGCTGCTGGAGCTGGCTTCTTAAGACTCCTTGACGAGGAGACTCTCTGCAGCTAATTCGCTGCCGGAACACCCCCAAAGTGTGGACTGGAGGGGGGTGAAATGACAGGTCCCACTACCAACCTACCTGCCATTCCTAAAAATCCAGCCCAGAATTTACCAAAATGCTCAGCAGACAAAAGTTGTCTGCTGAGAACAGACATTCCTGGAGTTTTCTCATCTCACCCAACTGAGTAGTCTGGGTGAGATGTACACCCCCTCCATTACCTGACCAGCCATCGGCTTACAATATACAATATATATATACATATATATATATATATATATATATATATATATATATATATATATACGTAACACTATTTCTGGTCATATTATATTCTGCATTTTTATCTTCTCCTTTTTAGATCTTTCCTCGGCAGACTTTAAAGAGGACCTTTCACTACCTGGGGCACATGCGGTGTAATACACCACTAGAAAGCTAACAGTGCGCTGAATTCAACACACTATCAGCTTTCCTGTTCTGTGCCCCTGGTGAAGAGCTATCAGTGCCGTAGCCCTTCACTGTCAGAAGGATGCTTCTGACAGTCAGTCAGGAACACCCTTCCTCACAGCAGTGTCTATTGCGCTGTACTGTGAGAGGGAGAGTTCCTTACCACCCAGCCATGAACGCCCCTCCCCTCCCCCGTACTCATCTATGAACGTGTATTATCAAGGAGGGGAGGGAGGCGTTCCTCACCGCTCTCATAGTACAGTGCAATAGTGCATACTAGGTGCTATGATGTCTCCCATAGACAGCACACAGAAAGTAGAGGTGAATCTACTCCATAGCTCTCCCTCACACTCAGAGCCTGCAACAAGACCATATAAGGCATCACATAGAAGAACTGACCTCTGTTGTTATTAATAAAGTACTTGATGTGAGATAGAAAGCAGTCTCTTCTGTGCCTCTATCTTTCTTCGCTCACTGGGCTTTTGCTCACTTCTCTCTCCATAGACTTCTATTGTAAGCAGTTTTATGACACTTCTGAGAGCTTGTCTCCTTCTAGTTCTAGCGACATGGAATTTAGCAGATATTCTGCTTTGAAGTTTATTGGTAGGGGACAGGAAAGGAGCCTGGTAAGTGTAGAAAGATGGAGTATTACAAAGTTTCTTATATTCATTTGTACTATTGATTTATGCAAAGTCTGTTGAAAACTTAGTGACCTTTCAAGGAAAGTACAGTATAAGCCTCGGGTAGATATCCAAAGTGGTACTGTGTGTGTGTGTGTGTGTGTGTGTGTGTGAAGCTGCTTAGTTGAATGAGGAGAGCCTTTAGCACACCCAAAATCTAAACATTTAGCTTTGATTAAAACTTCCGACTCCTCTCCGCTCCACAAGGACTACGTCTATGCATGCTAACATTGTGGCAAACAATCACTAATACATTTCATTCCCTAAATATAAAAATGAAATTCTCTGCAAGATATATTTCTAACTCTTCAACCTCTCAATCTTCTATTCAGCTGCCTGTGGAGGTCTCATAAAAAATATCACTACCGGACGCCTGGTGTCACCCAACTTCCCAGGAAACTACAGCAATAACCTAACCTGCCATTGGGTCCTAGAGGCTCCTCCAGCACAACGCCTTCATCTACATTTTGAGAAAGTCTCCCTGGCTGAGGATGATGACAGGTAAGCCCAGTGGCGTACCAAGTGACTTGTGGGCCTGGGTGCAAACATTTGTTTGGGTCCCCCCCAGAGTATAATAATAGGAGGCCCAGGGAAGGTGAATCAAAATAATAAACACTATACTCACCTTGCCTCGCCTTTCCTGAACATCCTGGCTCTGGCTTTCTGCAGCATCTTCGGCATCTTCCTATCGTCTCTGCTGAGGCCTGTGATTGGTCCTCAGCGGTCACGTGGGGGCGCACTGACGTCATTACGCCACTGCGCCCCATGTGACCACTGGGGCCCGATCACAGTCCTCAGTCACAAGTCGGAAGAGGACGGCAAGCTGAGGAGAGGTGAGTATATCTATTTATTATTTTAAGTCCCCTCCCCTGGCTAGTATCTATTGAAAAGAGACCTGGTGACATGCCGAGGCCCCTTTTCATTTACAATTTGTATAGTGGTCAGGGAACCAGGCTTTCTCCGACCACTGTCATAGTGGTACCAGGCCCCGGCCATCTCTAGCAGGCGCGGGCCCTGTACCTTGTCAGGCCTGGTCACAATCGCACTCCCTGCAACTACGATCGTTACGCCCCTGGGTAAACCTATTGTGCCAAGCTTGGTATATCCATGGACAATTGCAAAATGCTATTTCTGAAAAATGTTTTGACATTATATTGAGAAACTTTACTATGATATTATTAACAATTATTGATCAAAAGATTTTATATTCTAAAGAAAAGTGACTTATGTAAAATACAGTAATGGCTCGGGGGAATATACATGCAGTTGCGCTTGGATACATAAATTGCATCTGGAAGTTGGTGGTAACCATGGCAAACAGGTTTAGCGGATACAATTGCTTTCATTGTAAAGAAATATTTTGCCTCTGTGAGTTCTTTTCTGTACCTCAATACCCAACAGAAGATCACATTCAGATTACAGTACTTTCTAAGAAAACCAGACAGAAACTCAGTAGAGCTCAAGATCAATATTGTAAAACACAGTACTCGGAGCATACATCTCAAGAAATCTAGATTGCTGCCCGCTACAGAGCTGGATCAATAGTTTAAAACACGGTTTTACTACTTAAAATAATGTTCTAATAGGCAAAAGTTGGAATTAAAGTTACCGTAAATTTCTTCTTTCTTTCATGCTTATTCTGTGTTTGTTCACTTCACGCTGCTAACTTGAGAATACGTATCGACAGTGCGATAATGTCTCCTGTTTGCCCCGCAGGCTCATCATACGAGATGGAAATACCATTGACTCCCCGCCTGTGTATGACTCCTATGAAGTGGAATATCTTCCAATTGAAGGTTTACTTAGCACAGCTCAACACTTTTTTATAGAACTAACAACTGATAGCAGCGGCAGCTCTACGGGGGTGGCGCTCCGTTATCAAGGTACTGCTACCTTATTTTTTGGCCTTAAGTCTTTTTTTACCCTACCATATTCTTGTATTTGTAATTCCGTTTTCCAGAGAGCAATGTTACACATAGCCAGATAGTTTGTACACAGGTACAGCCTATGGGACGAATATTAGATGTACAAGTGATCTGTGTGACCAACCCAATTCCAATAGTTACACAATGTGTACCTTCATATTGGTGCTGCAACATGGTGTTCCCGGCCGAAGCATGGCCACACCCCAGTGGGACCGCCAATGCTTTCTCTTACATGTGAAACACTCTTAGTTATGGGTTACTTCTAATAGCTGACTGTACAGTATAACCACTAACTGAATCTTGTCCTGGTAATGGGACCCTGCTACATTTCTGTCTTGTGTACGTCAGTGCCTAAGTGAAGATCTAGGTAAAAATATATAGCACAAGAAATTACACAGTAACTCATAATCCAAAGGTAACAAATATTACATGAAGCATGGTCCTATTGACAGATTGCTGCCATGTAACGCCTTACAGCAGGGGTCCCCAACCACCAGTCCATGGACCAGGACCAGGCCATTGGGTTTTTTTTGCTGGTCCAGTGGGCTGGCCTCAGTCTTAGCTGGATCCTTTGCGCTAGGTCACATTGCTATAGTAACGCTAAAGTATCGGGTAGTGTGGCATCCTGTAGCTGCTAAGAATGCCACGCTGTTCGATAGTTTATACATTACCATAGCAATCTGGCCTTGCACAAAGTATCCAGCCTTGTTGTCTAGCGATTCGCCATGCCAGATGCTCATGTTACGCTTACCTGCCCTAAAGAGCATCCCGGGAGAGAGTCTTCCCATCCACATGGTGGAGCCTGCCTATAACTCCGCCCCCATTTGACCAAAGCCCTGCCCCTCCCTCACCCCACCCTGCCTGGCCATGGAAAAATGGTCTCGCTTGAAGCTGGTCCCTGGTGAAAAAACAGTTGGGGACCATTGCCTTACAGAACAGACTCTTAGGCACTCTATGACCCACCATATGGTGTTTAGTACAGCGCCAGAGTGCAGAAATATTCACCCCTATAAACAATGTTTCCAGGTGACCAAGAAGTCCATCAGGGTCCCACCATCAATCACAAAAAGAGGGTTCCCATGCCCCATATGAATGGAGTGGCAAGTTGAGAATGCACATGACTGCAGAAGAGAAGCTGAGCACAGGGCTTGGCTTTCTCTGCCAGTAAGGAGTAAAGCGCATGCGCAGTCTGCCACTCCAATCATTGAGGGAGCACAGACCCCCCCCCCCCCATTCTCGTGATCAGATTCTCCTGGTCAGACCCCCACTTGACTTTACCTAAATTTAGACTCTATCTATCACAATTGACTGTAGCCATTGTACTTTTTACAAACAAAAATGCACAGCGTAAAAAGAATGTTTTTTTTTCCTCTGCAGCCTATGAGCAAGGCCACTGCTATGAACCTTTTGTAAAATATGGCAACTTTACAAGTAGTGATCCAACCTTTGTTGTTGGAAGTATTGTGGAGTTCACTTGTGATCCTGGATACACATTGGAGCAAGGATCTACCATCATTGAATGCCAAGATTCTGGAGATCCACAGTGGAATGAGACAGAACCTGCTTGCAGAGGTGACATCTAACTCCAACTATAGACAATACTTTCAATCTTAATATGAATATGATTATTTGTAGCAATTCTGGTTAATGGTAGAGTTCTTAGATTTCTTAAAAAATATATAAATAATAAATTCATCAATAAAATGTACTAATACTATTACATTGAATGTAGGCCATTATATCAGGGGAGAAAGCCAACTATATAACTCTTCTTTTATCATTAGCTGTCTGCAGTGGGGAGATCACAGACTCCGCTGGAGTGGTTCTGTCACCCAACTGGCCAGAAGCTTATGGTAAGGGGCAGGATTGCATTTGGGGTATCCACGTAGAGGAGGAGAAGAGAATCCTTTTGGACATACAAGTGTAAGTGTGTTTCTATGTCATATGCATCTTTGTCATTAATACTTCAATGTATCCCAAATAAGAAGCAAATTTGCATATAGCCTGTCCTATGTCTCTCAATAGCATGTTATAAACAAATCTTATAGAGACTGATCCTGTAACCTTACTCCCTCTCATCTATCACCTCCACCAACTCCAACTCTTTGTACTCTTCAATAGGCAACGCTCCATTGATTCTGGCACAGTTGGAGTTTTTTCTCTAGCCCCCTACCATTCCTGAGTAATTACTTATGCAACTTTCATCACAATCATACTCTCTACTGTCAGGTGGGCAGTCCTTAGGAGGAGCACACAACTATAGGGCATGTGCCCTGAAGCTGAGGTGTACTCAAAGAACTGTCTGCACATTGACTGCACAACTGCAAGGAGTATAGGGGTAGGGGGAGTATAAAGTTTTTTTACTTTTATTGCGGACACGGATGCAGGGAAGGCTGTTAGTTATTGAATGACACCCATCACTGGACTCTTTAGCCCGGAATGAACAAACATTCAGACCAATACATAACAGGGTGCAATAAATCATAATACATCTGTTCCCACAAAACTATGTATCGATCTGCTCAGTTCCTTATTGTGAGGCCCACTGCCTCCAAAATGGACTGCATTTTCAATGTAACAGGTTCCCTTTAACTATACATTCTCTGTAGTTGCAAACACTAATGTACAGTATATATTACAGCTCCATCCGTATGTTGTACAAAGATTTGTAAACTCGATTATCAGCTCCTAAACCAATGAACTAAATGTAAAGCAATGTCTGACTACAGTTTTTAGTGCTAAACATACATTAATAAAGCTCACTTATAGGGAATCTGTCATGTTGAACATACCATCTGATCTGAAGACAGCAGGATTTGGAGTCACCCTGTTCTAAAACCATCTGTGCACTAAAAAGAAAAACTTTATACTTACCCTGCAAATGACTCCCTGTTCCAGCACAGTTCTATCAGGAGAGTGCACTCAAGGTTTGGCGTATGCGCAGTGAAGCCAGAGTGTACATCCCCGGCTTCACTGAAGAACTGCATAGGTGCTGGGAACACCAGAGATGAGTACAATGAAACTCAGCAGACTTTTCGCAAGGAAAGCAACAAGGTGTATTTTTTAAAGGTGTGAATGGTTTTAAAACATGGCTATTTGGGACACTAAACCCCTGGTCCATAAGGACTTCTGGATGGGGGTTTATAGTCTCAAATCAATCTAACAGGTTCATTTTAAAGAGGACCCTTTAACACTCCTGCAAAATCCAATTCTTTCTGGCATAGTTATAATATTTTCTGTAGCCCCCACCATTCCTGAGCAATTGGTGCTGTTAGTATTAGTTGGGCTGTGCTACATGTAGTGTTGTAGTGAGGATGCAGGTCTTCTGGAATAAGTCCACTATGAGATGGTTACTCTTGTAGATCAGAACACTTTATTCCATGCTCCATCATGGCTCCCTGTCTAACAACCCCTCCCCCTCAGCTCAGCTCCTCCTCCATTACTACCTCACTGTTGCTAGGCAGACAAAGCAGAATAAGTAAGCAGAACAGAACATACAGAACATACTTAGAACAACATCACACTACATATGCTAATTCATTCTACCTTGTCATTTCATATTCATTGATATTTTATTAGGGTCAGTATCTGAGGGATCCCATTTTTGGGCGAGGTTCCAGTCAGGGCACACACTGTTTAGGGCATTGTCCCTTGTCCCTTGTCTAGGGTCAACACAGTCCCTTTCAAACCAAATATAGGGACTCATTTTGATATATTACATTATCCTGGCCTGTTGCTGCTTTACTGTAAGGGCTTGTTCACACGGGGGGCGGTGGGGCGGATTTTGACCATATTTTAACTCGAGGAGCCAAATCAAAATATGGCCAAAACCCGCCTGCCACGATGTCACGGTCACGGCTTCCCCCACCCCGGAGTCGGCTCAAATGAATGGGCCGACACCAGAGGCTGCGGCTGCCAGGCGGAAGCCGTGGCTCAGCAAACCGTGGAATCCGCCTGAAGAAAGAGCAGCTCGCTTCTTTTTTAAAATAGAACGCTAGTGGCCTCCATAGACCACCATTGTAAAAGGGTGGATTATGACGTGGATTCCGCTGTCAAAATCCGCCCCTTTGGCCCCGTGTGAACTAGCCCTAAGACTCATTGGTTTTATTTCATTGGTGGACCGCCGTGTCCCCTTCTTTTGCAGGTGTGGTCTAGGAGTGTAATGGTTGCTTTCCCATACAGTCTGACCCTTGTGGGACTTTTTTAATGTTTATGGTGTTTAAATTTTAACCAATAATAGTAAAAGTTATGTTTTAGACACTTTTTGTTCTTTTTGGAATTGTATGTTTAGTGGGCTGAACATTTGCTTCCACGTACTAAGTGGGGCTCTTTTTCTGGATTTATTATGGTTTACAGTCTCAAATCAATCTAGGTTTTCTTTAAAGAGGACCCTTCAACACTCCCACAAAATCCAACTCTTTCTGGCACAGTTGCAATATGTTCTGTAGCCCCTACCATTCCTGAGCAATTGATGCTGTAAGTATTAGTATCCAATACGCTAATTCGGCCATATAATTGGGTGATCCTGGGCTAGACCAGATAGTCTATATTATATATCAACTTCCTGAACTCATCTTTCACTGTAACATTATGCTCATATTTCGAATAGTATTTTCTAGGTGACAGGTTCTCTTTAACATCTACATTAGGTCTACGGAAATTAATAACTTAAGAAAAAAACCTACCTACGTAACATGAGTCGTCAAGGTAAAGACTGACATGTAGATTGTTCATTGAGTGGATTATACTGTAGTTAAAGTTTTGTCTCTATGGGCTCATTCACACGGTGTAACGTGCCGCGTGATGTGGCACGTGTACGCCGCGGGACCCTTTGCGTGCCATACACGCTCCCATTGATTTCAATGGGAGCGGGGATCGTATGCGCCGCGCTAGTTTGCGGCCGTGCATTTATTCACTGCTGCAAACTAGTGCAGCGCATACGATCCCCGCTCCCATTGAAATCAATGTGCATGTACGGCACGCAAAGGGTCCCGCGGCGTACACGTGCCACATCACGCGGCACATTACACCGTGTGAACGAGCCCAACGAGTGATTCAAGCTATAGGTGTATTAGGTGCAATATCAGCAATATGGGAAGAAGAGAATGAGTTCTTAAACTCAACTGGATGCCTTTCTTGAAGAGAACAATATTACGGGTTATGGACTCTAGATTTTAAGGACATGTTGATCCAGGGTTTTTATACTGACTGCCAGATTGGAGTCGGAAGGAATTTTTCCCCCTGAAATTGGGCAATTGGCATAAACCTCATGGGGATCAACACTGTAGGGGACTGTAGGGTTATAGGTTGGACTTGATGGACTGATGTCTTCATCCAACCTCATCTACTATGTAACTAGTAAAGAAGGTTAAGGCTTTGTTCACAAATGTGTCAAATTCTCTGTTAGAATAATTTGTCTCAGTGTCTACCTAAAATGACCAGACGAAAAAATCCTGCATCCACATTAGAAACAATGGACACCCAACAGATTCCATTATTGTCAATAAGGACCAATGTACTTTGTATATGTCCACTGTTTTAGCATTCCACCTCTGGCTCTCAAATAGACCAAAACATGGACAGCTTGACGCTAATGTGAACCTATCATGAGAGGGCATGAATCTATTCTAGGTCCTGTCAGCTGGTGGCCTCTTTGGGTTTTCTGGTGCATGGGGTACTTTGTGGACTTTGTACAAAATCAAACCCAACAAGAAGTAGCCATATTGCACAATGCCAGTAGCTCAGTGTGTTCAGTCAGGAAAATTAATTGTCTCTGCTGGAAAACATAAGTTGGAGACTGTATAGGAATATATTTTATGAGCACTGCCTGGTGATTAATCTGGATGTTCTCTGCCCATATTCTTTGGCCCTCGATGCCTATTTTCTTCCAGGGAATGGCTGTTGAGGAAGAAAACGGTTTCTGTGAGATTATTAATATACTTTCTTGCTCTGTTGGTTAATTAATATTCCCTCATTTGCATATCTCTCTTTTTCTCTGTCTTGCCTGGAGTTGTCATTTCTAAACATATGATCGTAATAAACGATCCCGCTCTGTTTTTCCACCAGTGGCTGTCAGCAAAATTAATCTTCTGCGCCACACTCGGAAACCAGTGTACCCTCTACCATATCACAGCTTTTACAGAAAGCTCAGATCCCAGCTTGTGACGTGCTTGATGTGGCGTGCCAATTTTCACTGACTAGATAGCGAGTTTTTACATCATACGAGAATGTAAGAACTAGGAAGGTTACGGAAAAATAGGTTTAATTACATTTTCGCCTATTTTCTATATAGTAGTTCTGGTGTAATATCAATTTTTTTTCTGCACTTCGCACGACTTGTAAAAATCATGAACCAGAGAGAATGAAATAATTATGTTTTTTTATATTATTATAATATTTTTGCTGTGTAGGAGACTGTTAAATGCAGTTTATTGGCGTGTTATGTATTAACTGTCGCAACACAACGTCCGCTTTTGGACATCATTGAGGGTGTTGAAATTTTAATACTAGAATTTTTGCATTTCTTTTACAACTAAAGAAGCTTTGGAATGAAATTTGTATTATAAAAATATATTGTATTTGCATTTTTTTTAGATCTAGATCAATTCTGGACTGGGATCGCTTCTTATTTCCAATCTGATTTCTATAACTATGTCCACAGAAGTTTATGCTTCTAATAAAGTTGTTCTTCTTTTATATCCATTTTTATAAGAATAATTCTGAATTTAAAAAAAAACCAGTGGCAATTTTTATCACCTTATTTTACATTACTTGGCTTAGTTCTGAATTATTATTGATAGGCTTATAGTATACATGACCTGGTCTACATGTATGGGACCTTGATGGCACTTGGCAGCACTGTAAGTGACCGTCTGCTTCACCCCAAGTGTGAGAAGGAATGCTATCGCAAGTCCTTCCTTCCAACCGCGATCAGGCTGTATAATCTACATCAGACCAAGCGAAGATCACTCCGTACAGAAAACTAAATGAATATGATTATGAAGTCTTCCTTCTTTCTCCTCTGTTCCTTAGCGGCTATGGACTCCTAGTACATCTTCTCTTCTCAGCTTATGTGTGCCTACGTCTGTATTATATTACTGTGTATTATCCTGTATCTGAATTACTATGCTGCTGTAACATGCTGAAATTTCCCCACTGTGGGACTACTAAAGGACTATCTTATCTTATCTATGAGGATATATACTAATAAAATAGCCCTGATGAAAAAGATATGAAGAACTTCATTGATAGATATATAAAGCACAAATATCTATGCAAAGTACAAAGACATCTGAACTGAATCTCCATTTAGTGAGGGATTTGTTCCTTCTATGTCCCTTGGGCCAAGTCTATATCAAAGACAGCTGTTGTAGAGAACAGATACATACTGTATGTATCAGTGGCATAACTAGGAATGGCGGGGCCCCGTGGCAAACCTTTGACATGGTGCCCCCCCGACCAACACCGAAGACCCCGACCGACCCCGCCCCCCCCCCCTCCGCATTCTTGCGCGCACTATTATTGCCCATAGTTGCCCCTGCACACAGCATTATACCCCATAGTGGCCCCTTCACTCAGTATTATGCTCCATTGTGTACACCCATTAACAATTATTATGCTCCGGGGTCTTTTCAGACCCCAGAGAATAATAATCGGGGGATACAAACATAAACACTGTTACTTACCTATCATTGCACTCCCCGCTGTTGGCTATCTTCAATGATGTCAGGGACGTCATGTGACAGGGGGCCTGTGTCGCGACGCATAAGGATGCAGGCCCCGGTCATGTAACGTCTGAGACGTCACACAAGTAGGCCCCGAAGCCTTTGCGGAGCGTGAAGACGTAAGTAACACTGTTTGTTATGTTCATTTACCTCTCCCGGGCCTCCAATTGTTATACTCGGGGGGTTGAAAAGACCCCCGAGTATAATAATGATGTTTGCGGGGCCCGCGGAGTCACATACCGATCCCGGCCTCTGCCAGGATAGGTAAGTAAGTAGGGCCTGGAGTTGCTCCAGCCGGTAACGGCCTATTTAAAAAAAAATGCAGCAGTAGCAGCTGTCGCCGGACCCCCTAATGCCCCGGGCCCTGTGGCAGCTGCCTCCGCTGCTTCCCCAGTAGTAACGCCACTGGTATATATCATGTCATACATTACAAGGTCTTTGATGCAGCCACCCAAAGTTGCATTGAAAATGGACATGAAAACACAGTCAGGATTGGGATATTTATTCCATAAATCTGTGTTTTTAAGCAATGATATCCCCTAGCCTCATTTTCTCTATATCTTACACAGCCCCGTATACCATACACAGTAACATTCAGTGAGCGGCAGGAACAGCTCTCAATACAGAAACAAGGGGAAGAACAAAAAGATTCAGGATTTCACAGAAAGGAGACAAAATGTGTTAATAAAGTATATTACAAAATGTATTAATGACACAAATACTGCCAGAAAATCACAAGTTGACCGAAAGTTTAGTTACACTTTAAGAGCGCAATGGCTGTAATACATTAATATGGTCACTACTTTTTCAGCAAACGTTGCATAAATCATCCATAGAAGTGAATGTAAAAAAATTATGATATATATTGCTAAAGAAAAAAAACTTTAAAAAAAAAAATGTCATTCACTCTGAATTTGATCTTACAAGAACTAGATAGACAGAAGGTCCCAGAGATGTCATAATATGGCTCACAATAGAAGTCTATGGAAAGGATGGGGAGGAGGAATGAGCAGGAGTGGAGTGATCGAAGAGAAGCAGAGGCGTATAAGAGACTGCAGGCAGGGAAATAGGACATTTTCTCTTTTTACCCATATTGCTTAATGTAAATCAGTAGAGGTAAGTACTCTGCTCTATAATGTGCTACATGATCTTGCTGCAGGTTCTGAGATTCTTCTCCTCTTGCTGTGTGTCGTCTATGGGAGACAAGTGAAAATTAGAGAAAGAGTCTGATACAAATGAAGACACATAATGGCTAATAATAGGGTTATGCCTCATGGACACACTGTGATTTGGTAAAAGGTTTGCTTAAAGGGGAACCAGATGAATATCAGATTAGCAGGGTCTGACATCCAGGATCCCCACAGATCAGCTGTTCCATTGAGTGCTGCTTCTACTTTACAAGCCATGTTGTATCATGTCCATCAGTCACATGGTGTGTTTGCCGCTCAGCCCCATTAAAGTGAATAGGGCTGATCTACAATGGCACAGCTGCTAATAGACAATGTATGGCACTGTGATTGATAAGTAGTAAAAAGGCAGCACCGCTCATCCAATCCATTGTGGAGTCTTCAGATGCCATGTGTCGGACCTCTACCAATCTGCTATTGATGACCTATACATCTTAATATGTTAATTATGTAAACCTATTTAGGTTTACACCCTGTTAACTATTACATTCCCATGTTGTGATGATGTATTTATTAAAGGTTGTTCCTGAGTATTGATCATCTATTTTTTATTTTCTCATTTCTCAATAGCCTTAATGTTGGCAAGAATGATGTTCTGACTTTTTATGATGGTGATGACTTGACAGCCCGTGTCCTAGGTCGATACACGGGGACTCACAATCGCTTCAAAATCTATACATCAATGGCAGATGTCATCGTCCAGTTCCAGACAGATCCCGGCAGTAATGTCTTTGGTTACCAGCAAGGTTTCATCATTAATTTTTTTGGTGAGTTGCTGGTTGGTGTATAAGCAATAATCTATGACATCCATCTCAGTGTCCAAAGCGCCTAATAGAGATATCAAGCATAACCTTAAGCCAATATTCTTAGGGTTTATCCTACAACACTTGACCACCATTAAATGTATCTACGGAAGAAGTTCTGCTCATTTCTGTTATCTTACCGTATTTGCAGAAGTCCCAAGGAATGATACTTGTCCAGAATTACCAGAAATTCCCAATGGCTGGAAGACCACATCTCAGTCAGAGCTTGTCCATGGCACTGTTGTCACCTACCAGTGTTATCCAGGATACGAGATTGCAGGATCTGAGCTTCTCATGTGTCAGTGGGACCTTACATGGAGTGGAGACCTTCCATCATGTGAAAGGGGTAAGAATTGAGGCCGGACCACCATATTCACATATCTATCTGTTACGATAAATCATTTGATATTTTTGATCATTTGCTTTGATTTTAGTTTTTAGTTTTGGTTATTTTTAGCTGTACATCAGCAGTATATTATACAAGGTTATGTTCAGCTATTGTCAGAACTCCTATACAAGTGAATGGAGACCCACATGTGCGCAACTATCTCTCCCTTCATTGTAGTAACGAAAAGTGGCAACTTTTTTCATATTTTCCTCCCCCGCCTTCCAAAATGTATAACTTTTTTTCTGCCAACATAACTACTGTATATTCTTTACATGACAAGTGGTACTTTCATTTGGAACCATTTTGGGGTACATATAATGTTTTGATTAGCTTTTATTAACATTTTTGGGGGGTCCACGTGAAAAAAAAACCTCACAATTTTATCATTAATTTTTGTATTTTGTTTCTACAAATGGCATGATAACTTTGTCCATTGGGTCATTACGATTACGACGATACCCTATTTATATTGGTTTTATTATGTTTTATTGTCTTTACTAAAATGTCATTTTTCAAAAACGAACAGTTTTCCTGGCGTATTCTTACACCGATAACTTTTTTACTGTTTTATTGCCGAAAATATGAAAGCAAATTTAATACCAATTAGTAAAGTAAAATTAGTACCAATTTTTGCTATGGACGACTTTTTAATCACTTTTTATTGCTATTTTTGGTGAGATGACCAAAATGCATTAAAGTACACACTGCGTTATGTTGGGGGGTTTTCACGTCATTCACTGTACGGGATAAATAATGCTATTTTTTGGGGGATAGTGCAGACTTGAAGGCACATGCGGATACCTAACATGTTTGTTTACGTTAGGTTTTTTTTTTAATTAAAAAGGTGAGTGTTTTGAACTTTTTATTGTTTGCTAATTTTTTATACTTTATTTGTAACTATTTAAACTTTTTTCCTGTCCCACAAAGGTACTTGAACCTGGGATCTAGTGATCTCCAGTGCAATGTACTGCAATACATTGAATTGCAGTACATTGCGCATAGGCTCCCTATGTGCAATAGGGAAAGACAGTGAGAAGGCTGTTGCTTGGCCGCCTGGCCTCACTGGCAACCCCTAGGATCCTGCAATCTCATTGTGAGGAATCTGAAGGGTGGAAGTGGGGGTGATATTGTCCCTAAACCACCTGGATGACAAGATCACAGCGTCTGAGGAGTTAGGCCATCAATAATAGTGGGAAGGGGTTAAAGAACTTGAAGAAAGTATTGAAGACTGATCATTTTGTAGATCTTCACTTTCTTTTTTTCTTCTTCCTTATACATATTTAGATATACCTTTAAAGGGAGTCTGATGAGTCCAAAATGAATGCCAAACCACTAACTGTGCTGTGTAGGAGCCTTTAACAGAAGTAGAAAGATACATCTGTGGCCATGAACTGATGAAGCAATGCCAGAATTGCCTACAGAGGCTTGTGCTCCAGATCTCTTCTAGGATTGCAATCCCTTTAGCCTTGATAAACTGTGTCATGGCTGTGTATGGTGGTAATGCAGACCCATGCACAGGCTTTGGCTGCCTTCACACGGAGTAACGCCGGGCTTGTAAAAATCCTCATTCACAGCTGTACGCGCGAGCGCTGCGGAAGGCTCCCAGACACTTCCCATTCACTTCAATGGGAGAGCTTGTAACACTGGCTTTACGAGCGCTCCCATTCAAGTGAATGGGAAGTGTTCGGGAGCCTTCCGCAGCACTCACGTGTACGGCTGTGAATGAGGATTTTTACAAGCCTGGCGTTACTCCGTGTGAAGGCAGCCTTATATGCATAACCGTAAAAATATTATTTTCTCTGTGTTGCTTTCTTGGTTTGTAGCCACAACAGTATGTTTCTGGTCCTAATAAAGGCCCCTATATGGCACTATCATTGGATTGTGAGGCAATGTGAACTTGATAGAGTCGCTTTACATCAAGGTAAAGAGCAAGTCTAACGCCTGTACATGGCAGTATTTTGGCTCCAGTAATACAACACCAATAGGATTATTTAGTACTCTTTCTGTACCTTTATAGGACAATTCCATACATAGAATACACATATTTTTTTCTGTTTAATTTCTATTCTATTAAAACAAAATTCAACAGTTAGAAAACTCATGGCAAGCCCTGTGCAAAAGTTTTACGCAGTTAGAAGGGTTATTAGATTATTTTTGTCAATTAACAAAATAAAGTGAATGAAGAAAAGAGAAATCTAAATATCACCAGTATTTGGTGTGACCTTTGTCCTTTGGAGGAAGAGTCATGGAAATGATGACATGGCCCTGATCTCAACATCATCCAGTCTGTCTGGAATTCCATGAAGAGACAGAAGGATTGGAGCGAGCCTACATCCACAGAAGATCTGTGCTTAGTTCTCCAAGATGGCACCATCACAATTGGACTTTGAGGCTTTTCGATAACTCAACGTTGTCCTCCCGGTTAATACATGCTCCATCTGTTATTTCGGGTCTTACGCGGATCTGTTTATGTATGCCGTGACTGTGTCGAAGAGAGTGATGGATTGATATCTCAGCCGGTATGATTCATTTCCTCCTGTCACAGCACCTGACTGAGGCAATTATACAGCCATGAATTGATACTGATTGAAAACATATTTTGATTTAAATCCAGTTTAAAATGATTACCAAGATAAATCCGCCCACAGAATGAACGCAACGACCCGTGTCACGCTGCACGCGGTTGAGGAAGATACAACGTAGGAAGGAACTACTGGTTTATTTCAAGAAAGAGGACGGGAAAGAGTTAAAATCATCTTTAATGAACACATCTGTGAGTGAAAAAAAAAAGACCTGAATGAAGTTAGGATGAAAGAGAAATCTAGCAGCTAATTAGACTGCCTGAGAGCTTTAATTGGTCTCATCTAACGGAAAATATGCTTTCCACCCACCTAACCCTCCGCTACATCCCTGCGTACTCCTCCCCGTTAAAACTACTCTGCTTTCCTGTAGCAGAAAATTGCATCAAAGCAGCGCTGCCCTGGTCCACTGGAGCTACAATTACTCCAAGTTCTTTCATTTCATAGGCACTTAAGGAGTGTAGATTAACATCGGTGCCACAAGATTCCGAACATCCAATTAGATGTGTTATGTTCTTTTTCTCACTAATTATATTGTAAATTATCATTAATGTTAAGATGTTAATAATTACAATGAATAAGGCTATGTGCACACACAGGTCTATTACAGCTCTGCATTAATGGTGTATATTTCACTCCTCGAGGGGATTGGGTCATGTCAAGGTGAAATGAAGAATGATCCTGGCAAGGGATTTCGTGAAAAACTTACTCAAGATGCAATCTGATCCAATTATTTCTACTAGTGCACCCTGATCAAGAGCACCATTGCTTTTCAAGGGGTAACATTGAAGGCCACCTGCAAAGAATCTAACAGACCATGCATGCTCTACTAGGAATTCTGAGAAAGGAATATACAAATAAGTTCTCATTGATGGAAAAAGGAAAACTCACTCTAGCACTACCTTTTGAAAGGTATCTCCCAATACATCAGTGCTTGGTTATTCCCAGACAGTGTCTCTAGGTTTCATAGAAAACCAGACTTGGATCTCACCCAGATAAAATATAACCTTCTTTGTACTGATGAGGGACAATAACCCCAAAACAGTTGTCTACAGGTGGGTTTCTTTTAATTTTGGAATAGGTGTCTTGGTTTGGCTTTAATCCCAGACATTGTCTCTAGGTTTCATAGAAAACAAGGCATTGATCTATAGGGAGCTACCTTCAAAAGGGTGGTGCTAGAGTGAGTTTTCCTTCTCAATGAAGGAGAATTTTTTTCCAGAATTCCTAGAGGAATTCATGCATGGACTGTTAAACTCTACTCACTGTAAGGTGGCCAGCAAAGGGAATTTCTCCCTAACCCCTCATTCACATCTGCATTGGTATTCCATCCTGGAGAGTCGGCATGGGGACCCCCCGAACGGAATACCAAACGCAATTGCAAGTGCTGTGCAGTAAAAGCACACGGATGCCCAAATGGGGTCCTTGTGCTTGCCGTGCGCTGTCCACACAAATCATGCGGACAGGAAAGTTGATTGGAAACTACTTTCCTGTCCACATGATCCCTGCAGAGATCTGGAAGTAAGCACATGGACCCCATTATAGTCTAAGGGGATCGGTGTTTTTTTACTGCACAGCACTTGCAATTACGTTTGGTATTCCATTCGGGGGGGGGGGGTCCCCATGTTGACTCCCCTGGACGGAATACCAACACAGATGTGAACGAGGGCTAAGGAGACATAGGACTCTTTCTGACTCATGTCAATTACCTCTCACTCAGCCAAACCAGTACCCTGCTACACACTGATGGGCAAATTGAGCAATGCACACACAGTGATCGGGAACGCAGGGACAGTCATAAACCATCCCTGGGAGGTCCGGCTGTAGTAACAGCTGGTATCCCCATGTTACAGCTGCACGATTTTGTCCAGAAGCCTAACCTTGCAAGGATGTATATAGTCAACAGGCGGTCTGGAACTAGTAAATCAAATTTGAGCTAAAGTAAGAGTTGACAATTTCCTATCTGTACATTTTACGCTAGGTTCACACTAGCGTTTGGCAGTCCGTTCTGTGGATTCCGTCTTCTGCATGGAGAAGATGGAAACCTGTCAGACCGGGTCCGGCCGTGAGCGGTGGTGAAAAAAACAGTTTTGCGGCGGAGAGCATAAAACACTCACCGCCTCTCACGGCTAGACATCTTTCAAACCCATTCAAATGAATGGGTATGAAAGAGTCCTGCAGGTTTCCGTCTCCTGCCTCTGTTTTGTGCAGGAAACGGAAACCTGCAGAACGGAGACCGGGCGCAGATGTGAACGAGCCCTTAGGCTCAGAAAAACGCAGCAAAATATTCAACAAAAAAGCTGTGTTCTCACAACGTGGGGGCCTCAGCCTTAGGCTAAAGCCCCACGTTGCAGAAACTGTTTTTTTTTTGTTGCAGATTTTGCTGTGTTTTTTGAGCCGAAGCCTGGAGTAGATTGAGCAGGAGGGAGACATATAAGAAGCTTTCTATATATTTCCCGTTCCTTTTCTAGCCATTCTTGGCTTTGATGGAAAAAAAACGCAGCTAAATCTGCAACAAAAAAAGCTGCATTTTTGTAATGTGGGGCCTCAGCCTTGGTGTGATTCTATTGGGTGGTGACACTGTAACTAGATGCAATTATAGTCAAATCCAGTTCCTGGGCACCAGTGCGGTCACTTTGGTGTAAGTGTGACACCCATTAATTCCTGGCTGGGGTTTTGCGGTTACTGCACCACCAGGAACTAAAAGTGACTGAAATTAATCTGTGTTTCACTTACAGAAAACTGAAGGGCCAAGGGACTGGATGGAGCATCCAGGTACATTGTGTGTCAGCGCTTTACAGGTATGACCTTACTCTGCTCCCAGTCACATACATTACCACTAATTGTGGGTTACATATGTTACATTGCTTCTAATGGAAAAGAACATGTGTATCCAGGCAAATAGTAGTAAGCGCATGTGGCTGGGAGCGCAGTATGACAGCACCCCTATGTTGTGGTTTGTGCTATATGACTTTAGTGTAGGTGTCATCAGCTTTACAATTATTGCCCGGCACTCCGAGGACCTCATCTTTGATTTTTTTATTTAAATCGGCACGCCGAACAAAAAAGGTTGCCTACCCCTGCTCTATGAGTTTGTCTCCTGTTCTGGTGGAGAAGAGACATTCTTATTTTACAGTCATTCATTTGAATGGCCAACATGTAGTTCTACATTTCTTCTGTAGTGGGTAATGTGGGGTCAATAAAATCCACCGTTTGCTGGGGTCATTGAACTACTACGAACCCTCTTAATACAGTCTAAGTAGGAGCAGAATCTATAATAAGTATTATGTATTTCCCATATAAAATATCTGCCCTTATTATGACAAGCGTTGCATATGCCTGTGGGCAGAAATAATGAAGCTAAATAAAAACTTTACATTCCCATTCCATTTTACCAGCATTTTGTGAAAATCATTATCGTATTAGATAATTATTGTCAGTTCCAACTCTTTGACTAATGACAACATCGTAATTAGTTTGTTAAAAGAACAAAGGAGAGGAGATAGCGAGAGAGATTGATAATTAGCGCCCGCACAGATGACATCACTGACAACCTTTCAGAGATCTCAGAAACTATGGCAACGAGGTGGGGGTGTCCTTGGTGAAACATGTCCGAGATGTCAAGTATTTAACAAAGTGTATAAAACCCATGTTATGTTAAAGGATACCAAAACCGCTCTGATTAGGGATTGGTGATTAAGTCTATTCTATCTTCATGGATATATTGTACTGCTAGATACCGTATTTTTCGGACTATAAGACGCACTTTTTTTCCCCCAAATTTGGGGGAAAAGAAGGGTGCGTCTTATAGGCCGAATGTGGCGCCTGGCATCCGCTGTAATAGAGAGGCGGAAGCCGGCAAGTGATAGACGCCATTACAGGTGCCGGGGCCTGCGACATCGCTGCGCTCCTCTGCCCTGCATGAAGCCAGCAGCAGCTCCTCCGTCCCCCCGCCGCTGGCTTCATGCAGGGCAGGGCAGCGATGTCTCAGGCCCCGGCGTCTATCCCTCCCCGGCATCCGCCTCTCTAGTACAGCGGATGCCGGGTCTGCAGTCTGTATCAGCGGCCTCTTCTCCCCCGGGGCCGGTCCCCACCGGCCCCATACCTGTAGAGTTGCAGGCCGGCTCCTGCGCAGCGGTATCGCAGGAGCCGACCTGTTCGGGTGACAGCCGGGAGCCTAATGAGGCTCCCAGGCCTGTCACTGCTATATATTAGTATTGCGGCTGGGTCTATGACCAGCCGTAATACTAATAGACAGAATGTCCCATAGACGGCAATACAGTTGTATTGTACATTGTTGCCAAAAAAGGAAATACGTATTCCACAACCCGGCTTCTTTAAAATTTAACTTTTAATCCATAGAATCAATTAAAATTAAAGTGTGCAAAAAGATGGAAAACACATACAAAAAGGGTGAAAAAAGCGAGATAAAATAACGCAACTAACGCGTTTCGAGATTAAAAAATCTCTTAATCATAGCATGATTCAATCCTCTGCTCAGAGGATTGAATCATGCTATGATTAAGAGATTTTTTAATCTCGAAACGCGTTAGTTGCGTTATTTTATCTCGCTTTTTTCACCCTTTTTGTATGTGTTTTCCATCTTTTTGCACACTTTAATTTTAATTGATTCTATGGATTAAAAGTTAAATTTTAAAGAAGCCGGGTTGTGGAATACGTATTTCCTTTTTTGGCAACAATGTACATTACCAAGCTCCGATGAGTCCCGGGGCACGGATTGCACACCCTGAAGACTTCTTGGTTTCATATGGTGAGTGACAGCAAAAACACTATTTTTTTGAAATATAATACAGTTGTATTGCCGTCTATGGGACTTGCGATCAAGTGACCGCAGGTTCAAGCCCCGGGGGGGGAATAAAATAGTTTAAAAAAAAAAAAAAAGCTTTAAAAATATAAAATAAAAATATGAAATAAATAAAAGTTATAAATCACCTCCTGTCCCTAGAATATATATATATAAAAGTAGAAAATCATATATAATAAACCACCGGGTTTTTTTTTTCAATAAAAGGTGATCTAAGCAATAGATATTCCCCAAAATGGTATAACTAAAAAGTACTTCTGGACCCGCAAAAAAAAACACTCTATGCGTCCCCGTACAGCTGCAGGGTCACCTGTCAATGTGGCCTTGCAGCTGTTGCAAAACTACAACTCCCATATATTAAATATTTTACCAGTTTTTGCTTCAAAATTTTTTTTCCCTATTTTCCTCCTCTAAAACCTGGGTGCGTCTTATAGTCCGAAAAATACGGTATATATATGAATCACTTTTCATCTATTTAGTGTCATGAATTTTTTTTTTCTATTTTACTAAAATACTAGATTTATATTCTCACGGATATAGGTAAAATTCTAAAAAAATCTCTATAGTGTTCTGCAAATGGCAAATTTAACAAATGTCAATTGGATTCTAGGTAGAAATCAGGCAAAAAATATTCAACTTCACTTTAATGCCACAAAATTAGAAATTAAAAGGGTCATTTTGATTACCCATCCTAAACATAGGTCATTAATATCATGTGTGGGGGGTCTGACAACAGACACCCCCATTGCTTAGCTTTTCTTTGTAGTTGATACACAGAGAATGGAGCAGGAAGCAGACAGCTCTGTGCTTTATGTTGTTGCTGAACCAAGTCCCTGCTTAGGGGGGCGTTCACACTACCGTCAGTGTCTGACAGGTAGTGTCCGCTGCTAATGTCCATTCAAAATCTTGCACTAGCTGTGTCCGTGACATTTTTCATTCATTTAAATGGAGATCTGGTGCGTTGTTTTACAGTCTGTGCCTGTACTTAACTGTCCGTTCCTAAAGATGTCCGACTTTTCAAGCGGACAGCAAAACCCGACATGTAGGCTTTTTCTGTCCGCTTGAAAAGTCGGACATCTTTAGGAACGGACACTTAAGGACAGACACGGAGTGTGAAACAACGCACCCGATCTTCATTTAAATGAATTAAAAATGTCCCGGACACAGCTAGTGTCTGCTGCTAATGTCCGTGCAAGATTTTGAACGGACATTAGCAGCGGACACTACCTGTCAGACACCGATGGTAGTGTGAACGCTCCCTTAGCTCCTATTCAAATGATCTGCAATACTCTGGTCCAGTCACTAGGTTGAGAACAAAGCTGTCTGCTTCCTGTCCCATTTTCTGCGTGTCAGCTGCTGAGAACAACTAATCGATGGGGGTGCACAGATTTCAGACCCCACCAATCTCATATTGACGACGTATTCATAGTACAGGTCATCAATATTTAAACATTACATGGAAATTATTGCCATCAATATAATACAAGGACATGCGTGTGTGCTCTATGGTTAATAGATGTCTCTGAAAGTTGAAGCCTATCAATATTAACTAGCTTAAAGGGGTATTCCCATGTACATAATTATTTTTAAATTTGTAGATAATTAAAAGTTAAACATTTTTGCAAGTATAAGTAATTAAACATTTTGCAGAGTTTTAAAGATTTTCTCTAAATATCTTGTGATCACAGCTTGTTGTCTTGATCGGTTGCCAGTGGATACAACCATGAATGCAGGAACTTTCTAAGGTCATAAAATCAGCCATGAATTCCTTATTGTGGTCGGGATATCTTCTGATACATGTAGTGTCCCTATATGATAACCCGGCTACAATAAGAAAATCATAGCTGCCTACTGACAAGTCCCAGACCATAGAAAGTTTCTGCATTAGTGGTTGTATCCTTTGGCAACCGATCAGGATAACAGACTGTCACCATTGAGAAAATCTTTAAAACTTTGCAGAATTTTTAATTACTTATATTTGCAAAAATGTTTCACTTTTAATTATCTACAAATACAGATATGATTATGTACATGGGAATACCCCTTTAAGGGGATCTTCCAGAATTTATATGTTGATGACCTATCCTTAGTAGTAATTTATTTGGTCCCAGGGATCACTGATGATGGCCCCGGTGGAGGGGGGGTTCCAGCGACGTCTCGACCCCCAGGTCATGTGATCCGAAGCAGCACTCCAACCCCTCCTCCCCTGATATCAAAGATAATTAATTAGCTGTGCTAGCTGTGCTATAGGGGCTCATCCAATTATAGTCAGCCAGCAGATCGGGGGGGAAAGGGGTGGGCGGAGTGAACAGGGGGCAGAACACTGCTTTGGATCACATGACCAGGAGGTCATAACATCATCAGAACCTCTTGGCCCATAGGCCCATCATCATCATCATCATCATCATCAGTCCTTGGAACCAGGTAAGTAAATTACCTCTCCCCAGACAACCCCTTTAACAGAAAGCTGGCTGTACTTTTGCAATGAAGCAAGATGGGAATCTGTGAATTGGGGAGCCATTTATGGTATATTCTGTATATAAATATAGGTTCACCTGCCATACCTAATGTGATACTGGAGATAGTTTTGTAGTGTAGAAATATAGTCATTATTAACTTGACTGCCGCTGTGCACTACACCAGTAGGATTGGGCAACAAATAACATTGGCACACTATTAATGTAGCATGTCAACAGTCAATTTGAGGACTTCTACATGTACATGTATTACAGATTTGTGTTGAACAAATCTTTGGCCCATACCAAATTTCCATATGTCTCCAATTTTTTTTTTTTTTTTTTTTTTAAATGTAGATTGTGAGCCCCACATAGAGCTCACAATGTACATTTTTCCCTATCAGTATGTCTTTTTGGAATATGGGATGGAAATCCATGCAAACACGGGGAGAACATACAAACTCCTTGCAGATGGTTTTTTGCCCTTGGTGGGATTTGAACACCAGGACCCAGCGCTGCAAGGCTGCAGTGCTAACCACTGAGCCACCGTGTGGCCCCCCCGTATATGTCTCCAATTTTATACTACTTACTACAGGATGATATAAAATTTGTGAGGAAAAAAAATTCACATGCCGTAACACAAGGCTGTTCTCCCCTGGAAGCATTGCTTAGTATAAGAATACAGTGGTGTCCAGAAGCTGCATATGGTGGCACAAAGAACACCTGTGGCTGTGCCAGGTGCATTATCCAAAAAAAGTTTGGGACGGCCCACCCACACATCGGTGTAACATGTTGAGATATAACGTTTTGGGAACACGTCCCTTCATCAGGCATTGGTCCAGAGAAGAATAATGTGACAGTAGGACGTCATACGGTAGCTGGGGAAGAACCATTGGTGGGTGGTGAGAGGTTGCTTTACGGCGTGGGCATGACGCCCAACAGTAATAATCACTCAGATCAATCCTGTTATTTCAAGTCCTGCTCATGTATGCCCAATTCTCCGTCCTGGCATTGTGTATTGGTGTGATCAGCGTCACTTCAATTTGCACAAATACACATATTTTCCATCAAATTGAAAACTCTTTTCCCTTCCCTTTAAATAAGAAAGAACATATAGTGTTGCTCACAGACAAACAAAGGGCACCTCTAGCGTGTATGGCTCCCTAGATGGCTGTAGCTTCTATATGGTCCCAGTTTTGCTCATTGCATTTCTTGGAAGAGCTCGCAGAGGCTTTCACCTTGTCATTATGTGGAGGTGAAATCAGCACCATATTGTGTTAGCGTTCCTGTGCATGCTGAGACGTACAACCCTAGCTCAGGCTTATTTTTAGATATCTACAGACGTTGATTGATCCAAATCAGTGTTATCTGTTGATGTTAAATGCGAGCTTAATTATCTTCTATGTAGATTCCCATCCTCTCACTTCACCTGCTTGTACCCTTTCATCACTCCGAAGTTCTTCCATGTGTTGCTTTCATCTGGCTGCATGATATCCCTCCAGAGATCAGACCTTCTCAGTGTCCCTTCAGGATGTGCTTCATCTAATTGGGAATCAGTATGTGTCCTGTCTAAATATATGTTTTATATGAGACATAGAGTCGAGGAGAGAAATAAGCCTGGGGAAAGATGAGAAAGGATAGGAGCAGAGCCATCAGTATGATCAAAGGGGCTCAGGGGCAAGATAGGCTTTCCTATCATTTACAATGATTACCTATTAATATCATTCAACATAAGTGACACTAACAATGAGCAATATGTCAGAAGAATATGACAAACCTGTAAAATATGGGCAAAGAACACCGCAAATAGAAAAAAGATTGTACTAAACTCTTCTCCCTTACTATCCCTCTTGGATTAATGGGTTTTTCCAGGACTTTTACCCTTAGTTCACATCTGTGTTTGGTAATCCATTCGGGGAGTCCGCATGGGGACCCCTCAACAGACTACCGAATGCACTGGCAAGCAGTGTGCAGTGAAAGCACACGGACCCCATCGACTATAATGAGGTCCGTGTGCTTTCCGTGCACTGCCTACACAAATCATATGGATATGAAAGTAGATCACGATCTACTTTTCTGTCCGCATGTTCCGAGCGGACACCACACGGAGAGCACACGGACTCCATTATAGTCTATGGGGTCTGTGTGCTTTCACTGCTCACAGATTGCCAATGCATTTGTCAATGAGGCCTTAATTTGATGACCTATCCTTAGACAAGGCATTCCCTGAATCAGCTGTTTGAAGCATTCCCTAGAGACTCTAGTCACATTCATCAGTCATATGGTCTAATTACAGCATAAACATAGCCACAGATTCCCTTTATGACTCTCATCTAACACTGCAATTGATTTGATGCTGTCTAAGCTAAGGTGCAAAAACTAATAAACTTCTTCGCCTTTTGGTTCCTGCATGAAGGTATGGTCTTCCTTGGTCAGACTACTAGATGTAAAAGAGTAGTAACGGGCAGGGCAGCGCTGTAGCAACAACTGGAGCAGATGTAGGAGCAGGCTCAGAATAAAACCAGGACTTAATACCAGGAGAGAGGGTCGTAAAGTGAAGGTCAGGGAGTACACAGAGATATACGTAAGAGACCAGTCAAAGGTTAAAAAGGACTTTTTATGTCCTCAGGCACATGCGGTTTTATATACCACTAGAGATGAGCGAACAGTGTTCTATCGAACACATGTTCGATCGGATATCACGCTGTTCGCCATGTTCGAATCGAATCGAACACCACGTGGTAAAGTGCGCCAAAACTCAATTCCCCTCCCAACTTCCCTGGCGCCTTTTTTGCACCAATAACAGCACAGGGTAGGTGGGACAGGAAATACGACAACGGGGGCATTGAAAAAAATAGGAAAAAGTCATTGGCTGCCGAAATCAGGTGACCTCCATTTTAGACGAATAGTGGATTTCAAATCCGGGTCATATGAGAATGTGAACTTTGTGACTAAGAGACAGGGATAGCTGTACAGGCAGGGATAGCTAGGGATAACCTTTATTTAGGTAGGAATGTTATTAAAAATAACTTTTTGGGGCTCTATCGGGTGTGTAATTGTGTTTTTTGTGAGATAAACTTTTTCCCATAGGAATGCATTGGCCAGCGCTGATTGGCCAGAGTACGGAATTCGGCCAATCAGCGCTGGCTCTGCTGGAGGAGGCGGAGTCTAAGATCTCTCCACACCTGTCTCCATTCTGGTCCGACCTTAGACTCCGCCTCCTCCAGCCGAGCCAGCGCTGATTGGCCGAATTCCGTACTTTGGCCAGTCAGCACTGGCTAATGCATTCTATTGGCGTGATGAAGCAGTGCTGAATGTGTGTGTTTAGCTCAACTACGCCGGTGGAGTAGTTGGCTAAGCACACACATTCAGCTCTGCTTCAATCAGCGCTGGCCAATGCATTCTATTAGCGTGATGAAGCAGAGTGTGCACAAGGGTTCAAGTGCACCCTTGGCTCTGATGTAGCAGAGCCGAGGGTGCACAAGGGTTCAAGCGCACCCTCGGCTCTGCTACATCAGAGCCGAGTGTGCGCTTGAACCCTTGTGCACACTCTGCTTCATCACGCTAATAGAATGCATTGGCCAGCGCTGATTGAAGCAGAGCTGAATCTGTGTGCTTAGCTCAACTACTCCACCGGCGTAGTTGATCTAAACACACACATTCAGCACTGCTTTATCACGCCAATAGAATGCATTGGCCAGTGCTGATTGGCCAGAGTACGGAATTCGGCCAATCAGCACTGGCTCTTCTGGAGGAGGCGGAGTCTAAGGTCGGACCAGAATGGAGACTGGTGTGGAGCGAGACTGGTGTGGTGTGGACTCCTCCAGCAGAGCCAGCGCTGATTGGCCAGAGTACAGAATTCGGCCAATCAGCGCTGGCTAATGCATTCCTATGGGAAAAAGTTAGCTTGCGACAATAGCAAGCTGACAGGGATTTCCATGTAATAAAGTGATTTATATGCCCCCAGACATGCTTCCCCTGCTGTCCCAGTGTCATTCCAGGGTGTTGGCATCATTTCCTGGGGTGTCCTAGTGGACTTGGTGACCCTCCTGAGACGGATTTGGGATTCCCCCTTAACGAGTATATGTTCCCCATAGACTATAATGGGGTTCGAAACCCGTTCGAACACTCGAACAGTGAGCGGCTGTTCGAATCGGATTTCAAACCTCGAACATTTTGGTGTTCGCTCATCTCTATATACCACTGGAAAACCAACAGTGTGCTGAATTCAGCGCACTGTCGGCTTTCCCAGTATGTTGTGCCTTGGTGCTGGAGTTATTGGTGCCCTTTCATCTCGGATCCTATATCTCCCCTATGATAAAAGTCATGCCTTACAGCCTAGCTTGATCGCTGGGCTGTGAGTAACACCCCCCGACAGTATTCTTCTATAAACTTATACTTGGGGGGCGTTCCTCATAGCTCAAGGTGTTAAGAAAGCACCGTCTGACACTATAAGTCTATATTAGAGTAGAGTCGGGGGGGGGGGGGGTGTTCATCACAAGCCAGTGATGATGCTAGACGGTAAGGCCTGCCCTTCTGGCAGTGGAGGGATATCAGTGCCTAAACTAATGGCACCAATATCTCTGGCATTGGGGTGCATACAAGCAAAGCTGACAGACATACTGCTGATATCAGAGGACATAAAAAGTCCTCTTTAAATACGATGTGTCATTGAGCCCATCATTGAAATGCAGTGAATGCCATTGCTGGAAGCAGAGAGCCTTGGCTGCAGGTGTGATATTGCTACTTGAGAGGTGCGATATGGGCCTATTGTATGGCCTGATAACCAAATAAATAATTGCCCTGTCAAATTCTGCTGCCGATCACCTGACCAACAAGCAAGCATAGCAGCCATCATTCCTCCCCAATTCCTTTTGCATTGACCGGTGTAATAGTTCATTGCATGATCATTGTCAATGGAAGCTAGTCCTGTCCAGCTCTTGGGCTGTATACTAGGGCTTTAAGGAGATACATTAGATAGCTGTTGGACAAATGCTTGTTTGGCTGACAACTACCTGTCCTGACTCCCCTCACCCCCATACACACTAGATAGCTGGTTCTACCAAAATTGACAATATCAGACCATATTCACAGCTACGATAGAGTCTCTCTTTGTAGAGTGCGTGTCCAAAATCGGTGAAGGAAAAAGTCTTGCAAATCTGACTCTTTTGTCTGACGATTTCAGTTAAAAATAACGGATACCCGAAGGATCCCATTATAATTTAATGGTACCTGTTGGGCTCTGTATGTGACTGCTGTTGTAGCGGTACAACTATCTGTCATTCTGGTCTTCCGAGAGATCAGGATAACAGATAACCCAACACTAGTGTGAACCTGACTTTAATCTAATGTGTATGGCCAGCTGAACACCCAAGATTAAGAGCTGAATGACGTTCCATATTGGGGTGTTATGGGGGCCACAGTGGCTATCACCCAGCTTTTTCAGAATCTGATACAACTGTATAACAGAAACAGAAGAACTTGACAGGTTGACAGGAGACAATTATAGATTCATATTTATAGAGTAAATTCTTTATTTAATTCGGAATTAGCAATTAAAATTTGGAATTAACAATGAAAAAACAGACCCTGTCCAGATGCGTATCCCCCTCTCCCGAATTAACTATACGATGCCAATCAGTTGTGTGTTGTTTCTAGAATTCATTAGCGCTCGGCATTCTAATTATCTTCATTCCAAAAACAAAATTAGATACAACACCTCCGTTTCCCGCTCGCCAATGCTCAGTATGGCAGCCTAATATTAACAGCTCACACTTCTCCGTTATCCCCAGCAATGAAAGTTATTTGCAATGACCTCTCGCCCCCCGACTGCCATGAATGATGCATACAGTAGATATATTCTGCCCTTTAAACAAGGATTAACAGCGGTCTGCAGCAACACGATGGAGGAAGATAAATCTGTATACTTTAACACTGAGCCACCTGCACCTCTGCAGCGAGAAGACTCTGCCAAATAAAACCTAATTTTCAACCTTATAAAACAACAGAGTTCAGAGCACACCGGAGACAAATACACTAAAATATTATTGATCCCATAGCCTGGATGTATCAATCTTTTAGCTTCTCCATAAGCACTCGGCAGAGAAGACACAGTGTGATACTTTGTACTAAATCGCTTCACATTTCTCTCTCATTGTTACCATCTAAGTTTATTCTGGTCATTTAGACGAGCTTTGGTTTATTGGTTTGACCATTTCAGTTCTATTTCTTCATTTTGTTTCAATCCATTTGTACTTAAACACATTTGAGTAGCAAAAAAGTCAAAAAATAGAAATACTACGATAAAATGTGCATCACAATGAACATATAGTCAGAGGTGTGATTTAGGTGCCCTTGTCCCAATACAAAACTAAACCTGGAAATATCTGTAAAGGGCTGCAGAATATGATGGCACTATATTAGTGAGCAAAATAAATAAATAAAAACTATACCTAGGTTTTCTCTCTACCATAACCCAAATGATGCAATGGTACGAATCCTGATGTTCTTGCTTGAAAGGGACTCTATTACCATCCTTAACCCCTTCATGTGGCCACCATAGTGCTGTAGACACTGTGACATGCTTCTATATCATATCTTCATTATGTTTCACAGTCCCGTGGATGCCAAGAAAGACATTTTCATTATTATACACATTAGGTGCTCGGAGCACGGGAAGTGTTCCTGGAGATCTGCGAGCACAGTTTTTTCCATTGAAAACATGCCCTGCATGCTTTGTTCTACCCTCTGGCCAGTGGGAAATGATAGTCCCTTGTGATGTCATCGCCAGCTCAGTTAAATCTCGTGCATACGCAGTATGTACTTGTAGTGTTCGGCATATATATACAGCTCATATGTTCTTATACATTGAGATTCGTGGGAAATAGTGCACATGTGTGAGACCTCACAGATCAGATGATGACGTCACAACAGCAGGACTATTGTTTCCCTTTGGCCAACTGGTGGAACAAAGTATAGAAGGGTGTGTTTTCAATGGAGAAAGCTGTGCTCAGAGATCTCCCGCTATGCTCTGAGCACCTAATTTGTATAATAAAGAAAATGTATTTTTCTTGGCATCCACGGGGCTGTGAAACATAAGAAAGGTATGATATAGAAATATGTCACAGCGCCTACAGCACTATGGGGGGCTAAGGACAATGATAGACTCCCTGTAATAAATACTTGCAATACTTGTATAAACCATTCCCAGTTTATAGGAGGTGTCTCACACAGTCTGGTACTGTTAGGGATAATTGGACAATGTCATACTCTACAGGGCCCCTAGGTGACAACCATCAATTCCTAGACAGTTTGTAAGAATAGACAATTTTCCAGTTGCCACTGTTTTCTATTAGACAGATAAAAATACATTGGTTATGACTTCTTCTTCATTAACACCCGCACCATTTTGCAGAAATAATCATAATCATTGTGCTTGTTAGCAATTAACAAGAATTTTTAGTTTCGTGCTAGTTTTTTTTTGTCACCACTATGATGGTTGGAGGAAATTTGTAAAACTGAGTAAAATTTTCAATTATTTATAATTGGAATCATCTATGAATGTAAATATGGATATGTTCATGGGAAAACCTCTTTAGGTTAAGGCTCCAGCTAGCAAAATGTATCGCTGCAGAAAAAAATTCAACAAAAACGCATGACTTTTTTTTCTAGATTTGTCATTGAATTTTTGCTTCGTTTCTCTCAGCTTTTTTCCCCTTATTTCACCAAAGAAGACTAAAAATTACTATAATATAATAGAATGATAGGTGTGAAATAAATAAAGATATAATAGCTGGTTCACATGATGAAAAGGGGGGCCCGTTGCATATTATTCTCTACACACCCATCTTGTTCGATGACATCCAAAGGTTTTTGGCCTCCACCTGAAGCTATCCTACTGAAGCCAACTAGCACAATAGGCCATCGACTTTTATAGTACCTTTGGGGGGGGGGTTAATGGTGTCCTAAATGTGTATGACTATTTATGGTACAGGAATGTGTACATAGGAAGAGGAACATCAAAGCAAGAAATGTATATCCCCTAACAGGGAAATATATATCCTACTAACATTATAAATGTGAAAGTTTGTGTGTTTGGATGTTTGTTACTCAATCACGCAAAAACCACCAAATGGATTTGAATGAAATTTGGCACATAGTTTGTAACCTCAATTAACACATATCCCGGTAAATGACATGGATTCACGACTGTTATGAATTTATGTCCACATACTATATTACAATGCTCTTGCCAACAGCTTATCTCAGGTTCTGATAAATCCAGGGCTGTTAACTCTCTGTGTAAACACACAGCTAACCTTCAGTCCATTCTGTACATGCATTTGCATATTATCTGATCTGCTGCAGGCAGTGCTCACACACTGGAAGGGAAAACACCTTTAATCCAAATTGGTAGTTTGCTACCTTTAAACATGCCAGGAAAAAGAAAATCTAATTTGTCGCAAAATTCTAAAACAACGACAGCTATGAAGGTAGCCAGAAGTCAAAGACTTCTCCTCAAGTGGAACTGAGGGGGAACATCGGTGCCAGCAACACACTCATTAAAGGGATTCTACCATTAAAAACTTTTTTTTGTAGATAAGACGTCGGAATAGCCTTCAGAAAGGCTATTCATCTCCTACCTTTAGATGTGATCTCCGCCGCACCATTCCTTAGAAGTACCGTTTTTTACCGGTATGCAAATTACTTCTCTCGCAGCGATGGGGGCGGGCCCCAGTGCTGGAAAAGTGATGGGGGCGTCCCCACTGCTGCTCGAAAACAGGCTCCAGCGACGCCTCTATCTTCTGCTGGATCCTCCCCTTCTTTCTTCATCTTTCTTCGGTGTCACCTCCGACGCCTGCGCAGTTGGCTCTGCCAGTGAGACACTAGTAGAGCCGACTGCGCATGCCCGCGACCATAGTTCCGACGCCAAAGAAAGATGAAGAAAGAAGGGGAGGATCCAGCAGAAGATAGAGGCGTCGCTGGAGCCTGTTTTCGAGCAGCAGTGGGGACGCCCCCATTGCATTTTCAGCGCTGAGGCCCACCCTCATCACTAATTTGCATACCGGTAAAAACCGGTATTTCTAGATCACATCTAAAGGTAAGAGACAAATAGCCTTTCTAAAGGCTATTCCGACGTCTTATCTACAAAAAAAAGTTGTTAATGGTAGAATCCCTTTAATATGGCGGTCCAGCGAGCTGCTGAGATGCATGAACAATCATGGCCACAACGCGAAGAAGGAGTTCCGTGACAGGCCAGCTTGACAGCTGTTGAAACGTCGGAGCATGCAGATCATCAACGCCAACAACACGCTCATTATATGGCGTCCAAGCGAGCTGCTGAGATGCCTGAACAATCACGGGCACAGCGCGAGGAACGAGTTCAGCAGCAGGACAGCTTAAGAGCTGCCGGAACGCTGGAGCAGGCGAACCATCGATGGCAGCAATTTACTGAATATAGGCAGATCATCGACGCCAACAACACGCAGATGAAGTCGCGGGCAGAGGCAAGTATAGCATATATTTAAATTAGGTATAGTGTAACAGATAACAGATCAGTTACAGAAGTAAATCAATAAAATATCCATAAATGGACAGAAAAGAATATATGCAGACTGATCAGTAAGATATTAACCCTGTCATATCACTTCAACAAGACAGTGGGACAATGAAAATCAGGGCGATACACAGGTCCAATATGGAGCTGTAGCAGTGTGTATGTGCCATAGTATGGATTCCTACTGTAATACAGTAGTGTGTGTGTGTTGCCTACAGATGTATTAATATAATTGCTGAACTACTATGAAGGTTGTGACATAATTATATCATTCAGGGTATGTAGAAAGGAATGTGAACAGGATCTATTAAAAATGGCCTGTACTCCTGACGCCTACTTGTTACATGGAATATTTATATTCTAAGTAACAATTCTGGAGCATCTTGTCTTATAAATGTGCCTTGTGCCATTCCTATGTTATTCCTCATAGATCTGTATTATTATAAATTGACAAGTGGGTGTTACCATTTTATGATCTCATCATGATACTCTCATCACGGATTGGACAGCGTCAGTGTGCAGGGACATCACATGCCCCCAACTAGTAACAGCCAACTGGTATATCATTTATATATTTCTAGGAGGAGTAATAGAGGAACCGCACAACATACAGTTCTAAGAATAGATGATAATTTTATTGGAAATACACATGGCTGATATAGACATGTCAGGAGAGCTGGCGGATTCTGTTTAAAGCAAGATGGAAGTTTTTGGTTTGCATTTAAGTTCACTTTTTTAATGATTCTTTTATTAAAGGAACGTCTTGTGAGCCATCAACCAATCCTTTTCACTTCCATAAGTTACAAATCACTGTCAGACATCAGTCTATATCACTTTTGTCAGGGTCCTGTGGAAAACCGGACCCGTCACCAACCATTATCTTTTATTTTATCAATAAATTCAAAGGTCAATAGATTAGACTGTAATATATAAGACGGGATCAGTCTGAATCAGCTTTTCAATATATCTCAAATCACTTCCTACTGACCTCAAGGAAGACAATGTCATTATGAGAAATCCAGTTTTCCCCATCATAAGACAAAAAGACGAATGTTTATTATGGAACAGACGTCCTGATATTTTTCCTATCGTTTAAGCTCCTTACTATGGAAACGTTTCATATCTGTACTACCATCTGGCACTTGTACCGATACCCGTCACGGCTCTAACAGCGACTATCCTACAGGTATATACATTATGCTTCAAATCCAACACATTGAAAAGCTCTAAAAGTGAAACATTAATAAGAAAAAATTGTGTTTTTATTAAAACGGAAAAAGTAATAGCAACACTAATTCCTATATTAATAATTAGATGGAACAGAATGATCTAATAAATATATTACAAAGTAACCGAATCAGAAGGTGCCATGTGATTGTGAAATGAACAATTTGTATTTTTACATTTTGTGACCACAGCTCCCCCTACTGGTGTCTAGTTTAACATGCACACTAATGAAAGATTAGAGCGGTCAATCAATATATTAAATTGAAATCAATTTTGTTAAGCATCTGATCAAAATCCATAAATATAGTTAATATTCCAAAAATATTATTTTGAAAAAAAAAACTTTTGATATTTAATATGTGAAAACTACTTTTAAAACTTTGGATTACTTCTAGACATTTTATAAGACGGAGTACTGATTAGAACGCCACTGTAAATATGACAAGTGCAAACAGACAGGACCTTAAGACTGAAGTCACATGTTTCAGTGGAAAAAAAAATGCTGCATTTTACAGTACCAGCAAAGTGAATGAGATTCTGGATGGAAAAGCTGTATTTTGAAAAACGCATATTTTTTTTGAAAAATACAGCATGTCAATTTTAGCTACAGACAAGTGAGTGTTCTCCCTGTGTATTTAGTAAAGAAAGAAAAAGTGCAGAGAAAAATTCTGAAAAAAAACTGAATGAAAAATACTGAGCTTTCGCTGCAGTTTTTTTTCCGTAGTTTGTTTTAGCACTAGAGATGAGCGAACAGTAAAATGTTTGAGATTCGATATTCGTTTCGAGTAGCCCCTCAATATTCGACTACTCGAATCAAATATCGAACCCTATTATAGTCTATGGGGGGGAAAATGCTCGTTTCAGGGGCAGGCAACGTTCGATCAAATTATACTTACCAAGTCTACGAGTGAGGATCGGGCTGGATCCTCCGAGAAGTCTTCTCCGTGCAGCGTCCCTGCGGCATCTTCCGGCTCTGAATTCACTCTGCCAGGCATCAGGCCTGGGCAGAGCCGACTGCGCATGCCCGCACTACAAGCGGACATGCGCAGTCGGCTCTGCCCAGGCCCGATGCCTGGCAGAGTGAATTCAGAGCTGGAAGACGCTGCGGGGAAGCTGCACGGAGAAGACTTCTAAAGGTAGGAGAAGAACCAGCGCTGATTGGCCAACTGTATAGCATTCGGCCAATCAATGCTGGTTCTGCATCGAACTTTTCCATTCGAATAGCGAGTATTTCAAATATCGTAGTATTCGATCGAATACCTACTCGATCAAGTACTACTCGCCCATCTCTATTTAGCACCTATTGAGGAACTATCCTTACACATAATATGGAGCCAGTAGCGCACCATCACACTGTGTAGAGACCACACTGAATTACTGGGAGCTGAGCTTGAACTGCCAGGTAAAGACAATACACAGAGAATGGAGCGCTGCTAAGAACAGCGGATCGGTGGGGATGCCGGGTGTTAGACTTCCACCAATCTGATATTGTTGACCTATCCTAAAAATATGTCATCAATATCTATACACCGTAAAAGCCCTTTAAGGCACAAGTATAGTCTCAATAGCCAGATTGTGAAATAGCCTATATATACAAGTTTGTTTTAGAATTTGTTCACACTCAGCAGATTTCATGTGAATAAGGCTTGCAGAAATCCATGCTTGTGCTGCAATTTTGGCTGCAGAAACTGGTACAAGAAATCTTATATACTCTTCATGAGCACGACTGTAGAAAAGCCATCATGCACCATATGCTGTAATGTCATACTATATATATATACAGGGGCGTAACTACCGTGGTAGCAGCAGTAGCAGCTGCCACAGGGCCCGGGCCATTAGGGGGCCCGGTGACAGCCGCTACCGCTGCGGTTTTTTTTTTTTTTTTTTTTTAAAGTCCGTTACAGGCCCCATTCACTTGCCGATCCTGGCTGGGCCGGGATCGGCAAGTGACACCGCGGGGCCCACAGAGGCTATCATTATACTCGGGGGTCTTTGCAGACCCCCGAGTATAATGATCGGCGCACCGGGAGGGGTAAGGTAACATAAAAACAGTGTTACTTACCTCTCCGCGATCCTGCCAGTCCTCCGTCATTTGTGTCTGACGTCACATGACCCAGGCCAGCTTCCCGGGTCATGTGACGTCTGACGTCATTAAAGCTGGACAAGAGCGGACAGGACAGCCGACAGGAACAGGTAAGCAACTGTCTCTGTTCTTTTAATGGTTTTAATCCCCCGGGTCTCCGATTATTATACTCTGGGGTCTTTTCAGACCCCAGAGTATAATAAATGTTTATAGGTGTCCACAGTGGGACATATGGGGACACTATGGGGGATAATACTGTGTGCAGGGGCGCTATAGGGGTTAATACTGTGTGTACATTGGACACTATAGGGGTTAATAATACTGTGTGCATTGGACACTATAGGGGTTAATAATACTGTGTGCATTGGACACTATAGGGGTTAATACTGTGTGTGCATTGGACACTATAGGGGTTAATACTGTGTGTGCATTGGACACTATAGGGGTTAATAATACTGTGTGTGCAGGGGACACTATAGGGGTTAATACTGTGTGTGCATTGGACACTATAGGGGTTAATAATACTGTGTGTGCAGGGGACACTATAGGGGTAAATACTGTGTGTGCAGGGGACACTATGGGGGATAATACTGTGTGCATTGGACACTATAGGGGTTAATACTGTGTGTGCATTGGACACTATAGGGGTTAATACTGTGTGTGCATTGGACACTATAGGGGTTAATACTGTGTGTGCATTGGACACTATAGGGGTTAATACTGTGTGTGCAGGGGACACTATAGGGGTTAATACCGTGTGTGCAGGGGACACTATAGGGGTTAATACTGTGTGCATTGGACACTATAGGGGTTAATACTGTGTGCAGGGGACACTATTGGGGATAATACTGTGTGCAGGGCTTACTAAGGGACATAATAGAGTGCGGAGGAGGGGGTCAGTCGAGGTCTTCGGCATCGGTTTGGGGAGGGGGGGCCCCATGTCAAAAGTTCGCCACGGGGCCCCGCCATTCCTAGTTACGCCACTGTATATATATATATATATATATATATATATATATATACTTCTAGTTCATAAGTACAGAAAATGCACCAGCAACCTGTATAGGGAGCTAAGACGTACATAGAGATTAGGTATATGACGCTTAAACTGCATTACTGCTATGGTCATTATAGGTGCATATACTGTACATGAGAGGTCCGTAGTGCCCTATATGATCAAATTGTGAGAGTCCACCAGACCTGACAAGGCGACATCATTCAGATGGGACTCTACACTATACAGACATTCCTCTCTTGGGTCTTGGTCTATGCTTACAAATTGAACTCAGGGAAAGTAGGATCCTGATATAATGTATTCTAAATAAAATAGCAGCTCCATAGTGAAATAAATGTGCACTGGTACACTCTGCTATGGCCGCAAATAAGAATATTTCTCCATGTCTGTGTTCTTTCCATAGTGACTTCTTGTTCAGACCCTGGGGATGTAACTCACAGTCGCAGGATTCTTTCAAATGCAAAGTTCCCGGTGGGCAGCACAGTGCGCTACGTGTGCGACAAAGGCTATATTCTGACGGGAAGCACTACTGTAACCTGCTATAACCGCCAGGCTGGAGTACCCAAATGGAGTGACCGTGCACCAAAGTGTGTCCGTAAGTCTCACAGCATATACCACTAGACTCCTACTAGTCTTGACAGATCATTTATATTTGCTCATATTGTCTTATTTCAGCACTAATCCAGGATTCTCCAAAAATCACAGGATAGGGGATGATGGGTGTAGGGCCCAGCACTGGGATCCTCATTGATTTCTGCCACTCCATCCTATAGCTAATGGAATCAGATAAGCACAGTTTGTGGTAGTGCAGTGAGGAGGAATAGGGGACTGAAGACCCCATTCTAGGGATTTGTGGGGGTCCTAGCAATACATCATGTATTAGAACATTCCATGATTTCTTTTCTCATGCATCTTCTAGACATAGCCCCTGCCCTTCCCATACATATGCACTATAAATTTGGCCAAGAGTGCATGTATTCTAAATAGGAAGAATGGAATAACATCTGCCATCATATCTAGATGATCACTTGGTCACACCGAAATTAGCAAATTCAGCCAATACACATCAATGGTGTACGGCCAGGTTTAATAGCAGGATATTTCACTTTATAAATTGACTATTTTCTTATCTTTGTCTTCAGCTGAAAAATATGAGCCATGTGTAAACCCAGGGACCCTAGCAAACGGCCGCCAGGAACCAGAGAGAAGAGCGTACCAACCAGGGGATGCTGTGAGATTCTCCTGCAATTCTGGATACATGTTGATGGGAGAACACAGTATAAAGTGTATTCCTGGACACCCATCCCAATGGAGCAGCTCCCCACCAATCTGCAAAGGTAACAATAGATAGTGGAGATACCAAATTTATGAAATAAAACATATGGTACCCAAGTCATATGTGCACAGGGGTCTTCTTTTGGTGAAATGACCATTTCACATGAACTCTGCTCAAGGCTTCTGAAAACTGATCCTTCAGAAAGATGACTACATATCAACAACTATAGGATTCTCTGATTTGGTACCATGGACACCGCTATCATGCTTTGTGGCTTATATATGACAATAGTTGCATATGCTATTAGAGATTAGTTCATAAGTCCACAACCATTAGGACTCATTGGGTGAATCATTTTACCATCATGCTTTGGATTTGGCCATATTTCTGCATTGTGCCTTATGAATCCTCCGATTTTCCCTATAGTTGCCCTTTAAGAACTGACCTACTATTATAATAGTTACTGATATTCTCCTTCCTACACTTACATATTTCATTCTTTTACCCTTGAACAGCTTCTTATAAAGAATTCTACAGTAACCAGGGGGTGGAAGGTGAGTGAAATATATAACATTATTCAAGGCCTTATACCTGGCTATATACAGTATATAACAGATGCACAGACAATTATAGGAAGACTCATTTATCGGAGAGAAAAATAAGATTCTGTTCACACTATCAAATTCAATGTAGGTACCAGGAATGCCCAGGGTGCACAAACAGAATATAACCGTAGGCCTCTGTACACTCAGCTTATGCCACAAAATAGTCACTGTCCCAGTATACGTCAGAATATCTTTCGTTCACAACACTAGAAAGAATAGTCTACTGTGCTTTACTATATAGAGGGGCTAAGTAAAAAATAAAAACACTTCTGTGTGATGTACATAATTTTTTTACAATGGGATTGATGGCCTATCTATACTACTGTATGCCTATGTACTGGAATATGTAGATTCTTAATGTTCATGCGACTCCCTGCTGTCTTCTTATGGCTGATGCTGAAGCCCAAACACGTCAGCCAGAAGCACCGAAGACCACAGGGAGTTGATCGGGAGCGTAAGCAACACAGTTTTTTGTTTCCGCACCTTCCCTGGGCCTTCACTTATTATACTCTGGTCTGAATAGACTGCACAGTATAATAATAGCAGCTTTGGTTTGGTCCAGGCAAACCTCACAAGACGAATCTCACCCAACACTTAATCACTAGAGATGAGTGAGTACTGTTCGGATCAGCCGATCTGAACAGCACGCACGCATTGAAATGAATGGAAGCACCTGGTACTTCCGCTTTGACGCCGGCCGCTTAACCCCCCGCGTGCTGGCTACGTCCATTGATTTCAATGCGTGCGTGCTGTTCGGATCGGCTGATCCGAACAGTACTCGCTCATCTCTATTAATCACACTTAATTTTGGATACAGACGGTGGCGACTTTAAATGGAGACCAATGTATCATTTCTAACGGTGCATCAGTACTGATAAATCCCCCCACCATGTCTTATTTTTGTACCAATTTACTACATTGGTTCAAATCACTGTATGAAGACAGATGAAGGACATGGCGACTCATCAGGGTTCTGCAGATAGTGGATTTTTATTATCTACTGTTTATTTTGCTCATTTTTGTTGTCAATGTAAGCTGTCACGTAACTTATGCATAATATTTTTCAAGGGAAATGACTTTGCTTAATAAATACAGGTTAAACACACTGACAGTCTTTCTTCTCTTTCCGTCCAGCTGTGGAGAAGGCTGCAGCTTCAGGCATCCCAGTCGAAGGCACGCACATCCTGCTGGCAGTCTTTGTTCCTGTAATTATGGTGGCACTTGTGATCGCCGCCATCTACCTATACTTCTCCAAGTAAGGGAATACAAACAGCACAGATTTCCAGGGCAACAAGCTGAATGTTACATATACCTGAGCCGCTCCTCTGATTGTTCCTTTGATTCTCTATGTACAGGCTACAAGGGAAAGCTCTTCTACGTCTGCCCCTCTCTGCATCGCCTCCCTATGATCAAGTCACTGTGGAGTCTGCTTTCGACAATCCCACATTTGAGACAACAGTGAGTAGTACAAGCCATAGTTAAAGAAGCGAATAATTATCAGCCTGGACTTACTTGTACACTTTCTCTATCTGGATTTGTGGGCAGAAAGTCTGCAGTGTATTACCATAGCAGCAAAGCATATGAGATGTTACTAAATGACTTCCACAAGATATAGCAGAAAAATCCTATTCAGATGAATGAATTGATCTTCAGTAGCAGAAATTCCTTCATGTGAATTTACCTTTAAAGCAGACCTCCAGTTATAACTTTGCATAAATGAGTACAGGTGAATATAAGAAACATTGTAATATATCTTACTAAGGAAATATTATTAGGATGTTCTCCTCCTCTTTGCCTTCACTCAGTCTGATTGTTTACATAGGATCCACATCCAGCTCACCCAACTTAGAACTCTATGGAGAGGAGAGGGGGAGAATAGACTGTTAATTGATTCATTGCCTCATTCTGTGTAGTGATACAGCTACCCGCCTTACAGAATATCAGTGTAGCAGCTGCAGTCATGTGTACTGTATGTCTTTTCTAGCAGCCTCTTCATCTCCTCTCCCCTCTCCACACATTTATATATAGAGAGAGAGAGCAAAGGAAATATATTTCTTAAAAAAGTTCTTACATTCACCTGTACTACTGTACTCATGTATGAAATGTTGTTTTATAATCGGAGGTACACTGCCTATACACATTAGATGTATTTCAATAGACAGTTATTCCTCTGGATTCCACCTTGGCCAAGGATGCATGTGTTGTCGCAGTTTATATGTCACAATGTGACTGACCCAGCACTGGGAATTTTGGACATGCTTGACTTACATATGTTCTCAGTAGGGTGAAGGGAATACATTGATGTCAGGCTTTTTTGGCCATGGCCTATCTCCCTTGGAAACAAATGATTGCCATGTTTTCCAAACCCTTCTCCCCCACTGCTATCAATAGGAGTTTCAGAACACCCCCATACACATTATATACATAGCTCATTCTGTCACAGTTGATGGATTCAGACAACATTAATGTGGGGAAACTAATGGGGCAATTGTGTGCGGGTTACTGACAGGCTATGATCTTATGTGGTAGACTCTACATTATACTGTGTCAGGGCCAGTAAGTGGGAATTATATTTCTCAAGGCCAATATATGGGCATCATACTATGTGGGGGTAACTAAGGGGTCATTATAGTGTGGGGGGGACATTATGCTATGTGAGGGCACAAAGGAAGCTATGTGGTGGGCATTATATATTGTAGGGGGCATTATATATTGTAGGGGGCATTAATGTGGCTTCATACTGTGTGGAGATAACTAAGGGAGAATAATACTGTGTGAGGCCACCAAAGTAGCATTATACTACTAGGGGCAATAATGGGGAATCATACTGTGTGGGTTAACTAAAGGGTGAACCTTCTGTTCCATCAAAGATTGTGATCATAGACCAGAAATGGGGCGGAGAGCTTACACACAGAGTTTACACAGTAGAGAAGCCATATTCATGTTCACTATGTGGGAAATGCTTTGCAGATCATGCAAGTCTTAATACATATGTGTGAAACTAGTAATGGGCAAACCTCTCAAGATTCATTTTGTGAACATTTGCAAAGTTTACCCACAGGTATTACCCCATCAGTTGCCCCCCAGCAATATAATGCCCCCTTTAGTCATTGCTAGTTAAGATGACACTGGCCAGAACAGACCGATGTCTCACAAATCACTAGGATATCTGCCTGAATATGACCGACTTGTAGTTACTGAATTTACGTTTTAACCAGACTGTGACTGTTCTCTTTTCACTACAATGATGGTGACTGTCCATAAATATTCACATTGCAGGACACAAGAGAATATGAAGTATCCATATAGACAAGCAGCATCAGTCCCGGTGGGAGAGCCCTAGAAGAAAACAACAACTGTCCAGTGTGAGAACGTTCCTAAATTTTTGCTTCTTCAGTGGATGAACTGAGTATTTTACCCAAAATAGGAGCGATTTACTGCGGGTGCAATTTCAGCTTCCACAGCAACTAACTTGACATTTCTAAATCCTGTCCTTCTGTCTGGTTCCTGCTATCGTTCTCATTGCCCTTGCCATATGATTCTCACCTAGATCCAAACACCGAATCCTTTCTGTATAGGTGAAGAGAAGAATCATCTACTTGGTGTGATCTGGAGATCAGGGTAGAGAAGACTTCTAGAAGACACAAAACGATCTGCTTGATACAATTGCATGAATAATACTCATACACACAGAACAATGCCACAAATATAATAAAACAGGAACACGCAGATACAATGGGGACAGATAGAAGAGGTACAGGGACTTTACTGTGTGATGGTCTATATAGCATCAGAGATCCATGTTTAGGAATAGACTCACCCTTTGGTCCCTGAGCCCATGACAGTGCGTTTAGTTACATATGTAAATATGAATTTATATATTTCTTTATACAAGGTTCATTGGGGAATTTCATAGAAAAAAGTTCATTTTCACCAAGTTTCAGTGACCACAGCCAATCTTCCATTCGATCCTATTGACCGTGTGATCGCCAAAGCATAGATAGGGTTATCGCTCCTTGTACAGTGAAACTATTGGTGCCCATTTTATGCACTAGAAATACTGAAACAATAGTGTTCTGCTTGTGTTCTTTTCCCGGTGAAGAGAGATAGGAACATTTGTAATAAATTTCTTGCAGAGGACAAGCAGAAGTAGATCGTCCATTTTGATTAGAAAAAAATAACTTTATGTGCTTTTAGATATTTTGAGCCCTGGTTGCTTGTGCAGTTGTTTTTTACAACCACATATGATGGATGGTGGCCACCACCTTACTTACCTTTCTGTTATAGAGATACTATACTTAGAAGTTAGGGGTATTCCAGTTAGAGCAAAGGATAGCAGGTAACTTGCTGATCAGTGGGTGTCCCCACTACCGATCTCGAGAACTGAGCCGTTTTGTATTCCAGATTGTATGGAGACTGTTAGGGACAGCAGAGTAAGCACTGGGCTATCTCCAGCAGTCCCATATCAAATGAATTCAGTGTAAGACCAGGTGCTCCATTCAAAACTGGGGTGCAAAAAACCCAGTTCTCAAGATCAGAAGGAATCCCAGCAATGGGACACCCACCGATAAGAACATTACCCCCTATTCTTTGGAATAAGGGTAATTTGATATAGCTGAAATACCCCTTTTAAAGGAGTTATTCCACAATAACAACCTATACACAGTCCCATATATTTTACATCGAGTGGAAACACACATATATGACCACTGCTCCATTCAAACAGGGGACATGGGGCCTCAGTTCTCATGAATGATAGAGGTCCCAGCTACCATTACTACACAGAAGATCTATTCTTCAATAGAGCAGTTGGGTTATATGAAGAGAGTAGTACTGTAGTAGTAAGCAGTATGGCCTATGTTTATGAAGACTGGTATTTCATACATCAGTCTCAAAACTTCATTGGAGTGTATTGCACCAATAGACGCATAGTTCTTCATTATTTTGGCACATTCTTAGTTGCAGAAATTACCATTATTAGTCAAGAAGTTACATTAGTCTTTCTCTTATTTCTAAGATACTGACCTGACTCCTTCATAGGACCCACCGTCTGTCAGCCGAGTCACCTACTGGCTGTTCTCTTATTGGATGTGTGCATGGTGCCCTAGTACCCCACAGTGACCTCCTCCTTCTTGGAGACCTGACAGATATTCACTATTCATTTGGGCCCCCGTCTGTCTGTCATTGCAGCTGTCTCCTCTGCTGCAGCCTTAATACCACTTTGGCCACGTGTCTCAGTCCCACCGCCAGGCACAAATGTTTCTCTATTTTTCTCTTGCCATTGCAGGGTTGTTTTCTGATGCCCTCTGATGGTCAGAGCAGAGTCCGGGTGGGCAGGGGGATGGGAGCATGACAGGCGGCTGCACCACACTGGAAATCTTTGAAATATTATTTTGGCATATGTACAAGTATATTCTATCCTAGTAGGAACAATGTCCATACAATATAATGGAAACTGAACAGTATCGCCCAATGGACAAATCCATCCTCTCCCATAATGCACTGCAGCAATTTGCATTGCATTAGACATCAGTGAAAGTGACCTCCAGTGAAGAAAGAATATGTGACAATTATTGTAAACGATTAGGAGTAGTGACCTGGCGCAGTATATAGTAGTAAGTTGTGTCCCAGACTTCTGCTTTCAGTTTATGGGATAGAAAGTGGCTGACTGACAGCTGCCATTGTCAGCCATGTGGAGCAGCAGTTTATGGCAGCCTGTCACATTGAGAAAGCCATTTCACCCAATCCTTCTCACTGTATATGATACTTGCTTGACCTCTATGGACATGACATACAGGCCAGAACTTTTACAAAATGGCACACAGACAAAAGAGGGGGCTCATAGTAAGGATCCTGACACCTCCATCATGGTATCAACATTTGTTTCCCTCTTCCGTCCTTTCACGACCCTTAAGCCAATTTCCAATCCTTGTGTTTGTTAAAGAGGACCTTTCACCACTGTTGGGCACATGCAGTGTTATATACTGCCAGAAAGCCGACAGTGCGCTGATTTCAGCGCACTGTCGGCTTTCCCGATCTGTGCCCGGTGTAAAGAGCTTACGGTGCCGGTACCGTAGTGCTCTATGGTCAGAAGGGCGTTTCTGACCATTAGCCAGAGACGTCCTTCTGCCTCGCGGCGCCTATCGCGCTGTGCTGTGGAGCGGGGAGGAACGCCCCCTCCCTCTCCTGATAATACTCGTCTATGGACGAGCACTGTGAGCAGAGGGAGGGGGCGTTCCTCCCCGCTCCACAGCACAGCGTGATAGGCGCCGCGAGGCAGAAGGACGTCTCTGGCTAATGGTCAGAAACGCCCTTCTGACCATAGAGCACTACGGTACCGGGACCGTAAGCTCTTTACACCGGGCACGGATCGGGAAAGCCGACAGTGCGCTGAAATCAGCGCACTGTCGGCTTTCTGGCAGTATATAACACTGCATGTGCCCAAAAGTGGTGAAAGGTCCTCTTTAATAATGCCGCTCCCCTGTAAAGGCGAGACCAAGAAATGTTCTCAGTGGCATAAAATAAGTAAACCCAGCTAGATCCATAGGACATAGCAATATAGAAAAAAAAAGATGAACCCTGGGATTGTCAATAAATAAATGTAGACATTGTATTATTTGCTTCAAAGAAGCAATCCAGAATAAAGACGTCTTTCTATTACTGTACCTCCTCACGTGAATGTCTATCCCTTCTGCCCTTCTTATTGTACTTCCTTCTCTGAAGTTCAGCCTCATGTCTGCTTCTGATCGCCATCTTGAATTTTAGATTTCACCATTTTCCCTTCCTTTATGCTATTAATCCCATGATGCTTTAGTAAAGTATCACATGAGCAGCTAGAGACAGAACCATCTCTGCCTGCTGGGAGAACTGTATAATTTTCTAATTCCCTATAGTATATATACTCCTAAATAAGCCAAGAAATTGTAAGTGTATAGGGGAGGATGACGGGGTGATCTTTTTTATTATGACTTATCAACTGATACAGAAACTTCTGGTGCCTGTAAGTGTAACACATAGATCCCCATAGACACAAATAGAAAAAGCTTGTACAATGCAAGTATGTAACATCTACAGTATGACATGCAATGATTAGAAACACCAAAAATAACAGGTGTGGGATCACCTGGAAAACTTTCATTCTAGGTGGAGTATCCCTTTAAGCTGCCAGGAACATGTCTGTGAGCTAACTATTAACTGGTTCCAGTAGTAACAAGATGATATCTAGGCTAAAAGACACATTATAACTCATAATGTAGATTACAAAGCAAATAATACAAAGTTTATACAATATAAAAATGATGTTAAAGGTGACACTCTGCTTCAGAGGAGTTCTACGTGATAGTAAATGGACAGACAAAGCAGTGCAATCTTTCAAGCATTGAGACGTTCCTAAGGGCACAGCTGGACCGTGCTGCATCCATACACACATACTGTACACTAGAATCACTGCAAACATAAGACTGCAAACACTGGATCAGAGCTGGGATGAGGGTGCGCATTATAATCAGGGAGAAGTCTGAATTGGTGTAAAAAAGAAAAAAAAAAGGGTAAAGAGTGAAAGTGGTTGTAGAAATAAAGTATTTTCACTCGAAGCTTCTAAGCAAATGCATCTGAAGAATAATAACAAAATATGTATATTAAAAACCTAAGCAACAATTACAATAGTGCTCTTACCTCTGCCTACAAAGCCCACTACCCTGTGACAGGCAGAATACAGTAACCCTTTCAACTACATTTTTCTCTCTCTTATTTGATGGTATACTGCTACTCTTTTTTATTATTTGAGGGTTAAAGGGGTTGTCCAGGATTTGGAACAACCTGTGTGTTGGCCAGGGAAAATGTAAAAGACAAGAGAAAAGCATACTCCCGTCCCCAGCATTCCATTGTCCGCCTTTGGTCCCCTTTCCATCATATGCCAGTACTGAAAGTCTTGAGTCTCACGTGACCACTGAGAGGACCAGAAGGGCCACTCAGATATGTCGCTGGTTCCTTAGCATGGACCACTAAGGCCATGGATTGACCTGTTGGATTTTATCGGATCCTCGCATCACAGTAATTTGGAACTTGCAACACAAATGTATTAAATTTTATTACTTGCAAGGAAAGCCCTAGCCCTAGCTTATACAAAGGTATAACTAGAACATTGAGTTCAAGGGTGGACATTCATGTTAAAGGGGTGTCCAAGAATAGAAAAACATGGCTATCTTCAATAAAACACATGGTGGCTCAGTGGTTAGCATTCGCTCTTTGCTAGTGCTGGAGTCCTGGGTTTGAATTCTGACAAGGACAACATCTGCAAATCGTTTTTTTTAATTCTCACCATGTTTGCTTGGGTTTCCTCCTGATAATCTGGACTTTTGTTTGTGAGCCCTGTATGGGACAGTGACTGACAATATCTGTAAAGTGCTATAGAATATGATGGCGCTATATGTGGGAGAGTTCACATAGAGTAACGTGCCGCGTGATGTGGCACATATACGCCGTGTGAGATTTTGCGGGCCGTATACGCTCCCATTGAGTTATTTTGCGGCCGCAAAATAGCGCCGCGTATACGATCCCGGCTCCCATTGAAATCAATGGGAGCATATACAGCCCGCAAAGTCTCACACGGCGTATACGTGCCACATCACGCGGCACGTTACTCCGTGTGTAGCTCAGGTCTAACAGTACCAGGCCCCAGGCATGACACGGAAAAGGAACCTGCAGCGGATAATGGGACAGACACCCCCCTCCCAGCTGCCCCTAGACCACCACTTTAATGATCTGACAGCATAGATGACTATGATATGACAGACACTATGATAAATCCAAGTGAATAGAGAAGGGGGAAGGATTTACAATATTTGGAATGCCGGACATCAAAAAGAGATGAAAGTAATGTAAGAAGGACCTGCAGGCCCCCTCCCTCTATAGACCCCAAAGCAATTTGTAGGTATGACACTGGTTTCCTATTACGGTCTTTTGGATCTTCTCCAGTGTTTTATTCAAAAACTGCATCACAACCTGTCACAAAAACTGCCTGTGTGTGTCCAGGAGCCAACGCAGTGCCGCACTATCCAGCATATGCTTTTATACAGTTCAATCTGAGCAGTAAACAGAGATGTCTGATAACATAGAATCCTTGGAACAAATGTGATGGAAATCTATCCTGAGAACTACACGTGTTCTTAATCCTACCGTATGCATTAGCCACATTTTTCTAGCCAGTAGGTCTTGGTTTTGATCCGCACGCAGCTCACTGACATATTTATGACAGCTTACATGAGATACGATTTGTTGCCATCTTGGTTTTTCTGAAGCACGGGAATGGCTGTGAATAAAAATGTTCAAAAGGGAAAGGTTGGCAGCACCGCCAGGAGATTATTATTTCTGGATCCAACAACAACCTGCGTTGCCTTTTACCTAAAATCATTACGAATGACCTCATCTGACACCGCAGAAAAGACATTTAAAGAGGCAGTAACACAAAGTGACTTATCCCCTATACATCATTCTGACAGCATTCATCGTTGTAAGATCTGCCACGTCTAGCCATACAAAAATAATCTAGAATATATTGCCATTTTCAGGCGCTGACATCTAGTGGCCAAATAGGCTACATTGTACTGGGGGAAGCATCTCATTTTACAGCCTACAGTTGGATGTTATAAGCGCACTAATCAGACTCATAAAGGGGTCCTCTGGCACTTTACAATTTTGCAGATTTACAATTTACATTTTTAGAACATCAGATCAGTGGGGTGACTGCATTGATCAGCTGACTGAGGGGCTGCGGCGATCATGACATGTCCTGCAGCCTATTAATTACAAGGAACAGCGCCATACATTCTATAGTGGCTGTGCCTGGTACTACATATAGCTTAGTCCCATTCCCTTGAATACTGCTGGCCTATATATATGTGCCCAAAAATTAAGACAGAGGGATCATCAAACTTTATCTACATGATATTTCATGCAGGCGAATACAAGCATGTCTTTATGTGCAGCAGATATACTCTATGGGTATACATCAGGCACACTGTAATATGGCAGGGTATCAACCAGATCCCATAACCCCAATGCTGTATTTATATAACACACCCTATACATACATGCTTCAGTTCAGTGCATATTCTCAATAGGAACAATGGATGTCCTATTCCTAAGTCTGGTAGCCATAGGGTAAGCAATGATGTATGCTGCCAATAGGGAAGCAGGTTAGTGAAGACAATCTTACTACATGTATAAATCTGATGTATATAATCTCAGTGTTTTAGGCTTTGTATATAGGAGTGTGGGTACATTTACACATATAGTGTTTGTCCTGCCATATTTATGGGCTGATTTATCCTTGTAGTAAGTGTGTCCTGTATGTGTATTATTATAGCGATAAGGAAAAATGACATAGACCTGAACCTCTCTATGCATCCTAGAAGATGACCGGCAGGCATTGTTCTTAGATAACCTCTCCCACCACTCCTGTTCAGCTAATAACCAGTGGAGTACAGAAAAGGTGTTGTACGTCATTGCATATAGAAAAGAAAAGCCTATGGACGCCCCCGTCATGGCAGAACTCCCAAGAGAGGTCATTGAAAATAATGAAATCCACTGGGACATTGATAGCAAGCGAAAAAGGATGGCTCATATAACGGATCGCTCATATACCGGATGGCTCATATAACGGATCGCTCATATAACCGCTGGTTTGCCCCCAAGAAACTACACACTGATAGAAGCACATTCAATGACAATTCATTCTCCGCAAGTAACGTAAGACAATTATACAATAACAAGACAACCCCTCTTGTATAAATGGATTTTGTGATGGTTCGCCATGGAATAAATTATTTTTGTTGATTATGCTTTGTCATGATTTATTTCACAAACCTGGTGCATGGATGGCACACATGGCTAGAAACCAAAGGAAATGTAACAAACCTTATAAAGACATTGCTATAGTTCCTTCACACAACCATAGTGGTTTTTAGTGTCCACAAATACTGATCCACAATCCGCAAAAAAACAGGTCCGCATGTCATCTGCAATCGCAGATCCGCAAAAAGACTTGTATGAACCCTTCACTGGTCTGTGCTGAAAATGCACCAAAAATAGTACATGCTTCATAATTTGCGGTGCTTGAATAGGGCACATATACAAATTGTGGCCGTATGGTTAGGCCCATAGAAATGAATACTGTCGGGTGCATTAAGCTTAAAAGTGATGAATCCGCGAAACTGTTGTCCAATGAGTCTGACAAAGTCTAAAGGGACACAAAAATATGGTTGTGATGCTGCAGCACATCTTGGTTAGATGTAGCAGAGCTGGGCAACAGGGAAACAAAGAGAGACTGCAGTTGTGCAGCAGAACTGAACCATTAGTAGCAGAAGAGAACCAGAGGATCAATGGAAGTGAACTAGCAGAAGCGAACCAGTAGTATAATAGAGAAAGTCTCTGGCTAGGCTTCCCTGGTTTAGAGATGTAGCAGAGTGGAGTCTGTAACAGCGAGTTAGTCCAGTGATGTAGCAGAGTGGAGTCTGGAATAAGAGATGGTTATGGTTATGCAGGTTAGGCAGGCAGCAGAATGCCAAGGGAATCCCAGGGACACTACCTATATAATCAGGTGCATCCCAACACCGGAGCGAGGGTTAAATAATCCAATATGTGACATCATCAGTGAGCACCAGATTCTCAGCGGAGCAACAGGAGGAAAACCAAGCAGAGGATGACAGGTGAGTGACGCTGAAAGATCTGTAGAATAGTGTGGATTGTGAATAAAAATCATTTAAAAGAAAAAAAAAGTTAAAATAGAATTTAATCAGATTTTAAAGGTCATTCACAGACATTCACTTTGATTTATAACATCTGATATACAGTAAAATACCATGTAAGAAGATAGATATATTACAATACTGGTGCTAAGTTTGGAAATCTTATCAAAGAAAATTGCCTCTTTCTTCACTATCAGGATCCACTCTTCCCCTGCTTCCTGCCCTGATCACTCTCAGTTCACTGCTAAATACGTCTTCAGGGAAACAAAGATGAAGCTCACTGAGGGATCAGGATACAGCTTCTGCCCATAAAAGTCTTCAAGCAGTTATCCAGTTTCTAACAAAAATAAAAATACATTTTTATGCAGATCCACAGGAGATTCCTCTTATTAGTCCATCTGGATATGTATGGTTAAACTAACAACTCAGCACTACCAGTCGCTTGTGACTAGCACATGTCTCTATATCAGTGGTTCTTAACCAGGGTTCGATCGAACTCTAGGCCATATGCACGGTTCATTTTGTGTACCAGTAAAAAACATATACCTATGTCTTAAATTTGGAACAAAATCATATTTGATTTATCACTAAAGAAGGGTTCGTTGAATGTGCATATGAAACTGGGGGGTTCGGTACCTCAAACAAGGTTAAAGGGGTATTCCCACGTCGCATACTCACCAGTCTTCACTGCTGTAAAATCTTCTTTCTTCCTGGTTTCTTGCGTCGTTTGGTGGGTGGGGTTTCACATGCAACCTGCTGTTTAGCTCCGCCCCAAAATTAGCGTGATCCTATGGGGTCGCTGAAGGGCCTGTGATGTCATCAAAGGGCCTCAATATTGTACTATGAAGTACAGGCAGGAGCAACTCCATTCTGTGTTACATACAGAGACTGCCTGTCTCTGCCATAATGAACACAATTGAATTAGCTAGCCTGATAACTGGGAGAACAGAAGACGAGTTCAGAGATGAAAGCAGCTCCTCTCCCCTATCTGAGTGCAGGACCTAGGTCACGTGGTGCAGACACAGGAATAGCTAGATACACAGGCTCGCTCCCTGCACTTAGCCCCTCCTCCCTCCCCCCCTGAGAGCAGCAGATACATCACTTGACTTTTGAGCAGCTAAGTCAGGGCTGTGTTAACAATGAATTGAATAAAGTAAGATAGTGGACAAACAAAGTAGTTTTGCTGAAGTAGTGTATTTAGGAAAAGTCTTACATCCAAATTAACAAGCAGTATAGATAGGATCCTTGTGATAGGACAACCCCTTTAAGAACCACTGCTCTATATACATTGATATTGATAGCACTGATTAGACCGTGACCGAATATATAAGGTAAAATAAATGGTAACGCCTACTTGTCAATATGGACGAATGGCAAAACACAACAATATATGTTATATAATTGTTCTTTCAGGAGAAACTCAACCACAGACTTGCCAGGAGAAGTGACGACTCCTTTGTGTAATTGACTATATCGATAATCTGGATACTTCTACGTCATACCCTGCAGATTTGCCAATAGGGATTTGTGTGCAGGAGATTCAGGAGATTTTACATTATTAGCAAAGTGAATGATAAATCTCATGTACACTCTACTAAAAAAAAATCTGTGTACATGTAAAATATGCAACTCAGCAATTGATGCATTGTCATGCAGAGTAAAATGTACCGCATCAATTATTCAATGAATTCTGCATCATTTGGTGCAAATTTTGTTGATGTGAATTGATTTTCCAAAATCTGCAGCATAACAGTCCTGTGTGATTATACTCTAAGGCTTCAATGTATATGACAGAGGATGTTGTGATGCTTCATTACGATACTATAGAGCAAGTGCTATAAGATATTGTAACAGAATGGAGCATTGGAATACCCTGGGGCTGCACACTCGGCCATGTGCATGAAGCCTTATACTGCCAACACCATTAACGTCACCGCTGTGGCCAGGACATCATCTCTGCATTGAAATAGGGGCATCAAGGGATCTGTAGCCTGTAGGATGACTATAGCTTCCCTTAATATTCTATAGAATAGCATTTTACATGGCTAGACAATTCCTTTAACCAACCTCCTTAGTATGCAATATCCACTATTAGCCATTAGATGTCACTTTCCAGTTATATGATTTCTCTTCTACCAGTACATTAACCTTTTATTTCATGCAAATATTTTTTACAGCATTGGGAATATGCAGGATTTTCACCTATTAAGTCTTACATGAGTATTTCTTATTATATTCTAATCCGTTACCGGAGAAGAATGGATATTGTATGGCGCTTGCTGAAAGGTTACTCCATAACTTGGATAGAACTCTAGCAAAATCTCTTAGGAAATATTGGCATTTCTCATCACACCTATAAATATTACGCAGTCACATCTGTTCAGAGCAGATCTGTTCCCGGGAAAATTCCTAATGAATTACAAGGCTTAGAGGGCCAGGAGAGGTGGCAGGAGGGGCATTTGTATCCGGTGACTCCTTGGGTAGCTTTCTGCCGAGCGGAGTGTGATTATGACTACTATGTGCCCCGTCTATCCCCAGATAGTCCTAGAAATTTATAACCGGAGATTCTCCTTCCATGGAAATCAGATTTCTCCTGGCACAAAAAGCTGGTGGGGAGATGATTTAATATTATTTCACGGAGCTGAATGTCACAGCGAATTAAGTGGTAGGCTTTATGACAAAAAACATCTTGTCATATGAGAGCACTGGAGAGTTAATCTAGCATGGGCCCTGCACAGTGTGTGCCAGTCAGACACATCATTGTACTATGCCAGATCAGCCCCTGGGTACACACAAGTCTCCCCTGTCATAAAGATATCACTCACTTCCATATCTGTAATATTAGACAGCGGTTACACTAACAGCAATGGTGCAGAAGAGAGCTATAGCTATATCACTATACTGTAGCTAACCTATGTCACTATGTCTAATGTATGTCACTGTATCTAAGCTATGTCACTATATCTGACCTATGTCACTGTATCTAAGCTATAATCAAGAAGACCTCACCACGAAACAAAGATTCTTTAGTTTGAATGCTTATTTATTTTTCAAAGGATTCGATAATGCTTGGTGAAAAACTATAAACGTTTTCGGCCTATTTGGCCTTCATCAGACTCTACAAAAGTGAAAAAAAATAAAATAAAATGAAACAGTGGAACAAAAGTGAGCTATACACCATTGCATTATGTACAACAATATCATCTAGTGCTAAACAAAGTAGTGTACAAAATATACAAAATATACATCACAATTGCGCTATATCACATAGAGGAAAAACATGATCAGGCCTGATAACACAGGGAGACATATTTCAGCCTGTTGATGGATATAGATGTACATGAAAAAGTAAATCGCCTTGCAGCCGTATGGGTCCTTGGTCACACGAGGTTAAGATATAGATGAGGATAGAGAAAATGTCCCAATTGTACCAAGAGAAAAAAGGTATAACAAAATCCTGATCGTATATACTCCTATGGAGATAAAGAAACAAATTGAGGTGAAGAATGACTAGTAGCACGTACCAATTCAAACTGATGGAGAAGTAGAAGGTGAGTAGAAACAATAAGGTGTTTCAAAGGACCTATAGAAGAATATATATTGTCAAATCAGATAGTACTATGGTGAAATATAAATGATACATGTGTAGAGTGAGGTAATGCCTTACCCTCTGTGGGTTGAGGTAGAGAGTATTGCAGCGCAGTAAAATGCCGTTTTAGGTGATACTATAAAGAGATGTATATACATTAATACTGGTATATAATATTTTGAAAAAGAAAGGACCAAATAGGGTTAGCTTACCCTAAAGTGGGGGCTGTAATGCTGAATCCGTAGGGCAAATATTAAATGCTGTAGTGGTTGGAGATAAGCTGTCAATACAATATGGGTAGTGTTAAATATCAGATCCTTTGTAGCTGATGTCAAATGTCACATGCTATATGCTGTATCTAAGCTATGTCACTATGTCTAACCTAGATCACTGTATCTAAGCTATGTCACTGTAGCTAAGCTATGTCACTATGTCTAACCTGTGATCAAATGTCTAACGTGATCAAAAGTATCCGGACACCTGGCTGAAAATGACTTAAAAGTTTGTGGCGCCCTCTATCGGTAATGCTGGAATTGAATATGGTGTTGGCCCACCCTTAGCCTTGATGACGGCTTCCAGTCTCGCAGGCAGACGTTCAATCAGGTGCTGGAAGGTTTCTTGGGGAATGGCAGCCCATTCTTCACAGAGTGCTGCACTGAAGAGAGGTATCGATGTAGGTCAGTGAGTCCTGGCACGAAGTTGGCGTTCCAAAACATCCTAAAGGTGTTCTGTAGGATTCAAGTCAGGACTCTGTGCAGGCCAGTCCATTACAGAGATGTTATTGTCATGTAACCACTCCGCCACAGGCCGTGCAGTATGAACAGGTGCTCGATCGTGATGAAAGATGCAATCGCCATCCCCGAATTGCTCTTCAACAGTGGGAAGCAAGAAGGTGTTTAAAACATCAATGTAGGCCTGTGCAGTGATAGTGCCATGCAAAACAACAAGGGGTGCAAGCCTCCTCCATGAAAAACACGACCACACCATAATACCACCGCCTCCGAATTTTACTGTTGGCACTACACACGCTGGCAGATGACGTTCACCGGGCATTCGCCATACCCACACCCTGCCATCTGATCGCCACATTGTGTACCGTGATTCGTCACTCCACACATTTTTCCACTGTTCAATTGTCCAATGTTTACGCTCCTTACACCAAGTGCGGCGTCGTTTGACATTGACCTGTGTGATGTGTGGCACCCAATCACCTGACCACGTTCGAAGTCCGTGAGTTCTGCGGAGCGCCCCATTCTGCTCTATCACGATGTCTAATGTCTACTGAGGTCGCTGATATGGAGTACCTGGCAGTAGGTGGCAGCACAATGCACCTAATATGAAAAACGTATGTTTTGGGGGTGTCAGGATACTTTTGATCACATAGTGTATGTCACTATATCTCAGCTATATTACTGTATGTAAATTATGTCACTATAGCTAAACAATATGGAAAATCTTAAAGGGTAACATATAGGATTTTTTAATTCTGCAGGACGCCATCTAGAGTATTGACTACTGCATTCTTCACTTCAACCACAAAGCCTAAAATAGACTGACACTTGTCAATTTAGCTGGGGTTTTCTTTGCAGCAGATTACTATAGAAGATAAGACCTCTTTTATAATGAGTCGATTTCAGACTACTGCTGCCTATGATCATGAGATTGCTGGAGAGGAACCAGTGATGTCACTCACACATGTCCCCGGTTCCTTACCAACAATCTGCGAGGCCACAGGTTGGTCTCAGTGGAGCAAAGGACTTCTGGTGATGAGGATACAGCACAAGACCAAATGGACACCGGCAGCGGACAATGGAGCACAAGGGACAGGTGAGTATGCTTGGTTTAAACTACTACATGGACAATTTCTGCACAATCCCTTTAACAGATTAGAGGAAAGTAGGGGTAATATTAGGAAACCAACATCAATGAGCTTTAAGTAAAAACTATTAACCATTTGTAACCTGAATTGTCTGAAATTCCAAACCAGTAAGAAGGTTTAATAGCAGAAGTCATTTCTTTCACTGCCATATATAGATAAATGGATAGATGTTTCGAAGCAAATAAAAGGCATCTCGTCTGCACCAGCCGGGGTTATGTGTGTTACCAAATCATGTACGATTGAAGCAAAATGACATTTAGAATAAAACACTAGAGCAGCCCATGAAACGTAAAGATTATTCTGACATGAAATGTCACTGAGCTAGACTTAGATTTACTTTCAGATGGGTTCTGCCAGGCACTAATAATGCTCCACACAAAGAAATGTGGGGGTAAAATAACATCATCCACATAGACCCTCCATCATTTACCCCAAAACGGCAGTCACACAGAAATAAAAGGACCCTGTAAATAAAAAAGAGGTGCGGTATACATCTCTCTTGGTTATACAGCTCTTTAAAAGGAGTCCATCATTAGAAAATGACATTTGAAGTTATGGCACATTGGAATAGCCTTTGAAAAGACTATTCTAACTCCTACCTCTCATTCTCTTGTGCTCCCCACCACTTCCATAAAAAAGCGTTTCTTCTGATATGCAAATTGTGCTCAAGGTGTTCCCCCTGTGCTCCGAGCACACCAGCGTCAACTGCTCGCCGCCCCTTAGTGCCTCCAGTTCACTCCCTCCTGCATCTTCTCCTCATGTTCAACCTTGCGTAAGCATCCGAAGCTGCGCTATACGCGGTTGAAATCCTGCGATTGCGCAGTCGACTCTGCCACTTCGGGTTTGGGCAGAACCGACTGCGTATGCTCCATCGGGCATTTTGCGGTGGTCTGTTACATAATTTCAACTGCTCCATGCAGAGATTGACCTTAATCAGATATGAACCCAGGACCTGTGTGCTCCATGGTAAAGGGATGTTTACATGTAGGAATTTGACGCTAAATTTGTCATACAGAAAGTACCTCCTTCAGTCATTTGAAACAGATTTTTTCCTGCTTGTCAAAAACTCGTGCGGATTTTGATGCTGAATGTGAAACAGAATTTGGAGAAGTCTACCACTGTATTTTGCATTTTTTAGGCAGGGCCAAATTCTGCAAGCAGATTTTGACAAATTCCACATCCAATTCCACGCCAAATTCCGCGCCTACTGCAATGCCTCTGTGTTCTTCTCCCAACCGCCTCTTTGCTGCGTCATCAGCCAGCAGAGCTGACTACGCATATCAGTTCAGCCACTTTCCTGTGTCCGAATGGACGTTTGTGTAAGAGGCCAAAGGAAAATGGCCGAACGGACATGCGCAGTTGGCTCTGCCGGCTGATGATGCGGCAAAGAAGTGGTCGGAAAAAGAAAACAGAGGTGTTGCTGGAGAGTGTTCAGATAGCACAGGGAACGCCCCCTCTATGAAGACTTATTTGCATATGGAAGACAAAAGAAAATTCATAGAAACGCGACGCGGATCAGAATAATAAACGTAGGAGAAGAATAGCCTTTATACTGATTTGAAGGCAAAAGACAAAGATTGACACAGGATACTGAAAAAATAAGCGTCCTGCTCAATCTTTCCATGAAATCCACAGCTGATTCTGCAGCAGAACCCATGGGATAAGCCTCAACCTGATTAGCCCTTTGTGTCTGGGGCTAGTTAGGGTAAGTTCACATGGGGGTTTTTTGGATCGGAACCTGAGGCGGAGGCCGCCTCAGGTTTCGATCCAAAAACCAGGTAGCCACAACTGAAAGCCGGCATCTACACGCGCACTCTGCTCCGGATTAGGCCCAATGAATGGTCCTAGTCAGGAGGAGGGAGTGTCTTCAGGCCGAATCGCGAGGCAACACGGCCTGAGGAATGAGCATCTTGCTTCTTTTTTCTGGGAGCCGGAAGAAACAGCTCCTGGAAAAAGACCTGAGCGGCTCCCATTGATTTAAATGGGAGCCATCTTTTTGGTCAGGGTTTTGAGGCCGTAAACTCTGTGTGAACTTACCCTTACCCTTGCTCACCAATCCCATGCAAAGCGTATATTCAGACTTCACATGTACATATTAGATGTTGTCTTCTAGTTATAAAATAGTTCACAAACTCAGGTTATAAGATAATTATCTTTCATCCTTCTCTCTCCATGCTGTACTCTTATATGGAAGGAAAGAAGAACATTGATTTCAGTGAAAAAAGATATAAGGGAAATGTTAATACATGTTAAAAAGGGTTGTCTGTTTTTTAATACCGTCATCTATCAGCCAGTGTAGAGAGCTGCCCTGGGGACCTGACACATCTGTGCGCTATACACATAGCCTAATGATTTCAATGGGAAATATGTTATGCTTCCATTCCCCTGCAGAGGAAGCGAACACATGGTGCTGGGTTCCCCCATACTGGGACACTCTGCGATAAGTTTATTGTCAGGGGACACATCAAAAAAACAGAGGACAGCTACTTTAACCCTACAGAGGTTGTCCTGAGTTTTTAAAAATGGACTGAAGGAAGGAATCTGGATAAAATAAAGATAAAAAGGCTACTTGTCATTTATAATGTGACCAGGTCCATTTTAACACATTGATGGGCCCAGTGCAAAGGTTTCATATGTGCTCCCCCATCACCACCCACTATTATGCCAATCTGAAAGCTTGAAAGCTGCCAAAAACTTGGATTTTATATGGTGACATTCAAAGGGTGAAAATGTGTTATCTGACTGATGGAACTTTTCCTTCTGTAAGAAATGTTTTATACCTTCATCTCTAGTAATAATCATTATTACACAGGACAGGGACAGTGACAAAAATGTAAAGGTATTGCGAAAAATTCCTGGTTATGTTATGTGCAGAGGGGTATTACATAAAAAATACCCCTGTAATTAGGCTCAGAGGGGTATTACATTATACCTCTATGTGACAATCAGAGAGCAAAAGTAGATTGTGTGCCCTAATTGACAGGTGGTTGAAGTCCTTGCTAGCAACCCTCCCCCCCACCCGGGGTCATATACAGGTTATGCACAGACAATGATGATTTCTCATTGTCTCTGCAGGCTGCAGCTCTGCTCCTTTCCCCCCTTCTGCCTTCAGCAGCTCTAAGATGTTGCTTGAGGCGGGAGTGGGGGGACACTTTAGAGCCCCATATCTCAGGATCCCTTAGGGCTATGAAGATGACCTTGATTAATTTTAAAGATGAGAATCAAGATCATGATAGTCCTTACAGATTCAGAGCGATTCGCTATTGAAAACACTGTCAGGAATTGAGATCTGCATTGGGATCTCAATGCCAAACATCATTTTCATCAGCAAACCGCTCTAGATCTGTAAGGACTATTATGTTGATCTCGATTCTCATCTTTAAAATGAATCCAAGGTCATCTTCATAGCCCTACAGCTGATCCCACAACTTTAACTTTAAAAAACAAAAAACCCCACTAATACTCACTTCTCCAATGACTGGGCTGGACCAAATTCCCTTAAAAAGGAGTAGTATTGAAAATCCAATAAAACGTTATTTATAAACAACAACAAAAAAGCAGTAGTGTACCTACTACGCAGTGGAATATCCCTGAAAAGGAGAAAACAGATAGGGAAGTTGCAAAACATATATAAAACAATGTAGAACTCATAGATTATAAATTCTTGCGAGCAGGGCCCTCAATCCCATTGTGTGAAATGACTTTCTTTGTAATGTATCTTTCTGTCTGTATTTGAACGCTACAAATTGTACAGCGCTGCAGAATATGTTGGCACTATATAAATAAAATGTATTATTATTATTATTAGAACAGACAAAAATGGTGCAAATTTTAACAAAATTATAAGCAGACGCTAGAAAGTGTCATGCACAGATTGTTCCCAATACTTACTGGGCATCATAAGGTTCACTTGGACAATTGTATTGCCCAGCATACAGATGCCCTTGATTTATGGTATTACTGTGAAATGCAATGGGAGAAATTCACCAAGGCCGGAGTAGGTGCAAATCTACAGAAGTCCCAGGCTCAGTGGCCCCACCCAACCCACTTTTCGAAAAGTGGCATTAAATAGCGACAAATCACCAATTCACTACTGTTTTAATAGGAGTTATGATGAATCCCCACATAGTATTTAAAGTGCTAAAAAAAAATTGGATAAGGTATGAAGGTGTGAAATAGGATTCTGGCGGCCATTCTGCAGGAAGTTTGTCATGTGCAGCATCATCTTGGTTCTGTAAGATGCTGGCAGGAATGCAGGGTCACAGATATGGTAAGTTGGCACCAGATCCTCTACTGGGGTTGTCTCTATTATGTGAAGACAAAAGTATACTAAGACACATCAGACTAGACTGGTTCAGCAAAATACAGACAGCTATGGAAGGTGCTAGGTGTACGGAATCACTGGCAGAATGGCAGGTAGAGAGAGTGAGCAGTGCAGCAGTAGTCGAGTGCCGCTTTACTGCATGTCCTATACATCTGGCTCAGGTGACTTCTCACCCTCCACCCAAGACTTAGAATTGTTATTGGCTGTGACCAACCTGTGACTGTGCCACATTTGTGAGTAACCAACAAGATCTGTGCCTCCTTGGAATCTTATTGTCTTGAAACAATCTTGTGTCAGGCATTTCATGTACCCCAAGGGTAATTTTTGTCATACATTTCTAGGGCATATTACAGAGAAACAGCTAAGTTATAAGAAAAGATGCTCCAGATTTTTTATTCATAAGAATGCAAGTATTCATTAAAACAGACAAATCAGGCGAGGTGACCAACCCTAGTCTAACCAGATGCTGCCACCCCTTGGCTATATGTCTTGGTGACTGGCATCTAGCTCTGCAAGGACTTAGCTGTACATCCTTGCAGAGAAAGGCAGCTGCACGATAATGTGAGGTTGCAGAAGCATGAAGACAGCTGTTAGAGCAATCGGACATCCCAGAGAGGAGGCAGGGATGTTTTTTTTTAACTTTAATTGGTATTGTGTATACAGCTATAGGAGCCATCATAATGCAGCCCCCCTTCTGGCCCCGGGCCTGTAGGAGCTACTGAGTCCTAGATGACCAAGATCAGCTCTGCAGTTCAGATTAGGAGGCTGCATTCCTATTGTAACTGGGTAATGTATCAGCCCCATTTACAGCAAAAACATACAAAAAATAAAATGTTAAAACGCCCAGAGGTCTATTGTAGAAATAAATCAAAGTAAAAAAAACAAAACACCAATGCCACACCCACATCACACGTCGTAGCCTCACGGCAGCTCACAACACTGTGGGGGAAATTCATCAATCCTTCTATGCCATTTCGCTTTGGACGCCTGGGCCCAATATATTCATTATAACTCATAGCAGTTTCTGTCTTGTGTAATAAAGGAAACCTATTACAGTTCCTAAGTGGTGTAGATTTCCATTCTTGCTCTGAGATGGGCAGGTGATTTATGAAGAGGTCCAATCCCTCCGCCATTAAATGACCATAACAGAGGGAAAACTATTTTAAAACTTTTTGTAACACTTTGTGCTATTTAAAAAAAAACAAACAAAAAAACAAACTGAAAAATAGATGCAAAAATAAAAATAAGATAAAAATATAGCCCTGTGTGTCTATACAAAAATTATATGAATAATCCAAACAAAAAATTATTTAGCCCTCAAAAGCGTATATACCAAAAAAAACCTTAGAATGTGTCCAGTCCTGCACCAGGGAAAATGGGCCAGTCCTGAAGTGGTTAAAGAATATTTTAATTCCATCATAGAAAGTATAACTACCATCCTATCCTACTAATATTATAAAATAAATAATAAAATAATAAATAAATAATAAAATAATAATAAATAAAATAAAACTAATATTATAAATGTGAAAGTGAAAGTTTGTATGTTTGTTACTCAATCACGCAAAAACGGCTGAATGGATTTGAATGAAATTTGGCACACAGATAGTTTGTAACCTCAATTAAAACATAGGCTATTTTTTATCCCGGTAAATGACATGGCTACACGATTGTTATGAATTTATGTTCACATACTATATTACACTATTCTTGCAGCAGCTTATCTCAGCTTCTGATAAAGCCAGGGCTGTTATCTCTATGTGTAAACACACGCTAACCCTCAGTGGATTGTGTGCAAATATTTGCATATTATCTGATCTGCTCCAGGCAGTGCTGAAAAACTAACATGGACACCTTTAATCCAAATTGGCAGTTTGCCAATTTTCAACATGCCTGGATAAAAAAGATCTAATTTGCCGCAAACGAGAGCTATGAAGGTAGCCAGAAGTCAACAGAGTTCTCCTCAAGCGGAGCTGAGGGGGATCATCAACGCCAACACGCTCATAATATGGCATCCCAGCGAACTGCTGAGATTCCGGAACAATCACAGGCACGGTGTGAGGAACAAGATCAGCGGCAGGACAGCTTGAGAGCTGCCGAAATGCCAGAGCAGGCAAACCATTGACGACAGCAATTTGCTGAATATAGGCGGATCATCGACGCCAACATGCAGACAAAGTCGGAGGCAGACGCTAGTAACATTGTAATACACAGTACAGAAACTCATAAAACAGACAAGACTAATTGATAAAAAGACTTCTGGATCTGATACTTTGTGGACTTGTGCTTGAATGGATGCACTAAAAAAATAACAAAACACATGAGGAAAACCTAAAATTCTAGACTGTGTTCACATCTCTGTTCATTGCCCATTCAGGGATTCTGTCCCTCATTCTGCTTGAAAAATGCATCTCTGCGCATTTTTCGGGTAGAAACCTGGCGGACTCCATTATAGTCTATAGGGTCTGCAAAATTCTGCAGGTAATCGCCTTTTCAGTGGATTGGGTTTCCATTTCTTGACTCCTCAAGTGGACCCAAATAACAAAAATCTGAACGCAGGTGTGAGCTTATTGTTAGACTCGTGTTACATAAGCAAATATAATTCTAAGAATACCGGCAAACCTGAAAGTAGAAGGGTTTGGGTGTTGTTTCTCTGTCCTTCCTGTGTGAGACAAGACGCTAGCAGAGCAGTTTGTCTCTATTGAGAATACATGTACTCCTGGATGGAGTGTGTATATTTATTAGAGACAGAAGAGACTGGTACGTCTGTTCTAGTAAATACTTGTATTTCCCCCTGAAATAATACATTTGGAAAATGTTTTTTTTTCGAACTCAGGGTTGTTTTGTTCCTAAATTATTACTTCTCCAAATTTAAGAAAAAATTGACAACTGGGTGTTCCCATTTCCCTTGTGAAGGGGGTGTGTCTCTGCACCATCTGTCACTGTCAGCATTGACTGGACAGTATGGGAGATTACAGGGACACACCAACAACTGGACTCACTCACTTGTCAATGTATTCATACACTTCTAGTAGTGATAAGAGTGGAAGGTTACAAAACAGAGTTCTAAGAAGAATGTCTCAGAATTTGTGTAGAATAGGGAGTACGGGAATTTATTAAAAACACCATGTTAGGAGTGATTACAGGTCCTCGATAAAGCGGCATTCACACTACCGCCGCTGTCCGCCCCAGGGTTTCCGTCTTAAACCCCGGGTAAACTCGATAGGGGACGGTTTGGTGGTAGTCAGCTTTAAAGGAGCTCTATCCACAAAATTTTGCTGTATGAGCCCCACATTTGCGTGAATAGCCTTTAAAAAGGCTATTCAGGCACCTCTAATCTTATTTTAAATCCCCCCGCCCGTTTTAAAATAAAACTATAAAAACATAAATGTAAATGATACCTGAACGTACACACTGGGCGGTCGTGCATGATCCGATGTCATCTTCGGTCCCTCCTTCCTCTTGTTTCTTCTTCCAACAACGTCCTCCTGTCCTGGCTCTTCTCCACATTCATCTTCTGTTCTTCCAGATATGAAGACGTTCGCGAGCGTTCTGTGCATGCTCGCGTAGTTCTAAGGATACTTCTCCGCCTTCATCTTCTGTTTATCCGGCGGCTTGTGTTCAAATCCCTCGCATACGCAGTACCGTTCCCTCCGGAGTGCTACTGCGCACGCGCGGCCGCCATTTTTGTTGTTCTAAGTATCCTTAGAACTACGTGAGCATGCACAGAACGCTCGTGAACGTCTTCATATCTGGAAGAAAAGAAGATGAAGGTGGAGAAGAGCCAGGACAGGAGGACGTTGCTGGAAGAAGAAACAAGAGGAAGGAGGGCCCGAAGATGACGTCGGATCATGCAAGACCGCCCAGTGTGCACGTTCACGTATCATTTACATATATGTTTTTATAGTTTTATTTTAAAACGGGCGGGGGCTTTAAAGTAAGATTAGCGGTGCCTGAATAGCCTATTCACGCATACGTGGGGCTCATCCAGCATAATTTTGCTGATAGCGCCCCTTTAAAACCTATGCATTTGAATGGGTTTTTAATGGTGACCGCCGGTGTCCGTATGAGGCCTCTCCGCCTGGAAACCGTTTTTTTTTTTTTTTGCATGGACACAAAGTCGTACATGCAGGACACATTTGAACAGACAATATCACATGCAGACAACATCATGAACAGACCATATCAGACATTACAGTGTAACAAAATAATTTACATACCAAACTATCGGAGCGAGGGCTCTGTTCTCAAGAGCTTACAATCTATGAGAAAATAGGGGCACACAAAAGGTTCAAGAGCTTGTTTGGTATAATGACCCAGCCTTCTATTAATAAATAAGGTCATATAACTGAAGCTGTATCAGATACTAAGTGCATGGAGTGCAGGGTGACTTCTAGAAGGAGGGGACAGGATCTGAGGAATAGAGTAGAAAGGATAGAATAGTATGGAGGTGTAGAGCATTGTGATCAGGTCATGTGATATGAATGACTAAACAGATGTGTTTTTAGGACATGTTTCAAGCTGCTGTAGTTGGGTATTAATCTAATTGTCCGGGGTAGAGCATTCCGGAGCAGTGGTGCAGCTCGGGAGAAGTCTTACAGACAGAGAAGAGATATTCAGATAACAAAAAAGTCTTTGATAGGACAGAGAGGAGAGGGGAGTGCAACACTATGGAGGAATTTGTGGACAAGTGTGCTAATTTTATATTATAATCTGTCGTGGATGGCAACCAGTTTGACACAAAGTAGATGCATCTGTATTTTGGTTTCACAGAAAGATGAGCCTGGTGGCTATATTCAGGACAGGGGAGAGTTACTATAGATTATAGAATAAAATATAAAGTTATTACTCTCATCCACAAGGCTCTCCATAATGCCGCACCTCCCTACATTTCTTCCCTCATCTCTGTCTACCGCCCAACCCGTGCTCTCCGCTCATTCAATGACCTAACACTTACATCCTCTATTATCAGAACCTCCCACGCTCATATACAAGACTTCTTCCGAGCTGCACCACTTCTCTGGAATGCTCTACCCCGGACAATAAGATTAACTCCCAACTTCTACAGTTTCAAACGCAAACTAAAGACGCATCTTTTCAGACTAGCCTATCACAATTCCTAATGCACAAAATTGTCTGAACACTGTATAAGCAATGCCGCCCCTGCTACCTCTTGTGTCATCCTCTCTACCTCATAGATTGTAAGCTCTTTTGAGCAGGGCCCTCAGTCCCATTGTGTGAAATGACGTTCTTTGTTATGTATGTCTGTATCTGAACCCTATAAATTGTACAGTGCTGCGGAATATGTTGGCGCTATATAAATAAAATGTATTATTATTACTAAAAGAGAGACCAATTATTAAAGAATTGTTTATCATAGCAGGTATCTGCAATGGCATATTTACGTCTAGAAAAATTAATGCAAATTATTGCAAATGAAGAATTATATAGTTTACTCTTGTCTCATTCTAGTCTACATACTACATAATAATACCATGATATTAGTGTAAAATACATGCAGCTATTAACAAGCAATGCCAGCGCTTGCCATTAGGTGGCTCTAATGTATTTGGTTATGTCAAGCTAATATCTATTCAAATGACTGCATACAAACCATCCCAGCTGCTCACACATGGCACAACGCACAACCATAACCACTCACTACTGATAATTGAGTCAAACATCTAGACAATATTCTGATGGAGTTGTTGAGAAGAGGCCAGAGATATATCCAGCTGTGGATCTTTTATATTATTCATCACCTTTACACTCACTCTTGACTTTGGCTCAAAAAAACGGAATCAAAACTGCCACAAAAAAACTACTGCAGATTTCTGAAACCGCACGAAAGTGGCATAACATAATTTTGGTCTCTGCACTTCTTGTGCACACAGTAAAGGGTATTCATCCAATGTGTTATGCCACAAAAGTGGTGTAAAATAGTAGCAAATCATTCATTTAACACCACTGGTAACTAAAATAGTCACAATAGGAGTGTTTGCACCAGTCTCACCACTTTTCGGAAATGTTTGGGGGCATAAGTGACATCAGAATTGTGTGACATTTTGTTTGGTAAATACTCCCCACTGTGTGCAGAAAGAGAGGATATCAGTGCTTCAGAGGGGAACATATAACTTCACGATAAGGGGGCGTTCACACTACCGTCGGTGTCCGACAGGTAGTGTCCGCCCCTAGTGTCCGCTCAAAATCTGGCACGGACATTAGGAGCGGACACTAGCTGTGTCCGCTACATGTGTCCCCTGCATGCAGGGTTTTTCTGTCCGCTTGAGAAGTTGGACATCTTCACTTGCGGACAGGGAAGGACGGGCACGGTGTGCAAAACAACGCACCCGATGCCCATTGAAATAAATGACAGGTGTCACGCACACAGCTAGTGTCCGCTCCTAATGTCCGTGACAGATTTTCAGCGGACACTACCTGTCGGACACCGACGGTAGTGTGAATGCTCCCTAAAAGCGGTCAGTGAGTTACACTACATATAGGCTTATTTTAAAATGGAGGAAGATAAAAAAAATTATTGGATCGAGTCTTTAAAATCACAAATACGATTAGCCTAAACCCTCAATGGAGTCAGGTTTTATGCTGCATTTTGCAAAAATCCTATGCCTAGACGCAAGTACTGGGCTCCAACAACCAATGTTTAATGTTAGACCTTATGATCTGTGGTGTTTTATTCTCATCCATGTTAGCACTTTTTGAAACCATTTATGTTTTTACACTCCAGATCTGGCCAGTCATGAGTCAACTAGAGTTATAATATGTACTTGACAGCTGAGGATGTATACATGAAAGCAAACATCTTGCATTGCATTTATAAGGAATGAAAAATACCAACCAGGAAGAAAGACATGCCCTAACATCATGATTCTCCGTGGCTTCTTATGGGGGTGGTCAGAGAGGAACATGTGCTGGGGCATGACTCTCTCTATATTTAAGTCACTGTATATGCATTATGCTTGTAAGACTATTAGTGGGATTGATCTCAGTAACTGTCAAATAATATACCATTCATACCATTTGCTGTATTGCCAGGGTTCATGACAAAAAAAGGTCAAAAAGCAATTGTTATTACACCCCCCACCCCAATAGTGTTACCACCCACTCGGCCAGTATACCATAATTTACATCAACACTATAAGGGCTTATATCTTTGGAATGGCTGAACAAGGTTGGATAAGCAAAACACCAAAATGCTCAGGAGGACAGCATGTCAGATACTGTATGTCATTGGGCTTTTCACATCTGATGACAGGTCCTCTTTAAGGTTAAAGCCCCTTGTAGCAGGCCGTAGCGAAAAAGTGCTGAGCACAAAACAAGGTTAGGGAGCCTTCACAGTTACGCTGCGCTCATTCTGATCGTAAAAACACGTTCACAATGAGCGCGTAAAAAGCAGCTCCCATTGACTTGAATGGGAGCCGGCATACATGCCCTCCCCATTGAAATCAATGGGAGGCTTTTTTCCCTATTGCTTTCAATTTATTAAGCGCGTCATACTCCGTGTGAAGGCTCCCTATAGCATGTTGTTTTGTCTCTGACTTTACATAGCTGATCATTTGGGGTCTGAGAACTGAGACCCCTATCAATAACAAGAACATGGTTTTTTTTTACTCCCATTGTGAATTACAGTCGGGCTGATTCTGGGCATGCCCCTGCTGGACACAATGCATCTGTGCTCCCGTTCACGTCAATGAAAGCAATAGAGATAGCCAAATGGGTATAGAGGATTAATATCCTCAGTGGCATAGTCCCTTTCAACTATACACATTCACTGCAAAATGGATGGGATTCTAGCAAATCCCATCCACACATTGCAGAAAAAGCCACAGTAGAAATGTTGTGATTTCCAAAACCGTCGCGAATTATCTTATGTTACATAAACTACATGTTACATAGGCGTTAATACCACACAATACTGTAACCACATGCAGATTTCAACCTTTGTGCAGTTTCAGCCCATGGTAACCAATGAAACGGGCCACATATTTTATTTACAATTAGATGAATTTATGTTATGTTGTGCAGCAAACCCTTCTGTATGTGCCCATATATAACCAGAGACCTGTATGTGCTCATATATAACCAGAGACCTGTACGTGTCCATATATAACCAGAGACCTGTATGTGCCCATATATAACCAGAGACCTGTATGTGCCCATATATAACCAGAGACCTGTACGTGTCCATATATAACCAGAGACCTGTATGTGCTCATATATAACCAGACACCTGTATGTGCCCATATGTAACCAGACACCTGTATGTGCCCATATGTAACCAGACACCTGTATGTGCCCATATGTAACCAGACACCTGTATGTGCCCATATATAACCAGAGACCTGTATCTGTGCTCATATATAACCAGAGACCTGTATGTGCCCATATATAACCAGAGACCTGTATGTGCCCATATATAACCAGAGACCTGTACGTGTCCATATATAACCAGAGACCTGTATGTGCCCATATATAACCAGAGACCTGTATGTGCCCATATATAACCAGAGACCTGTACGTGTCAATATATAACCAGACACCTGTATGTGCTCATATATAACCAGAGACCTGTATGTGTCCATATGTAACCAGACACCTGTATGTGCCCATATGTAACCAGACACCTATATGTGCCCATATGTAACCAGACACCTGTATGTGTCCATATATAACCAGAGACCTGTATGTGTCCATATGTAACCAGACACCTGTATGTACCCATATGTAACCAGACACCTGTATGTGCCCATATGTAACCAGACACCTGTATGTGCCCATATATAACCAGAGACCTGTATCTGTGCTCATATATAACCAGAGACCTGTATGTGCCCATATATAACCAGAGACCTGTATGTGCCCAAATATAACCAGAGACCTGTACGTGTCCATATATAACCAGAGACCTGTATGTGCCCATATATAACCAGAGACCTGTATGTGCCCATATATAACCAGAGACCTGTATGTGTCCATATATAACCAGAGACCTGTATCTGTGCCCATATATAAACAGAGACCTGTATGAGCCCATATATAACCAGACACCTGAATGTGCCCATATGTAACCAGACACCTGTATGTGCCCATATGTAACCAGACACCTGTATGTGCCCATATGTAACCAGACACCTGTATGTTCCCATATGTAACCAGACACGTGTATGTGCCCATATGTAACCAGACACCTGTATGTGCCCATATATAACCAGAGGCCTGTATGTGCTTATATATAACCAGAGACCTGTATGTGCCCATATATAACCAGAGACCTGTATGTGCCATATATAACCAGAGACCTGTATGTGCTCATATGTAACCAGAGACCTGTATGTGTCCATATATAACCAGAGACCTGTATGAGCTTATATATAACCAGAGACCTGTATGTGCTCATATATAACCAGAGACCTGTATCTGCCATATATAACCAGAGACCTGTATGTGCTCATATATAACCAGAGACCTGTATGTGCCCATATATAACCAGAGACCTGTATGTGCTCATATATAACCAGAGACCTGTATGTGTCCATATATAACCAGAGACCTGTATGTGCCCATATATAACCAGAGGCCTGTATGAGCCCATATGTAACCAGAGACCTGTATGTGTCCATATATAACCAGAGACCTGTATGAGCCCATATGTAACCAGACACCTGTATGTGCCCATATGTAACCAGACACCTGTATGTGCCTATATGTAACCAGACACGTGTATGTGCCCATATATAGCCAGACACCTGTATGTGCCCATATATAACCAGAGGCCTGTATGTGCCCATATATAACCAGAGACCTGTATGTGCCCATATATAACCAGAGACCTGTATGTGCCCATATATAACCAGAGGCCTGTATGTGCTCATATATAACCAGAGACCTGTATGTGCTCATATATAACCAGAGACCTGTATGTGCTTATATATAACCAGAGACCTGTATGTGCCCATATATAACCAGAGACCTGTATGTGCCCATACATAACCAGAGACCTGTATGTGCCCATATGTAACCAGAGACCTGTATGTGCCCATATATAACCAGAGACCTGTATGTGCTTATATATAACCAGAGACCTGTATGTGCCCATATATAACCAGAGACCTGTATGTGCCCATATATAACCAGAGACCTGTATGTGCCCATATATAACCAGAGACCTGTATGTGTCCATATATAACCAGAGACCTGTATGAGCCCATATATAACCAGACGCCTGTATGTGCCCATATATAACCAGAGACCTGTATGTGCCCATATATAACCAGAGACCTGTATGTGCCCATATATAACCAGAGGCCTGTATGTGCTCATATATAACCAGAGACCTGTATGTGCTCATATATAACCAGAGACCTGTATGTGCCCATATATAACCAGAGACCTGTATGTGCTTATATATAACCAGAGACCTGTATGTGCCCATATATAACCAGAGACCTGTATGTGCCCATACATAACCAGAGACCTGTATGTGCCCATATGTAACCAGAGACCTGTATGTGCCCATATATAACCAGAGACCTGTATGTGCTTATATATAACCAGAGACCTGTATGTGCCCATATATAACCAGAGACCTGTATGTGCCCATATATAACCAGAGACCTGTATGTGCCCATATATAACCAGAGACCTGTATGTGTCCATATATAACCAGACGCCTGTATGTGCGCATATATAACCAGAGACCTGTATGTGCCCATATATAACCAGAGACCTGTATGTGCCCATATATAACCAGAGGCCTGTATGTGCTCATATATAACCAGAGACCTGTATGTGCTCATATATAACCAGAGACCTGTATGTGCCCATATATAACCAGAGACCTGTATGTGCTTATATATAACCAGAGACCTGTATGTGCCCATATATAACCAGAGACCTGTATGTGCCCATACATAACCAGAGACCTGTATGTGCCCATATGTAACCAGAGACCTGTATGTGCCCATATATAACCAGAGACCTGTATGTGCTTATATATAACCAGAGACCTGTATGTGCCCATATATAACCAGAGACCTGTATGTGCCCATATATAACCAGAGACCTGTATGTGCCCATATATAACCAGAGACCTGTATGTGTCCATATATAACCAGAGACCTGTATGAGCCCATATATAACCAGACACCTGTATGTGCCCATATGTAACCAGACACCTGTATGTGCCCATATGTAACCAGACACCTGTATGTGCCCATATGTAACCAGACACCTGTATGTGCCCATATGTAACCAGACACCTGTATGTGCCCATATGTAACCAGACACCTGTATGTGCCCATATATAACCAGAGGCCTGTATGTGCTTATATATAACCAGAGACCTGTATGTGCCCATATATAACCAGAGACCTGTATGTGTCCATATATAACCAGAGACCTGTATGTGCTCATATGTAACCAGAGACCTGTATGTGCCAATATATAACCAGAGACCTGTATGTGTCCATATATAACCAGAGACCTGTATGAGCTTATATATAACCAGAGACCTGTATGTGCTCATATATAACCAGAGACCTGTATGTGCTCATATATAACCAGAGACCTGTATGTGCCATATATAACCAGAGACCTGTATGTGCTCATATATAACCAGAGACCTGTATGTGCCCATATATAACCAGAGACCTGTATGTGCTCATATATAACCAGAGACCTGTATGTGTCCATATATAACCAGAGACCTGTATGTGCCCATATATAACCAGAGGCCTGTATGAGCCCATATGTAACCAGAGACCTGTATGTGTCCATATGTAACCAGAGACCTGTATGAGCCCATATGTAACCAGACACCTGTATGTGCCCATATGTAACCAGACACCTGTATGTGCCTATATGTAACCAGACACCTGAATGTGCCCATATATAACCAGACACCTGTATGTGCCCATATATAACCAGAGGCCTGTATGTGCCCATATATAAGCAGAGACCTGTATGTGCCCATATATAACCAGAGACCTGTATGTGCCCATATATAACCAGAGGCCTGTATGTGCTCATATATAACCAGAGACCTGTATGTGCTCATATATAACCAGAGACCTGTATGTGCTCATATATAACCAGAGACCTGTATGTGCTAATATATAACCAGAGACCTGTATGTGCCCATATATAACCAGAGGCCTGTATGTGCTCATATATAACCAGAGACCTGTATGTGCTCACATATAACCAGAGGCCTGTATGTGCTCATATATAACCAGAGACCTGTATGTGCTCATATATAACCAGAGACCTGTATGAGCCCATATATAACCAGACACCTGTATGTGCCCATATGTAACCAGACACCTGTATGTGCCCATATGTAACCAGACACCTGTATGTGCCCATATGTAACCAGACACCTGTATGTGCCCATATGTAACCAGACACCTGTATGTGCCCATATGTAACCAGACACCTGTATGTGCCCATATATAACCAGAGGCCTGTATGTGCTTATATATAACCAGAGACCTGTATGTGCCCATATATAACCAGAGACCTGTATGTGTCCATATATAACCAGAGACCTGTATGTGCTCATATGTAACCAGAGACCTGTATGTGCCAATATATAACCAGAGACCTGTATGTGTCCATATATAACCAGAGACCTGTATGAGCTTATATATAACCAGAGACCTGTATGTGCTCATATATAACCAGAGACCTGTATGTGCTCATATATAACCAGAGACCTGTATGTGCCATATATAACCAGAGACCTGTATGTGCTCATATATAACCAGAGACCTGTATGTGCCCATATATAACCAGAGACCTGTATGTGCTCATATATAACCAGAGACCTGTATGTGTCCATATATAACCAGAGACCTGTATGTGCCCATATATAACCAGAGGCCTGTATGAGCCCATATGTAACCAGAGACCTGTATGTGTCCATATGTAACCAGAGACCTGTATGAGCCCATATGTAACCAGACACCTGTATGTGCCCATATGTAACCAGACACCTGTATGTGCCTATATGTAACCAGACACCTGAATGTGCCCATATATAACCAGACACCTGTATGTGCCCATATATAACCAGAGGCCTGTATGTGCCCATATATAAGCAGAGACCTGTATGTGCCCATATATAACCAGAGACCTGTATGTGCCCATATATAACCAGAGGCCTGTATGTGCTCATATATAACCAGAGACCTGTATGTGCTCATATATAACCAGAGACCTGTATGTGCTCATATATAACCAGAGACCTGTATGTGCTAATATATAACCAGAGACCTGTATGTGCCCATATATAACCAGAGGCCTGTATGTGCTCATATATAACCAGAGACCTGTATGTGCTCACATATAACCAGAGGCCTGTATGTGCTCATATATAACCAGAGACCTGTATGTGCTCATATATAACCAGAGACCTGTATGTGCCCATATATAACCAGAGACCTGTATGTGCTTATATATAACCAGAGACCTGTATGTGCCCATATATAACCAGAGACCTGTATGTGCCCATATATAACCAGAGACCTGTATGTGCCCATATATAACCAGAGACCTGTATGTGCCCATATATAACCAGAGACCTGTATGTGCTTATATATAACCAGAGACCTGTATGTGCCCATATAACCAGAGACCTGTATGTGCCCATATATAACCAGAGACCTGTATGTGCCCATATATAACCAGAGACCTGTATGTGTCCATATATAACCAGAGACCTGTATGAGCCCATATATAACCAGACACCTGTATGTGCCCATATGTAACCAGACACCTGTATGTGCCCATATGTAACCAGACACCTGTATGTGCCCATATGTAACCAGACACCTGTATGTGCCCATATGTAACCAGACACCTGTATGTGCCCATATGTAACCAGACACCTGTATGTGCCCATATATAACCAGAGACCTGTATGTGCTCACATATAACCAGAGGCCTGTATGTGCTCATATATAACCAGAGACCTGTATGTGCCCATATATAACCAGAGACCTGTATGTGCTCACATATAACCAGAGACCTGTATGTGCTCATATGTAACCAGAGACCTGTATGTGTCCATATATAACCAGAGACCTGTATGTGCCCATATATAACCAGAGACCTGTATGTGCTTATATATAACCAGAGACCTGTATGTGCCCATATATGACCAGAGACCTGTATGTGCCCATATATAACCAGAGACCTGTATGTGCCCATATATAACCAGAGACCTGTATGTGCCCATATATAACCAGAGACCTGTATGTGCTTATATATAACCAGAGACCTGTATGTGCCCATATAACCAGAGACCTGTATGTGCCCATATATAACCAGAGACCTGTATGTGCCCATATATAACCAGAGACCTGTATGTGTCCATATATAACCAGAGACCTGTATGAGCCCATATATAACCAGACACCTGTATGTGCCCATATGTAACCAGACACCTGTATGTGCCCATATGTAACCAGACACCTGTATGTGCCCATATGTAACCAGACACCTGTATGTGCCCATATGTAACCAGACACCTGTATGTGCCCATATGTAACCAGACACCTGTATGTGCCCATATATAACCAGAGACCTGTATGTGCTCACATATAACCAGAGGCCTGTATGTGCTCATATATAACCAGAGACCTGTATGTGCCCATATATAACCAGAGACCTGTATGTGCTCACATATAACCAGAGACCTGTATGTGCTCATATGTAACCAGAGACCTGTATGTGTCCATATATAACCAGAGACCTGTATGTGTCGATATATAACCAGAGACCTGTATGAGCTTATATATAACCAGAGACCTGTATGTGTCCATATATAACCAGAGACCTGTATGTGCCCATATATAACCAGAGGCCTGTATGAGCCCATATGTAACCAGAGACCTGTATGTGTCCATATATAACCAGAGACCTGTATGAGCCCATATGTAACCAGACACCTGTATGTGCCTATATGTAACCAGACACCTGTATGTGCCTATATGTAACCAGACACCTGTATGTGCCCATATATAACCAGACACCTGTATGTGCCCATATATAACCAGAGGCCTGTATGTGCCCATATATAACCAGAGACCTGTATGTGCCCATATATAACCAGAGACCTGTATGTGCTCATATATAACCAGAGACCTGTATGTGTCCATATATAACCAGAGACCTGTATGTGCCCATATATAACCAGAGGCCTGTATGTGCTCATATATAACCAGAGACCTGTATGTGCTCATATATAACCAGAGACCTGTATGTGCTAATATATAACCAGAGACCTGTATGTGCCCATATATAACCAGAGGCCTGTATGTGCTCATATATAACCAGAGACCTGTATGTGCTCACATATAACCAGAGGCCTGTATGTGCTCATATATAACCAGAGACCTGTATGTGCTCATATATAACCAGAGACCTGTATGTGCCCATATATAACCAGAGTCCTGTATGTGCTTATATATAACCAGAGACCTGTATGTGCCCATATATAACCAGAGACCTGTATGTGCCCATATATAACCAGAGACCTGTATGTGCCCATATATAACCAGAGACCTGTATGTGCCCATATATAACCAGAGACCTGTATGTGCCCATATATAACCAGAGACCTGTATGTGCTTATATATAACCAGAGACCTGTATGTGCCCATATATAACCAGAGACCTGTATGTGCCCATATATAACCAGAGACCTGTATATGCCCATATATAACCAGAGACCTGTATGTGCTTATATATAACCAGAGACCTGTATGTGCCCATATATAACCAGAGACCTGTATGTGCCCATATATAACCAGAGACCTGTATGTGCTCATATATAACCAGAGACCTGTATGTGCTCATATATAACCAGAGACCTGTATGTGCCTATATATAACCAGAGACCTGTATGTGCTTATATATAACCAGAGACCTGTATGTGCTCATATATAACCAGAGACCTGTATGTGTCTATATATAACCAGAGACCTGTATGTGCTCATATATAACCAGAGACCTGTATGTGCTCATATATAACCAGAGACCTGTATGTGCCCATATATAACCAGAGACCTGTACGTGTCAATATATAACCAGACACCTGTATGTGCTCATATATAACCAGAGACCTGTATGTGTCCATATATAACCAGAGACCTGTATCTGTGCCCATATATAAACAGAGACCTGTATGAGCCCATATATAACCAGACACCTGTATGTGCCCATATGTAACCAGACACCTGTATGTGCCCATATGTAACCAGACACCTGTATGTGCCCATATGTAACCAGACACCTGTATGTGCCCATATGTAACCAGACACCTGTATGTGCCCATATGTAACCAGACACATGTATGTGCCCATATATAACCAGAGGCCTGTATGTGCTTATATATAACCAAAGACCTGTATGTGCCCATATATAACCAGAGACCTGTATGTGTCCATATATAACCAGAGAACTGTATGTGTCCATATGTAACCAGAGACCTGTATGTGTCCATATATAACCAGAGACCTGTATGTGCCCATATATAACCAGAGGCCTGTATGTGCTTATATATAACCAGAGACCTGTATGAGCCCATATGTAGCCAGAGACCTGTATGTGTCCATATATAACCAGAGACCTGTATGAGCTTATATATAACTAGAGACCTGTATGTGTTCATATATAACCAGAGACCTGTATGTGCCATATATAACCAGAGACCTGTATGTGCTCATATATAACCAGAGACCTGTATGTGCCCATATATAACCAGAGACCTGTATGTGCTCATATATAACCAGAGACCTGTATGTGTCCTTATATAACCAGAGACCTGTATGTGCCCATATATAACCAGAGGCCTGTATGAGCCCATATGTAACCAGAGACCTGAATGTGTCCATATATAACCAGAGACCTGTATGAGCCCATATGTAACCAGACACCTGTATGTGCCCATATGTAACCAGACACCTGTATATGCCTATATGTAACCAGACACCTGTATGTGCCCATATATAACCAGACACCTGTATGTGCCCATATATATCCAGAGGCCTGTATGTGCCCATATATAACCAGAGACCTGTATGTGCCCATATATAACCAGAGACCTGTATGTGCTCATATATAACCAGAGACCTGTATGTGCCCATATATAACCAGAGACCTGTATGTGCCCATATATAACCAGAGGCCTGTATGTGCTCATATATAACCAGAGACCTGTATGTGCTCATATATAACCAGAGACCTGTATGTGCTAATATATAACCAGAGACCTGTATGTGCCCATATACAACCAGAGGCCTGTATGTGCTCATATATAACCAGAGACCTGTATGTGCTCACATCTAACCAGAGGCCTGTATGTGCTCATATATAACCAGAGACATGTATGTGCTCATATATAACCAGAGACCTGTATGTGCCCATATATAACCAGAGACCTGTATGTGCTTATATATAACCAGAGACCTGTATGTGCCCATATATAACCAGAGACCTGTATGTGCCCATATATAACCAGAGACCTGTATGTGCCCATATGTAACCAGAGACCTGTATGTGCCCATATATAACCAGAGACCTGTATGTGCTTATATATAACCAGAGACCTGTATGTGCCCATATATAACCAGAGACCTGTATGTGCCCATATATAACCAGAGACCTGTATGTGCCCATATATAACCAGACACCTGTATGTGTACATATATAACCAGAGACCTGTATGAGCCCATATATAACCAGACACCTATATGTGCCCATATGTAACCAGACACCTGTATGTGCCCATATGTAACCAGACACCTGTATGTGCCCATATGTATCCAGACACCTGTATGTGCCCATATATAACCAGAGGCCTGTATGTGCTTATATATAACCAGAGACCTGTATGTGTCCATATATAACCAGAGACCTGTATGTGCCATATATAACCAGAGACCTGTATGTGCTCATATATAACCAGAGACCTGTATGTGCCCATATATAACCAGAGACCTGTATGTGCTCATATATAACCAGAGACCTGTATGTGTCCATATATAACCAGAGACCTGTATGTGCCCATATATAACCAGAGGCCTGTATGAGCCCATATGTAACCAGAGACCTGTATGTGTCCATATATAACCAGAGACCTGTATGAGCCCATATGTAACCAGACACCTGTATGTGCCCATATGTAACCAGACACCTGTATGTGCCTATATGTAACCAGACACCTGTATGTGCCCATATATAACCAGACACCTGTATGTGCCCATATATAACCAGAGGCCTGTATGTGCCCATATATAACCAGAGACCTGTATGTGCCCATATATAACCAGAGACCTGTATGTGCTCATATATAACCAGAGACCTGTATGTGCCCATATATAACCAGAGACCTGTATGTGCCCATATATAACCAGAGGCCTGTATGTGCTCATATATAACCAGAGACCTGTATGTGCTCATATATAACCAGAGACCTGTATGTGCTAATATATAACCAGAGACCTGTATGTGCCCATATATAACCAGAGTCCTGTATGTGCTCATATATAACCAGAGACCTGTATGTGCTCACATATAACCAGAGGCCTGTATGTGCTCATATATAACCAGAGGCCTGTATGTGCTCATATATAACCAGAGACCTGTATGTGCTCATATATAACCAGAGACCTGTATGTGCCCATATATAACCAGAGACCTGTATGTGCTTATATATAACCAGAGACCTGTATGTGCCCATATATAACCAGAGACCTGTATGTGCCCATATATAACCAGAGACCTGTATGTGCACATATGTAACCAGAGACCTGTATGTGCCCATATATAACCAAAGACCTGTATGTGCTTATATATAACCAGAGACCTGTATGTGCCCATATATAACCAGAGACCTGTATGTGCCCATATATAACCAGAGACCTGTATGTGCCCATATATAACCAGAGACCTGTATGTGTCCATATATAACCAGAGACCTGTATGAGCCCATATATAACCAGACACCTATATGTGCCCATATGAAACCAGACACCTGTATGTGCCCATATGTAACCAGACACCTGTATGTGCCCATATGTAACCAGACACCTGTATGTGCCCATATGTAACCAGACACCTGTATGTGCCCATATGTAACCAGACACCTGTATGTGCCCATATATAACCAGAGGCCTGTATGTGCTTATATATAACCAGAGACCTGTATGTGCCCATATATAACCAGAGACCTGTATGTGTCCATATATAACCAGAGACCTGTATGTGCTCATATGTAACCAGAGACCTGTATGTGTCCATATATAACCAGAGACCTGTATGTGTCCATATATAACCAGAGACCTGTATGAGCTTATATATAACCAGAGACCTGTATGTGCTCATATATAACCAGAGACCTGTATGTGCTCATATATAACCAGAGACCTGTATGTGCCATATATAACCAGAGACCTGTATGTGCTCATATATAACCAGAGACCTGTATGTGCCCATATATAACCAGAGACCTGTATGTGCTCATATATAACCAGAGACCTGTATGAGTCCATATATAACCAGAGACCTGTATATGCCCATATATAACCAGAGGCCTGTATGAGCCCATATGTAACCAGAGACCTGTATGTGTCCATATATAACCAGAGACCTGTATGAGCCCATATGTAACCAGACACCTGTATGTGCCCATATGTAACCAGACACCTGTATGTGCCTATATGTAACCAGACACCTGTATGTGCCCATATATAACCAGACACCTGTATGTGCCCATATATAACCAGAGGCCTGTATGTGCCCATATATAACCAGAGACCTGTATGTGCCCATATATAACCAGAGACCTGTATGTGCCCATATATAACCAGAGGCCTGTATGTGCTCATATATAACCAGAGACCTGTATGTGCTCATATATAACCAGAGACCTGTATGTGCTCATATATAACCAGAGACCTGTATGTGCCCATATATAACCAGAGACCTGTATGTGCTTATATATAACCAGAGACCTGTATGTGCCCATATATAACCAGAGACCTGTATGTGCTTATATATAACCAGAGACCTGTATGTGCCCATATATAACCAGAGACCTGTATGTGCCCATATATAACCAGAGACCTGTATGTGCCCATATATAACCAGAGACCTGTATGTGTCCATATATAACCAGAGACCTGTATGAGCCCATATATAACCAGACACCTGTATGTGCCCATATGTAACCAGACACCTGTATGTGCCCATATGTAACCAGACACCTGTATGTGCCCATATGTAACCAGACACCTGTATGTGCCCATATGTAACCAGACACCTGTATGTGCCCATATATAACCAGAGGCCTGTATGTGCTTATATATAACCAGAGACCTGTATGTGCCCATATATAACCAGAGACCTGTATGTGTCCATATATAACCAGAGACCTGTATGTGCTCATATGTAACCAGAGACCTGTATGTGTCCATATATAACCAGAGACCTGTATGTGCCCATATATAACCAGAGGCCTGTATGTGCTTATATATAACCAGAGACCTGTATGAGCCCATATGTAACCAGAGACCTGTATGTGTCCATATATAACCAGAGACCTGTAAGAGCTTATATATAACCAGAGACCTGTATGTGCTCATATATAACCAGAGACCTGTATGTGCCATATATAACCAGAGACCTGTATGTGCTCATATATAACCAGAGACCTGTATGTGCCCATATATAACCAGAGACCTGTATGTGCTCATATATAACCAGAGACCTGTATGTGTCCATATATAACCAGAGACCTGTATGTGCCCATATATAACCAGAGGCCTGTATGAGCCCATATGTAACCAGAAACCTGTATGTGTCCATATATAACCAGAGACCTGTATGAGCCCATATGTAACCAGACACCTGTATGTGCCCATATGTAACCAGACACCTGTATGTGCCTATATGTAACCAGACACCTGTATGTGCCCATATATAACCAGACACCTGTATGTGCCCATATATAACCAGAGGCCTGTATGTGCCTATATATAACCAGAGACCTGTATGTGCCCATATATAACCAGAGACCTGTATGTGCCCATATATAACCAGAGGCCTGTATGTGCTCATATATAACCAGAGACCTGTATGTGCTCATATATAACCAGAGACCTGTATGTGCTCATATATAACCAGAGACCTGTATGTGTCCATATATAACCAGAGACCTGTATGTGCTCATATGTAACCAGAGACCTGTATGTGTCCATATATAACCAGAGACCTGTATGTGCCCATATATAACCAGAGGCCTGTATGTGCTTATATATAACCAGAGACCTGTATGAGCCCATATGTAACCAGAGACCTGTATGTTTCCATATATAACCAGAGACCTGTAAGAGCTTATATATAACCAGAGACCTGTATGTGCTCATATATAACCAGAGACCTGTATGTGCCATATATAACCAGAGACCTGTATGTGCTCATATATAACCAGAGACCTGTATGTGCCCATATATAACCAGAGACCTGTATGTGCTCATATATAACCAGAGACCTGTATGTGTCCATATATAACCAGAGACCTGTATGTGCCCATATATAACCAGAGGCCTGTATGAGCCCATATGTAACCAGAGACCTGTATGTGTCCATATATAACCAGAGACCTGTATGAGCCCATATGTAACCAGACACCTGTATGTGCCCATATGTAACCAGACACCTGTATGTGCCTATATGTAACCAGACACCTGTATGTGCCCATATATAACCAGACACCTGTATGTGCCCATATATAACCAGAGGCCTGTATGTGCCTATATATAACCAGAGACCTGTATGTGCCCATATATAACCAGAGACCTGTATGTGCCCATATATAACCAGAGGCCTGTATGTGCTCATATATAACCAGAGACCTGTATGTGCTCATATATAACCAGAGACCTGTATGTGCCCATATATAACCAGAGGCCTGTATGTGCTCATATATAACCAGAGACCTGTATGTGCTCACATATAACCAGAGGCCTGTATGTGCTCATATATAAACAGAGACCTGTATGTGCTCATATATAACCAGAGACCTGTATGTGCCCATATATAACCAGAGACCTGTATGTGCTTATATATAACCAGAGACCTGTATGTGCCCATATATAACCAGAGACCTGTATGTGCCCATATATAACCAGAGACCTGTATGTGCCCATATATAACCAGAGACCTGTATGTGCCCATATATAACCAGAGACCTGTATGTGCTTATATACAACCAGAGACCTGTATGTGCCCATATATAACCAGAGACCTGTATGTGCACATATATAACCAGAGACCTGTATGTGCCCATATATAACCAGAGACCTGTATGTGTCCATATATAACCAGAGACCTGTATGAGCCCATATATAACCAGACACCTGTATGTGCCCATATGTAACCAGACACCTGTATGTGCCCATATGTAACCAGACACCTGTATGTGCCCATATGTAACCAGACACCTGTATGTGCCCATATGTAATCGGACACCTGTATGTGCCTATATGTAACCAGACACCTGTATGTGCCCATATATAACCAGAGGCCTGTATGTGCTTATATATAACCAGAGACCTGTATGTGCCCATATATAACCAGAGACCTGTATGTGTCCATATATAACCAGAGACCTGTATGTGCTCATATGTAACCAGAGACCTGTATGTGTCCATATATAACCAGAGACCTGTATGAGCTTATATATAACCAGAGACCTGTATGTGCTCATATATAACCAGAGACCTGTATGTGCTCATATATAACCAGAGACCTGTATGTGCCATATATAACCAGAGACCTGTATGTGCTCATATATAACCAGAGACCTGTATGTGCCCATATATAACCGGAGACCTGTATGTGCTCATATATAACCAGAGACCTGTATGTGTCCATATATAACCAGAGACCTGTATGTGCCCATATATAACCAGAGGCCTGTATGAGCCCATATGTAACCAGAGACCTGTATGTGTCCATATATAACCAGAGACCTGTATGAGCCCATATGTAACCAGACACCTGTATGTGCCCATATGTAACCAGACACCTGTATGTGCCTATATGTAACCAGACACCTGTATGTGCCCATATATAACCAGACACCTGTATGTGCCCATATATAACCAGAGGCCTGTATGTGCCCATATATAACCAGAGACCTGTATGTGCCCATATATAACCAGAGACCTGTATGTGCCCATATATAACCAGAGGCCTGTATGTGCTCATATATAACCAGAGACCTGTATGTGCTCATATATAACCAGAGACCTGTATGAGCCCATATATAACCAGACACCTGTATGAGCCCATATGTAACAAGACACCTGTATGTACCCATATGTAACCAGACACCTGTATGTGCCCATATGTAACAGACACCTGTATGTGCCCATATGTAACCAGACACCTGTATGTGCCCATATATAACCAGAGGCCTGTATGTGCTTATATATAACCAGAGACCTGTATGTGCCCATATATAACCAGAGACCTGTATGTGTCCATATATAACCAGAGACCTGTATGTGCTCATATGTAACCAGAGACCTGTATGTGTCCATATATAACCAGAGACCTGTATGTGTCCATATATAACCAGAGACCTGTATGAGCTTATATATAACCAGAGACCTGTATGTGCTCATATATAACCAGAGACCTGTATGTGCTCATATATAACCAGAGACCTGTATGTGCCATATATAACCAGAGACCTGTATGTGCTCATATATAACCAGAGGCCTGTATGTGCTCATATATAACCAGAGACCTGTATGTGCTCACATATAACCAGAGGCCTGTATGTGCTCATATATAACCAGAGACCTGTATGTGCTCATATATAACCAGAGACCTGTATGTGCCCATATATAACCAGAGACCTGTATGTGCTTATATATAACCAGAGACCTGTATGTGCCCATATATAACCAGAGACCTGTATGTGCCCATATATAACCAGAGACCTGTATGTGCACATATGTAACCAGAGACCTGTATGTGCCCATATATAACCAAAGATCTCTATGTGCTTATATATAACCAGAGACCTGTATGTGCCCATATATAACCAGAGACCTGTATGTGCCCATATATAACCAGAGACCTGTATGTGCCCATATATAACCAGAGACCTGTATGTGTCCATATATAACCAGAGACCTGTATGAGCCCATATATAACCAGACACCTATATGTGCCCATATGAAACCAGACACCTGTATGTGCCCATATGTAACCAGACACCTGTATGTGCCCATATGTAACCAGACACCTGTATGTGCCCATATGTAACCAGACACCTGTATGTGCCCATATGTAACCAGACACCTGTATGTGCCCATATATAACCAGAGGCCTGTATGTGCTTATATATAACCAGAGACCTGTATGTGCCCATATATAACCAGAGACCTGTATGTGTCCATATATAACCAGAGACCTGTATGTGCTCATATGTAACCAGAGACCTGTATGTGTCCATATATAACCAGAGACCTGTATGTGTCCATATATAACCAGAGACCTGTATGAGCTTATATATAACCAGAGACCTGTATGTGCTCATATGTAACCAGAGACCTGTATGTGCTCATATATAACCAGAGACCTGTATGTGCCATATATAACCAGAGACCTGTATGTGCTCATATATAACCAGAGACCTGTATGTGCCCATATATAACCAGAGACCTGTATGTGCTCATATATAACCAGAGACCTGTATGTGTCCATATATAACCAGAGACCTGTATGTGTCCATATGTAACCAGAGACCTGTATGTGTCCATATATAACCAGAGACCTGTATGTGCCCATATATAACCAGAGGCCTGTATGTGCTTATATATAACCAGAGACCTGTATGAGCCCATATGTAACCAGAGACCTGTATGTGTCCATATATAACCAGAGACCTGTATGAGCTTATATATAACTAGAGACCTGTATGTGCTCATATATAACCAGAGACCTGTATGTGCCATATATAACCAGAGACCTGTATGTGCTCATATATAACCAGAGACCTGTATGTGCCCATATATAACCAGAGACCTGTATGTGCTCATATATAACCAGAGACCTGTATGTGTCCATATATAACCAGAGACCTGTATGTGCCCATATATAACCAGAGGCCTGTATGAGCCCATATGTAACCAGAGACCTGAATGTGTCCATATATAACCAGAGACCTGTATGAGCCCATATGTAACCAGACACCTGTATGTGCCCATATGTAACCAGACACCTGTATATGCCTATATGTAACCAGACACCTGTATGTGCCCATATATAACCAGACACCTGTATGTGCCCATATATATCCAGAGGCCTGTATGTGCCCATATATAACCAGAGACCTGTATGTGCCTATATATAACCAGAGACCTGTATGTGCTCATATATAACCAGAGACCTGTATGTGCCCATATATAACCAGAGACCTGTATGTGCCCATATATAACCAGAGGCCTGTATGTGCTCATATATAACCAGAGACCTGTATGTGCTCATATATAACCAGAGACCTGTATGTGCTAATATATAACCAGAGACCTGTATGTGCCCATATATAACCAGAGGCCTGTATGTGCTCATATATAACCAGAGACCTGTATGTGCTCACATCTAACCAGAGGCCTGTATGTGCTCATATATAACCAGAGACCTGTATGTGCTCATATATAACCAGAGACCTGTATGTGCCCATATATAACCAGAGACCTGTATGTGCTTATATATAACCAGAGACCTGTATGTGCCCATATATAACCAGAGACCTGTATGTGCCCATATATAACCAGAGACCTGTATGTGCCCATATGTAACCAGAGACCTGTATGTGCCCATATATAACCAGAGACCTGTATGTGCTTATATATAACCAGAGACCTGTATGTGCCCATATATAACCAGAGACCTGTATGTGCCCATATATAACCAGAGAAATGTATGTGCCCATATATAACCAGACACCTGTATGTGTACATATATAACCAGAGACCTGTATGAGCCCATATATAACCAGACACCTATATGTGCCCATATGTAACCAGACACCTGTATGTGCCCATATGTAACCAGACACCTGTATGTGCCCATATGTATCCAGACACCTGTATGTGCCCATATATAACCAGAGGCCTGTATGTGCTTATATATAACCAGAGACCTGTATGTGTCCATATATAACCAGAGACCTGTATGTGCCATATATAACCAGAGACCTGTATGTGCTCATATATAACCAGAGACCTGTATGTGCCCATATATAACCAGAGACCTGTATGTGCTCATATATAACCAGAGACCTGTATGTGTCCATACATAACCAGAGACCTGTATGTGCCCATATATAACCAGAGGCCTGTATGAGCCCATATGTAACCAGAGACCTGTATGTGTCCATATATAACCAGAGACCTGTATGAGCCCATATGTAACCAGACACCTGTATGTGCCCATGTGTAACCAGACACCTGTATGTGCCTATATGTAACCAGACACCTGTATGTGCCCATATATAACCAGACACCTGTATGTGCCCATATATAACCAGAGGCCTGTATGTGCCCATATATAACCAGAGACCTGTATGTGCCCATATATAACCAGAGACCTGTATGTGCTCATATATAACCAGAGAACTGTATGTGCCCATATATAACCAGAGACCTGTATGTGCCCATATATAACCAGAGGCCTGTATGTGCTCATATATAACCAGAGACCTGTATGTGCTCATATATAACCAGAGACCTGTATGTGCTAATATATAACCAGAGACCTGTATGTGCCCATATATAACCAGAGGCCTGTATGTGCTCATATATAACCAGAGACCTGTATGTGCTCACATATAACCAGAGGCCTGTATGTGCTCATATATAACCAGAGACCTGTATGTGCTCATATATAACCAGAGACCTGTATGTGCCCATATATAACCAGAGACCTGTATGTGCTTATATATAACCAGAGACCTGTATGTGCCCATGTATAACCAGAGACCTGTATGTGCCCATATATAACCAGAGACCTGTATGTGCACATATGTAACCAGAGACCTGTATGTGCCCATATATAACCAAAGACCTGTATGTGCTTATATATAACCAGAGACCTGTATGTGCCCATATATAACCAGAGACCTGTATGTGCCCATATATAACCAGAGACCTGTATGTGCCCATATATAACCAGAGACCTGTATGTGTCCATATATAACCAGAGACCTGTATGAGCCCATATATAACCAGACACCTATATGTGCCCATATGAAACCAGACACCTGTATGTGCCCATAAGTAACCAGACACCTGTATGTGCCCATATGTAACCAGACACCTGTATGTGCCCATATGTAACCAGACACCTGTATGTGCCCATATGTAACCAGACACCTGTATGTGCCCATATGTAACCAGACACCTGTATGTGCCCATATGTAATCGGACACCTGTATGTGCCTATATGTAACCAGACACCTGTATGTGCCCATATATAACCAGAGGCCTGTATGTGCTTATATATAACCAGAGACCTGTATGTGCCCATATATAACCAGAGACCTGTATGTGTCCATATATAACCAGAGACCTGTATGAGCTTATATATAACCAGAGACCTGTATGTGCTCATATATAACCAGAGACCTGTATGTGCTCATATATAACCAGAGACCTGTATGTGCCATATATAACCAGAGACCTGTATGTGCTCATATATAACCAGAGACCTGTATGTGCCCATATATAACCAGAGACCTGTATGTGCTCATATATAACCAGAGACCTGTATGTGCCCATATGTAACCAGACACCTGTATGTGCCCATATGTAATCGGACACCTGTATGTGCCTATATGTAACCAGACACCTGTATGTGCCCATATATAACCAGAGGCCTGTATGTGCTTATATATAACCAGAGACCTGTATGTGCCCATATATAACCAGAGACCTGTATGTGTCCATATATAACCAGAGACCTGTATGAGCTTATATATAACCAGAGACCTGTATGTGCTCATATATAACCAGAGACCTGTATGTGCTCATATATAACCAGAGACCTGTATGTGCCATATATAACCAGAGACCTGTATGTGCTCATATATAACCAGAGACCTGTATGTGCCCATATATAACCAGAGACCTGTATGTGCTCATATATAACCAGAGACCTGTATGTGTCCATATATAACCAGAGACCTGTATATGCCCATATATAACCAGAGGCCTGTATGAGCCCATATGTAACCAGAGACCTGTATGTGTCCATATATAACCAGAGACCTGTATGAGCCCATATGTAACCAGACACCTGTATGTGCCCATATATAACCAGAGACCTGTATGTGCTCATATATAACCAGAGACCTGTATGTGTCCATATATAACCAGAGACCTGTATGTGCCCATATATAACCAGAGGCCTGTATGAGCCCATATGTAACCAGAGACCTGAATGTGTCCATATATAACCAGAGACCTGTATGAGCCCATATGTAACCAGACACCTGTATGTGCCCATATGTAACCAGACACCTGTATATGCCTATATGTAACCAGACACCTGTATGTGCCCATATATAACCAGACACCTGTATGTGCCCATATATATCCAGAGGCCTGTATGTGCCCATATATAACCAGAGACCTGTATGTGCCTATATATAACCAGAGACCTGTATGTGCTCATATATAACCAGAGACCTGTATGTGCCCATATATAACCAGAGACCTGTATGTGCCCATATATAACCAGAGGCCTGTATGTGCTCATATATAACCAGAGACCTGTATGTGCTCATATATAACCAGAGACCTGTATGTGCTAATATATAACCAGAGACCTGTATGTGCCCATATATAACCAGAGGCCTGTATGTGCTCATATATAACCAGAGACCTGTATGTGCTCACATCTAACCAGAGGCCTGTATGTGCTCATATATAACCAGAGACCTGTATGTGCTCATATATAACCAGAGACCTGTATGTGCCCATATATAACCAGAGACCTGTATGTGCTTATATATAACCAGAGACCTGTATGTGCCCATATATAACCAGAGACCTGTATGTGCCCATATATAACCAGAGACCTGTATGTGCCCATATGTAACCAGAGACCTGTATGTGCCCATATATAACCAGAGACCTGTATGTGCTTATATATAACCAGAGACCTGTATGTGCCCATATATAACCAGAGACCTGTATGTGCCCATATATAACCAGAGAAATGTATGTGCCCATATATAACCAGACACCTGTATGTGTACATATATAACCAGAGACCTGTATGAGCCCATATATAACCAGACACCTATATGTGCCCATATGTAACCAGACACCTGTATGTGCCCATATGTAACCAGACACCTGTATGTGCCCATATGTATCCAGACACCTGTATGTGCCCATATATAACCAGAGGCCTGTATGTGCTTATATATAACCAGAGACCTGTATGTGTCCATATATAACCAGAGACCTGTATGTGCCATATATAACCAGAGACCTGTATGTGCTCATATATAACCAGAGACCTGTATGTGCCCATATATAACCAGAGACCTGTATGTGCTCATATATAACCAGAGACCTGTATGTGTCCATACATAACCAGAGACCTGTATGTGCCCATATATAACCAGAGGCCTGTATGAGCCCATATGTAACCAGAGACCTGTATGTGTCCATATATAACCAGAGACCTGTATGAGCCCATATGTAACCAGACACCTGTATGTGCCCATGTGTAACCAGACACCTGTATGTGCCTATATGTAACCAGACACCTGTATGTGCCCATATATAACCAGACACCTGTATGTGCCCATATATAACCAGAGGCCTGTATGTGCCCATATATAACCAGAGACCTGTATGTGCCCATATATAACCAGAGACCTGTATGTGCTCATATATAACCAGAGAACTGTATGTGCCCATATATAACCAGAGACCTGTATGTGCCCATATATAACCAGAGGCCTGTATGTGCTCATATATAACCAGAGACCTGTATGTGCTCATATATAACCAGAGACCTGTATGTGCTAATATATAACCAGAGACCTGTATGTGCCCATATATAACCAGAGGCCTGTATGTGCTCATATATAACCAGAGACCTGTATGTGCTCACATATAACCAGAGGCCTGTATGTGCTCATATATAACCAGAGACCTGTATGTGCTCATATATAACCAGAGACCTGTATGTGCCCATATATAACCAGAGACCTGTATGTGCTTATATATAACCAGAGACCTGTATGTGCCCATGTATAACCAGAGACCTGTATGTGCCCATATATAACCAGAGACCTGTATGTGCACATATGTAACCAGAGACCTGTATGTGCCCATATATAACCAAAGACCTGTATGTGCTTATATATAACCAGAGACCTGTATGTGCCCATATATAACCAGAGACCTGTATGTGCCCATATATAACCAGAGACCTGTATGTGCCCATATATAACCAGAGACCTGTATGTGTCCATATATAACCAGAGACCTGTATGAGCCCATATATAACCAGACACCTATATGTGCCCATATGAAACCAGACACCTGTATGTGCCCATAAGTAACCAGACACCTGTATGTGCCCATATGTAACCAGACACCTGTATGTGCCCATATGTAACCAGACACCTGTATGTGCCCATATGTAACCAGACACCTGTATGTGCCCATATGTAACCAGACACCTGTATGTGCCCATATGTAATCGGACACCTGTATGTGCCTATATGTAACCAGACACCTGTATGTGCCCATATATAACCAGAGGCCTGTATGTGCTTATATATAACCAGAGACCTGTATGTGCCCATATATAACCAGAGACCTGTATGTGTCCATATATAACCAGAGACCTGTATGAGCTTATATATAACCAGAGACCTGTATGTGCTCATATATAACCAGAGACCTGTATGTGCTCATATATAACCAGAGACCTGTATGTGCCATATATAACCAGAGACCTGTATGTGCTCATATATAACCAGAGACCTGTATGTGCCCATATATAACCAGAGACCTGTATGTGCTCATATATAACCAGAGACCTGTATGTGCCCATATGTAACCAGACACCTGTATGTGCCCATATGTAATCGGACACCTGTATGTGCCTATATGTAACCAGACACCTGTATGTGCCCATATATAACCAGAGGCCTGTATGTGCTTATATATAACCAGAGACCTGTATGTGCCCATATATAACCAGAGACCTGTATGTGTCCATATATAACCAGAGACCTGTATGAGCTTATATATAACCAGAGACCTGTATGTGCTCATATATAACCAGAGACCTGTATGTGCTCATATATAACCAGAGACCTGTATGTGCCATATATAACCAGAGACCTGTATGTGCTCATATATAACCAGAGACCTGTATGTGCCCATATATAACCAGAGACCTGTATGTGCTCATATATAACCAGAGACCTGTATGTGTCCATATATAACCAGAGACCTGTATATGCCCATATATAACCAGAGGCCTGTATGAGCCCATATGTAACCAGAGACCTGTATGTGTCCATATATAACCAGAGACCTGTATGAGCCCATATGTAACCAGACACCTGTATGTGCCCATATGTAACCAGACACCTGTATGTGCCCATATATAACCAGAGGCCTGTATGTGCCCATATATAACCAGAGACCTGTATGTGCCCATATATAACCAGAGACCTGTATGTGCCCATATATAACCAGAGGCCTGTATGTGCTCATATATAACCAGAGACCTGTATGTGCTCATATATAACCAGAGACCTGTATGTGCTCATATATGACCAGAGACCTGTATGTGCCCATATATAACCAGAGACCTGTATGTGCTTATATATAACCAGAGACCTGTATGTGCCCATATATAACCAGAGACCAGTATGTGCTTATATATAACCAGAGACCTGTATGTGCCCATATATAACCAGAGACCTGTATGTGCCCATATATAACCAGAGACCTGTATGTGCCCATATATAACCAGAGACCTGTATGTGTCCATATATAACCAGAGACCTGTATGAGCCCATATATAACCAGAGACCTGTATGTGCCCATATATAACCAGAGGCCTGTATGTGCTCATATATAACCAGAGACCTGTATGTGCCCATATATAACCAGAGACCTGTATGTGCCCATATATAACCAGAGGCCTGTATGTGCTCATATATAACCAGAGACCTGTATGTGCTCATATATAACCAGAGACCTGTATGTGCTAATATATAACCAGAGACCTGTATGTGCCCATATACAACCAGAGGCCTGTATGTGCTCATATATAACCAGAGACCTGTATGTGCTCACATCTAACCAGAGGCCTGTATGTGCTCATATATAACCAGAGACATGTATGTGCTCATATATAACCAGAGACCTGTATGTGCCCATATATAACCAGAGACCTGTATGTGCTTATATATAACCAGAGACCTGTATGTGCCCATATATAACCAGAGACCTGTATGTGCCCATATATAACCAGAGACCTGTATGTGCCCATATGTAACCAGAGACCTGTATGTGCCCATATATAACCAGAGACCTGTATGTGCTTATATATAACCAGAGACCTGTATGTGCCCATATATAACCAGAGACCTGTATGTGCCCATATATAACCAGAGACCTGTATGTGCCCATATATAACCAGACACCTGTATGTGTACATATATAACCAGAGACCTGTATGAGCCCATATATAACCAGACACCTATATGTGCCCATATGTAACCAGACACCTGTATGTGCCCATATGTAACCAGACACCTGTATGTGCCCATATGTATCCAGACACCTGTATGTGCCCATATATAACCAGAGGCCTGTATGTGCTTATATATAACCAGAGACCTGTATGTGTCCATATATAACCAGAGACCTGTATGTGCCATATATAACCAGAGACCTGTATGTGCTCATATATAACCAGAGACCTGTATGTGCCCATATATAACCAGAGACCTGTATGTGCTCATATATAACCAGAGACCTGTATGTGTCCATATATAACCAGAGACCTGTATGTGCCCATATATAACCAGAGGCCTGTATGAGCCCATATGTAACCAGAGACCTGTATGTGTCCATATATAACCAGAGACCTGTATGAGCCCATATGTAACCAGACACCTGTATGTGCCCATATGTAACCAGACACCTGTATGTGCCTATATGTAACCAGACACCTGTATGTGCCCATATATAACCAGACACCTGTATGTGCTCATATATAACCAGAGACCTGTATGTGCCCATATATAACCAGAGACCTGTATGTGCCCATATATAACCAGAGGCCTGTATGTGCTCATATATAACCAGAGACCTGTATGTGCTCATATATAACCAGAGACCTGTATGTGCTAATATATAACCAGAGACCTGTATGTGCCCATATATAACAAGAGTCCTGTATGTGCTCATATATAACCAGAGACCTGTATGTGCTCACATATAACCAGAGGCCTGTATGTGCTCATATATAACCAGAGGCCTGTATGTGCTCATATATAACCAGAGACCTGTATGTGCTCATATATAACCAGAGACCTGTATGTGCCCATATATAACCAGAGACCTGTATGTGCTTATATATAACCAGAGACCTGTATGTGCCCATATATAACCAGAGACCTGTATGTGCCCATATATAACCAGAGACCTGTATGTGCACATATGTAACCAGAGACCTGTATGTGCCCATATATAACCAAAGACCTGTATGTGCTTATATATAACCAGAGACCTGTATGTGCCCATATATAACCAGAGACCTGTATGTGCCCATATATAACCAGAGACCTGTATGTGCCCATATATAACCAGAGACCTGTATGTGTCCATATATAACCAGAGACCTGTATGAGCCCATATATAACCAGACACCTATATGTGCCCATATGAAACCAGACACCTGTATGTGCCCATATGTAACCAGACACCTGTATGTGCCCATATGTAACCAGACACCTGTATGTGCCCATATGTAACCAGACACCTGTATGTGCCCATATGTAACCAGACACCTGTATGTGCCCATATATAACCAGAGGCCTGTATGTGCTTATATATAACCAGAGACCTGTATGTGCCCATATATAACCAGAGACCTGTATGTGTCCATATATAACCAGAGACCTGTATGTGCTCATATGTAACCAGAGACCTGTATGTGTCCATATATAACCAGAGACCTGTATGTGTCCATATATAACCAGAGACCTGTATGAGCTTATATATAACCAGAGACCTGTATGTGCTCATATATAACCAGAGACCTGTATGTGCTCATATATAACCAGAGACCTGTATGTGCCATATATAACCAGAGACCTGTATGTGCTCATATATAACCAGAGACCTGTATGTGCCCATATATAACCAGAGACCTGTATGTGCTCATATATAACCAGAGACCTGTATGAGTCCATATATAACCAGAGACCTGTATATGCCCATATATAACCAGAGGCCTGTATGAGCCCATATGTAACCAGAGACCTGTATGTGTCCATATATAACCAGAGACCTGTATGAGCCCATATGTAACCAGACACCTGTATGTGCCCATATGTAACCAGACACCTGTATGTGCCTATATGTAACCAGACACCTGTATGTGCCCATATATAACCAGACACCTGTATGTGCCCATATATAACCAGAGGCCTGTATGTGCCCATATATAACCAGAGACCTGTATGTGCCCATATATAACCAGAGACCTGTATGTGCCCATATATAACCAGAGGCCTGTATGTGCTCATATATAACCAGAGACCTGTATGTGCTCATATATAACCAGAGACCTGTATGTGCTCATATATAACCAGAGACCTGTATGTGCCCATATATAACCAGAGACCTGTATGTGCTTATATATAACCAGAGACCTGTATGTGCCCATATATAACCAGAGACCTGTATGTGCTTATATATAACCAGAGACCTGTATGTGCCCATATATAACCAGAGACCTGTATGTGCCCATATATAACCAGAGACCTGTATGTGCCCATATATAACCAGAGACCTGTATGTGTCCATATATAACCAGAGACCTGTATGAGCCCATATATAACCAGACACCTGTATGTGCCCATATGTAACCAGACACCTGTATGTGCCCATATGTAACCAGACACCTGTATGTGCCCATATGTAACCAGACACCTGTATGTGCCCATATGTAACCAGACACCTGTATGTGCCCATATATAACCAGAGGCCTGTATGTGCTTATATATAACCAGAGACCTGTATGTGCCCATATATAACCAGAGACCTGTATGTGTCCATATATAACCAGAGACCTGTATGTGCTCATATGTAACCAGAGACCTGTTTGTGTCCATATATAACCAGAGACCTGTATGTGCCCATATATAACCAGAGGCCTGTATGTGCTTATATATAACCAGAGACCTGTATGAGCCCATATGTAACCAGAGACCTGTATGTGTCCATATATAACCAGAGACCTGTAAGAGCTTATATATAACCAGAGACCTGTATGTGCTCATATATAACCAGAGACCTGTATGTGCCATATATAACCAGAGACCTGTATGTGCTCATATATAACCAGAGACCTGTATGTGCCCATATATAACCAGAGACCTGTATGTGCTCATATATAACCAGAGACCTGTATGTGTCCATATATAACCAGAGACCTGTATGTGCCCATATATAACCAGAGGCCTGTATGAGCCCATATGTAACCAGAAACCTGTATGTGTCCATATATAACCAGAGACCTGTATGAGCCCATATGTAACCAGACACCTGTATGTGCCCATATGTAACCAGACACCTGTATGTGCCTATATGTAACCAGACACCTGTATGTGCCCATATATAACCAGACACCTGTATGTGCCCATATATAACCAGAGGCCTGTATGTGCCTATATATAACCAGAGACCTGTATGTGCCCATATATAACCAGAGACCTGTATGTGCCCATATATAACCAGAGGCCTGTATGTGCTCATATATAACCAGAGACCTGTATGTGCTCATATATAACCAGAGACCTGTATGTGCTCATATATAACCAGAGACCTGTATGTGTCCATATATAACCAGAGACCTGTATGTGCTCATATGTAACCAGAGACCTGTATGTGTCCATATATAACCAGAGACCTGTATGTGCCCATATATAACCAGAGGCCTGTATGTGCTTATATATAACCAGAGACCTGTATGAGCCCATATGTAACCAGAGACCTGTATGTTTCCATATATAACCAGAGACCTGTAAGAGCTTATATATAACCAGAGACCTGTATGTGCTCATATATAACCAGAGACCTGTATGTGCCATATATAACCAGAGACCTGTATGTGCTCATATATAACCAGAGACCTGTATGTGCCCATATATAACCAGAGACCTGTATGTGCTCATATATAACCAGAGACCTGTATGTGTCCATATATAACCAGAGACCTGTATGTGCCCATATATAACCAGAGGCCTGTATGAGCCCATATGTAACCAGAGACCTGTATGTGTCCATATATAACCAGAGACCTGTATGAGCCCATATGTAACCAGACACCTGTATGTGCCCATATGTAACCAGACACCTGTATGTGCCTATATGTAACCAGACACCTGTATGTGCCCATATATAACCAGACACCTGTATGTGCCCATATATAACCAGAGGCCTGTATGTGCCTATATATAACCAGAGACCTGTATGTGCCCATATATAACCAGAGACCTGTATGTGCCCATATATAACCAGAGGCCTGTATGTGCTCATATATAACCAGAGACCTGTATGTGCTCATATATAACCAGAGACCTGTATGTGCCCATATATAACCAGAGGCCTGTATGTGCTCATATATAACCAGAGACCTGTATGTGCTCACATATAACCAGAGGCCTGTATGTGCTCATATATAAACAGAGACCTGTATGTGCTCATATATAACCAGAGACCTGTATGTGCCCATATATAACCAGAGACCTGTATGTGCTTATATATAACCAGAGACCTGTATGTGCCCATATATAACCAGAGACCTGTATGTGCCCATATATAACCAGAGACCTGTATGTGCCCATATATAACCAGAGACCTGTATGTGCCCATATATAACCAGAGACCTGTATGTGCTTATATACAACCAGAGACCTGTATGTGCCCATATATAACCAGAGACCTGTATGTGCACATATATAACCAGAGACCTGTATGTGCCCATATATAACCAGAGACCTGTATGTGTCCATATATAACCAGAGACCTGTATGAGCCCATATATAACCAGACACCTGTATGTGCCCATATGTAACCAGACACCTGTATGTGCCCATATGTAACCAGACACCTGTATGTGCCCATATGTAACCAGACACCTGTATGTGCCCATATGTAATCGGACACCTGTATGTGCCTATATGTAACCAGACACCTGTATGTGCCCATATATAACCAGAGGCCTGTATGTGCTTATATATAACCAGAGACCTGTATGTGCCCATATATAACCAGAGACCTGTATGTGTCCATATATAACCAGAGACCTGTATGTGCTCATATGTAACCAGAGACCTGTATGTGTCCATATATAACCAGAGACCTGTATGAGCTTATATATAACCAGAGACCTGTATGTGCTCATATATAACCAGAGACCTGTATGTGCTCATATATAACCAGAGACCTGTATGTGCCATATATAACCAGAGACCTGTATGTGCTCATATATAACCAGAGACCTGTATGTGCCCATATATAACCGGAGACCTGTATGTGCTCATATATAACCAGAGACCTGTATGTGTCCATATATAACCAGAGACCTGTATGTGCCCATATATAACCAGAGGCCTGTATGAGCCCATATGTAACCAGAGACCTGTATGTGTCCATATATAACCAGAGACCTGTATGAGCCCATATGTAACCAGACACCTGTATGTGCCCATATGTAACCAGACACCTGTATGTGCCTATATGTAACCAGACACCTGTATGTGCCCATATATAACCAGACACCTGTATGTGCCCATATATAACCAGAGGCCTGTATGTGCCCATATATAACCAGAGACCTGTATGTGCCCATATATAACCAGAGACCTGTATGTGCCCATATATAACCAGAGGCCTGTATGTGCTCATATATAACCAGAGACCTGTATGTGCTCATATATAACCAGAGACCTGTATGAGCCCATATATAACCAGACACCTGTATGAGCCCATATGTAACAAGACACCTGTATGTACCCATATGTAACCAGACACCTGTATGTGCCCATATGTAACAGACACCTGTATGTGCCCATATGTAACCAGACACCTGTATGTGCCCATATATAACCAGAGGCCTGTATGTGCTTATATATAACCAGAGACCTGTATGTGCCCATATATAACCAGAGACCTGTATGTTTCCATATATAACCAGAGACCTGTATGTGCTCATATGTAACCAGAGACCTGTATGTGTCCATATATAACCAGAGACCTGTATGTGTCCATATATAACCAGAGACCTGTATGAGCTTATATATAACCAGAGACCTGTATGTGCTCATATATAACCAGAGACCTGTATGTGCTCATATATAACCAGAGACCTGTATGTGCCATATATAACCAGAGACCTGTATGTGCTCATATATAACCAGAGGCCTGTATGTGCTCATATATAACCAGAGACCTGTATGTGCTCACATATAACCAGAGGCCTGTATGTGCTCATATATAACCAGAGACCTGTATGTGCTCATATATAACCAGAGACCTGTATGTGCCCATATATAACCAGAGACCTGTATGTGCTTATATATAACCAGAGACCTGTATGTGCCCATATATAACCAGAGACCTGTATGTGCCCATATATAACCAGAGACCTGTATGTGCACATATGTAACCAGAGACCTGTATGTGCCCATATATAACCAAAGATCTCTATGTGCTTATATATAACCAGAGACCTGTATGTGCCCATATATAACCAGAGACCTGTATGTGCCCATATATAACCAGAGACCTGTATGTGCCCATATATAACCAGAGACCTGTATGTGTCCATATATAACCAGAGACCTGTATGAGCCCATATATAACCAGACACCTATATGTGCCCATATGAAACCAGACACCTGTATGTGCCCATATGTAACCAGACACCTGTATGTGCCCATATGTAACCAGACACCTGTATGTGCCCATATGTAACCAGACACCTGTATGTGCCCATATGTAACCAGACACCTGTATGTGCCCATATATAACCAGAGGCCTGTATGTGCTTATATATAACCAGAGACCTGTATGTGCCCATATATAACCAGAGACCTGTATGTGTCCATATATAACCAGAGACCTGTATGTGCTCATATGTAACCAGAGACCTGTATGTGTCCATATATAACCAGAGACCTGTATGTGTCCATATATAACCAGAGACCTGTATGAGCTTATATATAACCAGAGACCTGTATGTGCTCATATGTAACCAGAGACCTGTATGTGCTCATATATAACCAGAGACCTGTATGTGCCATATATAACCAGAGACCTGTATGTGCTCATATATAACCAGAGACCTGTATGTGCCCATATATAACCAGAGACCTGTATGTGCTCATATATAACCAGAGACCTGTATGTGTCCATATATAACCAGAGACCTGTATGTGTCCATATGTAACCAGAGACCTGTATGTGTCCATATATAACCAGAGACCTGTATGTGCCCATATATAACCAGAGGCCTGTATGTGCTTATATATAACCAGAGACCTGTATGAGCCCATATGTAACCAGAGACCTGTATGTGTCCATATATAACCAGAGACCTGTATGAGCTTATATATAACTAGAGACCTGTATGTGCTCATATATAACCAGAGACCTGTATGTGCCATATATAACCAGAGACCTGTATGTGCTCATATATAACCAGAGACCTGTATGTGCCCATATATAACCAGAGACCTGTATGTGCTCATATATAACCAGAGACCTGTATGTGTCCATATATAACCAGAGACCTGTATGTGCCCATATATAACCAGAGGCCTGTATGAGCCCATATGTAACCAGAGACCTGAATGTGTCCATATATAACCAGAGACCTGTATGAGCCCATATGTAACCAGACACCTGTATGTGCCCATATGTAACCAGACACCTGTATATGCCTATATGTAACCAGACACCTGTATGTGCCCATATATAACCAGACACCTGTATGTGCCCATATATATCCAGAGGCCTGTATGTGCCCATATATAACCAGAGACCTGTATGTGCCTATATATAACCAGAGACCTGTATGTGCTCATATATAACCAGAGACCTGTATGTGCCCATATATAACCAGAGACCTGTATGTGCCCATATATAACCAGAGGCCTGTATGTGCTCATATATAACCAGAGACCTGTATGTGCTCATATATAACCAGAGACCTGTATGTGCTAATATATAACCAGAGACCTGTATGTGCCCATATATAACCAGAGGCCTGTATGTGCTCATATATAACCAGAGACCTGTATGTGCTCACATCTAACCAGAGGCCTGTATGTGCTCATATATAACCAGAGACCTGTATGTGCTCATATATAACCAGAGACCTGTATGTGCCCATATATAACCAGAGACCTGTATGTGCTTATATATAACCAGAGACCTGTATGTGCCCATATATAACCAGAGACCTGTATGTGCCCATATATAACCAGAGACCTGTATGTGCCCATATGTAACGAGAGACCTGTATGTGCCCATATATAACCAGAGACCTGTATGTGCTTATATATAACCAGAGACCTGTATGTGCCCATATATAACCAGAGACCTGTATGTGCTCATATATAACCAGAGAAATGTATGTGCCCATATATAACCAGACACCTGTATGTGTACATATATAACCAGAGACCTGTATGAGCCCATATATAACCAGACACCTATATGTGCCCATATGTAACCAGACACCTGTATGTGCCCATATGTAACCAGACACCTGTATGTGCCCATATGTATCCAGACACCTGTATGTGCCCATATATAACCAGAGGCCTGTATGTGCTTATATATAACCAGAGACCTGTATGTGTCCATATATAACCAGAGACCTGTATGTGCCATATATAACCAGAGACCTGTATGTGCTCATATATAACCAGAGACCTGTATGTGCCCATATATAACCAGAGACCTGTATGTGCTCATATATAACCAGAGACCTGTATGTGTCCATACATAACCAGAGACCTGTATGTGCCCATATATAACCAGAGGCCTGTATGAGCCCATATGTAACCAGAGACCTGTATGTGTCCATATATAACCAGAGACCTGTATGAGCCCATATGTAACCAGACACCTGTATGTGCCCATGTGTAACCAGACACCTGTATGTGCCTATATGTAACCAGACACCTGTATGTGCCCATATATAACCAGACACCTGTATGTGCCCATATATAACCAGAGGCCTGTATGTGCCCATATATAACCAGAGACCTGTATGTGCCCATATATAACCAGAGACCTGTATGTGCTCATATATAACCAGAGAACTGTATGTGCCCATATATAACCAGAGACCTGTATGTGCCCATATATAACCAGAGGCCTGTATGTGCTCATATATAACCAGAGACCTGTATGTGCTCATATATAACCAGAGACCTGTATGTGCTAATATATAACCAGAGACCTGTATGTGCCCATATATAACCAGAGGCCTGTATGTGCTCATATATAACCAGAGACCTGTATGTGCTCACATATAACCAGAGGCCTGTATGTGCTCATATATAACCAGAGACCTGTATGTGCTCATATATAACCAGAGACCTGTATGTGCCCATATATAACCAGAGACCTGTATGTGCTTATATATAACCAGAGACCTGTATGTGCCCATGTATAACCAGAGACCTGTATGTGCCCATATATAACCAGAGACCTGTATGTGCACATATGTAACCAGAGACCTGTATGTGCCCATATATAACCAAAGACCTGTATGTGCTTATATATAACCAGAGACCTGTATGTGCCCATATATAACCAGAGACCTGTATGTGCCCATATATAACCAGAGACCTGTATGTGCCCATATATAACCAGAGACCTGTATGTGTCCATATATAACCAGAGACCTGTATGAGCCCATATATAACCAGACACCTATATGTGCCCATATGAAACCAGACACCTGTATGTGCCCATAAGTAACCAGACACCTGTATGTGCCCATATGTAACCAGACACCTGTATGTGCCCATATGTAACCAGACACCTGTATGTGCCCATATGTAACCAGACACCTGTATGTGCCCATATGTAACCAGACACCTGTATGTGCCCATATGTAATCGGACACCTGTATGTGCCTATATGTAACCAGACACCTGTATGTGCCCATATATAACCAGAGGCCTGTATGTGCTTATATATAACCAGAGACCTGTATGTGCCCATATATAACCAGAGACCTGTATGTGTCCATATATAACCAGAGACCTGTATGAGCTTATATATAACCAGAGACCTGTATGTGCTCATATATAACCAGAGACCTGTATGTGCTCATATATAACCAGAGACCTGTATGTGCCATATATAACCAGAGACCTGTATGTGCTCATATATAACCAGAGACCTGTATGTGCCCATATATAACCAGAGACCTGTATGTGCTCATATATAACCAGAGACCTGTATGTGCCCATATGTAACCAGACACCTGTATGTGCCCATATGTAATCGGACACCTGTATGTGCCTATATGTAACCAGACACCTGTATGTGCCCATATATAACCAGAGGCCTGTATGTGCTTATATATAACCAGAGACCTGTATGTGCCCATATATAACCAGAGACCTGTATGTGTCCATATATAACCAGAGACCTGTATGAGCTTATATATAACCAGAGACCTGTATGTGCTCATATATAACCAGAGACCTGTATGTGCTCATATATAACCAGAGACCTGTATGTGCCATATATAACCAGAGACCTGTATGTGCTCATATATAACCAGAGACCTGTATGTGCCCATATATAACCAGAGACCTGTATGTGCTCATATATAACCAGAGACCTGTATGTGTCCATATATAACCAGAGACCTGTATATGCCCATATATAACCAGAGGCCTGTATGAGCCCATATGTAACCAGAGACCTGTATGTGTCCATATATAACCAGAGACCTGTATGAGCCCATATGTAACCAGACACCTGTATGTGCCCATATGTAACCAGACACCTGTATGTGCCCATATATAACCAGAGGCCTGTATGTGCCCATATATAACCAGAGACCTGTATGTGCCCATATATAACCAGAGACCTGTATGTGCCCATATATAACCAGAGGCCTGTATGTGCTCATATATAACCAGAGACCTGTATGTGCTCATATATAACCAGAGACCTGTATGTGCTCATATATGACCAGAGACCTGTATGTGCCCATATATAACCAGAGACCTGTATGTGCTTATATATAACCAGAGACCTGTATGTGCCCATATATAACCAGAGACCAGTATGTGCTTATATATAACCAGAGACCTGTATGTGCCCATATATAACCAGAGACCTGTATGTGCCCATATATAACCAGAGACCTGTATGTGCCCATATATAACCAGAGACCTGTATGTGTCCATATATAACCAGAGACCTGTATGAGCCCATATATAACCAGACACATGTATGTGCCCATATGTAACCAGACACCTGTATGTGCCCATATGTAACCAGACACCTGTATGTGCCCATATGTAACCAGACACCTGTATGTGCCCATATGTAACCAGACACCTGTATGTGCCCATATGTAACCAGACACCTGTATGTGCCCATATATAACCAGAGACCTGTATGTGCCCATATATAACCAGAGACCTGTATGTGTCCATATATAACCAGAGACCTGTATGTGCTCATATGTAACCAGAGACCTGTATGTGTCCATATATAACCAGAGACCTGTATGTGCCCATATATAACCAGAGGCCTGTATGTGCTTATATATAACCAGAGACCTGTATGAGCCCATATGTAACCAGAGACCTGTATGTGTCCATATATAACCAGAGACCTGTAAGAGCTTATATATAACCAGAGACCTGTATGTGCTCATATATAACCAGAGACCTGTATGTGCCATATATAACCAGAGACCTGTATGTGCTCATATATAACCAGAGACCTGTATGTGCCCATATATAACCAGAGACCTGTATGTGCTCATATATAACCAGAGACCTGTATGTGTCCATATATAACCAGAGACCTGTATGTGCCCATATATAACCAGAGGCCTGTATGAGCCCATATGTAACCAGAGACCTGTATGTGTCCATATATAACCAGAGACCTGTATGAGCCCATATGTAACCAGACACCTGTATGTGCCCATATGTAACCAGACACCTGTATGTGCCTATATGTAACCAGACACCTGTATGTGCCCATATATAACCAGACACCTGTATGTGCCCATATATAACCAGAGGCCTGTATGTGCCTATATATAACCAGAGACCTGTATGTGCCCATATATAACCAGAGACCTGTATGTGCCCATATATAACCAGAGGCCTGTATGTGCTCATATATAACCAGAGACCTGTATGTGCTCATATATAACCAGAGACCTGTATGTGCTCATATATAACCAGAGACCTGTATGTGCCCATATATAACCAGAGGCCTGTATGTGCTCATATATAACCAGAGACCTGTATGTGCTCACATATAACCAGAGGCCTGTATGTGCTCATATATAACCAGAGACCTGTATGTGCTCATATATAACCAGAGACCTGTATGTGCCCATATATAACAAGAGACCTGTATGTGCTTATATATAACCAGAGACCTGTATGTGCCCATATATAACCAGAGACCTGTATGTGCCCATATATAACCAGAGACCTGTATGTGCCCATATATAACCAGAGACCTGTATGTGCTTATATATAACCAGAGACCTGTATGTGCCCATATATAACCAGAGACCTGTATGTGCACATATATAACCAGAGACCTGTATGTGCCCATATATAACCAGAGACCTGTATGTGTCCATATATAACCAGAGACCTGTATGAGCCCATATATAACCAGACACCTGTATGTGCCCATATGTAACCAGACACCTGTATGTGCCCATATGTAACCAGACACCTGTATGTGCCCATATGTAATCGGACACCTGTATGTGCCCATATGTAACCAGACACCTGTATGTGCCCATATATAACCAGAGGCCTGTATGTGCTTATATATAACCAGAGACCTGTATGTGCCCATATATAACCAGAGACCTGTATGTGTCCATATATAACCAGAGGCCTGTATGTGCCCATATATAACCAGAGGCCTGTATGAGCCCATATGTAACCAGAGACCTGTATGTGTCCATATATAACCAGAGACCTGTATGAGCCCATATGTAACCAGACACCTGTATGTGCCCATATGTAACCAGACACCTGTATGTGCCTATATGTAACCAGACACCTGTATGTGCCCATATATAACCAGACACCTGTATGTGCCCATATATAACCAGAGGCCTGTATGTGCCCATATATAACCAGAGACCTGTATGTGCCCATATATAACCAGAGACCTGTATGTGCCCATATATAACCAGAGGCCTGTATGTGCTCATATATAACCAGAGACCTGTATGTGCTCATATATAACCAGAGACCTGTATGAGCCCATATATAACCAGACACCTGTATGAGCCCATATGTAACCAGACACCTGTATGTGCCCATATGTAACCAGACACCAGTATGTGCCCATATGTAACCAGACACCTGTATGTGCCCATATGTAACAGACACCAGTATGTGCCCATATGTAACAGACACCTGTATGTGCCCATATGTAACCAGACACCTGTATGTGCCCATATGTAACCAGACACCAGTATGTGCCCATATGTAACCAGACACCTGTATGTGCCCATATGTAACAGACACCTGTATGTGCCCATATGTAACCAGACACCTGTATGTGCCCATATATAACCAGAGGCCTGTATGTGCTTATATATAACCAGAGACCTGTATGTGCCCATATATAACCAGAGACCTGTATGTGTCCATATATAACCAGAGACCTGTATGTGCTCATATATAACCAGAGACCTGTATGTGTCCATATATAACCAGAGACCTGTATGTGCCCATATATAACCAGAGGCCTGTATGAGCCCATATGTAACCAGAGACCTGTATGTGTCCATATATAACCAGAGACCTGTATGAGCCCATATGTAACCAGACACCTGTATGTGCCCATATGTAACCAGACACCTGTATGTGCCTATATGTAACCAGACACCTGTATGTGCCCATATATAACCAGACACCTGTATGTGCCCATATATAACCAGAGGCCTGTATGTGCCCATATATAACCAGAGACCTGTATGTGCCCATATATAACCAGAGACCTGTATGTGCTCATATATAACCATAGGCCTGTATGTGCTCATATATAACCAGAGACCTGTATGTGCTCACATATAACCAGAGGCCTGTATGTGCTCATATATAACCAGAGACCTGTATGTGCTCATATATAACCAGAGACCTGTATGTGCCCATATATAACCAGAGACCTGTATGTGCTTATATATAACCAGAGACCTGTATGTGCCCATATATAACCAGAGACCTGTATGTGCCCATATATAACCAGAGACCTGTATGTGCACATATGTAACCAGAGACCTGTATGTGCCCATATATAACCAAAGATCTCTATGTGCTTATATATAACCAGAGACCTGTATGTGCCCATATATAACCAGAGACCTGTATGTGCCCATATATAACCAGAGACCTGTATGTGCCCATATATAACCAGAGACCTGTATGTGTCCATATATAACTAGAGACCTGTATGAGCCCATATATAACCAGACACCTATATGTGCCCATATGAAACCAGACACCTGTATGTGCCCATATGTAACCAGACACCTGTATGTGCCCATATGTAACCAGACACCTGTATGTGCCCATATGTAACCAGACACCTGTATGTGCCCATATGTAACCAGACACCTGTATGTGCCCATATATAACCAGAGGCCTGTATGTGCTTATATATAACCAGAGACCTGTATGTGCCCATATATAACCAGAGACCTGTATGTGTCCATATATAACCAGAGACCTGTATGTGCTCATATGTAACCAGAGACCTGTATGTGTCCATATATAACCAGAGACCTGTATGTGTCCATATATAACCAGAGACCTGTATGAGCTTATATATAACCAGAGACCTGTATGTGCTCATATGTAACCAGAGACCTGTATGTGCTCATATATAACCAGAGACCTGTATGTGCCATATATAACCAGAGACCTGTATGTGCTCATATATAACCAGAGACCTGTATGTGCCCATATATAACCAGAGACCTGTATGTGCTCATATATAACCAGAGACCTGTATGTGTCCATATATAACCAGAGACCTGTATGTGTCCATATGTAACCAGAGACCTGTATGTGTCCATATATAACCAGAGACCTGTATGTGCCCATATATAACCAGAGGCCTGTATGTGCTTATATATAACCAGAGACCTGTATGAGCCCATATGTAACCAGAGACCTGTATGTGTCCATATATAACCAGAGACCTGTATGAGCTTATATATAACTAGAGACCTGTATGTGCTCATATATAACCAGAGACCTGTATGTGCCATATATAACCAGAGACCTGTATGTGCTCATATATAACCAGAGACCTGTATGTGCCCATATATAACCAGAGACCTGTATGTGCTCATATATAACCAGAGACCTGTATGTGTCCATATATAACCAGAGACCTGTATGTGCCCATATATAACCAGAGGCCTGTATGAGCCCATATGTAACCAGAGACCTGAATGTGTCCATATATAACCAGAGACCTGTATGAGCCCATATGTAACCAGACACCTGTATGTGCCCATATGTAACCAGACACCTGTATATGCCTATATGTAACCAGACACCTGTATGTGCCCATATATAACCAGACACCTGTATGTGCCCATATATATCCAGAGGCCTGTATGTGCCCATATATAACCAGAGACCTGTATGTGCCTATATATAACCAGAGACCTGTATGTGCTCATATATAACCAGAGACCTGTATGTGCCCATATATAACCAGAGACCTGTATGTGCCCATATATAACCAGAGGCCTGTATGTGCTCATATATAACCAGAGACCTGTATGTGCTCATATATAACCAGAGACCTGTATGTGCTAATATATAACCAGAGACCTGTATGTGCCCATATATAACCAGAGGCCTGTATGTGCTCATATATAACCAGAGACCTGTATGTGCTCACATCTAACCAGAGGCCTGTATGTGCTCATATATAACCAGAGACCTGTATGTGCTCATATATAACCAGAGACCTGTATGTGCCCATATATAACCAGAGACCTGTATGTGCTTATATATAACCAGAGACCTGTATGTGCCCATATATAACCAGAGACCTGTATGTACCCATATATAACCAGAGACCTGTATGTGCCCATATGTAACCAGAGACCTGTATGTGCCCATATATAACCAGAGACCTGTATGTGCTTATATATAACCAGAGACCTGTATGTGCCCATATATAACCAGAGACCTGTATGTGCCCATATATAACCAGAGAAATGTATGTGCCCATATATAACCAGACACCTGTATGTGTACATATATAACCAGAGACCTGTATGAGCCCATATATAACCAGACACCTATATGTGCCCATATGTAACCAGACACCTGTATGTGCCCATATGTAACCAGACACCTGTATGTGCCCATATGTATCCAGACACCTGTATGTGCCCATATATAACCAGAGGCCTGTATGTGCTTATATATAACCAGAGACCTGTATGTGTCCATATATAACCAGAGACCTGTATGTGCCATATATAACCAGAGACCTGTATGTGCTCATATATAACCAGAGACCTGTATGTGCCCATATATAACCAGAGACCTGTATGTGCTCATATATAACCAGAGACCTGTATGTGTCCATATATAACCAGAGACCTGTATGTGCCCATATATAACCAGAGGCCTGTATGAGCCCATATGTAACCAGAGACCTGTATGTGTCCATATATAACCAGAGACCTGTATGAGCCCATATGTAACCAGACACCTGTATGTGCCCATATGTAACCAGACACCTGTATGTGCCTATATGTAACCAGACACCTGTATGTGCCCATATATAACCAGACACCTGTATGTGCCCATATATAACCAGAGGCCTGTATGTGCCCATATATAACCAGAGACCTGTATGTGCCCATATATAACCAGAGACCTGTATGTGCTCATATATAACCAGAGAACTGTATGTGCCCATATATAACCAGAGACCTGTATGTGCCCATATATAACCAGAGGCCTGTATGTGCTCATATATAACCAGAGACCTGTATGTGCTCATATATAACCAGAGACCTGTATGTGCTAATATATAACCAGAGACCTGTATGTGCCCATATATAACCAGAGGCCTGTATGTGCTCATATATAACCAGAGACCTGTATGTGCTCACATATAACCAGAGGCCTGTATGTGCTCATATATAACCAGAGACCTGTATGTGCTCATATATAACCAGAGACCTGTATGTGCCCATATATAACCAGAGACCTGTATGTGCTTATATATAACCAGAGACCTGTATGTGCCCATATATAACCAGAGACCTGTATGTGCCCATATATAACCAGAGACCTGTATGTGCACATATGTAACCAGAGACCTGTATGTGCCCATATATAACCAAAGACCTGTATGTGCTTATATATAACCAGAGACCTGTATGTGCCCATATATAACCAGAGACCTGTATGTGCCCATATATAACCAGAGACCTGTATGTGCCCATATATAACCAGAGACCTGTATGTGTCCATATATAACCAGAGACCTGTATGAGCCCATATATAACCAGACACCTATATGTGCCCATATGAAACCAGACACCTGTATGTGCCCATAAGTAACCAGACACCTGTATGTGCCCATATGTAACCAGACACCTGTATGTGCCCATATGTAACCAGACACCTGTATGTGCCCATATGTAACCAGACACCTGTATGTGCCCATATATAACCAGAGGCCTGTATGTGCTTATATATAACCAGAGACCTGTATGTGCCCATATATAACCAGAGACCTGTATGTGTCCATATATATCCAGAGACCTGTATGTGCTCATATGTAACCAGAGACCTGTATGTGTCCATATATAACCAGAGACCTGTATGTGTCCATATATAACCAGAGACCTGTATGAGCTTATATATAACCAGAGACCTGTATGTGCTCATATATAACCAGAGACCTGTATGTGCTCATATATAACCAGAGACCTGTATGTGCCATATATAACCAGAGACCTGTATGTGCTCATATATAACCAGAGACCTGTATGTGCCCATATATAACCAGAGACCTGTATGTGCTCATATATAACCAGAGACCTGTATGTGTCCATATATAACCAGAGACCTGTATATGCCCATATATAACCAGAGGCCTGTATGAGCCCATATGTAACCAGAGACCTGTATGTGTCCATATATAACCAGAGACCTGTATGAGCCCATATGTAACCAGACACCTGTATGTGCCCATATGTAACCAGACACCTGTATGTGCCCATATATAACCAGAGGCCTGTATGTGCCCATATATAACCAGAGACCTGTATGTGCCCATATATAACCAGAGACCTGTATGTGCCCATATATAACCAGAGGCCTGTATGTGCTCATATATAACCAGAGACCTGTATGTGCTCATATATAACCAGAGACCTGTATGTGCTCATATATAACCAGAGACCTGTATGTGCCCATATATAACCAGAGACCTGTATGTGCTTATATATAACCAGAGACCTGTATGTGCCCATATATAACCAGAGACCAGTATGTGCTTATATATAACCAGAGACCTGTATGTGCCCATATATAACCAGAGACCTGTATGTGCCCATATATAACCAGAGACCTGTATGTGCCCATATATAACCAGAGACCTGTATGTGTCCATATATAACCAGAGACCTGTATGAGCCCATATATAACCAGACACCTGTATGTGCCCATATGTAACCAGACACCTGTATGTGCCCATATGTAACCAGACACCTGTATGTGCCCATATGTAACCAGACACCTGTATGTGCCCATATGTAACCAGACACCTGTATGTGCCCATATGTAACCAGACACCTGTATGTGCCCATATATAACCAGAGACCTGTATGTGCCCATATATAACCAGAGACCTGTATGTGTCCATATATAACCAGAGACCTGTATGTGCTCATATGTAACCAGAGACCTGTATGTGTCCATATATAACCAGAGACCTGTATGTGCCCATATATAACCAGAGGCCTGTATGTGCTTATATATAACCAGAGACCTGTATGAGCCCATATGTAACCAGAGACCTGTATGTGTCCATATATAACCAGAGACCTGTAAGAGCTTATATATAACCAGAGACCTGTATGTGCTCATATATAACCAGAGACCTGTATGTGCCATATATAACCAGAGACCTGTATGTGCTCATATATAACCAGAGACCTGTATGTGCCCATATATAACCAGAGACCTGTATGTGCTCATATATAACCAGAGACCTGTATGTGTCCATATATAACCAGAGACCTGTATGTGCCCATATATAACTAGAGGCCTGTATGAGCCCATATGTAACCAGAGACCTGTATGTGTCCATATATAACCAGAGACCTGTATGAGCCCATATGTAACCAGACACCTGTATGTGCCCATATGTAACCAGACACCTGTATGTGCCTATATGTAACCAGACACCTGTATGTGCCCATATATAACCAGACACCTGTATGTGCCCATATATAACCAGAGGCCTGTATGTGCCTATATATAACCAGAGACCTGTATGTGCCCATATATAACCAGAGACCTGTATGTGCCCATATATAACCAGAGGCCTGTATGTGCTCATATATAACCAGAGACCTGTATGTGCTCATATATAACCAGAGACCTGTATGTGCTCATATATAACCAGAGACCTGTATGTGCCCATATATAACCAGAGGCCTGTATGTGCTCATATATAACCAGAGACCTGTATGTGCTCACATATAACCAGAGGCCTGTATGTGCTCATATATAACCAGAGACCTGTATGTGCTCATATATAACCAGAGACCTGTATGTGCCCATATATAACAAGAGACCTGTATGTGCTTATATATAACCAGAGACCTGTATGTGCCCATATATAACCAGAGACCTGTATGTGCCCATATATAACCAGAGACCTGTATGTGCCCATATATAACCAGAGACCTGTATGTGCCCATATATAACCAGAGACCTGTATGTGCTTATATATAACCAGAGACCTGTATGTGCCCATATATAACCAGAGACCTGTATGTGCACATATATAACCAGAGACCTGTATGTGCCCATATATAACCAGAGACCTGTATGTGTCCATATATAACCAGAGACCTGTATGAGCCCATATATAACCAGACACCTGTATGTGCCCATATGTAACCAGACACCTGTATGTGCCCATATGTAACCAGACACCTGTATGTGCCCATATGTAATCGGACACCTGTATGTGCCCATATGTAACCAGACACCTGTATGTGCCCATATATAACCAGAGGCCTGTATGTGCTTATATATAACCAGAGACCTGTATGTGCCCATATATAACCAGAGACCTGTATGTGTCCATATATAACCAGAGACCTGTATGTGCTCATATGTAACCAGAGACCTGTATGTGTCCATATATAACCAGAGACCTGTATGAGCTTATATATAACCAGAGACCTGTATGTGCTCATATATAACCAGAGACCTGTATGTGCTCATATATAACCAGAGACCTGTATGTGCCATATATAACCAGAGATCTGTATGTGCTCATATATAACCAGAGACCTGTATGTGCCCATATATAACCAGAGACCTGTATGTGCTCATATATAACCAGAGACCTGTATGTGTCCATATATAACCAGAGGCCTGTATGTGCCCATATATAACCAGAGGCCTGTATGAGCCCATATGTAACCAGAGACCTGTATGTGTCCATATATAACCAGAGACCTGTATGAGCCCATATGTAACCAGACACCTGTATGTGCCCATATGTAACCAGACACCTGTATGTGCCTATATGTAACCAGACACCTGTATGTGCCCATATATAACCAGACACCTGTATGTGCCCATATATAACCAGAGGCCTGTATGTGCCCATATATAACCAGAGACCTGTATGTGCCCATATATAACCAGAGACCTGTATGTGCCCATATATAACCAGAGGCCTGTATGTGCTCATATATAACCAGAGACCTGTATGTGCTCATATATAACCAGAGACCTGTATGAGCCCATATATAACCAGACACCTGTATGAGCCCATATGTAACCAGACACCTGTATGTGCCCATATGTAACCAGACACCAGTATGTGCCCATATGTAACCAGACACCTGTATGTGCCCATATGTAACAGACACCAGTATGTGCCCATATGTAACAGACACCTGTATGTGCCCATATGTAACCAGACACCTGTATGTGCCCATATGTAACCAGACACCAGTATGTGCCCATATGTAACCAGACACCTGTATGTGCCCATATGTAACAGACACCTGTATGTGCCCATATGTAACCAGACACCTGTATGTGCCCATATATAACCAGAGGCCTGTATGTGCTTATATATAACCAGAGACCTGTATGTGCCCATATATAACCAGAGACCTGTATGTGTCCATATATAACCAGAGACCTGTATGTGCTCATATATAACCAGAGACCTGTATGTGTCCATATATAACCAGAGACCTGTATGTGCCCATATATAACCAGAGGCCTGTATGAGCCCATATGTAACCAGAGACCTGTATGTGTCCATATATAACCAGAGACCTGTATGAGCCCATATGTAACCAGACACCTGTATGTGCCCATATGTAACCAGACACCTGTATGTGCCTATATGTAACCAGACACCTGTATGTGCCCATATATAACCAGACACCTGTATGTGCCCATATATAACCAGAGGCCTGTATGTGCCCATATATAACCAGAGACCTGTATGTGCCCATATATAACCAGAGACCTGTATGTGCTCATATATAACCAGAGGCCTGTATGTGCTCATATATAACCAGAGACCTGTATGTGCTCACATATAACCAGAGGCCTGTATGTGCTCATATATAACCAGAGACCTGTATGTGCTCATATATAACCAGAGACTTGTATGTGCCCATATATAACCAGAGACCTGTATGTGCTTATATATAACCAGAGACCTGTATGTGCCCATATATAACCAGAGACCTGTATGTGCCCATATATAACCAGAGACCTGTATGTGCACATATGTAACCAGAGACCTGTATGTGCCCATATATAACCAAAGATCTCTATGTGCTTATATATAACCAGAGACCTGTATGTGCCCATATATAACCAGAGACCTGTATGTGCCCATATATAACCAGAGACCTGTATGTGCCCATATATAACCAGAGACCTGTATGTGTCCATATATAACCAGAGACCTGTATGAGCCCATATATAACCAGACACCTATATGTGCCCATATGAAACCAGACACCTGTATGTGCCCATATGTAACCAGACACCTGTATGTGCCCATATGTAACCAGACACCTGTATGTGCCCATATGTAACCAGACACCTGTATGTGCCCATATGTAACCAGACACCTGTATGTGCCCATATATAACCAGAGGCCTGTATGTGCTTATATATAACCAGAGACCTGTATGTGCCCATATATAACCAGAGACCTGTATGTGTCCATATATAACCAGAGACCTGTATGTGCTCATATGTAACCAGAGACCTGTATGTGTCCATATATAACCAGAGACCTGTATGTGTCCATATATAACCAGAGACCTGTATGAGCTTATATATAACCAGAGACCTGTATGTGCTCATATGTAACCAGAGACCTGTATGTGCTCATATATAACCAGAGACCTGTATGTGCCATATATAACCAGAGACCTGTATGTGCTAATATATAACCAGAGACCTGTATGTGCCCATATATAACCAGAGACCTGTATGTGCTCATATATAACCAGAGACCTGTATGTGTCCATATATAACCAGAGACCTGTATGTGTCCATATGTAACCAGAGACCTGTATGTGTCCATATATAACCAGAGACCTGTATGTGCCCATATATAACCAGAGGCCTGTATGTGCTTATATATAACCAGAGACCTGTATGAGCCCATATGTAACCAGAGACCTGTATGTGTCCATATATAACCAGAGACCTGTATGAGCTTATATATAACTAGAGACCTGTATGTGCTCATATATAACCAGAGACCTGTATGTGCCATATATAACCAGAGACCTGTATGTGCTCATATATAACCAGAGACCTGTATGTGCCCATATATAACCAGAGACCTGTATGTGCTCATATATAACCAGAGACCTGTATGTGTCCATATATAACCAGAGACCTGTATGTGCCCATATATAACCAGAGGCCTGTATGAGCCCATATGTAACCAGAGACCTGAATGTGTCCATATATAACCAGAGACCTGTATGAGCCCATATGTAACCAGACACCTGTATGTGCCCATATGTAACCAGACACCTGTATATGCCTATATGTAACCAGACACCTGTATGTGCCCATATATAACCAGACACCTGTATGTGCCCATATATATCCAGAGGCCTGTATGTGCCCATATATAACCAGAGACCTGTATGTGCCTATATATAACCAGAGACCTGTATGTGCTCATATATAACCAGAGACCTGTATGTGCCCATATATAACCAGAGACCTGTATGTGCCCATATATAACCAGAGGCCTGTATGTGCTCATATATAACCAGAGACCTGTATGTGCTCATATATAACCAGAGACCTGTATGTGCTAATATATAACCAGAGACCTGTATGTGCCCATATATAACCAGAGGCCTGTATGTGCTCATATATAACCAGAGACCTGTATGTGCTCACATCTAACCAGAGGCCTGTATGTGCTCATATATAACCAGAGACCTGTATGTGCTCATATATAACCAGAGACCTGTATGTGCCCATATATAACCAGAGACCTGTATGTGCTTATATATAACCAGAGACCTGTATGTGCCCATATATAACCAGAGACCTGTATGTACCCATATATAACCAGAGACCTGTATGTGCCCATATGTAACCAGAGACCTGTATGTGCCCATATATAACCAGAGACCTGTATGTGCTTATATATAACCAGAGACCTGTATGTGCCCATATATAACCAGAGACCTGTATGTGCCCATATATAACCAGAGAAATGTATGTGCCCATATATAACCAGACACCTGTATGTGTACATATATAACCAGAGACCTGTATGAGCCCATATATAACCAGACACCTATATGTGCCCATATGTAACTAGACACCTGTATGTGCCCATATGTAACCAGACACCTGTATGTGCCCATATGTATCCAGACACCTGTATGTGCCCATATATAACCAGAGGCCTGTATGTGCTTATATATAACCAGAGACCTGTATGTGTCCATATATAACCAGAGACCTGTATGTGCCATATATAACCAGAGACCTGTATGTGCTCATATATAACCAGAGACCTGTATGTGCCCATATATAACCAGAGACCTGTATGTGCTCATATATAACCAGAGACCTGTATGTGTCCATATATAACCAGAGACCTGTATGTGCCCATATATAACCAGAGGCCTGTATGAGCCCATATGTAACCAGAGACCTGTATGTGTCCATATATAACCAGAGACCTGTATGAGCCCATATGTAACCAGACACCTGTATGTGCCCATATGTAACCAGACACCTGTATGTGCCTATATGTAACCAGACACCTGTATGTGCCCATATATAACCAGACACCTGTATGTGCCCATATATAACCAGAGGCCTGTATGTGCCCATATATAACCAGAGACCTGTATGTGCCCATATATAACCAGAGACCTGTATGTGCTCATATATAACCAGAGAACTGTATGTGCCCATATATAACCAGAGACCTGTATGTGCCCATATATAACCAGAGGCCTGTATGTGCTCATATATAACCAGAGACCTGTATGTGCTCATATATAACCAGAGACCTGTATGTGCTAATATATAACCAGAGACCTGTATGTGCCCATATATAACCAGAGGCCTGTATGTGCTCATATATAACCAGAGACCTGTATGTGCTCACATATAACCAGAGGCCTGTATGTGCTCATATATAACCAGAGACCTGTATGTGCTCATATATAACCAGAGACCTGTATGTGCCCATATATAACCAGAGACCTGTATGTGCTTATATATAACCAGAGACCTGTATGTGCCCATATATAACCAGAGACCTGTATGTGCCCATATATAACCAGAGACCTGTATGTGCACATATGTAACCAGAGACCTGTATGTGCCCATATATAACCAAAGACCTGTATGTGCTTATATATAACCAGAGACCTGTATGTGCCCATATATAACCAGAGACCTGTATGTGCCCATATATAACCAGAGACCTGTATGTGCCCATATATAACCAGAGACCTGTATGTGTCCATATATAACCAGAGACCTGTATGAGCCCATATATAACCAGACACCTATATGTGCCCATATGAAACCAGACACCTGTATGTGCCCATAAGTAACCAGACACCTGTATGTGCCCATATGTAACCAGACACCTGTATGTGCCCATATGTAACCAGACACCTGTATGTGCCCATATGTAACCAGACACCTGTATGTGCCCATATATAACCAGAGGCCTGTATGTGCTTATATATAACCAGAGACCTGTATGTGCCCATATATAACCAGAGACCTGTATGTGTCCATATATATCCAGAGACCTGTATTTGCTCATATGTAACCAGAGACCTGTATGTGTCCATATATAACCAGAGACCTGTATGTGTCCATATATAACCAGAGACCTGTATGAGCTTATATATAACCAGAGACCTGTATGTGCTCATATATAACCAGAGACCTGTATGTGCTCATATATAACCAGAGACCTGTATGTGCCATATATAACCAGAGACCTGTATGTGCTCATATATAACCAGAGACCTGTATGTGCCCATATATAACCAGAGACCTGTATGTGCTCATATATAACCAGAGACCTGTATGTGTCCATATATAACCAGAGACCTGTATATGCCCATATATAACCAGAGGCCTGTATGAGCCCATATGTAACCAGAGACCTGTATGTGTCCATATATAACCAGAGACCTGTATGAGCCCATATGTAACCAGACACCTGTATGTGCCCATATGTAACCAGACACCTGTATGTGCCCATATATAACCAGAGGCCTGTATGTGCCCATATATAACCAGAGACCTGTATGTGCCCATATATAACCAGAGACCTGTATGTGCCCATATATAACCAGAGGCCTGTATGTGCTCATATATAACCAGAGACCTGTATGTGCTCATATATAACCAGAGACCTGTATGTGCTCATATATAACCAGAGACCTGTATGTGCCCATATATAACCAGAGACCTGTATGTGCTTATATATAACCAGAGACCTGTATGTGCCCATATATAACCAGAGACCAGTATGTGCTTATATATAACCAGAGACCTGTATGTGCCCATATATAACCAGAGACCTGTATGTGCCCATATATAACCAGAGACCTGTATGTGCCCATATATAACCAGAGACCTGTATGTGTCCATATATAACCAGAGACCTGTATGAGCCCATATATAACCAGACACCTGTATGTGCCCATATGTAACCAGACACCTGTATGTGCCCATATGTAACCAGACACCTGTATGTGCCCATATGTAACCAGACACCTGTATGTGCCCATATGTAACCAGACACCTGTATGTGCCCATATGTAACCAGACACCTGTATGTGCCCATATATAACCAGAGACCTGTATGTGCCCATATATAACCAGAGACCTGTATGTGTCCATATATAACCAGAGACCTGTATGTGCTCATATGTAACCAGAGACCTGTATGTGTCCATATATAACCAGAGACCTGTATGTGCCCATATATAACCAGAGGCCTGTATGTGCTTATATATAACCAGAGACCTGTATGAGCCCATATGTAACCAGAGACCTGTATGTGTCCATATATAACCAGAGACCTATAAGAGCTTATATATAACCAGAGACCTGTATGTGCTCATATATAACCAGAGACCTGTATGTGCCATATATAACCAGAGACCTGTATGTGCTCATATATAACCAGAGACCTGTATGTGCCCATATATAACCAGAGACCTGTATGTGCTCATATATAACCAGAGACCTGTATGTGTCCATATATAACCAGAGACCTGTATGTGCCCATATATAACCAGAGGCCTGTATGAGCCCATATGTAACCAGAGACCTGTATGTGTCCATATATAACCAGAGACCTGTATGAGCCCATATGTAACCAGACACCTGTATGTGCCCATATGTAACCAGACACCTGTATGTGCCTATATGTAACCAGACACCTGTATGTGCCCATATATAACCAGACACCTGTATGTGCCCATATATAACCAGAGGCCTGTATGTGCCTATATATAACCAGAGACCTGTATGTGCCCATATATAACCAGAGACCTGTATGTGCCCATATATAACCAGAGGCCTGTATGTGCTCATATATAACCAGAGACCTGTATGTGCTCATATATAACCAGAGACCTGTATGTGCTCATATATAACCAGAGACCTGTATGTGCCCATATATAACCAGAGGCCTGTATGTGCTCATATATAACCAGAGACCTGTATGTGCTCACATATAACCAGAGGCCTGTATGTGCTCATATATAACCAGAGACCTGTATGTGCTCATATATAACCAGAGACCTGTATGTGCCCATATATAACAAGAGACCTGTATGTGCTTATATATAACCAGAGACCTGTATGTGCCCATATATAACCAGAGACCTGTATGTGCCCATATATAACCAGAGACCTGTATGTGCCCATATATAACCAGAGACCTGTATGTGCCCATATATAACCAGAGACCTGTATGTGCTTATATATAACCAGAGACCTGTATGTGCCCATATATAACCAGAGACCTGTATGTGCACATATATAACCAGAGACCTGTATGTGCCCATATATAACCAGAGACCTGTATGTGTCCATATATAACCAGAGACCTGTATGAGCCCATATATAACCAGACACCTGTATGTGCCCATATGTAACCAGACACCTGTATGTGCCCATATGTAACCAGACACCTGTATGTGCCCATATGTAACCAGACACCTGTATGTGCCCATATGTAATCGGACACCTGTATGTGCCCATATGTAACCAGACACCTGTATGTGCCCATATATAACCAGAGGCCTGTATGTGCTTATATATAACCAGAGACCTGTATGTGCCCATATATAACCAGAGACCTGTATGTGTCCATATATAACCAGAGACCTGTATGTGCTCATATGTAACCAGAGACCTGTATGTGTCCATATATAACCAGAGACCTGTATGAGCTTATATATAACCAGAGACCTGTATGTGCTCATATATAACCAGAGACCTGTATGTGCTCATATATAACCAGAGACCTGTATGTGCCATATATAACCAGAGATCTGTATGTGCTCATATATAACCAGAGACCTGTATGTGCCCATATATAACCAGAGACCTGTATGTGCTCATATATAACCAGAGACCTGTATGTGTCCATATATAACCAGAGACCTGTATGTGCCCATATATAACCAGAGGCCTGTATGAGCCCATATGTAACCAGAGACCTGTATGTGTCCATATATAACCAGAGACCTGTATGAGCCCATATGTAACCAGACACCTGTATGTGCCCATATGTAACCAGACACCTGTATGTGCCTATATGTAACCAGACACCTGTATGTGCCCATATATAACCAGACACCTGTATGTGCCCATATATAACCAGAGGCCTGTATGTGCCCATATATAACCAGAGACCTGTATGTGCCCATATATAACCAGAGACCTGTATGTGCCCATATATAACCAGAGGCCTGTATGTGCTCATATATAACCAGAGACCTGTATGTGCTCATATATAACCAGAGACCTGTATGAGCCCATATATAACCAGACACCTGTATGAGCCCATATGTAACCAGACACCTGTATGTGCCCATATGTAACCAGACACCAGTATGTGCCCATATGTAACCAGACACCTGTATGTGCCCATATGTAACAGACACCAGTATGTGCCCATATGTAACAAACACCTGTATGTGCCCATATGTAACCAGACACCTGTATGTGCCCATATGTAACCAGACACCAGTATGTGCCCATATGTAACCAGACACCTGTATGTGCCCATATGTAACAGACACCTGTATGTGCCCATATGTAACCAGACACCTGTATGTGCCCATATATAACCAGAGGCCTGTATGTGCTTATATATAACCAGAGACCTGTATGTGCCCATATATAACCAGAGACCTGTATGTGTCCATATATAACCAGAGACCTGTATGTGCTCATATATAACCAGAGACCTGTATGTGTCCATATATAACCAGAGACCTGTATGTGCCCATATATAACCAGAGGCCTGTATGAGCCCATATGTAACCAGAGACCTGTATGTGTCCATATATAACCAGAGACCTGTATGAGCCCATATGTAACCAGACACCTGTATGTGCCCATATGTAACCAGACACCTGTATGTGCCTATATGTAACCAGACACCTGTATGTGCCCATATATAACCAGACACCTGTATGTGCCCATATATAACCAGAGGCCTGTATGTGCCCATATATAACCAGAGACCTGTATGTGCCCATATATAACCAGAGACCTGTATGTGCTCATATATAACCAGAGAACTGTATGTGCCCATATATAACCAGAGACCTGTATGTGCCCATATATAACCAGAGGCCTGTATGTGCTCATATATAACCAGAGACCTGTATGTGCTCATATATAACCAGAGACCTGTATGTGCTAATATATAACCAGAGACCTGTATGTGCCCATATATAACCAGAGGCCTGTATGTGCTCATATATAACCAGAGACCTGTATGTGCTCACATATAACCAGAGGCCTGTATGTGCTCATATATAACCAGAGACCTGTATGTGCTCATATATAACCAGAGACCTGTATGTGCCCATATATAACCAGAGACCTGTATGTGCTTATATATAACCAGAGACCTGTATGTGCCCATATATAACCAGAGACCTGTATGTTCCCATATATAACCAGAGACCTGTATGTGCACATATGTAACCAGAGACCTGTATGTGCCCATATATAACCAAAGACCTGTATGTGCTTATATATAACCAGAGACCTGTATGTGCCCATATATAACCAGAGACCTGTATGTGCCCATATATAACCAGAGACCTGTATGTGCCCATATATAACCAGAGACCTGTATGTGTCCATATATAACCAGAGACCTGTATGTGCTAATATATAACCAGAGACCTGTATGTGCCCATATATAACCAGAGGCCTGTATGTGCTCATATATAACCAGAGACCTGTATGTGCTCACATATAACCAGAGGCCTGTATGTGCTCATATATAACCAGAGACCTGTATGTGCTCATATATAACCAGAGACCTGTATGTGCCCATATATAACCAGAGACCTGTATGTGCTTATATATAACCAGAGACCTGTATGTGCCCATATATAACCAGAGACCTGTATGTGCCCATATATAACCAGAGACCTGTATGTGCACATATGTAACCAGAGACCTGTATGTGCCCATATATAACCAAAGACCTGTATGTGCTTATATATAACCAGAGACCTGTATGTGCCCATATATAACCAGAGACCTGTATGTGCCCATATATAACCAGAGACCTGTATGTGCCCATATATAACCAGAGACCTGTATGTGCCCATATATAACCAGAGACCTGTATGTGTCCATATATAACCAGAGACCTGTATGAGCCCATATATAACCAGACACCTATATGTGCCCATATGAAACCAGACACCTGTATGTGCCCATATGTAACCAGACACCAGTATGTGCCCATATGTAACCAGACACCTGTATGTGCCCATATGTAACAGACACCAGTATGTGCCCATATGTAACAGACACCTGTATGTGCCCATATGTAACCAGACACCTGTATGTGCCCATATGTAACCAGACACCAGTATGTGCCCATATGTAACCAGACACCTGTATGTGCCCATATGTAACAGACACCTGTATGTGCCCATATGTAACCAGACACCTGTATGTGCCCATATATAACCAGAGGCCTGTATGTGCTTATATATAACCAGAGACCTGTATGTGCCCATATATAACCAGAGACCTGTATGTGTCCATATATAACCAGAGAACTGTATGTGCTCATATATAACCAGAGACCTGTATGTGTCCATATATAACCAGAGACCTGTATGTGCCCATATATAACCAGAGGCCTGTATGAGCCCATATGTAACCAGAGACCTGTATGTGTCCATATATAACCAGAGACCTGTATGAGCCCATATGTAACCAGACACCTGTATGTGCCCATATGTAACCAGACACCTGTATGTGCCTATATGTAACCAGACACCTGTATGTGCCCATATATAACCAGACACCTGTATGTGCCCATATATAACCAGAGGCCTGTATGTGCCCATATATAACCAGAGACCTGTATGTGCCCATATATAACCAGAGACCTGTATGTGCTCATATATAACCAGAGAACTGTATGTGCCCATATATAACCAGAGACCTGTATGTGCCCATATATAACCAGAGGCCTGTATGTGCTCATATATAACCAGAGACCTGTATGTGCTCATATATAACCAGAGACCTGTATGTGCTAATATATAACCAGAGACCTGTATGTGCCCATATATAACCAGAGGCCTGTATGTGCTCATATATAACCAGAGACCTGTATGTGCTCACATATAACCAGAGGCCTGTATGTGCTCATATATAACCAGAGACCTGTATGTGCTCATATATAACCAGAGACCTGTATGTGCCCATATATAACCAGAGACCTGTATGTGCTTATATATAACCAGAGACCTGTATGTGCCCATATATAACCAGAGACCTGTATGTGCCCATATATAACCAGAGACCTGTATGTGCACATATGTAACCAGAGACCTGTATGTGCCCATATATAACCAAAGACCTATATGTGCTTATATATAACCAGAGACCTGTATGTGCCCATATATAACCAGAGACCTGTATGTGCCCATATATAACCAGAGACCTGTATGTGCCCATATATAACCAGAGACCTGTATGTGTCCATATATAACCAGAGACCTGTATGAGCCCATATATAACCAGACACCTATATGTGCCCATATGAAACCAGACACCTGTATGTGCCCATATGTAACCAGACACCAGTATGTGCCCATATGTAACCAGACACCTGTATGTGCCCATATGTAACAGACACCAGTATGTGCCCATATGTAACAGACACCTGTATGTGCCCATATGTAACCAGACACCTGTATGTGCCCATATGTAACCAGAAACCAGTATGTGCCCATATGTAACCAGACACCTGTATGTGCCCATATGTAACAGACACCTGTATGTGCCCATATGTAACCAGACACCTGTATGTGCCCATATATAACCAGAGGCCTGTATGTGCTTATATATAACCAGAGACCTGTATGTGCCCATATATAACCAGAGACCTGTATGTGTCCATATATAACCAGAGACCTGTATGTGCTCATATATAACCAGAGACCTGTATGTGTCCATATATATCCAGAGACCTGTATGTGCCCATATATAACCAGAGGCCTGTATGAGCCCATATATAACCAGACACCTGTATGTGCCCATATGTAACCAGACACCTGTATGTGCCCATATGTAACCAGACACCTGTATGTGCCCATATGTAACCAGACACCTGTATGAGCCCATATATAACCAGACACCTATATGTGCCCATATGAAACCAGACACCTGTATGTGCCCATAAGTAACCAGACACCTGTATGTGCCCATATGTAACCAGACACCTGTATGTGCCCATATGTAACCAGACACCTGTATGTGCCCATATGTAACCAGACACCTGTATGTGCCCATATATAACCAGAGGCCTGTATGTGCTTATATATAACCAGAGACCTGTATGTGCCCATATATAACCAGAGACCTGTATGTGTCCATATATAACCAGAGACCTGTATGTGCTCATATGTAACCAGAGACCTGTATGTGTCCATATATAACCAGAGACCTGTATGTGTCCATATATAACCAGAGACCTGTATGAGCTTATATATAACCAGAGACCTGTATGTGCTCATATATAACCAGAGACCTGTATGTGCCATATATAACCAGAGACCTGTATGTGCTCATATATAACCAGAGACCTGTATGTGCCCATATATAACCAGAGACCTGTATGTGCTCATATATAACCAGAGACCTGTATGTGTCCATATATAACCAGAGACCTGTATATGCCCATATATAACCAGAGACCTGTATGAGCCCATATGTAACCAGAGACCTGTATGTGTCCATATATAACCAGAGACCTGTATGAGCCCATATGTAACCAGACACCTGTATGTGCCCATATGTAACCAGACACCTGTATGTGCCTATATGTAACCAGACACCTGTATGTGCCCATATATAACCAGACACCTGTATGTGCCCATATATAACCAGAGGCCTGTATGTGCCCATATATAACCAGAGACCTGTATGTGCCCATATATAACCAGAGACCTGTATGTGCCCATATATAACCAGAGGCCTGTATGTGCTCATATATAACCAGAGACCTGTATGTGCTCATATATAACCAGAGACCTGTATGTGCTCATATATAACCAGAGACCTGTATGTGCCCATATATAACCAGAGACCTGTATGTGCTTATATATAACCAGAGACCTGTATGAGCCCATATATAACCAGACACCTGTATGTGCCCATATGTAACCAGACACCTGTATGTGCCCATATGTAACCAGACACCTGTATGTGCCCATATGTAACCAGACACCTGTATGTGCCCATATGTAACCAGACACCTGTATGTGCCCATATGTAACCATACACCTGTATGTGCCCATATATAACCAGAGACCTGTATGTGCCCATATATAACTAGAGACCTGTATGTGTCCATATATAACCAGAGACCTGTATGTGCTCATATGTAACCAGAGACCTGTATGTGTCCATATATAACCGGAGACCTGTATGTGCCCATATATAACCAGAGGCCTGTATGTGCTTATTTATAACCAGAGACCTGTATGAGCCCATATGTAACCAGAGACCTGTATGTGTCCATATATAACCAGAGACCTGTAAGAGCTTATATATAACCAGAGACCTGTATGTGCTCATATATAACCAGAGACCTGTATGTGCCATATGTAACCAGAGACCTGTATGTGCTCATATATAACCAGAGACCTGTATGTGCCCATATATAACCAGAGACCTGTATGTGCTCATATATAACCAGAGACCTGTATGTGTCCATATATAACCAGAGACCTGTATGTGCCCATATATAACCAGAGGCCTGTATGAGCCCATATGTAACCAGAGACCTGTATGTGTCCATATATAACCAGAGACCTGTATGAGCCCATATGTAACCAGACACCTGTATGTGCCCATATGTAACCAGACACCTGTATGTGCCTATATGTAACCAGACACCTGTATGTGCCCATATATATCCAGACACCTGCATGTGCCCATATATAACCAGAGGCCTGTATGTGCCTATATATAACCAGAGACCTGTATGTGCCCATATATAACCAGAGACCTATATGTGCCCATATATAACCAGAGGCCTGTATGTGCTCATATATAACCAGAGACCTGTATGTGCTCATATATAACCAGAGACCTGTATGTGCTCATATATAACCAGAGACCTGTATGTGCCCATATATAACCAGAGGCCTGTATGTGCTCATATATAACTAGAGACCTGTATGTGCTCACATATAACCAGAGGCCTGTATGTGCTCATATATAACCAGAGACCTGTATGTGCTCATATATAACCAGAGACCTGTATGTGCCCATATATAACCAGAGACCTGTATGTGCTTATATATAACCAGAGACCTGTATGTGCCCATATATAACCAGAGACCTGTATGTGCCCATATATAACCAGAGACCTGTATGTGCCCATATATAACCAGAGACCTGTATGTGCCCATATATAACCAGAGACCTGTATGTGCTTATATATAACCAGAGACCTGTATGTGCCCATATATAACCAGAGACCTGTATGTGCACATATATAACCAGAGACCTGTATGTGCCCATATATAACCAGAGACCTGTATGTGTCCATATATAACCAGAGACCTGTATGAGCCCATATATAACCAGACACCTGTTTGTGCCCATATGTAACCAGACACCTGTATGTGCCCATATGTAACCAGACTCCTGTATGTGCCCATATGTAACCAGACACCTGTATGTGCCCATATGTAATCGGACACCTGTATGTGCCCATATGTAACCAGACACCTGTATGTGCCCATATATAACCAGAGGCCTGTATGTGCTTATATATAACCAGAGACCTGTATGTGCCCATATATAACCAGAGACCTGTATGTGTCCATATATAACCAGAGACCTGTATGTGCTCATATGTAACCAGAGACCTGTATGTGTCCATATATAACCAGAGACCTGTATGAGCTTATATATAACCAGAGACCTGTATGTGCTCATATATAACCAGAGACCTGTATGTGCTCATATATAACCAGAGACCTGTATGTGCCATTTATAACCAGAGACCTGTATGTGCTCATATATAACCAGAGACCTGTATGTGCCCATATATAACCAGAGACCTGTATGTGCTCATATATAACCAGAGACCTGTATGTGTCCATATATAACCAGAGACCTGTATGTGCCCATATATAACCAGAGGCCTGTATGAGCCCATATGTAACCAGAGACCTGTATGTGTCCATATATAACCAGAGACCTGTATGAGCCCATATGTAACCAGGCACCTGTATGTGCCCATATGTAACCAGACACCTGTATGTGTCCATATATAACCAGACATCTGTATGTGCCCATATATAACCAGAGGCCTGTATGTGCCCATATATAACCAGAGACCTGTATGTGCCCATATATAACCAGAGACCTGTATGTGCCCATATATAACCAGAGGCCTGTATGTGCTCATATATAACCAGAGACCTGTATGTGCCATATATAACCAGAGACCTGTATGTGCCCATATATAACCAGAGACCTGTATGTGCCCATATATAACCAGAGACCTGTATGTGCCCATATATAACCAGAGGCCTGTATGTGCTCATATATAACCAGAGACCTGTATGTGCCATATATAACCAGAGACCTGTATGTGCTCATATATAACCAGACACCTGTATGTGCCTATATGTAACCAGACACCTGTATGTGTCCATATATAACCAGACATCTGTATGTGCCCATATATAACCAGAGGCCTGTATGTGCCCATATATAACCAGAGACCTGTATGTGCCCATATATAACCAGAGACCTGTATGTGCCCATATATAACCAGAGGCCTGTATGTGCTCATATATAACCAGAGACCTGTATGTGCTCATATATAACCAGAGACCTGTATGAGCCCATATATAACCAGACACCTGTATGAGCCCATATGTAACCAGACACCTGTATGTGCCCATATGTAACCAGACACCAGTATGTGCCCATATGTAACCAGACACCTGTATGTGCCCATATGTAACAGACACCTGTATGTGCCCATATGTAACCAGACACCTGTATGTGCCCATATATAACCAGAGGCCTGTATGTGCTTATATATAACCAGAGACCTGTATGTGCCCATATATAACCAGAGACCTGTATGTGTCCATATATAACCAGAGACCTGTATGTGCTCATATGTAACCAGAGACCTGTATGTGTCCATATATAACCAGAGACCTGTATGTGTCCATATATAACCAGAGACCTGTATGAGCTTATATATAACCAGAGACCTGTATGTGCTCATATATAACCAGAGACCTGTATGTGCTCATATATAACCAGAGACCTGTATGTGCCATATATAACCAGAGACCTGTATGTGCTCATATATAACCAGAGGCCTGTATGTGCTCACATATAACCAGAGGCCTGTATGTGCTCATATATAACCAGAGACCTGTATGTGCTCATATATAACCAGAGACCTGTATGTGCCCATATATAACCAGAGACCTGTATGTGCTTATATATAACCAGAGACCTGTATGTGCCCATATATAACCAGAGACCAGTATGTGCCCATATATAACCAGAGACCTGTATGTGCACATATGTAACCAGAGACCTGTATGTGCCCATATATAACCAAAGATCTGTATGTGCTTATATATAACCAGAGACCTGTATGTGCCCATATATAACCAGAGACCTGTATGTGCCCATATATAACCAGAGACCTGTATGTGCCCATATATAACCAGAGACCTGTATGTGTCCATATATAACCAGAGACCTGTATGAGCCCATATATAACCAGACACCTATATGTGCCCATATGAAACCAGACACCTGTATGTGCCCATATGTAACCAGACACCTGTATGTGCCCATATGTAACCAGACACCTGTATGTGCCCATATGTAACCAGACACCTGTATGTGCCCATATGTAACCAGACACCTGTATGTGCCCATATATAACCAGAGGCCTGTATGTGCTTATATATAACCAGAGACCTGTATGTGCCCATATATAACCAGAGACCTGTATGTGTCCATATATAACCAGAGACCTGTATGTGCTCATATGCAACCAGAGACCTGTATGTGTCCATATATAACCAGAGACCTGTATGTGTCCATATATAACCAGAGACCTGTATGAGCTTATATATAACCAGAGACCTGTATGTGCTCATATATAACCAGAGACCTGTATGTGCTCATATATAACCAGAGACCTGTATGTGCCATATATAACCAGAGACCTGTATGTGCTCATATATAACCAGAGACCTGTATGTGCCCATATATAACCAGAGACCTGTATGTGCTCATATATAACCAGAGACCTGTATGTGTCCATATATAACCAGAGACCTGTATATGCCCATATATAACCAGAGGCCTGTATGAGCCCATATGTAACCAGAGACCTGTATGTGTCCATATATAACCAGAGACCTGTATGTGCCCATATATAACCAGAGATCTGTATGTGCTTATATATAACCAGAGAACTGTATGTGCCCATATATAACCAGAGACCTGTATGTGCTTATATATAACCAGAGACCTGTATGTGCCCATATATAACCAGAGACCTGTATGTGCCCATATATAACCAGAGACCTGTATGTGCCCATATATAACCAGAGACCTGTATGTGTCCATATATAACCAGAGACCTGTATGAGCCCATATATAACCAGACACCTGTATGTGCCCATATGTAACCAGACACCTGTATGTGCCCATATGTAACCAGACACCTGTATGTGCCCATATGTAACCAGACACCTGTATGTGCCCATATGTAACCAGACACCTGTATGTGCCCATATATAACCAGAGGCCTGTATGTGCTTATATATAACCAGAGACCTGTATGTGCCCATATATAACCAGAGACCTGTATGTGTCCATATATAACCAGAGACCTGTATGTGCTCATATGTAACCAGAGACCTGTATGTGTCCATATATAACCAGAGACCTGTATGTGCCCATATATAACCAGAGGCCTGTATGTGCTTATATATAACCAGAGACCTGTATGAGCCCATATGTAACCAGAGACCTGTATGTGTCCATATATAACCAGAGACCTGTAAGAGCTTATATATAACCAGAGACCTGTATGTGCTCATATATAACCAGAGACCTGTATGTGCCATATATAACCAGAGACCTGTATGTGCTCATATATAACCAGAGATCTGTATGTGCCCATATATAACCAGAGACCTGTATGTGCTCATATATAACCAGAGACCTGTATGTGTCCATATATAACCAGAGACCTGTATGTGCCCATATATAACCAGAGACCTGTATGTGCCATATATAACCAGAGACCTGTATGTGCTCATATATAACCAGAGACCTGTATGTGCCCATATATAACCAGAGACCTGTATGTGCTCATATATAACCAGAGACCTGTATGTGTCCATATATAACCAGAGACCTGTATGTGCCCATATATAACCAGAGGCCTGTATGAGCCCATATGTAACCAGAGACCTGAATGTGCTTACATATAACCAGAGACCTGTATGTGCCCATATATAACCAGAGGCCTGTATGTGCTCATATATAACCAGAGACCTGTATGTGCTCATATATAACCAGAGACCTGTATGTGCTCATATATAACCAAAGACCTGTATGTGCCCATATATAACCAGAGACCTGTATGTGCTTATATATAACCAGACACCTGTATGTGCCCATATATAACCAGAGACCTGTATGTGCCCATATATAACCAGAGGACTGTATGAGCCCATATATAACCAGAGACCTGTATGTGCTTATATATAACCAGAGACCTGTATGTGCCCATATATAACCAGAGGACTGTATGTGCTCATATATAACCAGAGACCTGTATGTGCTCATATATAACCAGAGACCTGTATGTGCTCATATATAACCAGAGACCTGTATGTGCCCATATTTAACCAGAGACCTGTATGTGCTTATATATAACCAGAGACCTGTATGTGCCCATATATAACCAGAGACCTGTATGTGCTTATATATAACCAGAGACCTGTATGTGCCCATATATAACCAGAGACCTGTATGTTCCCATATATAACCAGAGACCTGTATGTGCCCATATATAACCAGAGACCTGTATGTGTCCATATATAACCAGAGACCTGTATGAGCCCATATATAACCAGACACCTGTATGTGCCCATATGTAACCAGACACCTGTATGTGCCCATATGTAACCAGACACCTGTATGTGCCCATATGTAACCAGACACCTGTATGTGCCCATATGTAACCAGACACCTGTATGTGCCCATATATAACCAGAGGCCTGTATGTGCTTATATATAACCAGAGACCTGTATGTGCCCATATATAACCAGAGACCTGTATGTGTCCATATATAACCAGAGACCTGTATGTGCTCATATGTAACCAGAGACCTGTATGTGTCCATATATAACCAGAGACCTGTATGTGCCCATATATAACCAGAGGCCTGTATGTGCTTATATATAACCAGAGACCTGTATGAGCCCATATGTAACCAGAGACCTGTATGTGTCCATATATAACCAGAGACCTGTAAGAGCTTATATATAACCAGAGACCTGTATGTGCTCATATATAACCAGAGACCTGTATGTGCCATATATAACCAGAGACCTGTATGTGCTCATATATAACCAGAGACCTGTATGTGCCCATATATAACCAGAGAACTGTATGTGCTCATATATAACCAGAGACCTGTATGTGTCCATATATAACCAGAGACCTGTATGTGCCCATATATAACCAGAGGCCTGTATAAGCCCATATGTAACCAGAGACCTGTATGTGTCCATATATAACCAGAGACCTGTATGAGCCCATATGTAACCAGACACCTGTATGTGCCCATATGTAACCAGACACCTGTATGTGCCTATATGTAACCCGACACCTGTATGTGCCCATATATAACCAGACACCTGTATGTGCCCATATATAACCAGAGGCCTGTATGTGCCCATATATAACCAGAGACCTGTATGTGCCCATATATAACCAGAGACCTGTATGTGCCCATATATAACCAGAGGCCTGTATGTGCTCATATATAACCAGAGACCTGTATGTGCTCATATATAACCAGAGACCTGTATGTGCTCATATATAACCAGAGACCTGTATGTGCCCATATATAACCAGAGGCCTGTATGTGCTCATATATAACCAGAGACCTGTATGTGCTCACATATAACCAGAGGCCTGTATGTGCTCATATATAACCAGAGACCTGTATGTGCTCATATATAACCAGAGACCTGTATGTGCCCATTTATAACCAGAGACCTGTATGTGCTTATATATAACCAGAGACCTGTATGTGCCCATATATAACCAGAGACCTGTATGTGCCCATATATAACCAGAGACCTGTATGTGCCCATATATAACCAGAGACCTGTATGTGCCCATATATAACCAGAGACATGTATGTGCTTATATATAACCAGAGACCTGTATGTGCTCATATATAACCAGAGACCTGTATGTGCACATATATAACCAGAGACCTGTATGTGCCCATATATAACCAGAGACCTGTATGTGTCCATATATAACCAGAGACCTGTATGAGCCCATATATAACCAGACACCTGTATGTGCCCATATGTAACCAGACACCTGTATGTGCCCATATGTAACCAGACACCTGTATGTGCCCATATGTAACCAGACACCTGTATGTGCCCATATGTAATCGGAAACCTTTATGTGCCCATATGTAACCAGACACCTGTATGTGCCCATATATAAACAGAGGCCTGTATGTGCTTATATATAACCAGAGACCTGTATGTGCCCATATATAACCAGAGACCTGTATGTGTCCATATATAACCAGAGACCTGTATGTGCTCATATGTAACCAGAGACCTGTATGTGTCCATATATAACCAGAGACCTTTATGAGCTTATATATAACCAGAGACCTGTATGTGCTCATATATAACCAGAGACCTGTATGTGCTCATATATAACCAGAGACCTGTATGTGCTCATATATAACCAGAGACCTGTATGTGCCCATATATAACCAGAGACCTGTATGTGCTCATATATAACCAGAGACCTGTATGTGTCCATATATAACCAGAGACCTGTATGTGCCCATATATAACCAGAGGCCTGTATGAGCCCATATGTAACCAGAGACCTGTATGTGTCCATATATAACCAGAGACCTGTATGAGCCCATATGTAACCAGACACCTGTATGTGCCCATATGTAACCAGACACCTGTATGTGCCTATATGTAACCAGACACCTGTATGTGCCCATATATAACCAGACACCTGTATGTGCCCATATATAACCAGAGGCCTGTATGTGCCCATATATAACCAGAGACCTGTATGTGCCCATATATAACCAGAGACCTGTATGTGCCCATATATAACCAGAGGCCTGTATGTGCTCATATATAACCAGAGACCTGTATGTGCTCATATATAACCAGAGACCTGTATGAGCCCATATATAACCAGACACCTGTATGTGCCCATATGTAACCAGACACCTGTATGTGCCCATATGTAACCAGACACCTGTATGTGCCCATATGTAACCAGACACCTGTATGTGCCCATATGTAACAGACACCAGTATGTGCCCATATGTAACCAGACACCTGTATGTGCCCATATATAACCAGAGGCCTGTATGTGCTTATATATAACCAGAGACCTGTATGTGCTCATATGTAACCAGAGACCTGTATGTGTCCATATATAACCAGAGACCTGTATGTGCTCATATATAACCAGAGACCTGTATGTGCTCATATATAACCAGAGACCTGTATGTGCCATATATAACCAGAGACCTGTATGTGCTCATATATAACCAGAGACCTGTATGTGCCCATATATAACCAGAGACCTGTATGTGCTCATATATAACCAGAGACCTGTATGTGTCCATATATAACCAGAGACCAGTATGTGCCCATATATAACCAGAGACCTGTATGAGCCCATATGTAACCAGACACCTGTATGTGCCCATATGTAACCAGACACCTGTATGTGCCTATATGTAACCAGACACCTGTATGTGCCCATATATAACCAGACACCTGTATGTGCCCATATATAACCAAAGGCCTGTATGTGCAAATATATAACCAGAGACCTGTATGTGCCCATATATAACCAGAGGCCTGTATGTGCTCATATATAACCAGAGACCTGTATGTGCTCATATATAACCAGAGACCTGTATGTGCTCATATATAACCAGAGACCTGTATGTGCTAATATATAACCAGAGACCTGTATGTGCCCATATATAACCAGAGGCCTGTATGTGCTCATATATAACCAGAGACCTGTATGTGCTCACATATAACCAGAGGCCTGTATGTGCCCATATATAACCAGAGACCTGTATGTGCTTATATATAACCAGAGACCTGTATGTGCCCATATATAACCAGAGACCTGTATGTGCTTATATATAACCAGAGACCTGTATGTGCCCATATATAACCAGAGACCTGTATGTGCCCATATATAACCAGAGACCTGTATGTGCTTATATATAACCAGAGACCTGTATGTGCCCATATATAACCAGAGACCTGTATGTGCCCATATATAACCAGAGACCTGTATGAGCTTATATATAACCAGAGACCTGTATGTGCCCATATATAACCAGAGACCTGTATGTGCTCATATATAACCAGAGACCTGTATGTGCCATATATAACCAGAGACCTGTATGTGCTCATATATAACCAGAGACCTGTATGTGCCCATATATAACCAGAGACCTGTATGCGCTCATATATAACCAGAGACCTGTATGTGTCCATATATAACCAGAGACCTGTATGTGCCCATATATAACCAGAGGCCTGTATGAGCCCATATGTAACCAGAGACCTGTATGTGTCCATATATAACCAGAGACCTGTATGAGCCCATATGTAACCAGACACCTGTATGTGCCCATATGTAACCAGACACCTGTATGTGCCTATATGTAACCAGACACCTGTATGTGCCCATATATAACTAGACACCTGTATGTGCCCATATATAACCAGAGGCCTGTATGTGCCCATATATAACCAGAGACCTGTATGTGCCCATATATAACCAGAGACCTGTATGAGCCCATATATTACCAGACACCTGTATGTGCCCATATGTAACCAGACACCTGTATGTGCCCATACGTAACCAGACACCTGTATGTGCCCATATGTAACCAGACACCTGTATGTGCCCATATGTAACCAGACACCTGTATGTGCCCATATGTAACCAGACACCTGTATGTGCCCATATATAACCAGAGGCCTGTATTTGCTTATATATAACCAGAGACCTGTATGTGCCCATATATAACCAGAGACCTGTATGTGTCCATATATAACCAGAGACCTGAATGTGCTCATATGTAACCAGAGACCTGTATGTGTCCATATATAACCAGAGACCTGTATGTGCCCATATATAACCAGAGGCCTGTATGTGCTTATATATAACCAGAGACCTGTATGAGCCCATATGTAACCAGAGACCTGTACGTGTCCATATATAACCAGAGACCTGTATGAGCTTATATATAACCAGAGACCTGTATGTGCTCATATATAACCAGAGACCTGTATGTGCCATATATAACCAGAGACCTGTATGTGCTCATATATAACCAGAGACCTGTATGTGCCCATATATAACCAGAGACCTGTATGTGCTCATATATAACCAGAGACCTGTATGTGTCCATATATAACCAGAGACCTGTATGTGCCCATATATAACCAGAGACCTTTATGAGCCCATATGTAACCAGACACCTGTATGTGCCCATATGTAACCAGACACCTGTATGTGCCTATATGTAACCAGACACCTGTATGTGCCCATATATAACCAGACACCTGTATGTGCCCATATATAACCAAAGGCCTGTATGTGCCCATATATAACCAGAGACCTGTATGTGCCCATATATAACCAGAGACCTGTATGTGCCCATATATAACCAGAGGCCTGTATGTGCTCATATATAACCAGAGACCTGTATGTGCTCATATATAACCAGAGACCTGTATGTACTCATATATAACCAGAGACCTGTATGTGCTAATATAGAACCAGAGACCTGTATGTGCCCATATATAACCAGAGGCCTGTATGTGCTCATATATAACCAGAGACCTGTATGTGCTCACATATAACCAGAGGCCTGTATGTGCTCATATATAACCAGAGACCTGTATGTGCTCATATATAACCAGAGACCTGTATGTGCCCATATATAACCAGAGACCTGTATGTGCTTATATATAACCAGAGACCTGTATGTGCCCTTATATAACCAGAGACCTGTATGTGCTTATATATAACCAGAGACCTGTATGTGCCCATATATAACCAGAGACCTGTATGTGCCCATATATAACCAGAGACCTGTATGTGCTTATATATAACCAGAGACCTGTATGTGCCCATATATAACCAGAGACCTGTATGTGCCCATATATAACCAGAGACCTGTATGAGCTTATATATAACTAGAGACCTGTATGTGCTCATATATAACCAGAGACCTGTATGTGCCATATATAACCAGAGACCTGTATGTGCTCATATATAACCAGAGACCTGTATGTGCCCATATATCACCAGAGACCTGTATGTGCTCATATATAACCAGAGACCTGTATGTGTCCATATATAACCAGAGACCTGTATGTGCCCATATATAACCAGAGGCCTGTATGAGCCCATATGTAACCAGAGACCTGTATGTGTCCATATATAACCAGAGACCTGTATGAGCCCATATGTAACCAGACACCTGTATGTGCCCATATGTAACCAGACACCTGTATGTGCCTATATGTAACCAGACACCTGTATGTGCCCATATATAACCAGACACCTGTATGTGCCCATATATAACCAGAGGCCTGTATGTGCCCATATATAACCAGAGACCTGTATGTGCCCATATATAACCAGAGACCTGTATGTGCCCATATATAACCAGAGGCCTGTATGTGCTCATATATAACCAGAGACCTGTATGTGCTCATATATAACCAGAGACCTGTATGTGCCCATATATAACCAGAGACCTGTATGTGCCCATATATAACCAGAGACCTGTATGAGCCCATATAAAACCAGACACCTGTATGTGCCCATATGCAACCAGACACCTGTATGTGCCCATATGTAACCAGACACCTGTATGTGCCCATATGTAACCAGACACCTGTATGTGCTCATATGTAACCAGACACCTGTATGTGCCCATATGTAACCAGACACCTGTATGTGCCCATATATAACCAGAGGCCTGTATGTGCTTATATATAACCAGAGACCTGTATGTGCCCATATATAACCAGAGACCTGTATGTGCCCATATATAACCAGAGACCTGTATGTGTCCATATATAACCAGAGACCTGTATGTGCTCATATGTAACCAGAGACCTGTATGTGTCCATATATAACCAGAGACCTGTATGTGCCCATATATAACCAGAGGCCTGTATGTGCTTATATATAACCAGAGACCTGTATGAGCCCATATGTAACCAGAGACCTGTATGTGTCCATATATAACCAGAGACCTGTATGAGCTTATATATAACCAGAGACCTGTATGTGCTCATATATAACCAGAGACCTGTATGTGCCATATATAACCAGAGACCTGTATGTACTCATATATAACCAGAGACCTGTATGTGTCCATATATAACCAGAGACCTGTATGTGCCCATATATAACCAGAGGCCTGTATGAGCCCATATGTAACCAGAGACCTGTATGAGCCCATATGTAACCAGACACCTGTATGTGCCCATATGTAACCAGACACCTGTATGTGCCTATATGTAACCAGACACCTGTATGTGCCCATATATAACCAGACACCTGTATGTGCCCATATATAACCAGAGGCCTGTATGTGCCCATATATAACCAGAGACCTGTATATGCCCATATATAACCAGAGACCTGTATGTGCCCATATATAACCAGAGGCCTGTATGTGCTCATATATAACCAGAGACCTGTATGTGCTCATATATAACCAGAGACCTGTATGTGCTCATATATAACCAGAGACCTGTATGTGCCCATATATAACCAGAGGCCTGTATGTGCTCATATAAAACCAGAGACCTGTATGTGCCCATATATAACCAGAGACCTGTATGTGCTCATATATAACCAGAGACCTGTATGTGCCCATATATAACCAGAGACCTGTATGTGCTTATATATAACCAGAGACCTGTATGTGCCCATATATAACCAGAGACCTGTATGTGCCCATATATAACCAGAGACCTGTATGTGCCCATATATAACCAGAGACCTGTATGTGCCCATATATAACCAGAGACCTGTATGTGCTTATATATAACCAGAGACCTGTATGTGCCCATATATAACCAGAGACCTGTATGTGCCCATATATAACCAGAGACCTGTATGTGTCCATATATAACCAGAGACCTGTATGAGCCCATATATAACCAGACACCTGTATGTGCCCATATGTAACCAGACACCTGTATGTGCCCATATGTAACCAGACACCTGTATGTGCCCATATGTAACCAGACACCTGTATGTGCCCATATGTAACCAGACACCTGTATGTGCCCATATGTAACCAGACACCTGTATGTGCCCATATATAACCAGAGGCCTGTATGTGCTTATATATAACCAGAGACCTGTATGTGCCCATATATAACCAGAGACCTGTATGTGTCCATATATAACCAGAGACCTGTATGTGCTCATATGTAACCAGAGACCTGTATATGTCCATATATAACCAGAGACCTGTATGAGCTTATATATAACCAGAGACCTGTATGTGCTCATATATAACCAGAGACCTGTATGTGCCCATATGTAACCAGACACCTGTATGTGCCCATATGTAACCAGACACCTGTATGTGCCCATATGTAACCAGACACCTGTATGTGCCCATATATAACCAGAGGCCTGTATGTGCTTATATATAACCAGAGACCTGTATGTGCCCATATATAACCAGAGACCTGTATGTGTCCATATATAACCAGAGACCTGTATGTGCTCATATGTAACCAGAGACCTGTATATGTCCATATATAACCAGAGACCTGTATGAGCTTATATATAACCAGAGACCTGTATGTGCTCATATATAACCAGAGACCTGTATGTGCTCATATATAACCAGAGACCTGTATGTGCCATATATAACCAGAGACCTGTATGTGCTCATATATAACCAGAGACCTGTATGTGCCCATATATAACCAGAGACCTGTATGTGTCCATATATAACCAGAGACCTGTATGTGCCCATATATAACCAGAGGCCTGTATGAGCCCATATGTAACCAGAGACCTGTATGTGTCCATATATAACCAGAGACCTGTATGAGCCCATATGTAACCAGACACCTGTATGTGCCCATATGTAACCAGACACCTGTATGTGCCTATATGTAACCAGACACCTGTATGTGCCCATATATAACCAGACACCTGTATGTGCCCATATATAACCAGAGGCCTGTATGTGCCCATATATAACCAGAGACCTGTATGTGCCCATATATAACCAGAGACCTGTATGTGCCCATATATAACCAGAGGCCTGTATGTGCTCATATATAACCAGAGACCTGTATGTGCTCATATATAACCAGAGACCTGTATGTGCCCATATATAACCAGAGACCTGTATGTGCCCATATATAACCAGAGACCTGTATGTGTTTATATATAACCAGAGACCTGTATGTGCCCATATATAACCAGAGGCCTGTATGTGCTCATATATAACCAGAGACCTGTATGTGCTCATATATAACCAGAGACCTGTATGTGCCCATATATAACCAGAGACCTGTATGTGCCCATATATAACCAGAGACCTGTATGTGTTTATATATAACCAGAGACCTGTATGTGCCCATATATAACCAGAGACCTGTATGTGCCCATATATAACCAGAGACCTGTATGTGCCCATATATAACCAGAGACCTGTATGTGCCCATATATAACCAGAGACCTGTATGTGCTTATATATAACCAGAGACCTGTATGTGCCCATATATAACCAGAGACCTGTATGTGCCCATATATAACCAGAGATCTGTATGTGCCTATATATAACCAGAGACCTGTATGAGCCCATATATAACCAGACACCTGTATGTGCCCATATGTAACCAGACACCTGAATGTGCCCATATGTAACCAGACACCTGTATGTGCCCATGTGTAACCAGACACCTGTATGTGCCCATATGTAACCAGACACCTGTATGTGCCCATATGTAACCAGAAACCTGTATGTGCCCATATATAACCAGAGGCCTGTATGTGCTTATATATAACCAGAGACCTGTATGTGCCCATATATAACCAGAGACCTGTATGTGTCCATATATAACCAGAGACCTGTATGTGCTCATATGTAACCAGAGACCTGTATGTGTCCATATATAACCAGAGACCTGTATGTGCCCATATATAACCAGAGGCCTGTATGTGCTTATATATAACCAGAGACCTGTATGAGCCCATATGTAACCAGAGACCTGTATGTGTCCATATATAACCAGAGACCTGTATGACCTTATATATAACCAGAGACCTGTATGTGCTCATATATAACCAGAGACCTGTATGTGCCATATATAACCAGAGACCTGTATGTGCTCATATATAACCAGAGACCTGTATGTGCCCATATATAACCAGAGATCTGTATGTGCTCATATATAACCAGAGACCTGTATGTGTCCATATATAACCAGAGACCTGTATGTGCCCATATATAACCAGAGGCCTGTATGAGCCCATATGTAACCAGAGACCTGTATGTGTCCATATATAACCAGAGACCTGTATGAGCCCATACGTAACCAGACACCTGTATGTGTCCATATGTAACCAGACACCTGTATGTGCCTATATGTAACCAGACACCTGTATGTGCCCATATATAACCAGACACCTGTATGTGCCCATATATAACCAGAGACCTGTATGTGCTCATATATAACCAGAGACCAGTATGTGCCCATATATAACCAGAGGCCTGTATGTGCCCATATATAACCAGAGACCTGTATGTGCTCACATATAACCAGAGGCCTGTATGTGCTCATATATAACCAGAGACCTGTATATGCTCATATATAACCAGAGACCTGTATGTGCCCATATATAACCAGAGACCTGTATGTGCCCATATATAACCAGAGACCTGTATGTGCCCATATATAACCAGAGACCTGTATGTGCCCATATATAACCAGAGACCTGTATGTGCTTATATATAACCAGAGACCTGTACGTGCCCATATATAACCAGAGACCTGTATGTGCCCATATATAACCAGAGACCTGTATGTGCCCATACATAACCAGAGACCTGTATGTGTCCATATATAACCAGAGACCTGTATGAGCCCATATATAACCAGACACCTGTATGTGCCCATATGTAACCAGACACCTGTATGTGCCCATATGTAACCAGACACCTGTATGTGCCCATATGTAACCAGACACCTGTATGTGCCCATATGTAACCAGACACCTGTATGTGCCCATATGTAACCAGACACCTGTATGTGCCCATATATAACCAGAGGCCTGTATGTGCTTATATATAACCAGAGACCTGTATGTGCCCATATATAACCAGAGACCTGTATGTGTCCATATATAACCAGAGACCTGTATGTGCTCATATGTAACCAGAGACCTGTATGTGTCCATATATAACCAGAGACCTGTATGTGTCCATATATAACCAGAGACCTGTATGAGCTTATATATAACCAGAGACCTGTATGTGCTCATATATAATCAGAGACCTGTATGTGCTCATATATAACTAGAGACCTGTATGTGCCATATATAACCAGAGACCTGTATGTGCTCATATATAACCAGAGACCTGTATGTGCCCATATATAACCAGAGACCTGTATGTGCTCATATATAACCAGAGACCTGTATGTGTCCATACATAACCAGAGACCTGTATGTGCCCATATATAACCAGAGGCCTGTATAAGCCCATATGTAACCAGAGACCTGTATGTGTCCATATATAACCAGAGACCTGTATGAGCCCATATGTAACCAGACACCTGTATGTGCCCATATGTAACCAGACACCTGTATGTGCCCATATATAACCAGACACCTGTATGTGCCCATATATAACCAGAGACCTGTATGTGCCCATATATAACCAGAGACCTGTATGTGTCCATATATAACCAGAGGCCTGTATGAGCCCATATGTAACCAGAGACCTGTATGTGCCCATATATAACCAGAGGCCTGTATGAGCCCATATGTAACCAGAGACCTGTATGTGTCCATATATAACCAGAGACCTGTATGAGCCCATATGTAACCAGACACCTGTATGTGCCCATATGTAACCAGACACCTGTATGTGCCTATATGTAACCAGACACCTGTATGTGCCCATATATAACCAGACACCTGTATGTGCCCATATATAACCAGAGGCCTGTATGTGCCCATATATAACCAGAGACCTGTATGTGCCCATATATAACCAGAGACCTGTATGTGCCCATATATAACCAGAGGCCTGTATGTGCTCATATATAACCAGAGACCTGTATGTGCTCATATATAAACAGAGACCTGTATGTGCCCATATATAACCAGAGACCTGTATGTGCCCATATATAACCAGAGACCTGTATGTGTTTATATATAACCAGAGACCTGTATGTGCCCATATATAACCAGAGACCTGTATGTGCCCATATATAACCAGAGGCCTGTATGAGCTTATATATAACCAGAGACCTGTATGAGCCCATATATAACCAGACACCTGTATGTGCCCATATGTAACCAGACACCTGTATGTGCCCATATGTAACCAGACACCTGTATGTGCCCATATGTAACCAGACACCTGTATGTGCCCATATTTAACCAGACACCTGTATGTGCCCATATATAACCAGAGGCCTGTATGAGCCCATATGTAACCAGAGACCTGTATGTGTCCATATATAACCAGAGACCTGTATGAGCCCATATGTAACCAGACACCTGTATGTGCCCATATGTAACCAGACACCTGTATGTGCCTATATGTAACCAGACACCTGTATGTGCCCATATATAACCAGACACCTGTATGTGCCCATATATAACCAGAGGCCTGTATGTGCCCATATATAACCAGAGACCTGTATGTGCCCATATATAACCAGAGACCTGTATGTGCCCATATATAACCAGAGGCCTGTATGTGCTCATATATAACCAGAGACCTGTATGTGTCCATATATAACCAGAGACCTGTATGTGCCCATATATAACCAGAGACCTGTATGAGCCCATATGTAACCAGACACCTGTATGTGCCCATATGTAACCAGACACCTGTATGTGCTCATATATAACCAGAGACCTGTATGTGCCCATATATAACCAGAGACCTGTATGTGCCCATATATAACCAGAGACCTGTATGTGTTTATATATAACCAGAGACCTGTATGTGCCCATATATAACCAGAGACCTGTATGTGCCCATATATAACCAGAGGCCTGTATGTGCTCATATATAACCAGAGACCTGTATGAGCCCATATATAACCAGACACCTGTATGTGCCCATATGTAACCAGACACCTGTATGTGCCCATATGTAACCAGACACCTGTATGTGCCCATATGTAACCAGACACCTGTATGTGCCCATATGTAACCTGACACCTGTATGTGTCCATATATAACCAGAGACCTGTATGTGCCCATATATAACCAGAGGCCTGTATGAGCCCATATGTAACCAGAGACCTGTATGTGTCCATATATAACCAGAGACCTGTATGAGCCCATATGTAACCAGAGACCTGTATGTGCCCATATATAACCAGAGACCTGTATGTGCCCATATATAACCAGAGACCTGTATGAGCCCATATATAACCAGACACCTGTATGTGCCCATATATAACCAGAGACCTGTATGTGCCCATATATAACCAGAGGCCTGTATGTGCTTATATATAACCAGAGACCTGTATGTGCCCATATATAACCAGAGACCTGTATGTGTCCATATATAACCAGAGACCTGTATGTGCTCAAATGTAACCAGAGACCTGTATGTGTCCATATATAACCAGAGACCTGTATGTGCCCATATATAACCAGAGGCCTGTATGTGCTCATATATAACCAGAGACCTGTATGTGCTCACATATAACCAGAGGCCTGTATGTGCTCATATATAACCAGAGACCTGTATGTGCTCATATGTAACCAGAGACCTGTATGTGTCCATATATAACCAGAGACCTGTATGTGTCCATATATAACCAGAGACCTGTATGAGCTTATATATAACCAGAGACCTGTATGTGTCCATATATAACCAGAGACCTGTATGTGCCCATATATAACCAGAGGCCTGTATGAGCCCATATGTAACCAGAGACCTGTATGTGTCCATATATAACCAGAGACCTGTATGAGCCCATATGTAACCAGACACCTGTATGTGCCCATATGTAACCTGACACCTGTATGTGCCCATATATAACCAGACACCTGTATGTGCCCATATATAACCAGAGGCCTGTATGTGCCCATATATAACCAGAGACCTGTATGTGCCCATATATAACCAGAGACCTGTATGTGCCCATATATAACCAGAGGCCTGTATGTGCTCATATATAACCAGAGACCTGTATGTGCTCATATATAACCAGAGACCTGTATGTGCTAATATATAACCAGAGACCTGTATGTGCCCATATATAACCAGAGGCCTGTATGTGCTCATATATAACCAGAGACCTGTATGTGCTCACATATAACCAGAGGCCTGTATGTGCTCATATATAACCAGAGACCTGTATGTGCTCATATATAACCAGAGACCTGTATGTGCCCATATATAACCAGAGACCTGTATGTGCTTATATATAACCAGAGACCTGTATGTGCCCATATATAACCAGAGACCTGTATGTGCCCATATATAACCAGAGACCTGTATGTGCCCATACATAACCAGAGACCTGTATGTGCCCATATATAACCAGAGACCTGTATGTGCTTATATATAACCAGAGACCTGTATGTGCCCATATATAACCAGAGACCTGTATGTGTCCATATATAACCAGAGACCTGTATGAGCCCATATATAACCAGACACCTGTATGTGCCCATATGTAACCAGACACCTGTATGTGCCCATATGTAACCAGACACCTGTATGTGCCCATATGTAACCAGACACCTGTATGTGCCCATATGTAACCAGACACCTGTATGTGCCCATATGTAACCAGACACCTGTATGTGCCCATATATAACCAGAGGCCTGTATGTGCTTATATATAACCAGAGACCTGTATGTGCCCATATATAACCAGAGACCTGTATGTGTCCATATATAACCAGAGACCTGTATGTGCTCATATGTAACCAGAGACCTGTATGTGCTCACATATAACCAGAGGCCTGTATGTGCTCATATATAACCAGAGACCTGTATGTGCTCATATGTAACCAGAGACCTGTATGTGTCCATATATAACCAGAGACCTGTATGTGTCCATATATAACCAGAGACCTGTATGAGCTTATATATAACCAGAGACCTGTATGTGTCCATATATAACCAGAGACCTGTATGTGCCCATATATAACCAGAGGCCTGTATGAGCCCATATGTAACCAGAGACCTGTATGTGTCCATATATAACCAGAGACCTGTATGAGCCCATATGTAACCAGACACCTGTATGTGCCCATATGTAACCTGACACCTGTATGTGCCCATATATAACCAGACACCTGTATGTGCCCATATATAACCAGAGGCCTGTATGTGCCCATATATAACCAGAGACCTGTATGTGCCCATATATAACCAGAGACCTGTATGTGCCCATATATAACCAGAGGCCTGTATGTGCTCATATATAACCAGAGACCTGTATGTGCTCATATATAACCAGAGACCTGTATGTGCTAATATATAACCAGAGACCTGTATGTGCCCATATATAACCAGAGGCCTGTATGTGCTCATATATAACCAGAGACCTGTATGTGCTCACATACAACCAGAGGCCTGTATGTGCTCATATATAACCAGAGACCTGTATGTGCTCATATATAACCAGAGACCTGTATGTGCCCATATATAACCAGAGACCTGTATGTGCTTATATATAACCAGAGACCTGTATGTGCCCATATATAACCAGAGACCTGTATGTGCCCATATATAACCAGAGACCTGTATGTGCCCATATATAACCAGAGACCTGTATGTGCCCATATATAACCAGAGACCTGTATGTGCTTATATATAACCAGAGACCTGTATGTGCCCATATATAACCAGAGACCTGTATGTGTCCATATATAACCAGAGACCTGTATGAGCCCATATATAACCAGACACCTGTATGTGCCCATATGTAACCAGACACCTGTATGTGCCCATATGTAACCAGACACCTGTATGTGCCCATATGTAACCAGACACCTGTATGTGCCCATATGTAACCAGACACCTGTATGTGCCCATATGTAACCAGACACCTGTATGTGCCCATATATAACCAGAGGCCTGTATGTGCTTATATATAACCAGAGACCTGTATGTGCCCATATATAACCAGAGACCTGTATGTGTCCATATATAACCAGAGACCTGTATGTGCTCATATGTAACCAGAGACCTGTATGTGTCCATATATAACCAGAGACCTGTATGTGTCCATATATAACCAGAGACCTGTATGAGCTTATATATAACCAGAGACCTGTATGTGCTCATATATAACCAGAGACCTGTATGTGCTCATATATAACCAGAGACCTGTATGTGCCATATATAACCAGAGACCTGTATGTGCTCATATATAACCAGAGACATGTATGTGCCCATATATAACCAGAGACCTGTATGTGCTCATATATAACCAGAGACCTGTATGTGTCCATATATAACTAGAGACCTGTATGTGCCCATATATAACCAGAGGCCTGTATGAGCCCATATGTAACCAGAGACCTGTATGTGTCCATATATAACCAGAGACCTGTATGAGCCCATATGTAACCAGACACCTGTATGTGCCCATATGTAACCAGACACCTGTATGTGCCTATATGTAACCAGACACCTGTATGTGCCCATATATAACCAGACACCTGTATGTGCCCATATATAACCAGAGGCCTGTATGTGCCCATATATAACCAGAGACCTGTATGTGCCCATATATAACCAGAGACCTGTATGTGCCCATATATAACCAGAGGCCTGTATGTGCTCATATATAACCAGAGACCTGTATGTGCTCATATATAACCAGAGACCTGTATGTGCTCATATATAACCAGAGACCTGTATGTGCCCATATATAACCAGAGACCTGTATGTGCTTATATATAACCAGATACCTGTATGTGCCCATATATAACCAGAGACCTGTATGTGCTTATATATAACCAGAGACCTGTATGTGCCCATATATAACCAGAGACCTGTATGTGCCCATATATAACCAGAGACCTGTATGTGCCCATATATAACCAGAGACCTGTATGTGTCCATATATAACCAAAGACCTGTATGAGCCCATATATAACGACACCTGTATGTGCCCATATGTAACCAGACACCTGTATGTGCCCATATATAACCAGAGGCCTGTATGTGCTTATATATTACCAGAGACCTGTATGGGTCCATATATAACCAGAGACCTGTATGTGCTCATATGTAACCAGAGACCTGTATGTGTCCATATATAACCAGAGACCTGTATGTGCCCATATATAACCAGAGGCCTGTATGTGCTTATATATAACCAGAGACCTGTATGAGCCCATATGTAACCAGAGACCTGTATGTGTCCATATATAACCAGAGACCTGTATGAGCTTATATATAACCAGAGACCTGTATGTGCTCATATATAACCAGAGACCTGTATGTGCCATATATAACCAGACACCTGTATGTGCTCATATATAACCAGAGACCTGTATGTGCCCATATATAACCAGAGACCTGTATGTGCTCATATATAACCAGAGACCTGTATGTGTCCATATATAACCAGAGACCTGTATGTGCCCATATATAACCAGAGGCCTGTATGAGCCCATATGTAACCAGAGACCTGTATGTGTCCATATATAACCAGAGACCTGTATGAGCCCATATGTAACCAGACACCTGTATGTGCCCATATGTAACCAGACACCTATATGTGCCTATATGTAACCAGACACCTGTATGTGCCCATATATAACCAGACACCTGTATGTGCCCATATATAACCAGAGGCCTGTATGTGCCCATATATAACCAGAGACCTGTATGTGCCCATATATAACCAGAGACCTGTATGTGCCCATATATAACCAGAGGCCTGTATGTGCTCATATATAACCAGAGACCTGTATGTGCTCATATATAACCAGAGACCTGTATGTGCTCATATATAACCAGAGACCTGTATGTGCCCATATATAACCAGAGACCTGTATGTGTCCATATATAACCAGAGACCTGTATGAGCCCATATATAACCAGACACCTGTATGTGCCCATATGTAACCAGACACCTGTATGTGCCCATATGTAACCAGACACCTGTATGTGCCCATATGTAACCAGACACCTGTATGTGCCCATGTGTAACCAGACACCTGTATGTGCCCATATATAACCAGAGGCCTGTATGTGCTTATATATAACCAGAGACCTGTATGTGCCCATATATAACCAGAGACCTGTATGTGTCCATATATAACCAGAGACCTGTATGTGCTCATATGTAACCAGAGACCTGTATGTGTCCATATATAACCAGAGACCTGTATGTGTCCATATATAACCAGAGACCTGTATGAGCTTATATATAACCAGAGACCTGTATGTGCTCATATATAACCAGAGACCTGTATGTGCTCATATATAACCAGAGACCTGTATGTGCCATATATAACCAGAGACCTGTATGTGCTCATATATAACCAGAGACCTGTATGTGCCCATATATAACCAGAGACCTGTATGTGCTCATATATAACCAGAGACCTGTATGTGTCCATATATAACCAGAGACCTGTATGTGCCCATATATAACCAGAGGCCTGTATGAGCCCATATGTAACCAGAGACCTGTATGTGTCCATATATAACCAGAGACCTGTATGAGCCCATATGTAACCAGACACCTGTATGTGCCCATATGTAACCAGACACCTGTATGTGCCTATATGTAACCAGACACCTGTATGTGCCCATATATAACCAGACACCTGTATGTGCCCATATATAACCAAAGGCCTGTATGTGCCCATATATAACCAGAGACCTGTATGTGCCCATATATAACCAGAGACCTGTATGTGCCCATATATAACCAGAGGCCTGTATGTGCTTATATATAACCAGAGACCTGTATGTTCTCATATATAACCAGAGACCTGTATGTGCTCATATATAACCAGAGACCTGTATGTGCTAATATATAACCAGAGACCTGTATGTGTCCATATATAACCAGAGACCTGTATGTGCCCATATATAACCAGAGGCCTGTATGTGCTCACATATAACCAGAGACCTGTATGTGCTCACATATAACCAGAGGCCTGTATGTGCTCATATATAACCAGAGACCTGTATGTGCTCATATATAACCAGAGACCTGTATGTGCCCATATATAACCAGAGACCTGTATGTGCTTATATATAACCAGAGACCTGTATGTGCCCATATATAACCAGAGACCTGTATGTGCCCATATATAACCAGAGACCTATATGTGCCCATATATAACCAGAGACCTGTATGTGCCCATATATAACCAGAGACCTGTATGTGCTTATATATAACCAGAGACCTGTATGTGCCCATATATAACCAGAGACCTGTATGTGCCCATATATAACCAGAGACCTGTATGTGCCCATATATAACCAGAGACCTGTATGTGTCCATATATAACCAGAGACCTGTATGAGCCCATATATAACCAGACACCTGTATGTGCCCATATGTAACCAGACACCTGTATGTGCCCATATGTAACCAGACACCTGTATGTGCCCATATGTAACCAGACACCTGTATGTGCCCATATGTAACCAGACACCTGTATGTGCCCATATATAACCAGAGGCCTGTATGTGCTTATATATAACCAGAGACCTGTATGTGTCCATATATAACCAGAGACCTGTATGTGCTCATATGTAACCAGAGACCTGTATGTGTCCATATATAACCAGAGACCTGTATGTGCCCATATATAACCAGAGGCCTGTATGTGCTCATATATAACCAGAGACCTGTATGTGCTCATATATAACCAGAGACCTGTATGTGCTCATATATAACCAGAGGCCTGTATGAGCCCATATGTAACCAGAGACCTGTATGTGTCCATATATAACCAGAGACCTGTATGAGCCCATATGTAACCAGACACCTGTATGTGCCCATATGTAACCAGACACCTGTATGTGCCCATATATAACCAGACACCTGTATGTGCCCATATATAACCAGAGGCCTGTATGTGCCCATATATAACCAGAGACCTGTATGTGCCCATATATAACCAGAGACCTGTAGGTGCCCATATATAACCAGAGGCCTGTATGTGCTCATATATAACCAGAGACCTGTATGTGCTCATATATAACCAGAGACCTGTATGTGCTAATATATAACCAGAGACCTGTATGTGCCCATATATAACCAGAGGCCTGTATGTGCTCATATATAACCAGAGACCTGTATGTGCTCACATATAACCAGAGGCCTGTATGTGCTCATATATAACCAGAGACCTGTATGTGCTCATATATAACCAGAGACCTCTATGTGCCCATATATAACCAGAGACCTGTATGTGCTTATATATAACCAGAGACCTGTATGTGCCCATATATAACCAGAGACCTGTATGTGTCCATATATAACCAGAGACCTGTATGTGCCCATATATAACCAGAGACCTGTATGTGCCCATATATAACCAGAGACCTGTATGTGCTTATATATAACCAGAGACCTGTATGTGCCCATATATAACCAGAGACCTGTATGTGCCCATATATAACCAGAGACCTGTATGTGCTTATATATAACCAGAGACCTGTATGTGCCCATATATAACCAGAGACCTGTATGTGCCCATATATAACCAGAGACCTGTATGTGCTCATATATAACCAGATACCTGCATGTGCTTATATATAACCAGAGACCTGTATGTGCTTATATATAACCAGAGACCTGTATGTGCCCATATATAACCAGAGACCTGTATGTGCTTATATATAACCAGAGACCTGTATGTGCCCATATATAACAAGAGACCTGTATGTGCCCATATATAACCAGAGACCTGTATGTGCCCATATATAACCAGAGACCTGTATGTGCTCATATATAACCAGATACCTGCATGTGCTTATATATAACCAGAGACCTGTATGTGCTTATATATAACCAGAGACCTGTATGTGCCCATATATAACCAGAGACCTGTATGTGCTTATATATAACCAGAGACCTGTATGTGCCCATATATAACCAGAGACCTGTATGTGCTTATATATAACCAGAGACCTGTATGTGCCCATATATAACCAGAGACCTGTATGTGTCCATATATAACCAGAGACCTGTATGAGCCCATATATAACCAGACACCTGTATGTGCCCATATGTAACCAGACACCTGTATGTGCCCATATGTAACTAGACACCTGTATGTGCCCATATGTAACCAGACACCTGTATGTGCCCATATGTAACCAGACACCTGTATGTGCCCATATGTAACCAGACACCTGTATGTGCCCATATATAACCAGAGGCCTGTATGTGCTTATATATAACCAAAGACCTGTATGTGCCCATATATAACCAGAGACCTGTATGTGTCCATATATAACCAGAGACCTGTATGTGCTCATATGTAACCAGAGCCCTGTATGTGTCCATATATAACCAGAGACCTGTATGAGCTTATATATAACCAGAGACCTGTATGTGCTCATATATAACCAGAGACCTGTATGTGCTCATATATAACCAGAGACCTGTATGTGCCATATATAACCAGAGACCTGTATGTGCTCATATATAACCAGAGACATGTATGTGCCCATATATAACCAGAGACCTGTATGTGCTGATATATAACCAGTGACCTGTATGTGTCCATATATAACTAGAGACCTGTATGTGCCCATATATAACCAGAGGCCTGTATGAGCCCATATGTAACCAGAGACCTGTATGTGTCCATATATAACCAGAGACCTGTATGAGCCCATATGTAACCAGACACCTGTATGTGCCCATATGTAACCAGACACCTGTATGTGCCTATATGTAACCAGACACCTGTATGTGCCCATATATAACCAGACACCTGTATGTGCCCATATATAACCAGAGGCCTGTATGTGCCCATATATAACCAGAGACCTGTATGTGCCCATATATAACCAGAGACCTGTATGTGCCCATATATAACCAGAGGCCTGTATGTGCTCATATATAACCAGAGACCTGTATGTGCTCATATATAACCAGAGACCTGTATGTGCTCATATATAACCAGAGACCTGTATGTGCCCATATATAACCAGAGACCTGTATGTGCTTATATATAACCAGATACCTGTATGTGCCCATATATAACCAGAGACCTGTATGTGCTTATATATAACCAGAGACCTGTATGTGCCCATATATAACCAGAGACCTGTATGTGCCCATATATAACCAGAGACCTGTATGTGCCCATATATAACCAGAGACCTGTATGTGTCCATATATAACCAGAGACCTGTATGAGCCCATATATAACGACACCTGTATGTGCCCATATGTAACCAGACACCTGTATGTGCCCATATATAACCAGAGGCCTGTATGTGCTTATATATAACCAGAGACCTGTATGTGTCCATATATAACCAGAGACCTGTATGTGCTCATATGTAACCAGAGACCTGTATGTGTCCATATATAACCAGAGACCTGTATGTGCCCATATATAACCAGAGGCCTGTATGAGCTTATATATAACCAGAGACCTGTATGTGCTCATATATAACCAGAGACCTGTATGTGCCATATATAACCAGACACCTGTATGTGCTCATATATAACCAGAGACCTGTATGTGCCCATATATAACCAGAGACCTGTATGTGCTCATATATAACCAGAGACCTGTATGTGTCCATATATAACCAGAGACCTGTATGTGCCCATATATAACCAGAGGCCTGTATGAGCCCATATGTAACCAGAGACCTGTATGTGTCCATATATAACCAGAGACCTGTATGAGCCCATATGTAACCAGACACCTGTATGTGCCCATATGTAACCAGACACCTGTATGTGCCTATATGTAACCAGACACCTGTATGTGCCCATATATAACCAGACACCTGTATGTGCCCATATATAACCAGAGGCCTGTATGTGCCCATATATAACCAGAGACCTGTATGTGCCCATATATAACCAGAGACCTGTATGTGCCCATATATAACCAGAGGCCTGTATGTGCTCATATATAACCAGAGACCTGTATGTGCTCATATATAACCAGAGACCTGTATGTGCTCATATATAACCAGAGACCTGTATGTGCCCATATATAACCAGAGGCCTGTATGTGCTCATATATAACCAGAGACCTGTATGTGCTCATATATAACCAGAGACCTGTATGTGCCCATATATAACCAGAGACCTGTATGTGTCCATATATAACCAGAGACCTGTATGAGCCCATATATAACCAGACACCTGTATGTGCCCATATGTAACCAGACACCTGTATGTGCCCATATGTAACCAGACACCTATATGTGCCCATATGTAACCAGACACCTGTATGTGCCCATGTGTAACCAGACACCTGTATGTGCCCATATATAACCAGAGGCCTGTATGTGCTTATATATAACCAGAGACCTGTATGTGCCCATATATAACCAGAGACCTGTATGTGTCCATATATAACCAGAGACCTGTATGTGCTCATATGTAACCAGAGACCTGTATGTGTCCATATATAACCAGAGACCTGTATGTGTCCATATATAACCAGAGACCTGTATGAGCTTATAAATAACCAGAGACCTGTATGTGCTCATATATAACCAGAGACCTGTATGTGCTCATATATAACCAGAGACCTGTATGTGCCATATATAACCAGAGACCTGTATGTGCTCATATATAACCAGAGACCTGTATGTGCCCATATATAACCAGAGACCTGTATGTGCTCATATATAACCAGAGACCTGTATGTGTCCATATATAACCAGAGACCTGTATGTGCCCATATATAACCAGAGGCCTGTATGAGCCCATATGTAACCAGAGACCTGTATGTGTCCATATATAACCAGAGACCTGTATGAGCCCATATGTAACCAGACACCTGTATGTGCCCATATGTAACCAGACACCTGTATGTGCCTATATGTAACCAGACACCTTTATGTGCCCATATATAACCAGACACCTGTATGTGCCCATATATAACCAAAGGCCTGTATGTGCCCATATATAACCAGAGACCTGTATGTGCCCATATATAACCAGAGACCTGTATGTGCCCATATATAACCAGAGGCCTGTATGTGCTCATATATAACCAGAGACCTGTATGTTCTCATATATAACCAGAGACCTGTATGTGCTCATATATAACCAGAGACCTGTATGTGCTAATATATAACCAGAGACCTGTATGTGCCCATATATAACCAGAGGCCTGTATGTGCTCACATATAACCAGAGACCTGTATGTGCTCACATATAACCAGAGGCCTGTATGTGCTCATATATAACCAGAGACCTGTATGTGCTCATATATAACCAGAGACCTGTATGTGCCCATATATAACCAGAGACCTGTATGTGCTTATATATAACCAGAGACCTGTATGTGCCCATATATAACCAGAGACCTGTATGTGCCCATATATAACCAGAGACCTGTATGTGCCCATATATAACCAGAGACCTGTATGTGCCCATATATAACCAGAGACCTGTATGTGCTTATATATAACCAGAGACCTGTATGTGCCCATATATAACCAGAGACCTGTATGTGCCCATATATAACCAGAGACCTGTATGTGCCCATATATAACCAGAGACCTGTATGTGTCCATATATAACCAAAGACCTGTATGAGCCCATATATAACCAGACACCTGTATGTGCCCATATGTAACCAGACACCTGTATGTGCCCATATGTAACCAGACACCTGTATGTGCCCATATGTAACCAGACACCTGTATGTGCCCATATGTAACCAGACACCTGTATGTGCCCATATGTAACCAGAGGCCTGTATGTGCTTATATATAACCAGAGACCTGTATGTGTCCATATATAACCAGAGACCTGTATGTGCTCATATGTAACCAGAGGCCTGTATGTGCTCATATATAACCAGAGACCTGTATGTGCTCATATATAACCAGAGACCTGTATGTGCTCATATATAACCAGAGGCCTGTATGAGCCCATATGTAACCAGAGACCTGTATGTGTCCATATATAACCAGAGACCTGTATGAGCCCATATGTAACCAGACACCTGTATGTGCCCATATGTAACCAGACACCTGTATGTGCCCATATATAACCAGACACCTGTATGTGCCCATATATAACCAGAGGCCTGTATGTGCCCATATATAACCAGAGACCTGTATGTGCCCATATATAACCAGAGACCTGTAGGTGCCCATATATAACCAGAGGCCTGTATGTGCTCATATATAACCAGAGACCTGTATGTGCTCATATATAACCAGAGACCTGTATGTGCTAATATATAACCAGAGACCTGTATGTGCCCATATATAACCAGAGGCCTGTATGTGCTCATATATAACCAGAGACCTGTATGTGCTCACATATAACCAGAGGCCTGTATGTGCTCATATATAACCAGAGACCTGTATGTGCTCATATATAACCAGAGACCTGTATGTGCCCATATATAACCAGAGACCTGTATGTGCTTATATATAACCAGAGACCTGTATGTGCCCATATATAACCAGAGACCTGTATGTGTCCATATATAACCAGAGACCTGTATGTGCCCATATATAACCAGAGACCTGTATGTGCCCATATATAACCAGAGACCTGTATGTGCTTATATATAACCAGAGACCTGTATGTGCCCATATATAACCAGAGACCTGTATGTGCCCATATATAACCAGAGACCTGTATGTGCTTATATATAACCAGAGACCTGTATGTGCCCATATATAACCAGAGACCTGTATGTGCCCATATATAACCAGAGACCTGTATGTGCTCATATATAACCAGATACCTGCATGTGCTTATATATAACCAGAGACCTGTATGTGCCCATATATAACCACAGACCTGTATGTGCCCATATATAACCAGAGACCTGTATGTGCTCATATATAACCAGATACCTGCATGTGCTTATATATAACCAGAGACCTGTATGTGCCCATATATAACCACAGACCTGTATGTGCTTATATATAACCAGAGACCTGTATGTGCCCATATATAACCAGAGACCTGTATGTGCCCATATATAACCAGAGACCTGTATGTGCCCATATATAACCAGAGACCTGTATGTGCCCATATATAACCAGAGACCTGTATGTGCTTATATATAACCAGAGACCTGTATGTGCCCATATATAACCAGAGACCTGTATGTGTCCATATATAACCAGAGACCTGTATGAGCACATATATAACCAGACACCTGTATGTGCCCATATGTAACCAGACACCTGTATGTGCCCATATGTAACCAGACACCTGTATGTGCCCATATGTAACCAGACACCTGTATGTGCCCATATGTAACCAGACACCTGTATGTGCCCATATGTAACCAGACACCTGTATGTGCCCATATATAACCAGAGGCCTGTATGTGCTTATATATAACCAGAGACCTGTATGTGCCCATATATAACCAGAGACCTGTATGTGTCCATATATAACCAGAGACCTGTATGTGCTCATATGTAACCAGAGACCTGTATGTGTCCATATATAACCAGAGACCTGTATGTGTCCATATATAACCAGAGACCTGTATGAGCTTATATATAACCAGAGACCTGTATGTGCTCATATATAACCAGAGACCTGTATGTGCTCATATATAACCAGAGACCTGTATGTGCCATATATAACCAGAGACCTGTATGTGCTCATATATAACCAGAGACATGTATGTGCCCATATATAACCAGAGACCTGTATGTGCTCATATATAACCAGAGACCTGTATGTGTCCATATATAACCAGAGACCTGTATGTGCCCATATATAACCAGAGACCTGTATGTGCCCATATATAACCAGAGGCCTGTATGAGCCCATATGTAACCAGAGACCTGTATGTGTCCATATATAACCAGAGACCTGTATGAGCCCATATGTAACCAGACACCTGTATGTGCCCATATGTAACCAGACACCTGTATGTGCCTATATGTAACCAGACACCTGTATGTGCCCATATATAACCAGACACCTGTATGTGCCCATATATAACCAGAGGCCTGTATGTGCCCATATATAACCAGAGACCTGTATGTGCCCATATATAACCAGAGACCTGTATGTGCCCATATATAACCAGAGGCCTGTATGTGCTCATATATAACCAGAGACCTGTATGTGCTCATATATAACCAGAGACCTGTATGTGCTCATATATAACCAGAGACCTGTATGTGCCCATATATAACCAGAGACCTGTATGTGCTTATATATAACCAGATACCTGTATGTGCCCATATATAACCAGAGACCTGTATGTGCTTATATATAACCAGAGACCTGTATGTGCCCATATATAACCAGAGACCTGTATGTGCCCATATATAACCAGAGACCTGTATGTGCCCATATATAACCAGAGACCTGTATGTGTCCATATATAACCAGAGACCTGTATGAGCCCATATATAACGACACCTGTATGTGCCCATATGTAACCAGACACCTGTATGTGCCCATATATAACCAGAGGCCTGTATGTGCTTATATATTACCAGAGACCTTTATGGGTCCATATATAACCAGAGACCTGTATGTGCTCATATGTAACCAGAGACCTGTATGTGTCCATATATAACCAGAGACCTGTATGTGCCCATATATAACCAGAGGCCTGTATGTGCTTATATATAACCAGAGACCTGTATGAGCCCATATGTAACCAGAGACCTGTATGTGTCCATATATAACCAGAGACCTGTATGAGCTTATATATAACCAGAGACCTGTATGTGCTCATATATAACCAGAGACCTGTATGTGCCATATATAACCAGACACCTGTATGTGCTCATATATAACCAGAGACCTGTATGTGCCCATATATAACCAGAGACCTGTATGTGCTCATATATAACCAGAGACCTGTATGTGTCCATATATAACCAGACCTGTATGTGCCCATATATAACCAGAGGCCTGTATGAGCCCATATGTAACCAGAGACCTGTATGTGTCCATATATAACCAGAGACCTGTATGAGCCCATATGTAACCAGACACCTGTATGTGCCCATATGTAACCAGACACCTATATGTGCCTATATGTAACCAGACACCTGTATGTGCCCATATATAACCAGACACCTGTATGTGCCCATATATAACCAGAGGCCTGTATGTGCCCATATATAACCAGAGACCTGTATGTGCCCATATATAACCAGAGACCTGTATGTGCCCATATATAACCAGAGGCCTGTATGTGCTCATATATAACCAGAGACCTGTATGTGCTCATATATAACCAGAGACCTGTATGTGCTCATATATAACCAGAGACCTGTATGTGCCCATATATAACCAGAGGCCTGTATGTGCTCATATATAACCAGAGACCTGTATGTGCTCATATATAACCAGAGACCTGTATGTGCCCATATATAACCAGAGACCTGTATGTGTCCATATATAACCAGAGACTTGTATGAGCCCATATATAACCAGACACCTGTATGTGCCCATATGTAACCAGACACCTGTATGTGCCCATATGTAACCAGACACCTGTATGTGCCCATATGTAACCAGACACCTGTATGTGCCCATGTGTAACCAGACACCTGTATGTGCACATATATAACCAGAGGCCTGTATGTGCTTATATATAACCAGAGACCTGTATGTGCCCATATATAACCAGAGACCTGTATGTGTCCATATATAACCAGAGACCTGTATGTGCTCATATGTAACCAGAGACCTGTATGTGTCCATATATAACCAGAGACCTGTATGTGTCCATATATAACCAGAGACCTGTATGAGCTTATATATAACCAGAGACCTGTATGTGCTCATATATAACCAGAGACCTGTATGTGCTCATATATAACCAGAGACCTGTATGTGCCATATATAACCAGAGACCTGTATGTGCTCATATATAACCAGAGACCTGTATGTGCCCATATATAACCAGAGACCTGTATGTGCTCATATATAACCAGAGACCTGTATGTGTCCATATATAACCAGAGACCTGTATGTGCCCATATATAACCAGAGGCCTGTATGAGCCCATATGTAACCAGAGACCTGTATGTGTCCATATATAACCAGAGACCTGTATGAGCCCATATGTAACCAGACACCTGTATGTGCCCATATGTAACCAGACACCTGTATGTGCCTATATGTAACCAGACACCTGTATGTGCCCATATATAACCAGACACCTGTATGTGCCCATATATAACCAAAGGCCTGTATGTGCCCATATATAACCAGAGACCTGTATGTGCCCATATATAACCAGAGACCTGTATGTGCCCATATATAACCAGAGGCCTGTATGTGCTCATATATAACCAGAGACCTGTATGTTCTCATATATAACCAGAGACCTGTATGTGCTCATATATAACCAGAGACCTGTATGTGCTAATATATAACCAGAGACCTGTATGTGCCCATATATAACCAGAGGCCTGTATGTGCTCACATATAACCAGAGACCTGTATGTGCTCACATATAACCAGAGGCCTGTATGTGCTCATATATAACCAGAGACCTGTATGTGCTCATATATAACCAGAGACCTGTATGTGCCCATATATAACCAGAGACCTGTATGTGCTTATATATAACCAGAGACCTGTATGTGCCCATATATAACCAGAGACCTGTATGTGCCCATATATAACCAGAGACCTGTATGTGCCCATATATAACCAGAGACCTGTATGTGCCCATATATAACCAGAGACCTGTATGTGCTTATATATAACCAGAGACCTGTATGTGCCCATATATAACCAGAGACCTGTATGTGCCCATATATAACCAGAGACCTGTATGTGCCCATATATAACCAGAGACCTGTATGTGTCCATATATAACCAGAGACCTGTATGAGCCCATATATAACCAGACACCTGTATGTGCCCATATGTAACCAGACACCTGTATGTGCCCATATGTAACCAGACACCTGTATGTGCCCATATGTAACCAGACACCTGTATGTGCCCATATGTAACCAGACACCTGTATGTGCCCATATATAACCAGAGGCCTGTATGTGCTTATATATAACCAGAGACCTGTATGTGTCCATATATAACCAGAGACCTGTATGTGCTCATATGTAACCAGAGACCTGTATGTGTCCATATATAACCAGAGACCTGTATGTGCCCATATATAACCAGAGGCCTGTATGTGCTCATATATAACCAGAGACCTGTATGTGCTCATATATAACCAGAGACCTGTATGTGCTCATATATAACCAGAGGCCTGTATGAGCCCATATGTAACCAGAGACCTGTATGTGTCCATATATAACCAGAGACCTGTATGAGCCCATATGTAACCAGACACCTGTATGTGCCCATATGTAACCAGACACCTGTATGTGCCCATATATAACCAGACACCTGTATGTGCCCATATATAACCAGAGGCCTGTATGTGCCCATATATAACCAGAGACCTGTATGTGCCCATATATAACCAGAGACCTGTAGGTGCCCATATATAACCAGAGGCCTGTATGTGCTCATATATAACCAGAGACCTGTATGTGCTCATATATAACCAGAGACCTGTATGTGCCATATATAACCAGAGACCTGTATGTGCCCATATATAACCAGAGGCCTGTATGTGCTCATATATAACCAGAGACCTGTATGTGCTCACATATAACCAGAGGCCTGTATGTGCTCATATATAACCAGAGACCTGTATGTGCTCATATATAACCAGAGACCTGTATGTGCCCATATATAACCAGAGACCTGTATGTGCTTATATATAACCAGAGACCTGTATGTGCCCATATATAACCAGAGACCTGTATGTGTCCATATATAACCAGAGACCTGTATGTGCCCATATATAACCAGAGACCTGTATGTGCCCATATATAACCAGAGACCTGTATGTGCTTATATATAACCAGAGACCTGTATGTGCCCATATATAACCAGAGACCTGTATGTGCCCATATATAACCAGAGACCTGTATGTGCTTATATATAACCAGAGACCTGTATGTGCCCATATATAACCAGAGACCTGTATGTGCCCATATATAACCAGAGACCTGTATGTGCTCATATATAACCAGATACCTGCATGTGCTTATATATAACCAGAGACCTGTATGTGCTTATATATAACCAGAGACCTGTATGTGCCCATATATAACCAGAGACCTGTATGTGCTTATATATAACCAGAGACCTGTATGTGCCCATATATAACAAGAGACCTGTATGTGCCCATATATAACCAGAGACCTGTATGTGCCCATATATAACCAGAGACCTGTATGTGCTCATATATAACCAGATACCTGCATGTGCTTATATATAACCAGAGACCTGTATGTGCTTATATATAACCAGAGACCTGTATGTGCCCATATATAACCAGAGACCTGTATGTGCTTATATATAACCAGAGACCTGTATGTGCCCATATATAACCAGAGACCTGTATGTGCTTATATATAACCAGAGACCTGTATGTGCCCATATATAACCAGAGACCTGTATGTGTCCATATATAACCAGAGACCTGTATGAGCCCATATATAACCAGACACCTGTATGTGCCCATATGTAACCAGACACCTGTATGTGCCCATATGTAACTAGACACCTGTATGTGCCCATATGTAACCAGACACCTGTATGTGCCCATATGTAACCAGACACCTGTATGTGCCCATATGTAACCAGACACCTGTATGTGCCCATATATAACCAGAGGCCTGTATGTGCTTATATATAACCAAAGACCTGTATGTGCCCATATATAACCAGAGACCTGTATGTGTCCATATATAACCAGAGACCTGTATGTGCTCATATGTAACCAGAGACCTGTATGTGTCCATATATAACCAGAGACCTGTATGTGTCCATATATAACCAGAGACCTGTATGAGCTTATATATAACCAGAGACCTGTATGTGCTCATATATAACCAGAGACCTGTATGTGCTCATATATAACCAGAGACCTGTATGTGCCATATATAACCAGAGACCTGTATGTGCTCATATATAACCAGAGACATGTATGTGCCCATATATAACCAGAGACCTGTATGTGCTGATATATAACCAGTGACCTGTATGTGTCCATATATAACTAGAGACCTGTATGTGCCCATATATAACCAGAGGCCTGTATGAGCCCATATGTAACCAGAGACCTGTATGTGTCCATATATAACCAGAGACCTGTATGAGCCCATATGTAACCAGACACCTGTATGTGCCCATATGTAACCAGACACCTGTATGTGCCTATATGTAACCAGACACCTGTATGTGCCCATATATAACCAGACACCTGTATGTGCCCATATATAACCAGAGGCCTGTATGTGCCCATATATAACCAGAGACCTGTATGTGCCCATATATAACCAGAGACCTGTATGTGCCCATATATAACCAGAGGCCTGTATGTGCTCATATATAACCAGAGACCTGTATGTGCTCATATATAACCAGAGACCTGTATGTGCTCATATATAACCAGAGACCTGTATGTGCCCATATATAACCAGAGACATGTATGTGCTTATATATAACCAGATACCTGTATGTGCCCATATATAACCAGAGACCTGTATGTGCTTATATATAACCAGAGACCTGTATGTGCCCATATATAACCAGAGACCTGTATGTGCCCATATATAACCAGAGACCTGTATGTGCCCATATATAACCAGAGACCTGTATGTGTCCATATATAACCAGAGACCTGTATGAGCCCATATATAACGACACCTGTATGTGCCCATATGTAACCAGACACCTGTATGTGCCCATATATAACCAGAGGCCTGTATGTGCTTATATATAACCAGAGACCTGTATGTGTCCATATATAACCAGAGACCTGTATGTGCTCATATGTAACCAGAGACCTGTATGTGTCCATATATAACCAGAGACCTGTATGTGCCCATATATAACCAGAGGCCTGTATGAGCTTATATATAACCAGAGACCTGTATGTGCTCATATATAACCAGAGACCTGTATGTGCCATATATAACCAGACACCTGTATGTGCTCATATATAACCAGAGACCTGTATGTGCCCATATATAACCAGAGACCTGTATGTGCTCATATATAACCAGAGACCTGTATGTGTCCATATATAACCAGAGACCTGTATGTGCCCATATATAACCAGAGGCCTGTATGAGCCCATATGTAACCAGAGACCTGTATGTGTCCATATATAACCAGAGACCTGTATGAGCCCATATGTAACCAGACACCTGTATGTGCCCATATGTAACCAGACACCTGTATGTGCCTATATGTAACCAGACACCTGTATGTGCCCATATATAACCAGACACCTGTATGTGCCCATATATAACCAGAGGCCTGTATGTGCCCATATATAACCAGAGACCTGTATGTGCCCATATATAACCAGAGACCTGTATGTGCCCATATATAACCAGAGGCCTGTATGTGCTCATATATAACCAGAGACCTGTATGTGCTCATATATAACCAGAGACCTGTATGTGCTCATATATAACCAGAGACCTGTATGTGCCCATATATAACCAGAGGCCTGTATGTGCTCATATATAACCAGAGACCTGTATGTGCTCATATATAACCAGAGACCTGTATGTGCCCATATATAACCAGAGACCTGTATGTGTCCATATATAACCAGAGACCTGTATGAGCCCATATATAACCAGACACCTGTATGTGCCCATATGTAACCAGACACCTGTATGTGCCCATATGTAACCAGACACCTGTATGTGCCCATATGTAACCAGACACCTGTATGTGCCCATGTGTAACCAGACACCTGTATGTGCCCATATATAACCAGAGGCCTGTATGTGCTTATATATAACCAGAGACCTGTATGTGCCCATATATAACCAGAGACCTGTATGTGTCCATATATAACCAGAGACCTGTATGTGCTCATATGTAACCAGAGACCTGTATGTGTCCATATATAACCAGAGACCTGTATGTGTCCATATATAACCAGAGACCTGTATGAGCTTATATATAACCAGAGACCTGTATGTGCTCATATATAACCAGAGACCTGTATGTGCTCATATATAACCAGAGACCTGTATGTGCCATATATAACCAGAGACCTGTATGTGCTCATATATAACCAGAGACCTGTATGTGCCCATATATAACCAGAGACCTGTATGTGCTCATATATAACCAGAGACCTGTATGTGTCCATATATAACCAGAGACCTGTATGTGCCCATATATAACCAGAGGCCTGTATGAGCCCATATGTAACCAGAGACCTGTATGTGTCCATATATAACCAGAGACCTGTATGAGCCCATATGTAACCAGACACCTGTATGTGCCCATATGTAACCAGACACCTGTATGTGCCTATATGTAACCAGACACCTGTATGTGCCCATATATAACCAGACACCTGTATGTGCCCATATATAACCAAAGGCCTGTATGTGCCCATATATAACCAGAGACCTGTATGTGCCCATATATAACCAGAGACCTGTATGTGCCCATATATAACCAGAGGCCTGTATGTGCTCATATATAACCAGAGACCTGTATGTTCTCATATATAACCAGAGACCTGTATGTGCTCATATATAACCAGAGACCTGTATGTGCTAATATATAACCAGAGACCTGTATGTGCCCATATATAACCAGAGGCCTGTATGTGCTCACATATAACCAGAGACCTGTATGTGCTCACATATAACCAGAGGCCTGTATGTGCTCATATATAACCAGAGACCTGTATGTGCTCATATATAACCAGAGACCTGTATGTGCCCATATATAACCAGAGACCTGTATGTGCTTATATATAACCAGAGACCTGTATGTGCCCATATATAACCAGAGACCTGTATGTGCCCATATATAACCAGAGACCTGTATGTGCCCATATATAACCAGAGACCTGTATGTGCCCATATATAACCAGAGACCTGTATGTGCTTATATATAACCAGAGACCTGTATGTGCCCATATATAACCAGAGACCTGTATGTGCCCATATATAACCAGAGACCTGTATGTGCCCATATATAACCAGAGACCTGTATGTGTCCATATATAACCAGAGACCTGTATGAGCCCATATATAACCAGACACCTGTATGTGCCCATATGTAACCAGACACCTGTATGTGCCCATATGTAACCAGACACCTGTATGTGCCCATATGTAACCAGACACCTGTATGTGCCCATATGTAACCAGACACCTGTATGTGCCCATATATAACCAGAGGCCTGTATGTGCTTATATATAACCAGAGACCTGTATGTGTCCATATATAACCAGAGACCTGTATGTGCTCATATGTAACCAGAGGCCTGTATGTGCTCATATATAACCAGAGACCTGTATGTGCTCATATATAACCAGAGGCCTGTATGAGCCCATATGTAACCAGAGACCTGTATGTGTCCATATATAACCAGAGACCTGTATGAGCCCATATGTAACCAGACACCTGTATGTGCCCATATGTAACCAGACACCTGTATGTGCCCATATATAACCAGACACCTGTATGTGCCCATATATAACCAGAGGCCTGTATGTGCCCATATATAACCAGAGACCTGTATGTGCCCATATATAACCAGAGACCTGTAGGTGCCCATATATAACCAGAGGCCTGTATGTGCTCATATATAACCAGAGACCTGTATGTGCTCATATATAACCAGAGACCTGTATGTGCTAATATATAACCAGAGACCTGTATGTGCCCATATATAACCAGAGGCCTGTATGTGCTCATATATAACCAGAGACCTGTATGTGCTCACATATAACCAGAGGCCTGTATGTGCTCATATATAACCAGAGACCTGTATGTGCTCATATATAACCAGAGACCTGTATGTGCCCATATATAACCAGAGACCTGTATGTGCTTATATATAACCAGAGACCTGTATGTGCCCATATATAACCAGAGACCTGTATGTGTCCATATATAACCAGAGACCTGTATGTGCCCATATATAACCAGAGACCTGTATGTGCCCATATATAACCAGAGACCTGTATGTGCTTATATATAACCAGAGACCTGTATGTGCCCATATATAACCAGAGACCTGTATGTGCCCATATATAACCAGAGACCTGTATGTGCTTATATATAACCAGAGACCTGTATGTGCCCATATATAACCAGAGACCTGTATGTGCCCATATATAACCAGAGACCTGTATGTGCTCATATATAACCAGATACCTGCATGTGCTTATATATAACCAGAGACCTGTATGTGCTTATATATAACCAGAGACCTGTATGTGCCCATATATAACCAGAGACCTGTATGTGCTTATATATAACCAGAGACCTGTATGTGCCCATATATAACAAGAGACCTGTATGTGTCTATATATAACCAGAGACCTGTATGTGCTTATATATAACCAGAGACCTGTATGTGCCCATATATCAAATCAAAAAATGCTTTATTGGCACGTCCGAATAGGTATTTGGCATTGCCAAAGCTAGTAAAGTGGGTGGGGGGGGGGGGGAGTTGGGTTGGGTGGGTGGTGGGTATGGGGGGGGGGGGGGGGTCGGTTATAACAGTCCATGGAGTCTCATCTTCCTCTTCGTTGGTGACTGCTATATGGGGGTGGGTGGGGCGGGTGTATTGGGATAAATATATCACATATATAACAAGAGACCTGTATGTGCCCATATATAACCAGAGACCTGTATGTGCTCATATATAACCAGAGACCTGTATGTGCTCATATATAACCAGAGACCTGTATGTGCTAATATATAACCAGAGACCTGTATGTGCCCATATATAACCAGAGGCCTGTATGTGCTCATATATAACCAGAGACCTGTATGTGCTCACATATAACCAGAGGCCTGTATGTGCTCATATATAACCAGAGACCTGTATGTGCTCATATATAACCAGAGACCTGTATGTGCCCATATATAACCAGAGACCTGTATGTGCTTATATATAACCAGAGACCTGTATGTGCCCATATATAACCAGAGACCTGTATGTGTCCATATATAACCAGAGACCTGTATGTGCCCATACATAACCAGAGACCTGTATGTGCCCATATATAACCAGAGACCTGTATGTGCTTATATATAACCAGAGACCTGTATGTGCCCATATATAACCAGAGACCTGTATGTGCCCATATATAACCAGAGACCTGTATGTGCTTATATATAACCAGAGACCTGTATGTGCCCATATATAACCAGAGACCTGTATGTGCCCATATATAACCAGAGACCTGTATGTGCTCATATATAACCAGATACCTGCATGTGCTTATATATAACCAGAGACCTGTATGTGCTTATATATAACCAGAGACCTGTATGTGCCCATATATAACCAGAGACCTGTATGTGCTTATATATAACCAGAGACCTGTATGTGCCCATATATAACCAGAGACCTGTATGTGCCCATATATAACAAGAGACCTGTATGTGTCTATATATAACCAGAGACCTGTATGTGCCCATATATCAAATCAAATCAAAAAATGCTTTATTGGCACGTCCGAATAGGTATTTGGCATTGCCAAAGCTAGTAAAGTGGGTGGGGGGGGGGGGGAGTTGGGTTGGGTGGGTGGTGGGTATGGGGGGGGGGGGTCGGTTATAACAGTCCATGGAGTCTCATCTTCCTCTTCGTTGGTGACTGCTATATGGGGAGGGGGAGGTGGGGGTGGGTGGGGCGGGTGTATTGGGATAAATATATCACATATATAACAAGAGACCTGTATGTGCCCATATATAACCAGAGACCTGTATGTGTCCACACACTTTAGTAGAGCCAATTAAGACTCCATTCACACTTGAAGTTAAAGGCACACTATGACTGGTTGCATAGGGAGGATCCGATCCCCAAAATAGTTCCTGCTGCCAAGGCAAATTGCGCTTGTAGACGTCCTCTACAAGCAGTGGAGGACCAGAACTTATCACGTGACGCTTTTTAGCCTATCAGCGTTGTTCTCTCTCCAGTTATCCCTACAAAACGCCATTTATATTGCCGGCATTCTGCAAGAACGATTTTGGAGTGAAGACCAGTTTACAAAATATTTCCCTGCTAAAGGCTCCATAATTTTTAGTTTTATGAGTGTATGAGAATCGGCAATCTTTGTGAAGAAATCTTCTCTACATACATGCCAGCTCCAAGATGGCCGCCCTCTCATTACATACACAGAACGCGCATGCGTGTAAAAGCCAAAACAAACAAAAAAGCCTTTGCATGTCCGCAGGAAGATGACCCACTGCGCATGCGTTTGACGTCCTTATTCTTCATTTGTCCGCTGTGTACAGCAGCTGTACACGCCTTTTCCAATCTCTGCGCATGCGTATAATTAATGACGTGCTCGGCTGCACGCCGCACCCCCTGCGGTGTACCGGCTGTGTATGTGCATTTTTGCAGCTAGTACGCATGCGCGCCTGGTGACATCACTGTAGCCATCAAATGTATCCCGCCTCTTTCGTGGCGAGTCAAGGCTCCCGGTTCTTTCTCTGTAAACGCATGCGCAGGACTGGTGACGTAGACGTCTGCTGTCTTCCCAAATACAGTAGCGGTTGCGCATGCGTATACATCGTGACGTGCCTAAGTCTAGCGCTGCTCCTATCCTTGCCGTGTAGCGGCTCGGCTCTCCCCCTCGCTCTCTTCCACGCATGCGCACAGGGCTGTCTCCCGCGCAGTCACTTTGCGCCAAGTGCGCGGCCGCTGCTGGGGGAGGGGAGACGCACGTAAGCAACCGCGGAAGGAGTGGAGCGCAACAGCGAGACAGTGTACGGTATACAGCCCCTGCCGTCTGCCCTTCTCCCCTGTGAAAAGACGGGGCCAACATGGCCGGAGCCTTGATGCTTCCTGCAGACCGTAGCCATCGCAGGAGGAGGGACCGGCGACCAGTCGGCTAGGCCCCGGATAGGCCTCGCCATATCCCCGGCGCTGGGAGCGCCCCCCTCCTTGGACTGTTCCATCTAAGGCTTTCTCGTCAGGCGGATATCTCCTAGGAGACGGCTGCAGGCCTGTGCTGTGTCCGCGGGCGCCCGCCTCCTCCGTCTCCGTTACTCGGTGCTGCGGGCTCTGATCCCTGAGGGAGGCCCCGGTGTCCTGTCCCCACCGAGCTCCTATTCTGTAGGCCGCCGGGCCTGTGCATCCTCCACTGCGGCCCTGACACCGTCATGGAGACCAAAACCATTGTGTACGACCTGGACACGTCCGGGGGGCTGATGGAGGTAAGCTGAGCCCTGTCACCTGAGCCCGCCATGTCAGTGCCAGAGCCCCCCAACAATACAGCATGGGGGAGGCTGCCCGGCACTGTAGGGAGGGGCACACGTCTACATACATGGTAGGGGGCACACTGCCCAGTGCCCTCAGCTCCTACCCCGGGGGCACATGCGCAGTGCTGGCCTCTATGTACTGCCTGCAGCTCCTATATGGAGGGTGGTGTTATAGGGAGGATGGACACATTGCTTTTGCTATCTCTGACTCTCTGGGATCTATAGCAGGCTGGAAAGGGTCTTAGTGTAGAGGTCACTGCCCCATGATCCCTCTTAGATCTCGCCTGAGGAGCCCCAATATAGACATGACTATGATATTACATTCATCCAGCAGTTACCCACAACAACCAGTCATATTCCAGCTTATAGTCTACAAGGGGTCTGAGGACACAGAGCATGAATCTGGTTGGTTGCATTGAAAACACCTCCATTTTTTTGTAGATTTTCTACACTAGAATATTTACAGCTTTTTAGCAGCAGCAGAAACACCAAAATGGTTTTGTTTTGTTTTTTTCACTGGAAATTTTGTTGTGCCTCAAGTTTCACCCTATGTATTGCATATGTTGTAGCATATGGAGGAGATTTAGTAAAATCTTACCTATAGTATACTATCAGCATGCAATTCTATGACAAAAAAATCAGCAGTTTGTCTGTCACATGTGAACTTGCCTTAGGCCCAGTTCAGCTCTACGTTTGGGCCATTCCGTTCCCTTCTGCATGAAAAATGCAGAGAAAAAAGTCTTGCACGCAGCAGTACACACTCTACGTTTTTCATGCAGAAATCACACAGACCCCATTATAGTCTATGGGGTTTGCGGGTTTCCTTAGGTAACGTCTTTTTTTATGCGGATTAGGTTTCCGTTTAAGCGGTCCCCATGCACAGATATGATCCGGGCCTTAGGTTAGTATCAGCCAAACCTGCTAATTTTAGTGAGACTGGCCAACTATCTGTATTGTATGGAGTGACCTCCTTACTCATGAGTGAGATAAGACGGGACTGAAGACTTGGAGTTCAATATGCCCGATCCTTTTGTTCTCAGGGGAGATGAACTCTGACCATGGCTTATTCTCCTCTTAACGTTCATATCTGTGCTTGGCTAAGCCAAGCTTCCACGTATGTTGTTGGATGTAAAGGAATAGCTGTTAGTTGTTGGCGAAATGCTTCTTTGGTTGTCTGAGCACCTTAAGGTATTCCCATTTCAAATATTTATGGCATATCCACCGGCTATGCTATAAATATCCCATCGATGTGGGAGGCTCAGCTATTCTTGGAAGTGCCATAGAAGCGTTGGAGAAATGTCCCATTAATTCTGCTATGCTATGCCATCACGTTCTGATTAGTGGTGGACTGGCCTGGGAGCACCTCTGATCCCGAAAATAAAGGGGCTATGCTTAGGCCCAGTTCACATCTGCATTTGGTCCTTTCCGTTCCCCTATCTGCACAGAATATGCGGAGAGAAAAGTCCTGCAAGCAACACCTTTCTCTCCGTATTTTTTGTATGGAAACCACACGGATCCCATTATAGTCTATGGGGTCTGCGGGTTTTCTTAGGTAACCCCTTTTTTATGAGGATAGGTTTCCCTTTGAGGGTTCCGTGAACGCAGAGTTGAACCTGGGCCTTAGCTGTCCCCATTCATTTCATAGAAGTAAAAAGGTTGTAGCTTGACCACTCCAGGTGAATTGGGCACCCCTAATCTCGATATAAGTATGGCCCTTAGAAGGAGGTACCTGCATCTTTCACACGTGGTATTTTTCAGTTTCTATGTTTTGTGTGCGTGTGTATAAAGGATATATTGGGGCAGACTAGATGGACATTGTGGGCTTTTTCTGCTGTCAGCCTTCTAGGTTTCTATGAATAATGTAGAGAGAAATGCTAATGTAAACCAAGCCCTAAGCCAGTTGCAATGATGATTCAGGGGATTTTGGATGTGCTTGAGCATCTAATGAAAACTTGCAAGCAGTGATCACAGCACATGAGACAACTGAATACATATCCCAATGATGTGGTTATATGTCCAGGCCCAGGAGCCTGCTGCTGCAGGGTGTACAGAGAGATATGTGTGAATATCAGTAGTAGCTTTGGGCATGTCTGTTCTGCCATTAACGCTCCTCACATTTTCCTGTGCCTACACTAGCAAATCCAAGCGCTCCTGGCACCACCCAAAAGTGAAGAAGGGGAGAAGAAAAGCAGGAGACCAGAAAAAGAGCCAAGGAGAAGTGGACGGGCCACCAACCATGACAGCTGTGATAGCTGCAAGGAAGGAGGGGACCTCCTCTGCTGCGACCACTGTCCTGCTGCGTTCCACCTTCAGTGCTGGTAAGAAGCAGTAGCGTCCCCCCTCCTTCCATCTTGTATTGTTTGTATGGGAGTCCCTGACTGTATAAGTTATTGTTTCCTTTTCCGTGTTGGTGTTTTCCTGCGCTGTATACTATTGCTAGGCCTTAGAGATTTCTGCAGGTCATTTGGTTTTAGTATTTCTATGGTAGTGTTTGTTTCTATGATACAGACGTCGCCTGTGATGTGATCATGTTGCTCCGGCCTGATACCTGTTTTGCTTCCAGCCATACACAGGGGGCGCTAGAGTAATTGAATAATCAAACCCAGCTCTGTTTGTTCTTCTGTAAGGTCTCTTTATCCTCCGGATTGCTGACTAGAGCGATGACAGACGTCATGCCATGGTTGCCTTTTGTGGATTCCTGTGGCAGAGCTGGCTAGTTCTCTTCTCGTATTGCTCCTTGAAGACTGATGTCCTTAGGCCTCTGTAGTATAAGTGAAAGTTTCCCAGCCCATAGTTTACTGTTATTATCTGGTGACACCATAATTCTACTTACCCGGGGAGAAAATATAATTAGGCCTGTAGAAATCTCCTGGTAGAACGGGTTGAGGAGAGCTGGGAAGGGTGCCAGCTTTGTTGTTCAAGGACAACCTCTATTGTATATGGATGGTCATTCGTACATGGAGGGAATGTTATCCAGACCCTTTTCTTGCAGGCTTGGAGTAGATGCCGTGTTACACTGAATTATTGTGAGCGCTGTGACACAGGCAGGAAGGAACTTGTACAAGTTTACATAACATGACATGGGGCTTGCTGAAAACGTTACGTACAGGGAGGCTGTCATTGGGGAAGCTGCTTTGTTTTATCTTCCTGTGCCGTCGATAGATGTAGTGTTGTGTAACTGTGTGGATTCCCTGGAAACCTTCGGCATGTCCTGGGTAAATGCCGATCACTGTGAATGGAAAGGTTGTGCTCTTTTATTAGGCTCTGTTCACACAATGTTTATGAGCTACGATCGAGAAATACCTTCTATGTGGCTTGCGTCTATCTATTTAGTAGTAACACTAATATAACACAAGGAACATACCAACGCCATAAAGATGTCTTATAGCATTGGGGTCAAGGCTCTAGCTAAAACGAGTTGGGTAACCTCAGGGTCCCTGTGCTGTGCCCATTGGGGCAGTCATATGCTGCACAAGGGTCTTTTGGTTACATGTTTGATGGCTTCTTAATCCATTACCATTTTAATTAATAAATGATGATCCATCTTTAATAAACACATGTAAAATGTATGATTAGGAGGAGTCTGATCTGAGACACCCCCCCCCCCCCTCCAATACCGTGAATGAAAACGGTGGGGTACTGTTTCAGCACTTTGACCCCATCAGTCTTTTACTGCACTACATTGCCCCTCAAGAGGGCTAGCCTGTTTCAAGTGAATCAATCAATCATAAAGTGCTAGGAATAGAGGAAAATATCTATTGTAAAGAAGGAAAAGCTTTACCGGAATTGTATACGTGGTGTGAATAGAGCTGGATATAGTTCAATTAAATTCCTGAATATTATCAGCCTTTATGCTGTCAGTGATTGGGAGCATAGTGCCGACTCTATAAGCGTATGTATTACACAATATGACCTTGTAGTGAATGGGATTTGTTAAAATTCTGTTCACACTATGTTGTTAGAAACAGCACGTATGCTTGGCTCACAGAGGATTGCTTAGACTTCTCAGCGCTCTGAGAGTAAACAATGTTATCATTGACTCAGTGCAAACAGATCTTGATCATGGAGAAAGGGTAACACCCAGTTTATTAGAAAGTTTTTAATGTACACCAAACCCCATGTAGGGGTGAAATATACTCAAAGACCAAAAAGTTCTCGTCCATGTTCAATGGTTACAGCCACATTAGACTATCTATACAGACTGCTATTGTTTAGGGATTATCTTGGAGTCTAACCTTAAGATGGGTCATTATTAGCATTTTAGTAAGGGCGAGAGTCCCAGTAGATCAGTTATCAGCCGAGTAAAGGGGCAGTGGTGCTCCGGCTCAGACACTGCTCCAAACATTGTGTGGTGACTGTGAATTATACTAGATATTACTATACTATACATATACTATAATAAATTGTAAGCTCTCGCGGGCAGGGCCCTCTACCCCACTGTGCCAGTCGGTCACTGTTAGTATTACCGTATATACTCGAGTATAAGCCGAATTTTTCAGCCCAGTTTTTGTGCTGAAAAAGCCCCCCTCGGCTTATACTCGAGTCAGCAAAGAAAAAAAAAAATATTTTTTTTTTTTTTTTTTAGGAGGGGGGGTCCATGACCAGCCATAATATTAATGTATAGAATCTCCCATAAAATAGTGCAAAAGAAAAAAAAAAGATTTTTAAAAAATAAAAGTTCTAAATCATCCCTTTCCCTAGAATACATACAAAAGTAGAAAATGACTGTGAAACACATACACATTAGGTATCCCTGTGTCTGACAGTGCCCGGTCTACTGAATATAGGGTATCTGCAGCGCTCCTATTCCATCAGGAAGGGGTTAATAGGTGCACTGCAGATACCCTATATTCAGCCAGACTGAATTCCAAGTGGGGGGAATGAAAAAACCCAGTCCTCAAGCTCAGGGAAGGGGCAGACAGACAACCAAAACACCCCCTCCCCTTTCCCAGCACCCAAAAACTCCGACCATTTTAATTTTTGAAATTTTCCAGTAGCTGCTGCATTTCCCCCCCTAGGCTTATACTCGAGTCAATAAGTTTTCCCAGTTTTTTGTGGTAAAATTAGGGGGGTCGGCTTATACTCGAGTATATACGGTATATCTACCTGTATATTTTGTGTATTGTATGTAACCCCCAAATGTAAAGCCCCATGGAATTAATGGTGCTATATAAATAAACAATAATAATAATACTACAGCTCTCTCCAAGTCACCTGAACATTGCAATGCTAAAAGTCCTGTATTCTGAGAGTGAGCAGTGTCTGGATGAAGGGTGAAGAGGCCACAGCACACACACAAGCACCTCGGCTTCTTGGTACTGTCTTAAGATAAGTTATCTGTTATATCCCCTTGTAAAAAGGTAGCACTTTTCCTAGATCAACCTTATCAAGCCAAGTGCCTCCTTGTGAAATAAGTTCCAACTTCGTACACTCTGGTGTCCATCCTGTGACAGATCCTTTGGGTTACCGGGTACTCCTGTGGCAGGGACACTTTAAAAGTTCCAAGTTCCTTCCGGCTCTTCATTTATCAGATCAGAAGCTATTTTCCTATTCAGCACAGATATCTCACCCCCTTTATATGGGTTGTCTAGGATCTAAAGGTAGTTGATACTGATGACTTACCCACTGTATAGGTCATCAGTTTCGTCCCAGTCATGTGGAAGTTATATATCAAGTGTAAGTCCGGAAACAGCCCTGCTCCAATTCAAGTTCCAGTTACCACCTCTCCCACTTCCGGAGCAGTGATTCTCAACCACGGCATATACCACAGGTTGAGAACCACTGTCCTAGATAATGACCTCTACCGCTGGCTCCAGATGCAGAGAATTGCTGAGGTTTTACAGTGCAGGTTATATATAGCAAAAAAAAAAAGAGAAATTTCCAGTACGTGTTTGGGATTTTCCGAATCCCATTCACAGGTCTAGGAATCTTTCCTAGCCATAGCAGAGATCATTATGATACTGATTTCATCCTTTGTGATGTGCAGAATGAAATCTGCTGCAAAGTATGAAATGCGGGAGGAGTGTTAGAACTTTCTTTATATTTCTCATTCCTTTACAATTCACTCCTGGTTTTGGCTCAAAAAATGCCACACAATCTGCAACAGAAAACACAGCTTTTCTGCAACGTGGGCCTCAGCTGAAATGTGTTTTCAATGAATTCTATTCTCCTCCTTTTGGAGAGGCTATTGGTGTCAGATCTCCCCCCCTCCCCGAAAAGACTGTGCCACTCCAGTGGGCACTGCATTCCTTTCATTGTTTTGTAGTAGCTTTGCAGATCTTCCCCATGCACTTGAGTTGAGGTGAGCCTGCAGTACCAGGAGCAGCCACTACAATATGTACAGTAGACAATGAAGCAGGTTCAGGATTTGCCTCTGTGTAATGTACGGGGTGCTAAAGTCAGATACTCACTGGAAGACATGCTGCAAAATCTGCAACGTTTCTGCAATATGGGGCCTTAGCCTAAGGTTATGTGTTCATACACAGCAGATTTCCTGCTGACATTTCTGTGACTCCATTGTGTTTTGTTGCAGTTTGTGCAGCGATTTCTGTAGATCCCATTCAGGTATTTGGGACAGTCGCACAAAATCGATTTCATCCACAACCGAGTAGGATCATTTCTGCACGTCTTATTCAGAAGAATGGGCGGTAGCTAAAATATCAGCAACTTATCTGCTGCGGTGAACTTTTTTAGTCAAGGGTTACACAGGTGACCTAGTTGCAGACCGTGACACTGTGTAAGGACTTCTCCGTGTATCTGCTTCTAATGGAAGTGCGAGTCATGGAGTGCGTGGCCCGTATTGGTCTTAATGGGTGAATGCAGATGTTCTTCCTTGGGTGGTCCGTAAATAAGAATGGAGACTTGCTCTGTTTTTGACCATGGGGATGCACTTTAAAGTCTGAAAATCGCAGCACACGGATGGAATAGATAAAAGCTGGTCAAGCCCATGACCCTACAATGAGCAGAATTGTTTTTTGTCCGAGACGTGTGAATGAGGATCTTGTGAGAAGGAAACTACATAGATCTGTCATGTAGTCAGTTTGGTTGCCCAAGAATGGTTATACATGACACAACCATCACAAGGTAGTGCTCATACGTGTACATGATAACGCTCTCACACATTGGGAATTGTGGGCTGGTAGTGCTAAAATTGTAGGGTTCCTTTAATGCAGGGGTAGGGAACATACGGCTCTCCAGCTGATGCAAAACTACAACTCCCAGCATGCATACTTGCTCTGCTGTTCTTGGACCTCCCATGGAAGTGAGTGGAGCATGCTGGGAGTTGTAGTTTCACAGCAGCTGGAGAGCCGAAGGTTCCCTACCCCTGCTCTGTGTATAGTGGCTCCTTGTGTATATGCGGCCTCCTCAGGTCTTGCACTTAGCATCGGACGCTGCTTTTTGCGCTTTTCTTTTTAGAATAGTTGCTGCTGATTTTCCTCAGTAGTGATGAATTTTATAGCACAAAATTAGATGCCAGCCATATATCTTTAGGCACCTTCACCTGCGGTACCGGGAATCCTCCTGCCTAGTTTGGAGTTTTCTGATGATGGTGTTCTCCTTATGAAATATTCTGGTGACTTAATGGGTTGTGGAAGCTGGATCAGTTCTTCATTATTCTGTACACCCGAGTCTTGAAAGGGCACATGGCAAACACTGGTGCTTTTTTTTTTTTTTTTTTTTTTTTTTTTTTTGGGGGGGGGGGGTTTCTGAAAGACTGCATTCAGAAAGTAAACCCCATGTTCCCTTGCGCTCAGCAGAGCTTGAAGCATTTGTATGTAAAGTGTTAATGAAGTTTCCTTGTCTACAAACCACAGGGAGTGGACTTGGCAGACTCATTCCTCGGGGATACAATGCTTATATGATAAAGGCTTATTCCTTCTCTGGAGCTTTATAGGAGACCAGATACTTCCTGTCCTTAGGGCAACTTTTCTCGCCATAAGTGATACCGAGCGTGATGGGACCTTTGTTGGTCTCAGTGTAGGAATAAATATATGGATTTCTTTTAAGGGACGCAATGGATTTCTTGTCTTTGGATTTCCACTTCCAAATCAATATGTCTTTCTATGTGATCTTATCGGTAAAGGCTGGCCTATAGGACCCAGAATAGAAAGGGCTCTATGTCTGACAACATTGTAAACACCCCGCCATTCAGATGAGTGGCCCTTTGGTTAGATGCTTGTCACATTTCCATTCACAGAAATATACAGAAACTCTCTGGAGAGTCTTTTGTTCTGGAATTCGAAGTCTCTGATCAGACTTCAGTGGTGAGATCTGATAATTCTTGGTAACACAGAAGAAGCATTATGGTTATTTGCCTTTAAAGCAGTTTTGTAGCTGATAAAGTGATAGAAAAAGCTCAAAATGAAGAAAAATGATCCTCTCCATGAATCCACCGCTGCTCCTGTTCCTGCACTTCTAGGGTCCTTCACCAGTCTCTACTTCCTTGGCCCTCTTGACACACAGGACATGACTGGCTGCTCAGTCTGGGTGTGCGTGGCGGGACCAGGAAATGTACAGTGTGTGCATAGGGGTCGATTTGAGATACATTGGTGTAATATCTGTAGGTCTGTGAGCTGCCGTCCAGTGTTTGAGCACAACTGGCCGCTTTCTTGCTTCATAGACAAAGATGGCTGAATGTAGAGGTAGCATTAGAGTACTTGTCCCGACAAGGCAGCCGATGTGATCTCCGGGTATATGAACTTCATGGGGGGTGATTCAATCCTTATGTGTACACAGTAGTAATAGAAAATGTTTACAAGCTGGTAATATTTTCCAAAATGTGGTTTCTAAGACGCCTACAGGAGATTAACTGTGAAAAAAATGTTGATCTCTATACCGGTCTTGAAGCTGATGGTTTAATCCCATCTAGATTTAGAATGAGAGGTGAGAGAAGCTTTGGAGGTCTCCCAAATTCTGCCGTATATGAAAGGGTTTGTCCAGTGCTGAGGAGTTGGAGTGCTTGGGTTGCTGGTCACGTGACCTATGAAGTACGGGTAATACATTGTGTCATGTGGAACTGCAGACTTGGAGAAATTGCACGCCATGGTCATAGCATGATGTTCATTATAGAGCGGTAGTATTTTTCCTTTTTGCAGTTTTTTTTTAGTGTGTGGTTTTCTTGTTTCACCGGTCTGGACACTTTACCTACCAAGCAATAACTTTACGGCCATAACTTATAAATTCAGAAATCTGTAAAACTCGCAGTATTTTCGCTCTACCTTTATCTTGTTAATAGGCCACAGAACTTCCAAACTAGTTCTCATTTTCTTTCAGTATTTGTGCAGTTAGGGCTAGCTCACACGTAGTTGTTTGGTCCGGATTTTGCCTCAAAATTCGGATCAAAAAAATGCCCCCCATTGAATACAATGGGAGCCGGTCATTTCCTTTTTCGCTCACGGAAAAAAGTGACCTGCCCTATCTTGACGTAGCTTCAGCGGTGGTTGCCGCCGTGGCATCAGAAAAATTCCTCCGGACTAGACCCATTCATTTGGGCCTAGTCCAGAGCAGAAAGCCTCAACATTCGTAACTGGCCGTGGCAGGCGCATTTTGGTCCGGATTCTAACGCGGCTTGCCGCGTCAAAATCTGGACCAAATAACTACGTGTGAACTAGCAAATGACTTCATTACCTATTTTTGCTCCTTTTATTGTAAAAAAAGAAATAATAATAATACATATATCAGTCTGTTGTGGCATAAGGAGCGCAAAAGTTGAAAGCTGCTCTACAACATGATCCTGTATCTCACAGTCACTGATCTGTTTGCAGGGTTTTAAAGGTTTTCTCTGACCGTTTTGGTGGTGATATCTTTTGTCTTGTTCGGTTGCCAGTGGATCCGATCATAAATGCAGGAACTTTCTATGGTCTGGGACTTGTCGGAGACCCAGCCCCGTGACTTCCTTATTTTGGCCGGGTTATCTTTCCTCTTTGTTTCTGTGCTCCTGCATAAGAAGATAAAATGAAGTCATGACTGGATTTCTGACAAGTGCCAGACCATAGAAAGGTCTCTCATTCATGGTCGGACCCATTAGCAATCTATTGAGACCACAGACTGTCACGGCTAAGATGGTTAGAGAAAATCTTTAAAACGCTGCAAAAATTGTAATTTATATTCACAAAAATCCCTTTAGGCCGGTGTCCCATGAAAACATATTACAGTAATAGTAATTTATTTTTAGTTTTGTGCAATGATTCACTCTCTAATGGCCGTAGCCTTAAATGGTACCAGATATACTGGGTTTCTCCTGAGAACTCAGCGATTTCTTCTTTTTAGAACATTTGCTACCTCTATTAGTTTTTGGTCGGCCTGCCCTTATTTCTGGCTTTAACATGAAATCCTTCCATTGGAGGCCACTATAAATAAAAACATTAGCGATAACTTTCTGTAAGTATGTGGTCACTTCAATGAGAGTGTAGCCATGTGCAAGGCATTTGTATTGGCAAGTATCTGCGTCTGTGTGGATGGATTGGTATGTTGCACAGGCCGAAGCCTGCCGAGCACTCTTGAGATGATCACTATGTGGCTCCTTCTGCGGCAGGCTTCTTGGAATGATGTGTGGTATGCAGGCTTTGTCCTCCCGCTCTCCAGACGTCTTCCAGGCTTCTGCACTTTCTTTTGTTGCCAGTTCCTTCATTCTTCTGGACTGATTAATGCTCTTTACCAAAAAGAGACCCTTCATACACGTTTTAGGAAGCCACTGCTTATAGGTGGAGGAAATGGGAGGAAGTCACCCATACCACATTTCTGTTAATGTAGCTATGGCTCTGGGACACACTCAGTTTTTGTCTGGCAATATTTAAAAAAAAAAAATTATGATTCTTTTTAAAGAGGACTTTTCATGGTTTGGGCCACAGGCAGTTCTATATACTGCTGGAAAGCCGACAGTGCACTGAATTCAGTCGGCTTTCCCGATCTGTGCCCCGGGTAAAGAGCTAGCGATCCCAGTACCGTAGCTCTTCACAGTCAAAAGGACGTTCCTGACAGTCTGTCAGGTCCGTCCTTCTCCACAGCAGCGCCTATAGCACTGTACAGTGTGAGCGGGGAGGAACCTCTGCTCACAGTGCTCGTCCATAGATGAGTATTATCAGGAGGGGAGGGGGCTTTCCTCCCCGCTCACACGGTACAGCGCTATTGGCGTTGCTTGTACAGACTGTCATAAACGCCCTTCTGACTGTAAAGAGCTACGGTACTGGGACCGATAGCGCTTCACCCGCGGCACAGATCGGGAAAGTTATAGACAGTAGGAACTAAGCAGATTAATATATCACTTTCTTGGAAAAAAATTCAGTATAACTTGTCACTCATTGAGCTAAGGCTAGGTTCACACTAGTGTTATTTAATGTCCGTTGCTCTAATTCATCACAGGTTCAGATCAATGAACATTAAATGACAGGTGCAGACAGTCCCCTCTCTTTGGTCTCTCAACATTCACCCCAATGCAAAAAACCCATTATGCAAGCTTTCTTTCATCATTATCATATATATGTTTTTTTACTTGTCTTGCGTGCACAGCCTTTACTTCTATTACATATGTCCTCAATGGGATCGCACACAGGCTGTGTTCCTCTGCTACTGTTAATGCCATTTCATGTTATCCTATAACGAATCACAGCAGCAGACATTAACAGTAGTGTGAATATAGCCTAATGCTCCATGCACACAAGTGAGCCATGTTTTTCACAGCTAACACACTGACCCATTATTTTCTACGATCTCATGTATCACAGGTCTAAATAGGGGGCAAAAGTCAGGACAGGTCTTATAGCGGTTTGTTTTTCCAAAGCCTATCTTCCTGAAAAACACATGAATATACTCGGGTCCTCCTGCAGATCACACAGCACAGGACAAGCTTGCTTTTGCTCTCTACTAGCAGCAGTAGACTATATGGATCGGCACATATAGAAATGAATGGTCTCCGGGGTCAGCTCTGCGGCGTCTGGATTCCTGCCTAAAGAATGGTATTGATGTGACCGTAATGAGATTGAATCCATCAGTTTAGCTTATCTGTATAGCGATGTATGGGAATTATAGGTTTGTGGTGCTGGTCTGTGTGTACTTAGATGTATCAAAACAGGCAGGTATACTATTGGACTTGCACCAGGGATACTGTTGTACACTATATACACCATGTATTCAAGGGATTGTCCAGGAATTACAGTTTTGGGTGAAGAGGCCGAGGAAGGTGAAATATTAAAATACTGGTTTGTCCCCAGCACTCTGGTATCTCCCACCACTGTCCCCGGGCACTGCTGGACTGACGTCCTCGCCGCATGTTAGAGAGTCCAATCAGTCCGGGATTCTTTCCTGTGACCGCTGAGGCCACTGATTGGTTCAGTGGGCACGTGCAAGCGAGGACTTTCCCTGAATACCGGTGTGCCTGGGCCAGCCAAAATATCAGTGGATTTTTGTCAGACACTAAGCCAACTAATGGGTGGCCGAAACTTAGACCAGACAGTGTAACAATGCACCAGATTTATCATCCACAATCAGTCACTGATCAATCTGGCGCATTTTGATAAATTGACTTTATTAGTAAATCTGTCCAGTGTATTTTAGACGCGGTTCACATCTGCGTTCAGGCCGTTCCATTCCCCTCTCTGCATGAAGTGTACAGAGAGAAAAGTCCCGCAAGCAGAACTTTTCTATCCGCGTTTTTCGAGCGGAAACCACACGGACCTCTTTATAGTCTATGGGGTCTGCCGGTTTCCTAAGGTAACCGCTTTTTTTATGCAGGTAAGTTTCCATTCGGGAGGTCCCTAAGCGGACTCCCTGAACGGAAACCCGAGCGCAGATGTGAACTGGGCCTTACGTGATGTGACATTATGGAGAACGGTCTTTCTTGGTATGTTGTATTTGCAGACATAAAACCACTGGGGTGAGGTTTCAGCACATCTGCAGCTTCTGCCTGGTAATGTGTAGTCTAGATTCTCGTGTGTCACACCTGTTAGAATACATGTATATTTCACCCATCCAATTCACACCAGCAGGCATACCCAGATGTTGTTTCCTGTATTAGACCAAGTTCATACTTAGAAATTTGGAGCCGTAGTTTTTTTGTTTTCTTCGCCCAGTGTGCTGAAAAAAAGAATCCCAGTGTGGACCGATACATGGTGTACTGCTTTTTCCAATAAAAGGACATTTTCCATCCATACAAGTTGCTGACAGACCTGATTGTTTTTTCTATTGCAAACCCTTTTGCCTGGAGAGGGGTTTCTGTCGTGCAATTTGTGGGATAATTATCTTTCTTTGAAAAAATAAAAATAAAAAAATATGTGTGTGTGTGTATATAGATATATTCATATATATAAAAAAAATTCCCTATTTTTTTCTGTTTCTTCTTCTTCTGGTGTGTATATATAATATATTTAATGTTTTCCCTTATAAATGTACATTTAGTTGGACTGTGACCCTTCAGTAGTTGCAGTCATATATGGCCTGTAATAAGCCTGATATGGGTTACCAGGGATAGTAATAAATGTGCCAGTATAGTTCATAGTGTCTAATAGATGCTGCGTCTTATTCTTTCTGATTCATGGGAACTGCTGGGTTTTTTGCAGGTAGGTTTCCAATGTGAGTCTGATTTTTTTTTTTTTTTTTTTTATGTTTGTATTGTGGGTCAGGTTCTCAGACTTTTGTGCCGTTTTTCACTGAATATACTATTCAGCCTGTGTGTAAAGTTGGACGGATCTTAATTCTTGTCCTTTTTCTTCCCCTTTTCTTCCAGCAATCCTCCCCTGAGTGAGGAAATGCTGCCCCCTGGAGAGTGGATGTGTCATCGCTGCACCATCCGTAGGAAGGTATTGTGATTTAGGCTTTCTATAGCTATATGCATGCTGCAGGTGTGGGTCCTTTTACATGGGGTTTCCTTCCTAGTTTGGAGAGGCCTGGACAATGTGGGTTCAGTGAGTGGCACTGTGTGGCGGGCACGTAGCCCTTCCAATTCACAAGCATTGGCTGCAAGCCCAAATTTAGTCTAACAAATGTTGGGCTGTTTTCCTTCCACATTTCTTCTCCTTCCTGCATAATGTAATCTGGCTGCAAAATCTGAAAAGAATGTGTTTTTTTTCTTGTCAGTGTAATAAATAAGTATTCAGTGATCTCTGTGCAAGACACTGGCAGCAAGGGGTTTACCCACAGAATACATTTCTGGCATATCCGCACCTGTATCTTATATGAGCACCATCCTCCGTGCCCTGCTATTTCACCAAGCCTGACCTCACTGAGCAGACTTTCAGATATAGTTGGGCTTTATGGAAAACCTAGCTCTGAGCGGTTTCTGTAACCCCCATAGAATTTAACAATATAAGCTCACAGTTCACCTCTTTCCATAACTCCTGTTCACTTCAATGGGAGTTACGGAAACGGTGTAGCTGAGTTTAGGGCTTTCCATACAGCCTGGCCTTAGCTGAAAATCTTTGGTAAGGTTGTGGTTGGGTAAGTAGCAGAGCATAGAGTCTGGGGTGAGGCCTCATTTTAGAGACGGGTGCAGGTCCCAGACCTTATAGCATACATGACATGCCTCACATTTATTTTGTGTGCTTAAAGAGAACCTTTCACGATTTGGGGCACAGACCGTTCTATATACTGCTTGAAAGCCGACAGTGAGCTGAATCCAGCGCACTGTCGGTTTTCCCGATCTGTGCCCCTGGTAAAGAGCTAGTGGTGCCGGTACCGTAGCACTTCACAGTCAGAAGGGCGTTTCTGACAGTCTGTTAGGAACGTCCTTCTCCACAGCAGCGCCTATAGCATTCTGCTGTGTGAGCAGGGAGGAACGCCCCCTACCTCTTCTCACAGTTCTCGTCCATAGACAAGTATTATCAGGAGGGGAGGGAGGCGTTCCTCCCCGCTCACACTGCACAGCGCTATAGGTGCTGCTGTGGAGAAGGACGTTCCTGACAGACTTGAAGGTTCCTGACCTTGAAGAGTTACGGTACCGGCCCCGCCAGCTCTTTACCCGGGGCACAGATCGGGAAAGCTGACAGTGCACTGAATTCAGCGCACTGTCAGCTTTCCAGCAGTATATAGAACTGCCTGTGCCCCAAACCATGAAAGGTCCTCTTTAATTTGTTTCCCCTTTTGTAGACATCCCCTTGAATAAATGCACCGGATTTATCCTCCAGCCTAGGCCATTCTGATAAATCTAGGCATCTTATATTGTCTAGTCTGGCTGTGTAAAACTTAGAAAAAAATATATAGTGATTCAGCATCCAGTCTAGTGTAGACTTAAAAAATTTTCATACTTTAATAAAGCCATTTAAAATTCCACAATCACCAGAAACCAGTAAAAAATAGCAAAAAGACACAGCACTTACATATATAGACGATACTTGGGTTACATGGAACAATGGATACACGAACAAAACTTTAGCCGCCTACGCGTTTCAGGGTCAGAGCCCCTTCCTCATGGCGAAGTAAAGACTGAATGAGAAAACTGTGGCTTTATACCCTCTTCTAGGTTAGATGTTAATTAATCCGTATCTACTCCAGCTGTAATGTGGTCTAGCCACAGTTTTCATTCAACAAAATAACATACCCACAAAACATATATACACTTGAGTGTATATATGTTTTGTGGGTATGGTATATATGTTTTGTGGGTATGTTATTTTGTTGAATGAAAACTGTGGCTAGACCACATTACAGCTGGAGTAGATACGGATTAATTAACATCTAACCTAGAAGAGGGTATAAAGCCACAGTTTTCTCATTCAGTCTTTACTTCGCCATGAGGAAGGGGCTCTGACCCTGAAACGCGTAGGCGACTAAAGTTTTTTTTGTGTATCCATTGTTCCATGTAACCCAAGTATCGTCTATATATGTAAGTGCTGTGTCTTTTTGCTATTTTTTACAGGTTTCTGGTGATTGTGGAATTTTAAATGGCTTTATTAAAGTATGAAAATTTTTTAAGTCTACACTAAACTGGATGCTGAATCACTATATATTTTTTTCTGGGACTGTCTAACAATACCTGTACCGGCAGGGTTTAGTTTTTCGTGCATCAGTGCTAGTATATTACACAATGGGATCACACAAAACACCAAGGCTGTGATATACAATTTTTACTGTGTAAAACTTAGCAGAAGTAAATTCGCCCCGCTGTATTCTTTCTGTAAACCTCAATAACTTGATACGTTTGTGTTTGCAGAAACGTGAGCGTAAGAAGGAGCTTGGACAAGTCAATGGCTTGTTTGACCGATACGGGAGAAGGACTGTGTCACCTACCAGTGACATGGATTATTCTGAAAGAGCTGCTGGCAGCTTTCGAGCCCTTGCCCAAGCCAGGATGTTAGAAAGGCGGATAAGCCGCCCAGGCACCCCAACATCTAGTGCCAGTACTGATACACCAAATTCTGAGCAAAATGACATGGATGAGGACATGATCGATGTGGATGAAGAACCCTCTGTGGATTCGGAGTACAGTCATTCTCAACTCAAGAGACCATTTCAGTTGCTTATTGCAGCAGCCATGGAGCGAAATCCTACCCAGTTTCAGCTGCCTAATGAACTTACCTGCACCACAGCACTTCCAGGTCAGCCTTGATGTCTTGTACCGTATCTGCCATATACTCCTGTATCTGATTTCATGCTGGCTTTTTATTTGCTGTGAGTTACCCGCATTGTCCTTGAGTTTTAGTTACATAATGTGCTAAGCATTTTCAATTGTTCTGCAGGTACCAGCAAGCGTCGGAGAAAAGAAGAAATGACGGGGAAAAATGTTAAGAAAGCACAGCATGAGTTGGATCACAACGGCCTGGTGCCTTTACCAGTGAAAGTCTGCTTCAGTTGTAGCAGGTATGAATTGTACCCAGGTGACTTATAAGTGTATGGACACCCATGCAAATGAAGGTATCAGCGGTCGTGATGTACGCCACACTTTCCGCCGTTAAATATCATGTAGGAAACAGCATTGTCATTAGTCTCATGCAAGATGCCACCAAGTGCAGAGTTGTTTGATTTCGAGAAAAGGGTAATTGTCAGGTACCGCAGAAATGGCCGATCCTTAATGGACACACAGGTAGCAAGCAAACTTAATTTACCCAAAATCAACAGTGGCCTTCGTAATTACGAAGTGGAAAGTGAACGGTGATTGTCTGAATGTTCCCCGAGTCGGCAGACCCCCGAAACTGGGAGATAGAGACTGACGGGTGCTGGCCAGAGAAATTCGGAAGTACCCAACTGATGGATCACATACACCAGGAGTTTCAACAGGCATCCAGGAGTATTGTGTCGATCAATACCATCCGTAAGGAAGAATCTGCTGGGATCTACCACCTGGGCCGGCCTCCATCTCTATTGAATATCAATAAATGTTGTTTTTCTATTCTACCACAGGTGTCCAAATACTTATTGGTAGACCGTGTATTAGGGCCCGTTCACACAGCAGGCCTCCTATGCCTCTCTACTTTTCATGTTTGCTTTTGCTGGTTGTTCTAATCCTTGTTTATGATGTTAAAGTAAATCTCTAGTTTTTTGGCTGCTACTGACTCACTTCTGTCTGTGCTTATACCTGATAGGAGCTGTCGCGTGGCACCGTTAATTCAGTGTGATTACTGCCCTCTCTTGTTTCATATGGACTGCTTAGACCCTCCTCTTACTGCCATGCCAACCGGCCGCTGGATGTGTCCCAACCATATTGAGCACATTGTGGTGAGTCATTGTTGGTCACACTGTATTGTAGCCTTATACTTTCTGAAATGGCTGCACCGATTCTCAATAAGGCTACTTTCACTTTTTTTTTTTTTTTTTTTCCTTTTGTGTGTGTCCAAAAACTATATGACCCCATATTATTCTTGGGTCCCGCCCGGTGATGTGTTATGTTAGGCCACAACCTATTGTAGAGCTCCAGTTTGCTCACCTATCCACACTCTGGTCCAGGCTTGCTTCCACTTCCATGGCGCTGTAACCAACACTTAAGAACACAAGGACGCCGAACGTAGCATCCTGGTGTTCTTCGGTGTCGTGATGTAAGTGCAGTGCTGCCTAAAGGTGGTGGAGGCGGCAGACCTGGGCAAGGAACGTGGATAAGTAAATTATAGGCTGCTTCCTATTAGAATAATACAAAGTAGTGACAGATTAAAAATAGAATGCTGCCTTTGCCTCATGGAAGATGCCCTCTTGGTCACACACTTTCATATGTTAGTGACTCTGGCATTAATATTTTTCACAGACAGACAGTGGAGATTTCCAGTTGTAATATGGATGCATGCAGCCATGCATATGTATTGAGAGCTGATGGAGTTGGTCAGTAGACCTTGGAGAGGCATTGAAATCTTTAATGTAACGTCATTGTGTCTTCCAGCTGAACCAGAAGAATATGACCCTGAGTAATCGATGCCAGGTGTTTGACCGCTTCCAGGACAGCATTTCTCAGCATGCGGTAAAGCTGGACTTTCTGAGCCGCATCCATAAAATACATCCCCCAAACCGCAGGCAGTTGCCATCAGCCAGGAAAAACACGGTCAAGGTGCGTACAACTTCTTATAGTTTTCCAAGATGAAGATTTTATAGGGGAATGATTGAGGAGGAAAAAAAAAATCATATGAAAAGCAGCAAATGGTTATCTGAATTGAAGATTGTATTTGGATTGATAGTGATACATGAGGGGTCTTTACATGTCTTGGTAAGCTCTTTAATGGTTGGTAGAAGTTGAGAACCTTTCACCACCTCTACCAAGTCCATCCCCTTGCATCATTTAATAGGTATGTCTCCACTGATTCTGACACAGTTGGATTTTTTTTCTCTGTAGCCCCCACCATTTCCGAGCAATCAATGCTGTTAGTTTTGGTGGCTGACATACTATTTATGCTCCACACTGTCAGGAGGGCGGTGTCAGACAAGACCTCTTGCTTGCCTTTTCCTCGCACTGCTCACTAGACAGTACAAAACATAAATAGCACATCAGGTACCAAAACTAACTCTGCTTGTTGCTAGAGAAAAAAATTCCAACTGCACTTGAATCCATGGAGCACCTATTAAATGCTGCAAAGAACTGGATTTGAAGATGAAGGGTTCTCTTTACTCTAGAGCTACATGATGAGTTTGGCTGCGACACATTGTGGAGCCAAAGGTTTTCTGTCGGGTTGTCTATTGCAATTAGTGACTGTGATCTGGATGCATCTCAGCAATTTGAAAAAATCCAACCCTGATGAACACCCCGGTCTCCTGCCATGCGTCATGCATTGCTGCCAAACTCACACTGTAGCCTTGAGCACTAAGCCTAGCCTTGGGCACTAAAAATGGACAAATATAGAGCATGTGAGTTGTTTTTGATGGATGCCATTCAAAAATAAAAAAAGTGAATGGACAAATTGAAATCAATGTGTTCTCAAAATAGCCATGTGAGGAACATTACCAACACTGATGTCAGACGACTTTTTTCACGGTTGTGTGAATAAGGCCCATTACAGGAAAAAGTGCCCCAGTAAAAATAAGCAGCTTTAGCCTAACCTTAAGGGTACGTTCACATGGCGGAATTTGCATTCCACATGTGAACACTTCCGCGCATGTAGCTGCGACGGGATGCAGGTGTGCTGCAAGCGGCATCCAGTCACGACATTCTGCTCCAGATTAGGCCCAAAGAATGGACCTAATCGGGAGGGAGCCTCAAGCCATGGCTGACTCTGCCCCGGCAAGACAAGGCAGCTCACTTCTTTTTCCCGCTACTAGCTATAGTCACTGGGAGCCGTTTTTGGAGGCGGATTCCACGTCAAAATCTGCTCCCAAAAATTCTGTTTGAATATACCCTAAGCAAAACATCATTTAACAACATTTAAGCCTTTTGAGGGACCTTGCCCCCCCCCCTTTTCTTTTTTTTTTTTGGGGGGGGGGGGGAGGAGTGCGGTGGCATTAAAATACAGTGAAAAAATGAAATGGTTGTGTGAATAGCATCATTGATATGAACTGATTTTCACTTCAGCTGTTTGACAGACTTTAGAAAAATCACCATCACTCACTCTCATTTCTTTTTCTGCTACCACTTTCTGTTTACCCTTTATTTCTCTGTCACATGCCCCTATATATATATATATATATATATATATATATATATATATATATATATATATATATATATATATATATATATATATATATTTATTTATTATTTTTTTTTTTTTTTTTTTTTTTTTTTTTTTTTTTAAGACTGTGTGGGGTGGGTCCTCCCTCTGCCTATGGGCCTGACAATGTCTGGTTGTAATATGTTGTAATAGATATGAAAAAATATCTTAGCTGCTGTACTTGTTACCTTTTACCAAGTACAGTTTTAAGCATAATTGACATTTGTTTTCTGCTTCTCATCAGGTTCCTGAAGCTATCAAGGCCCAGTATCAATCCCCTCCACAATTACTGCCCCCTGCTGGGATACGTGATGGGGAACTAATCTGCAATGGTGTACTGGATGAACCACAAAAGCACCCATTGCACTCAGAGCACTTAGCTAACCAAGTAGAGCAACAAGAGGTTAGTAGACTATCGGTGTCAGTCCCCCACTTTTGTACACCCCAGACCCAATAGAACAAAAGAGGGTTGTTTTCTGTTCCACTGTATAAATGGTTGTGTGAGAATAGATGGTTTACTGGGAGCATATCTTTCTGTATATTAGCCTGGGCATGGTTCACATGTAATTGTCACTAGGGGGCGATTGTCCACTCTTTATGGCACGCTTACATGTTTATCATATAGTGTGTGCGTATATAGTCTGAATGGTGGTGGTGTTATTATAACACCTCTATCCACAAATGCTATCATCTTCCATTTTACATCTATTTGTGTGACCCTTTCCCTAGATGGGAGATGTATTCTTAGTTTTAATCCAAATTTTTTTTTTTCGGGTTTTGTTTTGAATCTTCAGTGGCTTCGTAGTGTGGTTGCGCTTCAGTGCAGCATATTGAAATACTTATCTGCTAAGCAGATGCCAACCTGGGGATCAGAGGACGTTGATTCGTTGGATGTGAAACCAGTCATATCACCTGATGGTTCAGTGTCCAACTCTCACCAGCACGCTGACGGCAAGCCTCAGTTTTCTCCATCTATAGGACTGTGTCCGAGCAGTCAGTCTACATCATTGGAAGAAGATGCTACTTATGTGGTGAAACCACATCTCTCAGCCAGCAGTGGCACTTCCAATGGACCTGCTGTATCGGAGTCCAAATCAAATGGGCCTCATGTTTATATTAGCCCAAGCCCAACGGAACAGTTACATGACCATCAGAGACTGTCTGGAGCTAGTCCTGGCATTTCTGTACTTTCTCAGAGACAAACAAGGCCTCGGTCAGGCACTCCTCCCACAACAATTGTTCTCCCAAATCATGTAGTGAAAACAGAGGGCACGACAGGACCTGCACACTGCACCCAGAGGCTTCCAGGTCCTGCTGCGACGCCTCCTAATTCATGCGCCAGTCCGGAGCCTACAAGCACTTTGTCATGGAAACCTACCCAGACACAACCTGCTCCCCCACTTGGTCAACATGATTCCAGACCTGTTGGGTCACCGCTTTCTGGTACCCGGGCACTTACACCTCCCCAGGCATCTGGAGGTGATCTCGCCTCGGCAGCCTCTGGTGCGTCCAGGCTTTGTGTAGCAGCTCCACCCACAGGTACGTCATTTCTATTGATCTCCCTCACTTGGATTCTTTTTATGTTGTAGTTATTTAAGGCCTGGTTCACATCTGCCTTCGGGTCATTCCATTCCCCTCTCTGCATAAAAACGCAGAGAGAAAAGCGCTGCAAGCAGACTTCCCGAACAGAAACCCTTGCACAGATGTGAACCGGGCCTAAGGGAGTTTAACATATTTTGTCATCACCTTGAGATAGAAATATTTTTATACCATTCACGTTGCAGTGTGAGATGTTAAATAGTAGCTATTATCCTCCATTTGTCTAACTACGTTGGGGGCATCTAAGTGGTTAAAGGGATTCCATAATTAAAATAGAATTTTTTTTTTCTCATGAACACATATGAATAGCCTTAAGAAAGGTTATTCTTCTCCTACCTTTAGAATTCTTCTCTGCGTCGCTGTTCCATAGATATCCTGGTTTACTTCGGTATGCTAATGAGTTTTCTTCTGGCGCGCTCTCTCCATGACGTCTTCTTCCGTCAGCTTCTTCTGGCCTTAAATGGCTCTGTACACTCGTGTAAGCGGCCACAAGAAAATGGCATGCCATTTACAGCTGGAAGAAGACATCGCGGAGAAGGCGTGCCAGAAGAAGAGGCCATCGCTGGGGAGTTCTCTCGCAGTATTGGGGACGCCCACAGTGCTGTTTGAGCATTGGGGACCGCCCCCAGTGCTGTGAGAAAACTCATTAGCATACCGAAGAAAACTGGGATGTCTACGGAATGGCAGCACAGAGAAGACGTCTAAAGGTAGGAGAAGAATAGCCTTTCTTAAGTCCATTCCTACGTGTTAGGGAGAAAAAAATTCCATTTTACTGATTGAATCAATCCCTTTAAACTGTCAGCATTAGTTATCACTGATATTGGCCATATCAGAAGCATTTTTGCTGTATACCACTGCAGATATCGCTTACTGATGACTTGGGCACAGCTGTGTGCTATACATGTGCATTGCAGAGCAGGCTAAAATGAAAGCTGAATGAAGCTAAATTTCATACATGACTAGCATTTCTTAAAGGGATTGTCTAGCCCGTGTTTGGCCTATGTTATACTTTGCTGATCACTAGTGTTCCCATTGTGGTATTTACTGGTTGCTCATCTGTCTGTAAATCTTGTCCTGCCATTACAGTGACCTCAGCGGTGCAGACATATCACCTCTGTGACTAGAGATTGGCTGCAGCGGTCACATGTTTGTTTTGTGACATCACTGCTAGAGGCCACGATAAATACTCTTATTTTATCCCATTCTAAACTGGACAATCCCTTTAACATACGGTTATGGTTCAATCTGGCAGTGTAAATGGATAGATCAGCAGTGGGAATATTGGATTCTCTGCATCTTCTGTTCTGGCATTGTCAGCGCCATTTATTTAGTTTCTATGCTGTGGGTGAATCCAGCGCTGGAGCCGCCACTGGTGCTGAGCTCTCTGCCAATTCACAGAATTCTGCTGTCCTCATGTTACGGGAATTCAGCATTTTATTTATAAAGCCTCTCCAAAACATTGCAGTTCCCTAATACTCAGACAAGGTTACAAACATCTATGAGCACGGTGTACAATGATATTATATAGCGTTGTATATACATAGTGAGAGCTGTAGCATCTACCAAAACCACACGTCCCCTCTCTATAATGTCTGTGTTGTGTATTCTGCAGTTGTATAAGGCCAGGGCTACAGCGGGACCTATTGTAGTGCTCCTGGATTTAACTATTGAGCTACCACTGTAGTCCGAATGAATACATGGAGTGTGCGGCAGCTATGGCTTATACATATGTACATGTATATGCCTTTAAGGTCCCACTACGTGGGCAGATTAGGAGCACTGACGTTTTAGACCATATAGAAAGTCATTTGGCTCTTATTTAGCTGCAATGGGAGTATGTTTGAGGGACAGAACCCCGTCCACCCAAGATGACCAAGGGCCACACAATTCTGCAGGTAAATGACAACCATGTGGCCACTGTATGTATATGGGATGTTATTTGCATGTGGCTGATGAAACCTGAAGAGCCCGGCCTCACATATGTGACCAGCCAGCGAGCGTGGACGATACTTATTTATATGGCCAGCTATTGCCCCTGTGTCTAAAGCTGTCTGGCACTCAGCACATCTGCAGTTACATAAGAATACTTACATTGTATCTTGTGTTGTGTTAAGGGTTTTCCCACGAATGTCATGTCCCATGTACAGGATATTCCATAAACGTCTGCTAGATGCGGGTCCCACAGCCTCCATTACCTGACCGTGACCTCACTGAGAAGACTTGGCTATGGTCGGAAACAATATACTAGACTGTTTCTGTAACTGTTCACTTCTATGGAATTTGGGCTCTCTCCAGATCATGTTTTTACATCCATTTAACAGATGCAAAAAATGGACACAGACAATGGGCGGCCATCCACAAAATGTATGGCCGCCCATTCGTGTCTGTCATTTGCATCAGTTAGATGGATGTAAAAATAACAATCTCAATAGTCTTAGAGAGACGACGCAGCTCAGAGCAAATAACCGGGCACGAATATGACTGGGAGGGGTGTTATTTGAGAGAAAGGTGAGGACCCACATCTATCAGACATTTATGACATATCTTGTGGAAGGTTGAACACTCATTAAAATTGGTTGTAGAGTATCCTGATACCGAAACGGCCAACCAATGAGCAGCGGTGCACCATAGTACCCGGCCATGTAAAGAGGTGGCAGCTCCCCAGACATTACCACTGAGTCTTCTGAGTAAGGGAGCGTTCACACTACCGTCGGTGTCCGCTGCTAATGTCCGTTCAAAATCTTGTGTGGACATTAGCAGCGGACACTAGCTGTGTCCGTGACATTTTGCATTGATTTAAATGGAGATCGGGTGCGTTTTTAATGTCAGTGTCTGTCCTTAACTGTTCGTTCCCACAGATGTCCGACTTTTCAAGCGGACAGCAAAATCCTACATGTCGGGTTTTGCTGTCCACTTGAAAAGTCGGACATCTTTGGGAACAGACAGTTAAGGATAGACACGGACTGTAAATGAATGCACCCGATGTCCATTTAAATCAATGCAAAATGTCACGGACACAGCTAGTGTCCGCTGCTAATGTCCACACAAGATTTTCAGCGGACACTAGCTGTCGGACACCGACGGTAGTGTGAACGCTCCCTTACTGGCCAGCTATTGGCAGCCTAAGCCATATCTGTTTTGTTATATTGACGCCGTCCACCTAGAACATCTGCCATTGTTTGCTCACTCTTACACTCTTTTTGGCACAAGCTGACTTTGCATGTAGCATTTGTTAGTCAGTGTTTCAGATCTCTTTGGCGTCAGACCTTCATAGGTTTTCTCTAATTTATGGATTTTTTCCAAGCCTTTTTATACATAATGTTACTTTCCTGGCTTTCTACTATTGCTGACCTGTCATCAGGATAGGCCATTAGTATTTCAGATTGGTAGGGGTCTGGGTCATCTGACTGTAGGTGCAGCTTTGTCCAATTCAAGGTTAACAGGATTTCAATAACCAGGTACATAATGTTACTGCACTTGCCTGATGCCATGACCCCCTTTAGTCAGCTGACCAGAAGGTTGGCAGAAGTCAGAGCTGCATCAGTCTGATATTGCGGACCAGTCCATGTATTTTTTTTTGTTTTTTTTTGTTTTGTTTTGCTGCTGTAGATTTATTTATTTTTTTATGTAGATTGTGAGCCCCACATAGAGCTCACAATGTACATTTTTTTCCTTATCAATATGTCTTTGGAATATGGGATGGAAATCCACGCAAACACGGGGAGAACATACAAACTCCTTGCAGATGTTTTTTTGCCATCTTGGTTTTGGTGGGATTTGAACACCAGGACTCCAGCGCTGCAAGGCTGCAGTGCTAACCACTGAGCCACCATGTGGCCCCTTGCTTCTGTAGATTTACCACTGTGAATGTTTCTCAATTTATGGTCACAGTCGGGTATAACTTTTTAGGTCACTTTAAAATGAATGTGTCACCAAAGACATTATTTTTTTTAATAGAATTTTTTTTTTCCAAGATTTTAAAAATATCAAGATTTTTATTTTTCATATTATCTGTATTTAAAAAATTTTTTTTTAAAGTAAACTACAGTAGATTAGAAAAAGTGATTTTAATAAAGAAAGTCATTAGCGATACCGTTAATACAGATTTTGGAAGAGATTTCCTTGAACTCCTTTCTTATTCCCTTCACTTTGCTGGTATAACGTGGACATATTCTTTCATGAGTCTTTGTTCTTGATGGGGCTCTCAATGTTTTTTTTTATATTTCTTTAATCTTTCCACATCTCCCATAGTCAAATTTGTGTTTTTTTGCTATTGACTTTTTTGGATACACTTTATCAGGTAATTTTGTAATGTTTTTTTTCGGTTCTAGATGGTAAAGTCCGACCCAGTACGTTAATAATCGATGGGGCCTCAACCGGTTCTTCATGTACAGTAAACTCTTCAGCAATGGCTGAGCTTACAAATTCTCTCAGATCGTTGATGGATGGAAGCGGAGGTAAATGACAGTAACTATTAAATAGAACACATTATATGTCCTGACGTGGGATTCTTCAGGAGTTAAAGGGGTGTCCCTCCATATAGCTAGACGTAAGAGAACAGATACTATATACCGTATATACTCGAGTATAAGCCGACCCAAATATAAGCCGAGGCCCCAGTTTTACCACAAAACACTGGGAAAACTTATTGACTCGAGTATAAGCCGAGGGGGGGAAATGCAGCAGCTACTGGAAAATTTCAAAAATTAAAATGGTCGGAGTTTTTGGGTGCAGTAGATGCTGGGGAAGGGAGGGGGTCTCTGCCCCTTCCCTGAGCTTGAGGACTGGGGTTTTTCCCCCCACTTGGAATTCAGCCTGGCTATAGTCAGACTGAATTACAAGTGTGTGGGGGGGGGGGGAACAGTCTCAGGGAAGGAGCAGTTAGACAACCGTGTTTACCGTACAGGAAAAATATTTTTATAGATTTGTAGAGCGGGCGTTTTCGGACACAGGGATACCTAACATGTATGTGTTTCACAGTATTAGTTTTATATGGGTTCTAGGGAAAGGGGGCGATTTTGAATTTTTAATACTTTATATTTTTAACTTTAAAAAAAAAAAAAAAAAATTTGCATTTATTAGACCCCTTAGGGATCTTGAACCCCAGGGGTTCTGATCATTAATACAATGTGTTACAATTCTAATGCATTGCAATACATTGCAAAAATCGTCATTTGTTTTGCAGGCTGCATAGAGCAGTCTGTAAAAGAAAAGCGCTGCAACCGGGGAGCCTTTACAGTAGCGCTGAGGGGAATCCCCGGCAGGAGCACTGAGGGACAGACCTGAAGGAGAACCTCGGCCAGCCGAACTTGAATCCCCAGCTGCCAGGGATTCTCCTCAACGTTTCTGCCGGCGGCCGGTCGCAGTTCCCCTTCAGGTCCGGCGGCCGAGGTCTTCCTTCAGGTCCGCCCTCTGCGCTCCTGCCGGCCCCAGGGGATCTCCCTCAGTGCTTCAGGTTGGCCTTGAGAGAGTGGTCACGCCTGCTCCCTACTCTCTACCGTAAGTACTTCTGCAGTTTGAAATGAATAGCCGCCCCGGTGTATGTAATATTGCTGAATTACCGTAATGACGCGAGTTTAAGCCAAGGCGGACCTTTTCAGCACAAAAACTGTACTGAAAAACTCTTTTCATACTAGTGTATGAACCTGCAGGTCTGCAGTCTCTGTGCAGGTCTGCCATGTTCTGGGCCTTTGACCCGCAGATGAGCACGTCAACCAATCAGAGGCTTAGCAATGTTCAGATGGTGTATCAAGGCTGAGCCATCGATTGGCTTACACTATCATGTACAGGTAGGAGGAGCTAAATGGACACGAATGTAGACTTGGTAGATCCCTGGCTATATAGTATTTGTAGCTTTAAGCCTCCCTATACAACCCCACCCACCCCAATTTTTAAACCTTCTGGTGCATTATATCGTAGAACTTTGTGTTGCGCTGTTCTCCTGTTGTTCCTACATATTTATGAATAAATTGACAGCTAAGCGTTACGAGCTAGTGGTGAGTCCATACATAGCCTGATACGGACTAGTCTGCGCTGACTGTATCAGACTGTGAAGAGACTCCTCCATGGCCAGGAGAATGGTAACACCCAATTTCCAATTTATTCTTAAATATTCAGGCTAATAGTGGGGCAACACAGATTTATAGGTAAGATTACCCAGAATTATTGTTTCGTGGGTTTCGGCAAGTATTGACGTGTCGGGAAAGGTGACCTGTCCTATACTCCTGTAAGAAGTCGCTTCCTATAACACTTTATGACTTTATCATTGCAGAGATCCAGATAAACATGCTGGATGAGAAGTTGATAAAATTTTTGGCCATGCAGAGAATCCAGGAGATATTCTCTTCCAAAGACCATCCTGTAGCAAGTGCCACCCGTCCCCCGCCAACTCCTTCCCTTGGACATCACGTGGAAGGTGGGTCTGTTTTCTGTCTCTATCTCTAGAAGCTTTTATTATATTAGTCTTTGGGCCTTGTGGTTTTTTTTTTTGTTTTATATAAAATGTTGTCAATTACAACCAGCTAGACTCTTTCTAGCCGTACATTATTATTATTATTATTATTATTATTATTATTAATCATCTCCAAATGCTGATCCTTCTTTCCCTTGACTTCCACTGTCAGGGAAAGGTCATGACACTCCAGACCAGATAGCCATTTGGTTCTGCTAAAATCAGCTAGTTTGGCCAGCATTAACTCTTTGGCAACATTAAATCTGAAACTTTGGCGACATCCCAATTTACATGCAAAAGTAAAACAAATAAACCTATTAAAGCCCCACATTGCAAAAACACTGCATTTTCTGCTGCTTGGTACGTTTCCAGGTTTTTTTGTTTTGCATATGGAGATATGATACTGACTGTCTTTCTAATTGCTTTCCCTTCATACAGCCCAAAGAAGAGATGTGCAGGCCAGGGCCGTCTTCTACCCCCTGATGATGGGTTCTGGGGCCCCTGTCAACATGTGCTACCGGACTCTCTATATCGGCACAGGTTAGTTCACCACATTTATTAAATCTTTCTCTTAGTAGCCATGTTGTCAACTCTCATTTCTGAATGAGAATAATTACCCCCATCTCTGCCCCCCCCCCAATTTTTTTTTGTTTAGTTTTTTTCTTCACTTTATTACTGCAGAAACTGAGCAAATATTAGATTTGAGCTTTTGCTTTATATCTCCTGAATGTACAAATGGCTCAGCTCCAGTCACGTGAGCCTGTTCATCATGTGTCCCCTCTTTCATTGCAGGAGCAGACATGGACGTATGCCTTACAAATTATGGTCATTGCAACTATGTTTCCGGCAAGCATGCTTGCATATTTTATGATGAGGTGAGTACGGATATTGGGTTGCCTCTCCTTTATCTCAGGCTACATGCTCACGACTGGAATGGTCTTTACTAGCCACAATATGGACCTGTAGTCTGCAAAAAATAAATAAATAAAAAGGTCTTGCATCAGAATGTCCTTCACGTTCACTGAGTCACAAAAACTTTTATGAGCTCGCCTGCATTACATAATAAGGACATGGGAAAAATATGCAAATCTGTTTTCCAATATGCAAATATAAAAATAGTGCCTCTGTTTGCTGCCCTCTAGGGGCTGCCCCCTTAAACATCATGCCCAACTTTTTCAGCAAGCCTTAATGCTATGATGCGGGGTTTAGCCAAATCAGTATCCCAGCTGTGGACAGCGCTGTTCTAATCTGCTTGGATCTCCTCAGTATAGTGTAGGGAAAACTGATTTGGCAGAGAGGAGACTTCTAGACCAGGTTCTGGGGATAATGTTTAAGGGGGCTGCCCCTAGAGGGCAGCAAACAGAGACACTGTTTTTCTATTTACAGCTTGGAAAACTGATTTGCATATTTTTCCCATAATCCCCCAGTGGAGTGAAAAAGGCTTTTGTAAGTCTCCATACGCCTGTGAAGGTGATCTCTCCTTAAGGAGTGATAATATCCCCAGAATAATATGGTCAGGGATAAGTCCTGCTCCATTTTTTACAAACTGTTTCTACGGCGCAGACACTGAACTATAAAAACTACAGATATTTATGAGGCCATAGAAATGAATGGGTCAGTGTACTATCCACAGCGACAGATCTGTAATTGCAGACACTATATTGAAAACAAATCTGGTCATGTACATCGGTCTTTATGATCAGTGTCACCATGTATAATAGTGTTTGCAGACCAGCCTTGCATCTGGAATTTTACTGCGAACACTTCACCTGCACAGAGGTCCACACTAAGCCGATGGTCATAGTTTTAGGGACATTTATCATTTTAATTTCACCAAAACCCAACACCCCTGTTACTTTCCATCTTCAGACTCAAATATGAACGCAAGCTACATCTTGTCTTTTGTATCCTTTATACTTATTTATGAAACTGAAATATGTAATTCTGGTGCAAGAAATGAAGCAGGTTGGACTATTTTGAGTGTTTATATAAACATTTTATTATTAGTTCTTGGTTCATAAGCATAAATTCAACAAGGTCTGTGCGTCAGAATAAGTCAGACTAAATGCAAGATAAGTGACTTTCATCCGGTCAGTATTGTTCTTCAGTATTTGTGCACTAAATCGAAGAGTGAAGAAGAAGAAAAAAAAAAACTAAAATTTGCACCTCTGTTTTTTGACTTCTAAATAATTATGTAAAATACTGACCGTATGAAAGTGACTTTAGAATAAGCAACAACACTTTTTTTTAGTAAATGTGAACTTAAATGTATATATATATTTTTTTTTTATCAAGATACATCTAGTTATGGTCGTTTAGTGGGCCCAGGTAAAAGGCTTCATAAGTAGCCCACCCTCCAGCACATAACGTAATGTCCCTCCAAGTGGCCTACACAATATGGGGCCCCCTTAGTGACAATTCAGTCAATATCACATACAAGTAAAGAAAAAAAAAGAATATTTGTTCTCGCCCAATCCCATGAAGCTGCTTCCTCATCATCCACTTTTGCTGCAGACGTCAGCCGACTCCTGATTGGTGGACCATTGTGTTTTAAAGGGGTTGGGCTTAAGGTTGAGAAGAAATATGAGGGACTGAAATGGAAAAGTCTGTCCAAAAAGCTGTTGTTTGGTTCTATGAACAACCAGGCAGAAGCGTCAGGCATGGGGACAGGATAAAATAATTTTTTTTTTAAGTGGAATCTTACAATGACAATTCTTCTTTCTAAAATGAATGTATACAATGTTTGCCCAGTGATCCCTGTAGTCTTTCTTATACTCTGTTTAGCAGTTGCATGAACCTTATATCGTTCCATGACTGTTTCCGGTTTCAGTCCATAGTCCAAGAAAGCTTTACTAAGAGAGCTGTTTACTATTCGGGCTTATTCTCGCTTTGTAACTAGACTCTTAAAATGTGGAGAAAAGGGAATGTGACTGAGAGAAAGGAGCACGGTGTAAATCTATGGTCCTATGGCTGAATCTACTAAATAGTGTGAACCTGGTCTAGTTATAAGCTGTCCTTATTTACCGAGGACCTTTCACCAGCTCCAACAAGTCCAGCTCTTTACATCATTTAATAGGCGCTGCTTCACTCATTCTGGCACAGTTGGGTTTTTTTTCTCCAGCCCTCACTTTTTTTCTTTTTTTTTTCTTTTTTTTTAGCAGTCAATGCTGTTAGTTTTGATGCCTGATATACTATTTAGGCTCTATACTGTCAGGCAGGAGCAGACAAGGTGTGTGAGTCTGAGCTCCGACACTGGCTGCCTGTGATTGGAGCTCTGGGTCACACCCCTTGCCTGACACCGCCCACCTGACAGTACAGAGCACATCAGGCACTAAAACTAACAGTACTGATTGCTCAGGAGTGGTGGGGGCTAGAGAAAAAATTCAAGCTGCGCCAGAATCAGTAGGACAGCGCCTATTACCAGATGAGAACTGGAATTGGTGGAAGGTCCTCTTTAATAGCATACATTTCATACAGTTTTCTGTACATGAACAATAAACTTAATATATTTTTGCTTCTACCCCATGTAGAACACAAAACATTACGAGTTGCTGAACTACAGCGAACATGGAACAACTGTAGACAACGTCCTATATTCCTGTGACTTTTCTGAGAAGATCCTCCCTACCCCTCCCAGCAGTATTGTTGCCAAAGTGCAGAATGTTATAAGTAAGTTTTGTTGTTTTTGAGTGTAACATGTTATAGGTTGTCAGTCCAGAAAAACATGGCAAACCTGAAGAATGATTCCATTAGTTTGTCACACACCACTACATATTTACCTACAGAGTAAAGACGTGTTCTAGTGTTTTTAGGACAAACCATCAGCTAACTGAAGGGGACACAGCACTTGAATGTCTTGAAGCGACAGTGCAGATGATTTATTAAGACTGTCCTTTTCCACGCCGGTCTTGATAATCCCTGTCCTGTTAGTTTGCTACTAATTTAAGACCAGATGCATGTCGTATTTTATAAAGCACATCCTCAAGGGTCAAGTCTGCACCAGAAAACTGGCAAAAGTGATGATAAACACTTCAGTGACCCCACTTTTAATAAAGCTGGTGGAAAATAAGTCTTGACCTTTATCCATTCTCAGTTACCACTTCGTGCACATATAAAACTATCCTTAAAACAGCAAGTCTGCTGCATGGCCAAGAAAGGGTTACAAGGGGTTCTTCAAGGATGTTTCATTCATATGCTTAGGATCAACTGGAGGCTCCGTGCCTTAGTATAGTGTCCAGCAGGCGGCACTGTAGCCCAGTTCAGTGCAGTGATAACACTCTGCCACTATACAGGGCACAGAGCGAACTGCCTCCGGCTCCGTGCAGGGCATAGTGCAGGAAGTAGTCCCATACAGGTGATCCATGTAAGGGGCAGTCAGTTAGCCCTTCACCCGTTTAGATATTTATGGGATATGCTAAGGATACACCATTAATAAGATGGCCAGGAAATTTTATGAGTGCCTTATACACAAGTATTCTCATGGCTTTCTTTATTAAAAATCTTTTTTTTTTTTTTTTTTTTCCCCTCTCTAGAGCGCCGCAAGAGCCAAAACCCCGAGCCAGAGCCTGTTAAGGAAGAGGCAGTTATGAACTCCCATGCACAAGGTCCTCATGTACAGCCGTGTAACTGCAAAGCCAGCAGCTCTAGTCTCATTGGAGGAAGTGGAGCCGGCTGGGAAGGCACTGCTCTCTTGCACCACGGGAGCTACATTAAATTGGGCTGCATTCAGTTTTTGTTCTCCATCACAGAGTTTGCAACAAGGCAACCCAAGGGTGAGAGTGAGGCCTTAGCACAAGACCTGGACTTGGAAGACAAGATAACTCTGAAGTCACCCCACCAGGTGCCCGTTTTACGATCCAACTCCGTTCCTTAGGAGCCAAACACTAGAACTCTTACAAAGACAAAGACTCTTCCTGATACTCGACCTACTCGTCGGAGCAAACCTGTCCAGTGGCCCCTCGGAATCCCCTGTTTTGGCCAGAAAGTTTGCACATTTGCATGATATGAAGAAACTTCACCTTTTTATTTTTGTTTTTTCTTTCCTCTGCTCATTTTAGGGGCATTTGCACATATATTTCTATCATACATTTCATATATTATAAATATATATATAAATATATATTTTTTTTTATTCTAAGACTCAACAGCCTTTTTCCCCTCCCCGTAGTGAGTTTACCTGGACACGATTGCAACGTTTGGAGACCAGAAACTGAATTTAGGATTTATTTTTTATTTTATTTTAACTTTTTTTTTGTTTCTTTTCATGCCATTGTAAATTAATAGACACAAGCTCATACTTTTTTTTTTTTTTTTTTCTTTTGCCAGTGACACTTTTTTATAGCATTACAGGATTCGTTTTGTTACATGTATCCACTTACAAGCGCCCCATCTCAACCCCTCAGTCTGACCACCGTTCCAATAAACCTTTGTCATTATAACAGCGAGTACAGCATTCAGCGTTTTGTACATACACAACAGATGGCTGCCCTTTTTGCCCTGGATTTTTTTTTTTTTTTTTTTTTTTAATGTATACAGTGCTGCGTGTGATATGCCTTTTGGCTCCTGTCTGTTGTAACAAAGGTTTTTGTTGTATACTTGTCCCCCTTTTTTGTTTATTTTTAACGTAATACTGCCACTTCTCTTTGAGGAGATTGGACGAGCTAGATTCAATGTAAATATAATTGTATCGTTTTAGATTTTACAAAACCTTTTTTCCTGTATTCTGTATATATAAAAGTTGATTCTTTCGGAGTTTCTGTGTAATGACTTTTCATGACTTGGGCACATTTTGACCATTGAGCAATCCAGGATACAAAATGAACGTCATTGCTCTTCCTTGGTGAATTTGGTCATGGTGATGGTTCATGATCTGTATGATATCCTCAGTTAAAGGGAGTCTACTATCACCAACATGGCTTCTAAACCTCTTGTATGTTGTTATAGGAGGCTGTTAGTTAACATATCGTTCTTACATCAATCTTACTGCTGAGAAATACAAAAATGTTATTTCATATGCAAATGAGCTGTTAGAAAAATGCAAACAGCCCAAACGTGGTAAAATAATAGTGATACTTGGGGCCCATTCACATGGGCACAGAGGGGGCGGATTATGGCGCGTAATCCGCCCCCTCACAATGGTGGTTTATGGAGACCGCTAGCGGAAAAAAAGAAGCGAGCTGCCCTTTCTTCAGGCGGATTCAAGCCGCGGTGTCTGTCTGACGGCAGCAATCTCCGGAGTCGGCCCATTCATTTGAGCCGACTCCGGAGGGGGAAGCCGCGACAGTCGTGGCCGGCGGGTTTTGACCCAAGAGTGACGTATAACTTGTAAATGGCAATAAAATATATCCAGCACTCCGCTCAGCACCTTTTGCCTTCTAGGGCCATCCCCAAATAGAGACTGATAAGTCCCCTGGACAATGACTTCTAGTGATCACAAAAGATGGTGCTTCAAATATGTTCACTAATATGCCCCTACAACAGCATATGAGTGGCTTATAAGCAATTTTTGTGGCGGTGGACTCCCTTTATAATGGGATTTTTTCAGAACCAGGATATTGATAATCTATCCTTAGCAGTGGCCATCAATATTAGATAGGAGGGAGTCTGACTTGTGCTCAGGTAAGTGCTGTTTCACTGTTTACCACAGTCCAACCATACACTGTCTACTTGCTACCTCTGGTGCAAGGTATTCCAGATTCTACCTATTCAAGTGAATGCCCAGAACGGTCACTGCCAAGGAGATGGTATGCAGGTGGGTGACCTTTGTACAGGCTGGTGTGACCTGTGGCCCCTTCATACAGCTGATTGACTTGGGGTGCAGAGGGTTGGACTCCCACTGATATGGTATTGATGGGCATAAGCATCTGGGGGTCCTGGGTGACAAACCTTTGCAGGTGTAATATTTGATGCCCTGTCCTAGGCCATTAAAGAGGACCTTTCACCACTTTTGGGCACATGCAGTGTTATATACTGCCAGAAAGCCGACAGTGCGCTGAATTCAGCGCACTGTCGGCTTTCCCGATCTGTGCCCGGTGTAAAGAGCTTACGGTGCCGGTACCGTAGTGCTCTATGGTCAGAAGGGCGTTTCTGACCATTAGCCAAAGACGTCCTTCTGCCTCGCGGCGCCTATCGCGCTGTGCTGTGAAGCGGGGAGGAACGCCCCCTCCCTCTGCTCACACAGCTCGTCCATAGACGAGCATTATCAGGAGGGCACAGTACAGCGCGATATGCACCGCGAGGCAGAAGGACGTCTCTGGCTAATGGTCAGAAACGCCCTTCTGACCATAGAGCATTACGGTACCGGCACCGTAAGCTCTTTACACCGGGCACAGATCGGGAAAGCCGACAGTGCGCTGAATTCAGCGCACTGTCGGCTTTCTGGCAGTATATAACACTGCATGTGCCCAAAAGTAGTGAAAGGTCCTCTTTAATGTTAGAAACCAGATATTTCAAAGGTTGTCACCGGTATTGACTCTATGCACTGCAATCCATATGTAGGGCAAGGAAAACATTTAGAGGACCTTTCATGTCCTCAGGCACATGCGGCTTTATATACTGCTAGAAAGCCAACTGTGCTGAATTCAACACACTGTCAGCTTTCCTGTTATGTGCACCGGGGCTGTAATGTTACTGCCGTTATAACCACACCGATGTCTGCCCACTTTCAGTAGGGCCTTCCTGACAGTCTAGCTGGGATGTGAGAAATGACCCTCTTACTAGTACTGTTAGAGGGGGTATTACTTACTGCCCAGCCATGACGCTGAGCTGTGAGGAACGTCCCACCTGATTGTACTCGTCTATAGACTAGTACTGGGGGGACATTCCTCACAGTTTAGTGTCATGGCTGGGTGATAAGGAATGCCCCCTCCTGACAGTACAGAGCTATAGGGAAGGGTGTTCCTCACAGCTCAGCTAGACTGTCAGGAACGCTCTTCTGACAGTGGGCAGACATCGGTAACGACTCCAATATCTCAAGCCCTGGGCCACATAATGGGAAAGCCTACAGTGCGCAGAATTCAACGCACAGTCTGCTTTCTGACGGTATAGAGGACATGAAAGGTTCCTCTTTAAGAATATCCGGGTATAACAGCGGTGATGCACTATTCAGTAAATGAACGAGACTAATGCTGCATGCACATTACCCTATGAGAGTCTTGTGAGCGCAGTGGCAGCCTGTCTCATCTAGACTTCATTGACAGGGGCAGTGGATGACTTAGAAGCTGTTAGATGGTAATAACATCTGAATGAGAGTTTACTGTAGAGGTTGTAGGGCCACTTGTCTGCTCAAGGAGCCCCTAGTAGGCACTTACAGTGGGGTTTGCATAAGGTGCAGGAGGAGGTCCCTCTATTACTATATGTATGCTATAATACTGCAGCTATAGAGGCTATTTCCTGAAATGTCTGTCACCTATCTTGTTCCCGCAGCACTTTAGCGTTGCGGTTCCGGCCTGTGGCCCTTAGCCTCAACCAAGCAAAACAATGAGTTTTTGTCTGCGGATTTTGATGCTTTTCCGTGGTGTTTCTGCAACACATTTATCGTGCTGCATTTTTCATACACTCCATAGAAATCTATGGAGAGAAAAACTCAGCGTTTCTGCAACTATAACTGACATGCTGCGTTTTTGAAAAACGCAAACGTTTTTTAAAAAAACGCAGCTTTTCCACAGTATTTTTTCCATAGTTCATATATATGAACAGGACACTACAGGCTGAGAACACACAGACTTCTAATGCAGCACAAAAAGGAAACCGGCAAGAGGCAAACGAACGTCACTAGTTTGTTCCTCTCAGGCCGCCGTCGCTAAGCTCTGCAGGAAACAGCAGGTTATGTGGGTCGTGCAAAGGGATTGTCATTACATAGTGACAGGACGGGAGGGCGGGAGAGCCGGCAGCAGATAAACCGGGATTGTATGCAGCGTGTATAGTGGCCATCACAGAGAGCAGGAGTCATGGCCGCCGTGCTGCTGCTGTCTGGGGGAGTAGTCATGGGGCTCTATGTCCTCATCTACTACAACTTCATCAGGGGAAGACACTGCAAGAGTGACACCAGCCTGAAGGGGAAGACTGTCCTAGTGACAGGTAAGAGAGAGTGTAATGGGGAGACTGTCCTAGTGACAGAGAAAGTGTAAAGGAGAGACTGTCCTAGTGACAGAGAAAGTGTAAAGGAGAGACTGTCCTAGTGACAGAGAGTGTAAAGGAGAGACTGTCCTAGTGACAGAGAGAGTGTAATGGAGAGACTGTCCTAGTGACAGAGAGTGTAAAGGAGAGACTGTCCTAGTGACAGAGAGTGTAAAGGAGAGACTGTCCTAGTGACAGAGAGTGTAAAGGAGAGACTGTCCTAGTGACAGAGAGTGTAAAGGAGAGACTGTCCTAGTGACAGAGAGAGTGTAAAGGAGAGACTGTCCTAGTGACAGAGAGAGTGTAATGGAGAGACTGTCCTAGTGACTGAGAGAGTGTAAAGGAGAGACTGTCCTAGTGACAGAGAGTGTAAAGGAGAGACTGTCCTAGTGACAGAGAGAGTGTAATGGAGAGACTGTCCTAGTGACAGAGAAAGTGTAAAGGAGAGACTGTCCTAGTGACAGAGAGTGTAAAGGAGAGACTGTCCTAGTGACAGAGAGTGTAAAGGAGAGACTGTCCTAGTGACAGAGAGAGTGTAATGGAGAGACTGTCCTAGTGACTGAGAGAGTGTAAAGGAGAGACTGTCCTAGTGACAGAGAGTGTAAAGGAGAGACTGTCCTAGTGACAGAGAGAGTGTAATGGAGAGACTGTCCTAGTGACTGAGAGAGTGTAAAGGAGAGACTGTCCTAGTGACAGAGAGTGTAAAGGAGAGACTGTCCTAGTGACAGAGAGAGTGTAAAGAAGAGACTGTCCTAGTCACAGAGAGAGTGTAATGGAGAGACTGTCCTAGTGACAGAGAAAGTGTAAAGGAGAGACTGTCCTAGTGACAGAGAGTGTAAAGGAGAGACTGTCCTAGTGACAGAGAGAGTGTAATGGAGAGACTGTCCTAGTGACTGAGAGAGTGTAAAGGAGAGACTGTCCTAGTGACAGAGAGTGTAAAGGAGAGACTGTCCTAGTGACAGAGAGAGTGTAAAGAAGAGACTGTCCTAGTCACAGAGAGAGTGTAATGGAGAGACTGTCCTAGTGACAGAGAGAGTGTAAAGAAGAGACTGTCCTAGTGACTGAGAGAGTGTAATGGAGAGACTGTCCTAGTGACTGAGAGAGTGTAAAGGAGAGACTGTCCTAGTGACAGAGAGTGTAAAGGAGAGACTGTCCTAGTGACAGAGAGTGTAAAGGAGAGACTGTCCTAGTGACAGAGAGAGTGTAAAGAAGAGACTGTCCTAGTCACAGAGAGAGTGTAATGGAGAGACTGTCCTAGTGACAGAGAGAGTGTAAAGAAGAGACTGTCCTAGTGACTGAGAGAGTGTAATGGAGAGACTGTCCTAGTGACTGAGAGAGTGTAAAGGAGAGACTGTCCTAGTGACAGAGAGAGTGTAATGGAGAGACTGTCCTAGTGACTGAGAGAGTGTAAAGGAGAGACTGTCCTAGTGACAGAGAAAGTGTAAAGGAGAGACTGTCCTAGTGACAGAGAGTGTAAAGGAGAGACTGTCCTAGTGACAGAGAGTGTAAAGGAGAGACTGTCCTAGTGACAGAGAGAGTGTAATGGAGAGACTGTCCTAGTCACAGAGAGAGTGTAATGGAGAGACTGTCCTAGTGACAGAGAGAGTGTAAAGAAGAGACTGTCCTAGTGACTGAGAGAGTGTAATGGAGAGACTGTCCTAGTGACTGAGAGAGTGTAAAGGAGAGACTGTCCTAGTGACAGAGAGTGTAAAGGAGAGACTGTCCTAGTGACAGAGAGTGTAAAGGAGAGACTGTCCTAGTGACAGAGAGAGTGTAATGGAGAGACTGTCCTAGTGACTGAGAGAGTGTAAAGGAGAGACTGTCCTAGTGACAGAGTGTAAAGGAGAGACTGTCCTAGTCACAGAGAGAGTGTAATGGAGAGACTGTCCTAGTGACTGAGAGAGTGTAAAGGAGAGACAGTCCTAGTGACAGGTGACGCTGGGTTCACACCTGCGTTCTGGTCTCCGTTCTATGGTTTCCGTCTTCTGCATGCCAGAAGACGGAAACCATAGACCGTGAGCGGCGGTGAACGTTTTATGCTCTCCGCCGTGAAACCGGATTTTTTAATCCGGACACAGAGTAGTGCATGTCCGACTCTGTGTCTGGATTATAAAACCCGGTTTCGCGGCGGAGAGCATAAAACGCTCACCGCCGCTCACGGCTGGACATCTATCTTACCCATTCAAATGAACGGGTGAGAGAGACTCCTGCAGGTTTCCGTCTCCTGCTCTGTTTTAGGCAGGAAACGGAAACCTGAAGTACGGACTCCTGGGTGCAGATGTGAACGAGCCCTAAGAGATATGTTGTATACTGTACAAGTGTGGGGAGGATCCAGAATGAATGGACGACCCATCATTCATGCAGAGGCCTCTGATGGTCTGATACTACTCAATGTGACCTGTATGTGCCGATATGAGGATTAAAAATATACATGACGCTAGGTTCACACCAGCGGCCGGTCTCCGTTTTCAGGTTTCCGTCTTCTGCATGCAGAAGATGGAAACCTGTCAGACCGAGTGCGGCCGTGAGCGTTTTATGCTCTCCGTGGCGAAACCGTTTTTTTAAAACCGGACACAGAGTACTGCATGTCCAACTCTGTGTCCGGTTTAAAAAACCCGGTTTCGCCGCGGAGAACATAAACCGCTCACTGGCGCTCACGGCCGGACATCTTTAAACCCATTCAAATAAATGGGTTTGAAAGAAGCCGGCAGGTCTTTTCAAAAACCAATGAAAAAATTATTGGAAGAACATTTTTCAGTGACTTGGTTTTTGTTGTCTTCTGCAGCAAGATGACCAATTGCTATCAGGTTCTCACTAGCTCTTGGATTCCGGCCTTCGGGTTCATCCTGAATCTGGGAGACAGAGATCAGAGCAGGATGCTGAAAAAATAAGATTTGTGCTGTTATGTATAAAATGTCTATTTTTTTAATTAAATAACAGCTTAGTAAGATGGCACCAACATTCTGGACCACACCCAAGGAAATGTGTAAGATCCAGCTGATTTCTATACATATATACTGTATATGTCATCTCCTCTACACAATGCTACATAAGACGGTTTGTGGTGAATAAAGAGGAAGTTTTGTTCACGCTGACAGTGAGTGCGGAGAGTGACTTCTTTGAGCGCGCTCCTTATCTACATAGAATTTGGAATCCAGCAACCAACCAAGGATACTGACTGCATACCAAACCAAAACACTGCTCCTTCTTGCTGTGGAGTCTATGGCTGATCAGCTGCAGACCCCGCAGTGCGAGACACTAAGCCGAACAGCCCCATTTATCTGAGCTGGATCAGTGAATGAAAGCTGCGGCAGAAAGGAAAGAGGAGTTTGAGGCGATACTATATCTCCAATTACAATTCCTTTTCGCCGCGTGACTTCTGACAAGTCCGAACATATCTTAACTCTGTGCTGTCTCGTTCCTCTTGTTATTCCTAGATATTAATGAAACCGGCAAGTGTTGCCATGTCGGGTGTGTCCGCACTAGTGCCAGACTGTGGAAAGACAAAGTGCTTTGACAAGAGGAACTGGAACGTCCAGTTGAATGAATGGCTGCGATGGTTCTTGTGTAAATTTCTCTGATGCCGTATTTTCTTTTGTATATACAGGGGCAAATGTTGGAATTGGCAAAATGACGGCACTAGACATGGCCAAGCGGGGAGCTCGGGTCATTCTGGCTTGTCGTGTGAAGGAAACCGGAGAGGCGGCTGCATATGACATACGTAGAGTAAGTGGAGATCTCACACAAACTCTTCATTGAGGAACATTTGGCAAGTTGCTGATTCTGTTCTTGATGCTTTTATGCTTTCTTCCTCTCTCAGTGTTCCCAAAAAATGATCACAGGGGTTGTCACCCAGCTTTACCAGACTCCTGAATGGCACATCTGCCTAGTTCAGCGGTAATACAGTATCCACCCCTATATTGCAGGATACATTGAAGGTGTAAGGGTCCTTGCACATGCAATAGCCTTGCAGAAAATGTGCCTGTAATTCCTAAGTATAGGACAGTGTGTCTTGGATGAGGCTGATGAGTTGGCTCCTTCAAGAGGTTTTCTTGTGAATATAACCGTATTTCATTTTTAGAGAGTTAAAAGTTAAAGAAAATATAATCAATTTAAAAAAAAGATTTTTTTTTCAGTATTTTAGAAGTAAAAGTCTTTTATCTTGATAGATTTCCATTGGATATGACCATGAATGCAGGAACTTTCTATGGTCTTGGACTTGTCAGAAACCCAGCCATGGTTTCCTTATTGTGAGCAGATTATCAGGCAGGGACACTACATGTAGGAGAAGATAACCCAGGAACAATAAGGAAACCATGGCTGGGTTTCTGACAAGTCCAAGATCATATAAAGTTCCTGCATTCATGGTTGTACCCACTGTCTACTGAATAAGACAACAGACTGTCACCACTAAGGGTGGTCTCACACCTCTGTCCATGCTGCTAGCGGTCGTTAACCCAAATGAATGGGTTTGAAAAGTGACTGGCGGTTTCCATCTCCTGTCCAGTTTCTCAGGCAGAAGATGGAAACCTGAAAGCGGAGACTGGGCGCAGGTGTGAACCCGCCCTCAGTGTCTGCTTTGATACTTTCTTTTATTTTGTTTGTTTGTTTCTGCTTTCTGAGCATGCGCAGAAAAAAACGGACAGTATAACGGATCCCTACCCATTGCCCATAGACTTTAATGTTAAAAAAATAACGGGCGCTTGGAGTCCACCATGAAACCGTTATTTTTCGCAGTCACAAATGTCCTGTATGAAGGATTTTTTGTCCATGAAAAAAAAACGGACATGTGACGGATATGGTGTAAACAGACACTAACGGACACCGGATAAAATCCCATTGAAATCAGTGGAATTTTTAACAGATTTATGAGGGTTCTGCTAGTGTCTGTTGCTAATGTCTTGTGACAGACAATAACAACAGGCACTACTGATGATCAACAACGGTATTGTGAACGAAGATGGGCAGAGGAAATCTTCAAAACTCAGCAAAATTAAAAATAATTTATATTTGCAAAAATGTTTAATTTCTAATTCTCTACAAATTTAAACACGGTTATGTTCATGGGAAAACCCCTTTAAGGGTCTTTTGGACAACTGAGTCGCTGAATAAATACAACAGTGATCATCTGACAATCTCAGACCATCTAGACCAGCCGAAAATTCATTGATTATGGATAGTACATCGTCTCGTGTAAGCAGAGCTTGTGCTTCACCGTATAGGGGTCAATGATCGGATTAACAACTGTTCGTCCTCATGCAGGGCCAAACATACTCTATAACTGACCACTAATGGAATTGTTATACCTATGATCAATGCATGTTATGGCCAGGCATCAGCCCACGTACAAGGACCCTTACTCTTTATATCAGAATCATACATGATTTAGCAAATGACCGGAATTACATGTATAAGTCACGTAATGTCATGTAACACCATATACCACCATCAAATCATTGATATTTCTCACAGAAATAATATGATGTACAATGACTGACGTTTTGGAATTTGATATGTAGAATGGCCATAAATTTCTAAGATGGTAATGCCCCTTAAAGGGATCCTGTCACATGGAAAATGATGTTGAGCCTGAAGGCAGCATGTTATAGAGCAGAAGAAGGTAAGCAGATTGATCTACTGAATGTATGACCACAACGCTATATAACCTATCATTTATCTATTGAAATCTGAATGGTCAGCCTAAAGATTATTAAAAGTTTCGGGCTGATTTGGGGTTATTGTACATTGGAATCATATGGCTAAGATGTTACATGTGGTATTCTCTGTAATGTCATGCTTTGATATGTCCTGTCTACCTTTCTCCAGCTGTCTGGTAACAGTCAGGTACTCTTCATGAAGCTCGATCTAGCCTCCATGGCATCCATTAAGTCATTCTGCCAAACGTTTCTGAGCAGTGAACCTCGCCTGGACATACTTATCAACAATGCAGGTAAGACACCAGGATCTAGGACATAGCTCCATCCTGATGTACATGGGGAAGCACATGACACTCTTGTTAATAGATAAAGAACCAATGTGCCCATCTATTCAGATCAGGGGTAGGCAACCTTTGGCACTCCAGCTGTTGTAAAACTACAACTCCCAGCATGTATACTTGTTCTGCTGTTCTTGGAACTCCCATGGACATGAATGGAGCATGTTGGGAGTTGTAGTTTCACAGAAGCTGGAGTGCCGAAAGTTGCTGACCCCTGATCTAGAAGGTCATTGCTACAATCCTTACAGCAAATAGCCCAAAGTGCTGAAATGACAGTATTTATGGCATTGCTTTCTCTTATGGCAATTTTAGGTATTGAAGGTAAAGGCAAGACTGAAGATGGTTTCAATTTGGTCTTTGGAGTCAATCACTTGGGTCATTTTCTACTGACTCATTTGCTTTTGGATCGCCTCAAGCAGTGCACTCCCAGCCGTATTGTGGTTCTTGCCTCCAAAGCTTATAACAGGGGAAAGATTGACTTCAAGAATCTAAATCCATCTGGAGAAACATGGAAGGAAATTCTCCAGGCCTATTGTGACAGTAAACTCGCCAATGTTCTGTTTGCTCGCGAGCTAGCTAACAGACTCCAGGGCACCGATGTGACTTGTTATTCTGTTCACCCAGGTAGGTACCTCCATTCTGTGCTCTGTTCTTTAGCTGCGGTATATAGTTTTAAGAATCTAACTAGTGTTCCACTATATGACAGATCTGTATGGAAAGACATTATGGAGATATATTTCCCTAGATGCAATGCTTTCTATAGGCAATATCTCCATAATATGGCATTAAATAGAGGATGCCACAGGTTTTTTTTGCATATGAGATCAAACGTGAGTTCTCTTCAGACCCCAGAGTATAATAAGCAGAGGCCCAGGGTAGGTGATCAAACGTAAAGAACAGTGTTACTCACCCATGATTGGGTCTCAGCGTCACAGGGTGTGAAGCATTCTGACACTACGTGACTGCTGAGGCCCAATCACAGGCCTCAGCGGTCCCTGACAACAGGCAGAAGACAGCAGGGAGTCACGCCAGAGCCCAGGAGAGGTGAGTGGGCTTTTTTTTCGGTCTGAGGAGATCCCACAGTATGATCATAGCAGTTTTGGTTCAGACTTGTTCAGTCCAAGTGAAACTGCAAATATTGTAATAGCTGAATCAAAATAACCGACCTGAGCAAAATCACCTTGGTTATCTTGGTTACTGTTCGGTTTCAATTATCTTTCGATTAATCGCCCTCCCCTACCCAGGGCTGGCGTCAGCATGTGGCAAACCCAGACAAGCTCTTGAGACTGTTTAAATAAAAATAAAAAATAAAAAAGAAAGAAATTGACCATTACCTGCTGGAGTAATTATAGTGGGTAACAGGCAATATTTGTTGAGCAAACCTCATGACAATCTCACAAGCATCACCTGGCGATTTTTTATTTTTTTTGTACCAAAAACATTTGAACCAAAACTTCTCTTATACTAGGAGTTCTCTTCAGACCTCAGAGTATAATGATCGGAGGTCCAAGGGAGGTGAGGAAACATAAAAACCAGCATTACTCACCTCTCCTGGGCTCCGGCGCAACTCCCTCCTGCCTTTGGGCCTCTTCGATGACGTCACGTCATTGTCACAACACATAATAACACTGGCGTAACCCACATCTGTGACATCATTGAAGAGGGCTGAAGACAATAGGGAGGCATGCTGGAGCCCAGGAGAGGTAAGTAACACTGTTTTTTTCTGTTTGATCACCTTCCCTTGGCCTCCGATCATTATACTGGGGAGTCTGAAAAGAATGGGGCCCAGTCTTTGCTAGTTACGCCGCTGTAGATATATATACATAGATACTTATATCTGTGGGCTCCCACTCAGTTTCTGCATTGAGCACTTCCATTAATACAGATGAAAACGTTCACTGCACTGTTAACAGTATCAGGCCCTGTTCACATGTTGAAATGTGGCGCTGATTTTGCGTCAGATTCTTCCCTCATTTTGTTCCCATTAAAAACAATTGGATAGGATGCTGGGAAAAAAAATTAAAAATCATGCAAATCATAAAAGTAGAGTCTGTAATGTATAGCGGGATGTATAGGTAGAGCTGGGGAATTTCTGGTTTGGGATAGTAAGAGTTTGTTGCCTTCTGTGTATACAAATCCCATAGACTACTATAAAGATTATGATTTCTTTTACGCCTTCTATGTAAATATCTTCCCTTCTTTCAGGTGTGGTACTCACTAATTTAGGACGCAACTTCCCATACTGGCTTCAGGTACTTCTGTTTCCTCTCGCCTGGCTCCTGCTGAAAACACCTATGGATGGAGCGCAGACCTCTATTTACTGTGCTGTCCAAGAGGGGATTGAAATGTACAGCGGGCGCTACTTCGCCGACTGCCAGGTTCAACAGGTCAAGCCCCATGCTCGGGATGACGCAGTAGCCAAGAAACTGTGGGAAGTTAGTGAAGATCTCCTTGGATTAACTAAATAAAAGCTCTGCCACCTCCGTTTCATCTCAGGGCACCGCAGGTCTCCCTATAAATCTATAGGCCTGTCTTACTGACAACAATCTATGCAAATAATTGGAAAATTTTACTGACGTATTCACAGATAGTAAATTAATATTATTTCCCAATCTTTTATTTCCAGTTTTCTCAAAGGAAGCATGACTAATATATATTTTAACATTTAGTATTTTCAATAATGAAAGCTAAAAAAAATTAGAATACAGAAATGTTTTCCAATGCCTTCACATTCCACATTTCTTTTCCGGCTAATAATAATTCATTACATTTATTTTCAGGGCCATATATTATATTTGTTGTTTAATCAAAGTGACCAAGGAAAGTAAAAAAAGAAATGTCCTTGTAGTAATAGAAAATAACAGTGGTGTGTGAGCAGGGCTACGAATATGGAATCAAATGTAATAGACTCTGACTTCAAAATATAATGATATGATATTATAGAACTATTAAAGGGGATGTCCAGGCAAAAAATGGTCAACCCTTTTAAAGTTTAATTAATTAAGCAATGAAATTAAAAAATGCATACTCACCTGACCCCATTGCTCCGGTGTCTTTGCACACCTCCCGTTTCATCCGCTCCCACGGCGTCTTCCAGCGTTGTGCTGAAGCCATTGATTGGCCTCAGCGGTCACGTGTATTTGCTAAAAATTCGGGGCTTTATATGCTGGACAACTTCTTTAGGCTGCTTATCCTCCGGACCAATCCTTTAGCCTGCCTATGTACCTGATCACTCTTTGGTTAGCCAGCCTGACCGCTCATTCTTTAGCCTTTCTATCGAGTGGACCACACTTTCTTTATCATGTCTATCCACTGGACCACTACATATTTTGTTCTCGACCACCCCTTCCTCAACATTTTAACTATGGCAATGCTAAAGGTTAACTATTGCACTGAGGTCAACTAAAGTTCATATAGATTCAAGTCACATAGGTAATAGATCTTTACAGTCAGTAAGCAGTGAAGAGATCCAATTTAAAGTATGACCTTAAAGGGATATTCCCATCTCCAGGATCATGTTTAAACTTGTAGCTTATGCCAACTGAAGTGTTTTACCCAATACATGACTTTGTTTACTTTACTCCATTAGTCAGGTACAGCTGAATATGCCTCCTCAGTGTGTACAGGGTTCAGACCACCTCTGCTATCTAGTGGCTGGGCTGTCCTCTTATCTTCATTGTGATTAATGGCTAAGGGTAAGTTCACATGGGGTTTTTTAGTCCAGTGCAGTACACCGGCATCCAGTCACACACTCCGCTCCGGATTAGGCCCAAATGAATGGGCCTAGTCGGAAGGGAGTGTCTTCAGGCGGATGTCGCGAGGCGAATCCGCCTGAATGAGCCTGTCGCTTTTTTTTTCCGTTTGTTCCGGCTCCCATTGATTTCAATGGGAGCCGTCTTTTTGGTCAGGATTTTGTAGCCTCAAAATCCTCAACAAAAAACACCGTGTGAACTTACCCTAATGGAGCAGTCTGTCAGCTACACAAAGTGATAAGTGCTAGACCAGTGCTTGATCAGTGCCCTGTTCGCACGCTGCTGGCCACCAACTTGTCACTAAAACCAGGAAGTGGAGGGGAGAGGAGACAGGCGACAAAGAGAAACCCTGAGATGGGAAAGTCCCTTCAGACATCAGGGAATATAAAATTCGCAATTCTTTTGTTTTGTTCAAATCTAAGTTTGTAAGATCATGAAAATAAAAGCCCAAATCAACCCAATATGTATTACCTCCATCTCAATGTTACACCATGGCTCACATGACCACATCTCAGCGTGTAGTCTGACTTAGTTTTAACAATTTCAGAAGTTTTGTCTCTTTATTAAACTGATTTCCGTTATTGTTTAGGACTTGTTGATAAAATTGTGTTAGAAACTTTAAGGAGGAAAATGGTCTTTTGCAATATTTCTGTCCGGACGGTGTTCAGTAGTTACTACTAGCTGTGTGTTCATAAAAATACTAATATATTTTGTCACTAAAGGAAATAATTTACTGTTAATTTCTAGCAATATTTTGTATAGATATAAAACTTGTTTTAGTAATCTATTAATAAAGAAAAAATTATCATGCAAACTAATATTATGAATGACTTTAAAAGCCATATTTCTACAGGATACCTGTTTTTTCTATAGCGTTTGGTATTTCATACTGTCTTATGACAATGATACAAATGGCGATCTGGTTTTCAGGTGGAAGAACATTTGGTTTCCAGTGACCACTAATGTTTATGGTTTGATACAAAACCAGACTGGGAGCAGCAGGGGCATATCTAGGAAAGATGGGGCCCATAGAAACTTTTTTGACTGAGGCCCCCCAGTTCCCCACATGATATAATGCCCCCTTTACTGTCCCCATCACATTATAACACCATCTTTACTGATCCTTTCTCACAATATTAGCCTTTTATCAGTCCCCATACAATATATTGCCTGTTATTGTACCCATACAGTATATTTTCCCTACTACAGGCTCACGGTACAGAATGTGCCTCCACTTACAGACTCCCACGCAGTAAGTGCCCCTGTTACAGGACCTCATGCAGTAAGGGCCCCTGTTACAAGTCCTAAATAAAGACTTTACTGTATGGGGCACTGTAACAGGGACCCTTAATTTCTGGGGTGCATGTGACAGGGCCCCTTACTGTGTTGGAGGCCTGCAATAGCAGCCCTTGCAGTACGGGAGGCTGTAATATGGACCCTTACTATATCTGGGGCCCGTAGTTTGTGCCCCTTACTGTATGGGTGCCTGCAACAGAGGCCCTTACTTTATGAATATCTGTAATAAGGCCCTTACTGTATGGGGACCTGTAAAAGGAGCCCTTTCTTTATGGAGATCCATAACAGGGCCCTTACTATATGGGGGAATGTAAGAGGTTTCAGTAAGGACTCTACACCATCTAGTGCCCCCATCGGTAACAGATGATTTTTATGTTCACCACCTGCTGGAGGTTCCAGGGAAGTGGTAGTGGGTTCGAGCTGGGGAAGGTGCCCATTGAGTCTCTAACAGCTGGGTCCCTAATCTAGAGTGAGGTACAGATGAGACATTGCCACCATTTATGGGCTGCCCAAAATCCCTAAATGGTAGACCCATTGTCTTGGGTAACACAAAGCACTAACATTTATGTGGATCATTATCATTATACGCTAGCATGGATCTCCTGAAGAAGTTGGAATATCTTGACGTGGGGCCTGGAAGCAACTATCAATGACTACTCATTTCTATCCCTGAATATCTGTCACATACACTTTCTTACTTTCTCAGGTGAACAGGGATTTTACTCTTTCATCTTAAGCTGCTGGAGTTTACTCTCACTCACAAGTACTCTGTGTATAGCTCCAGTATAGCTTGTGCATAGCTCCACTTTCTTGTACACTCACCGGCCACTTTATTAGGTACACCATGCTAGTAACGGGTTGGACCCCCTTTTGCCTTCAGAACTGCCTCAATTCTTCGTGGCATAGATACAACAAGGTGCTGGAAGCATTCCTCAGAGATTTTGGTCCATATTGACATGATGGCATCACACAGTTGCCGCAGATTTGTCGGCTGCACATCCATGATGCGAATCTCCCGTTCCACCACATCCCAAAGATGCTCTATTGGATTGAGATCTGGTGACTGTGGAGGCCATTGGAGTACAGTGAACTCATTGTCATGTTCAAGAAACCAGTCTGAGATGATTCCAGCTTTATGACATGGCGCATTATCCTGCTGAAAGTAGCCATCAGATGTTGGGTACATTGTGGTCATAAAGGGATGAAAATGGTCAGCAACAATACTCAGGTAGGCTTTGGCGTTGCAACGATGCTCAATTGGTACCAAGGGGCCCAAAGAGTGCCAAGAAAATATTCCCCACACCATGACACCACCACCACCAGCCTGAACCGTTGATACAAGGCAGGATGGATCCATGCTTTCATGTTGTTGACGCCAAATTCTGACCCTACCATCCGAATGTCGCAGCAGAAATCGAGACTCATCAGACCAGGCAACGTTTTTCCAATCTTCAATTGTCCAATTTCGATGAGCTTGTGCAAATTGTAGCCTCAGTTTCCTGTTCTTAGCTGAAAGGAGTGGCACCCGGTGTGTGGTCTTCTGCTGCTGTAGCCCATCTGCCTCAAAGTTCGACGTACTGTGCGTTCAGAGATGCTCTTCTGGCTACCTTGGTTGTAACGGGTGGCTATTTGAGTCACTGTTGCCTTTCTATCAGCTCAAACCAGTCTGGCCATTCTCCTCTGACCTCTGGCATCAACAACGCATTTCCGCCCACAGAACTGCCGCTCACTGGATGTTTTTTCTTTTTCGGACCATTCTCTGTAAACCCTAGAGATGGTTGTGCTTGAAAATCCCAGTAGATCAGCAGTTTCTGAAATACTCAGACCAGCCCTTCTGGCACCAACAACCATGCCACGTTCAAAGGCACTCAAATCACCTTTCTTCCCCATACTGATGCTCGGTTTGAACTGCAGAAGATTGTCTTGACCATGTCTACATGCCTAAATGCACTGAGTTGCCGCCATGTGATTGGCTGATTAGAAATTAAGTGTTAACGAGCAGTTGGACAGGTGTACCTAATAAAGTGGCCGGTGAGTGTATAGCTTCATACTGCCAGCCCAGGGGTTTGGGATGGGTAGTCCTGGTACACCCACATATGCCAATCTCCTCCTGTGTGGGGGCAAACATACTGTACCATAGTACCCCATAGTTACATGTTTTGGACACGTTATAATGTTATCCTGTAAATGGGTAACTAAGATGAGTTTAATGACTTCCTACATCAACAACAAAGGTCTTGGGTTCACTTTGGAGACTGATATAGATGTGGATCTACATGAAGAGGAATAATTGCCGTCATTCTTTTAGCTTGGGTTCACATGTAGCACCATGACACATTTTCTCTCAGGTGGTGGTTTTTGTGACTTGTGTGCATTTTATCCCCCAAAAAATATGGTAGTCTGTAATGGAAATATGGCCAGTGCCATATATATTCCTCTCAGCCTATCTCTCTGCATAGACAGGGGAGGGACTGACTTGCAGGCATATGTCTATATACATACCATAATTCTCCACAAATATATACTGTGTGTGCTCAAGTTTTTTGAAGAAAAGCTACATTCCAGGCAACTTTCACAGTCTCTACACTATTCATCTTTTATACATTTTTAAATGGCGGTATAACCGCATGTGCGGGCTGCACTTAGGGGTGCAATGGCAGCAGCTTGTGGTTCAGGTATTAATGGGGTGCTCTGTTGCCTAGTCGAATTTTATCTGGAATACAGGACTAAAATTCATTAATAAGCCAGGACTAGGGTTGAGCCGATCTTGACTTTTCAGGATTGATTTTAAAATCCGTTTTCTGATAATTTTTCATTTGAATGCGATCTCGATCCCAATTCCGATCCCAATGCAAGTCAATGGGATGTTTTTATTAATCGGAGATCGGATTTTAAAAGCAATCCTATTCACTATACAGCATGGAATCTAACAATTGAACGCTTTAATTGTTAGAATCCACGCTGTGTAGTGAATCACTAAGTAGCCAGATAATTTTTTTTTTAATCCTCTGGCTACTTAGTCCCCCCTGGTGTCCACTTACCTCCAGAGATGGCTGGTCCGGTGCCCGGTGTTCTTCTTCGCCTTGCTGCCACTCCACACTGCTCTTCTCGCCTCACTGCCCCCTGCCTCCCAGATTAGGAGAGTGTGGGTGGGTTAGGAGAGTGTGGGCGGGTACTGGGAGGGGAGACGTCACGCCTCCCCGCCCTGTACCCACCCACACTCTCCTAAGCCACAAGCCCCGACTTCCTAGCTCTTTAAACACTAACCTGGGAGGCGGCGGCGGCAGCGTGAAGCGGCAGCGAGGTGAAGAAGAAGAACACCGGGCACCGGAGCAGCCATCTCTGGAGGTAAGTAGCTACTAGAGATGGTAGTTTAGTCTCCCATTAGAATGAATGGAGGCAGCCTTGGAACCACAGCGGAGCCTTCACACTGAGTATACACTCCACTCAGAATGAGCGGAGCGTATATTCAGTGTGAAGGCTAAGCAAAGCATTGTGGGAAATAGTTCCAATCTCGATCCCACCTAAAAAGATCGTGTTCAGAATTCCGATCGCGATCGTGAAATTTTCTCGAACGCCGATAGGAATGCAATCTTTTCCGAACACAATCGCTCAACCCTAGCCAGGACTCATTTTCACTGATGAAAGTAACCCTTTCTATGCTGACACTGAACAAATGTTTGCACAAGGTAACTGCCAGCACTCCAGCTGTTGTGAAACTACGACTCCCAGCATGCATACTTGCTCTACTATTCTTGGAATTGCCATAGAAGTGAAGCATGCTGGGAGTTGTAGTTTTACAGCAGCTGGAGAACTGACCCCTTATTTATAGCCCCTTAAGGACCCGGGCATTTTTTGGTTTTGCATTTTCATTTTTCCCTCCCCACATTTCAAGAGCCCTAACTTTTTCAGTTTTCAGTTCACAGTCACATGATGGCTTATTGTTTGCGGGACAAACCGTACTTTGTAATGGCGCCATCCAATATGCTGTGCAATGTACTTGGAAGCTGGAAACAAATTCAGAATGAGGTGCAAATGGAGAAAAAATGCATTTGCGCCAATTTCATATGGGTTTAATCTTTACAGCGTAATCAGTCCAGCTTATTATTGAGGAGCACATCCAGGTACTTAGAGCTTTTGACTATCTCAGTGCCCGTCCCCTGGATGTCCATTGGTTTTGGAGCATACCTCCGCTTACTAAAGTCCACCGCCATCTCCTTGGTCTTCCCAGCATTAATCCTGAGGTGTTTCGGCTGGCACCAATCCACAAAATCCCGGTTTAATTCTCTGTGGTAATGGGCATGGAGGACATCACTTATGAGGAACACTAAAGATAAATTCCCATGTTGCGGATAAGCTGCTTTTTTTGTTGCAGATTTTCTTTTCTTTTTTAGCCAAACCCAGGACTTATAGTTCTCACGTCTGCTCTATCTATCACACACAATATCACACATCCGAGCTTTGCTCCAGGTTTCCATAACAATCCAGCCATTTTTCTTCGCTGCTTTATGTCAGCTTTAAAGAGGCAGGGCGCTGTAGACAACACTGTTACACAAGGTCACAGTCACAAAGCTTTACTGCAGCTATCCATAACAACCAATAGCAGGTTTTTCACTGATATCCAAACTGAGATTTATATGGTCACATGACGCTTCCATAGCTCCCAACCGTCCCGCATTTATACTCTTGTCCCGCGTAGCTCCCTGCATGTCTCGCTCTGTCCCTGAAGTGTTTTACTTAACAATCTTTCCTCCAATCACCGCCCGCTCTTATAACGGTTGTGACTAAATACTAGACGCCGTAAGGACCTTGTCTACTTTTTAGCCGGCTCAGTGTGAGTTGTCTATTTCCCATTACTAGTAAGGACCTTTTTGCCCCCTAGTGGTCGGGTCCTTAACTGAGATAGTATTTAGCCAGCTCACAGTGAATTGGCTAAATCCCGTACTCCAGAGGGACCAGGTCCTCACCAGTGATGGTATATATATGTATACAGCCAGGTCCTCACCAGTGATAGTATTTAGCCAACTCTATGTGAGCCGTCTATTTCCATCATTTGTAGGGACCATTTTTGCCCCTATTGGTCAGTCCTGAACTCTTATAGTATTCACAGTGAATTGGCTAAACCCCGCTCTCTGTAAGGACCTTTATAATAACTGGGCTCCGGCTTCAGTAATGTTTGTAAATCTCACAATAAAGGGACAAGATTAAATCGTAAAAATTTTAAGATAAGACACATATTATCTTTATTATTCCAACAATTGTTTGAAATCAATAAAAGATGGAAAAAAAACATTTTCAGCAAAAAGTGTGACTGAGTTACAAGGTTTCATCCTGGTGAGGTCCTTCCAGTGATAGTATTTAGCCGTCTCACACTGAACTGCCTATTTACTATACTCCGTAAGGACCTTTTCCGTGTATCCTATACTTACAAGGTTTCATACCGGTGAGGTCCTTTCCAGTGATAGTATTTAGCCGTCTCACACTGAACTGGCTATTTACTATACTCCATAAGGACCTTTTCTATGTTTCCTATACTTACAGGGTTTCATCCTGGTGAGGTCCTCTCCAGTGATAGTATTTAGCTGTCTCACACTGTATCCATGTATCATATACTGTACTTAGGAGGTGTCAGATGGTATAAGATAATATATAGTCAGTGTATGAAGAGATCTGTGAGGAAAGAGAACATGTTGTATTGTTTGACAGTCCGTGACCCGGATATGTGAACCCCCTCATTGAATGTAAGGCTGCCATGTGATGACATGACCATTATTCAGTGTGGTGTGAATGTAGTACTGTATACTGCTTATATGTAGTAGATAAGTGCTGTATTACCCAGAAGCCGCACAGTTTGTAACATCGGCAGCAGTTTTGTGAGTGAAGCCGCTGTTTTCCGGTAATATCCAGTATTCACTACACAATTGTATAGTAAACTGTGCTGAATGTATGTTAGGGCAGGTTCACACCTGTGCCCACTCTCCGCTTTGCAGGTTTCAGTCCTCTGCCCGAGAAACTGGACAGGAGACGAAAACTGGCAGTCACTTTTCATTTGAATGGGTTTGCAAAGTGTCCGCCCGTGAGCGTCTTCTGGTCTCCGTGGCGAAACCGTCTTTTTTTTTTTTTAACTGGACACAAAGTCGGACATGCAGGACTTTGTGTGCATATATATGTGTGCGTGTGCATATGTGTCTGTGTGCATATATATGTGTGTGCGTGCGCATATATATGTGCATGTGTTTGTGTGTATATATATCTTGTCACGGGATGGTTAGAGTCTATACTATAGGCAATGTGTAATATATATTTCATGTGGACTGTATTCTCTAACCTGTTGTATACATCAATGTGTAGTTGGCTGATTAGGGTCTAGTGTGTTAGCACATTGTATGCAAATACCTCTAACTAGTGAGGACCAGTGAGGACAATGGGTGGAGATAATCTGATCAGTGTCTCCAAGAAGATGTTGGATGGTGCATTGTCCATAGTAGAGAGGGAGTCTGCTCTCCTTGGTATAGGTGAGGGGGGAAGGATCTGTGACTCAGCCCTTCCCCCCACAGATATAGGTGTAACAGTCTTAGTATATAGTTATAGCTAGCAGTTAGTATGTGTTAGCCGGCCTGTGCACAGCTCTGTAGAGAGCCAGGATTTAGTTACAGGACCAAGGAGCCAAAGCTATCATTGGATTGTGACTTCTGTGGACTTATTGTTATTATGGTTGATGTGACCGCCGCCGGCTACTAACTTTGTGGATTACAATAAATTGCTGTTGTCTCCCGACCTCTTGCGTCCGTGTTGATTCAAAAGACCTTCCGGAGGAAGACGTATACCTTGCTCCGTGACAACTGGTTGGCAGCGGTGGGATCAACAGCGGACAGCGAGATGGACTACAGCAGCCCAGCGATTAATGGAGCCACAACCTCAGAATACAGGAACTGGACTATGGCAAGTCTAAAATTAAGGGCCCGGGAACTAAACCTGAGTTACCAGGGAAGAACGAAAGATCAACTGATCGAGGCACTGGAGGAGATGACCCTGCAAAGCGACCATGAGGAGGGCTGCCCCCAGGAGACAGTAGAGATACGGGAGTGGCAGGTACAGACCCAAAAGAGCAGATGGGTTGTTTTGTATGAGGAGGAATTGGCAGTGCTGGGGCTAGGAGCAACTGCAGAGCAAAGGAGTAGAGCATTACAGAGGGCTCAGGAAACGGAGGAGGAACAGAGAATGGCGCATGAAAAGGAAAGAATGGCGCATGAAATGCGAATGGCTGAGATAACTACGCGGAATTATAATCAAACGTCGACCCCCAGCCCAACAGTGAGAGAACCACCATATGTCTCCCATAAACACTTCAAGACCTTTGAGGAAGCGGCTGGGGATGTTGATGGATATTTTCAGGACTTCGAACACCAGTGCCGCCTGATGGAAGTCCCAGAGAAGGATTGGGTCCGGTATCTGGTGGGGCACCTACGAGATGGGGCTGCGGAAGCTCTCAGAGCCATGGACCCTAGTGATCAGCGGGACTATGAGGCCATTAAAAGAGCGGTGCAGAAGTATTATGCAGTCACTCCAGAGACCTACCGAGTTCAGTTCCGCTCTTTGTCTTACAATGGGGGAAGCTCCTTCCACATGTTCGCCCACAAGTTGAAGCAAGCATGCAAGCGCTGGCTAGAAGGAGAGGAGGCTGTCACAGTCGATAAGATCCTCCAAGTCATACTTAAGGAACAGTTCTTTTCCCAGTGCCCCGCTGAGATCCGTGAGTGGGTGCTGGAACGTAACCCAGCCACAGTTGAGCAAGCTGCTTCCCTTGCAGATGAGGGCCTGACCATCAAGCCACAGTGGAAGAGGTTGTTTGCAGAGGAGCGGAAAACTACCACAGTCCGCCAGACACCCTTCATTCAGCCACCCACCTTTCGTGCCCGGCCTCAGGATTACAATTCCCCCTCTACCCCTGCCCCAGCCCATCGGCCTCCAGCTATGAACAACCCTGTCCCTAGACAACGACCTACTGGAAGAATGCTAGAGCGCAGATGTTTTGGGTGCGGGCGGCCTGGACATTTGCAAGCTAGTTGCCCTGCTAACATGGGGGCACGGGCCACCGTGGCATCCCGGCCTATTCACTACCTGGGAACCACCCCTAGGACAGAAAGTTTGGCCCCATTTTCAGATGACTCCATGAATGACCCATCTGTTCCACCTCCAGGGGTCTATGGGATTCAGCCTTCCGCCACACATCCCGCAAACCTTCAGTGGAAGCACTTGCAGGAGGTCCTACTGGATGGCCGAACAGTTGTTGGATTCCGGGACTCGGGAGCTTTCCTAACGGTAGCGGACCCCCGAGTTGTGCGACCCGAGGCCCTAGAGGAGGGCCCTGGCATTTCTATCAAGTTGGCAGGGGGTACTCGGAAACGTATTCCTAAAGCTACCGTGGAACTCGACTATGGTTATGGACCAAAACGATGCACAATTGGTGTGATGAGCGGGCTGCCGGCCGATGTTCTGTTAGGCAACGATGTTGGAAATCTACAGTGCCACTTTGTGGGAGCAGTGACCCGAAGCCAAGCTCAGAGAGAAGCCAACATGGATCCACCGGATTTTCTGCCAGATGCCAGCCCTTCAACCCTACAACTTTACCATTCAGTACCGCCGAGGGAACCAACACCAGAACGCAGATGGGTTATCCCGGCAGGAGGACATATGAGCTATAGAGACTGATGTGCATTCCCCAATTTACCTGTGTAGGCCAATTGTGTCATGCACATGTTTTGAGAGGGGGAGGGGTTGTCACGGGATGGTTAGAGTCTATACTATAGGCAATGTGTAATATATATTTCATGTGGAATGTATTCTCTAACCTGTTATATACATCAATGTGTAGTTGGCTGATTAGGGTCTAGTGTGTTAGCACATTGTATGCAAATACCTCTAACTAGTGAGGACCAGTGAGGACAATGGGTGGAGATAATCTGATCAGTGTCTCCAAGAAGATGTTGGATGGTGCATTGTCCACAGGAGACAGGGAGTCTGCTCTCCTTGGTATAGGTGAGGGGGGAAGGATCTGTGACTCAGCCCTTCCCCCCACAGATATAGGTGTAACAGTCTTAGTATATAGTTATAGCTAGCAGTTAGTATGTGTTAGCCGGCCTGTGCACAGCTCTGTAGAGAGCCAGGATTTAGTTACAGGACCAAGGAGCCAAAGCTATCATTGGATTGTGACTTCTGTGGACTTATTGTTATTATGGTTGATGTGACCGCCGCCGGCTACTAACTTTGTGGATTACAATAAATTGCTGTTGTCTCCCGACCTCTTGCGTCCGTGTTGATTCAAAAGACCTTCCGGAGGAAGACGTATACCTTGCTCCGTGACATATCTATATATATAGAGAGAGAGAGAGATGTGCGCGCATATATGCATATGTGTGTGTGCATATATATATGTGTGTGTGCATACCCTGTTTCCCCGAATATAAGACATCCCCCAAAGTAAGGCATGGGGGAGGTTTTGTTAAATTGCCTAATATAAGGCACCCCCTGAAAATAAGACATCCCCAAAAAAACACTGCAGTCGGCTGAACACTGTGCACGATGTTCTGTGTGCACAGGAAAGCTGGCTGCTGCCTCTGCTGTGATACCACTGTTCCTGCTGCTGTAGGATGAGCTGGGAAAGCATCGTATGCTGCGGGGAGTCCACTCTCCCAGCTCAACCCACAGCAGTCGGACCAGTGGTATCACAGCAGAGACAGCAGCCGGCTTTCCTGTGCACACGGAGCACAGCGTTCAGCCGGCTGCAATGCCCACTAAGTGAGGCTCTCCGGTGCAACTGCCGGAAGCCTCGCTAATCTCTGCTAAACCCTGCCCAACACTTCCGCCATCGTGACCAACAGCAGCACCAGCGCTGCTACAAAGATGGGAAGGTAACTAGCATACCTCCCCCCCACACCTTTTGCACCACCTACAACCGGCAGTCATGCCGGCACTCCACTAAGGAAGCACCTGCATGACTGCTGATTGTCCCCCGCTCCATAAGATATCCCCCAAAAATAAGACAGGTTATATATTTCAGAAGATAATTTAATATAAGACACTGTCTTATTTTCGGGGAAACACGGTGTGTATATATATACGCCCCACCCTGTATATGCGCGCACATATATATGCGCCCCACCCTGTATATGCGCCCCACCCTTTATATGCGCGCGCATATACAGGGTGGGGCGCATATATATGTGCGCGCATATATATGTGCGCACTCACACACACATATACTGTATATGCACACACACACACACATATATATATATATATATATATATATATATATATATATGTGCGCGCACATAAGACTTAAAAAGTATTTGCCCCCTTCCAGAATCATTACTTTCTTCCTGTATTTGTAGTGCAGAAGTCTCGCCCCTGGCCATTGGGGGTAGCTGGTTCCAGAGATCCAAAAAGCCCCAAGATGTCTCCATAGGACAGAGGCAGTGTCTTCAGTATGGCACCTGTGAACCGAGTAGGGTCCAGTACGTAGACAATGGGGCTGAGCCACAGAACTACCATTGGAGAAGCTAGACAATGTTGCAGACAGAAAAATGGAATGTGTGTGTGCATATGCACATATATATGTGTGCACATAACTACCATATATATAACTACCATATATATGCGCACATAAATATACGTGCACACATGCGTGCATATATATGGTAGTTATATATATGATAGTTATCTGCGTGCATATTTATGTGCGCGCATATATATGGTAGTTATATACAGTCCTATGAAAAAGTTTGGGCACCCCTATTAATCTTAATTTTTAGTTCTAAATATTTTGGTGTTTGCAACAGCCATTTCAGTTTGATATATCTAATAACTGATGGACACAGTAATATTTCAGGACTGAAATGAGGTTTATTGTACTAACAGAAAATGTGTAATATGCATTAAACCAAAATTTGACCGTTGCAAAAGTATGGGCACCTCAACAGAAAAGTGACATTAATATTTAGTAGATCTTCCTTTGGCAAAGATAACAGCCTCTAGTCGCTTCCTGTAGCTCTTAATCAGTTCCTGGATCCTGGATGAAGGGATTTTGGACCATTCCTCTTTACAAAACAATTCAAGTTCAGTTAAGTTTGATGGTCGCCGAGCATGGACAGCCCGCTTCAAATCATCCCACAGATGTTCAATGATATTCAGGTCTGGGGACTGGGATGGCCATTCCAGAGCATTGTAATTGTTCCTCTGCATGAATGCCTGAGTCGATTTGGAGCGGTGTTTTGGATCATTGTCTTGCTGACATATCCATCCCCGGCGTAACTTCAACTTCGTCACTGATTCTTGAACATTATTCTCAAGAATCTGCTGATACTGAGTGGAATCCATGCGACTCTCAACTTTAACAAGATTCCCGGTGCCGGCATTGGCCACACAGCCACAAAGCATGATGGAACCTCCACCAAATTTTACAGTGGGTAGCAAATGTTTTTCTTGGAATGCTGTTTTTTTGGACGCCATGCATAATGCCTTTTCGTATGACCAAACAACTCAATCTTTGTTTCATCAGTCCACAGGACCTTCTTCCAAAATGAAGCTGGCTTGTCCAAATGTGCTTTTGCATACCTCAGGCGACGCTGTTTGTGGCGTGCTTGCAGAAACGGCTTCTTTCTCATCACTCTCCCATACAGCTTCTCCTTGTGCAAAGTGCGCTGTATTGCTGACTTATGCACAGTCACACCATCTGCAGCAAGATGATGCTGCAGCTCTTTGGAGGTGGTCTGTGGATTGTCCTTGACTGTTCTCACCATTCTTCTTCTCTGCCTTTCTGATATTTTTCTTGGCCTGCCACTTCTGGGCTTAACAAGAACTGTCCCTGTGGTCTTCCATTTCCTTACTATGGTCCTCACAGTGGAAATTGACAGGTTAAATCTCTGAGACAACGTTTTGTATCCTTCCCCTGAACAACTATGTTGAACAATCTTTGTTTTCAGATCATTTGAGAGCGGGCTGTCCATGCTCGGTGACCATCAAACTTAACTGAACTTGAATTGTTTTGTAAAGAGGAATGGTCCAAAATACCTTTATCCGGGATCCAGGGACTGATTAAAAGCTACAGGAAGTGACTAGAGGCTGTTATCTTTGCAAAAGGAGGATCTACTAAATATTAATGTCACTTTTCTGCTGAGGTGCCCATACTTTTGCATCGGGCAAATTTTCGCTTAATGCAGATTGCACATTTTCTGTTAGTACAATAAACCTCATTTCAATCCTGAAATATTACTGTGTCCATCAGTTATTAGATATATCAAACTGAAATGGCTGTTGCAAACACCAAAATATTTAGAACTAAAAATGATTAAGATTAATAGGGGTGCCCAAACTTTTTCATAGGACTGTATATGGTAGTTATGTGCGTGCATATATATGGTAGTTATATATATGGTAGTTATGTGCGCGCATATTTATGTGCGCGCATATGGTAGTTATGTATATGGTAGTTATGTGCGTGCATATTTATGTGCGCGCATATATATGGTAGTTATATATATGGTAGTTATGTGCGCGCATATATATGTGCGCACATATATATGGTAGTTATATATATATGGTAGTTATGTGCGCGCATATGGTAGTTATGTATATGGTAGTTATGTGCGCGCATATTTATGTGCGCGCATATATATGGTAGTTATATATATGGTAGTTATGTGCGCGCATATATATGTGAGCACATATATATGGTAGTTATATATATGGTAGTTATGTGCGCACGTATTTATGTGCGCGCATATTTATGTGCGCGCATATATATGTGCGCACATATTTATGTGCGCGCATATATATGTGCGCGCTGTAGGCAAGTGGAGGGAAGGTATATTCCATTGAGATGGCTCCTCGCCACTAGATAAATAATGAATCCAGTTCCGGGTCTTGGGGGTAGTCATAGACCCAGGTTCCAAGCTCTGGCCCTGAGTTTTCGTGCAGCACATTTGGAGCCTTAACCCTGTGAAGTCAGGAGGGTGTGTCTGACTTTCATTACTGCTGCAGCTATTGAGAGTGGAGGACCCAAACCCTGTGTAGCTGTGGAGAACCAGAAGGGCCAGCCTGCTAAAGTTTGTGAACTGCATTGCCTTGTGGCTGAAGTAAGCCTTTTCTTTTCCTTTTTGCTGAAGAAAGCTGTTTATGTTGAACTTTGTGAATTTGCACCTAAATAAACCAAGCACCAGTGTGAACCTGAAGACCAAGCTTCACGTGTGTTTTACTTAGCTGACAACCAGCCCCAAGCACCCGCTTTTACATATGGTGGAGGACGCGGGCAGGCAAGTGTCGTTGTTTGGTGCAACAAACCATTGAAGTTGGCAGTTTCAGCTGTGTATATCTTGGGTGGAGGCCGCCATAGCACCAAAGGACAATACCAGAGCTATGGAGGAGTTGGTCCAGCAGTTGGTGCGCTCTACTGTGCAACAGCAAGAGATGAATCACTTGCTGATGGAGCAAATGGCAGCTCTCATGAAAATGGTCGCAGCAAAGACAGGTGTACCTGTAGCCGCTCCTGTCCATGATGTCCGGAAAAAGGTACATGCCTCATTACAGAAAATGTCTGCTGAGGACAATGTGGAGGCATACCTGACTATATTTGAACGCACTGCAGAGAGAGAAAAGTTGCCTAGGGAGCAGTGGGCGGAGGTACTGGCTCCCTACCTGACTGGCGAGCCGCAAAAGGCATATTTTGATTCGACTGTACCAGACTCTAAGGATTACAGCAAGTTGAAAGCGGTGATACTTGCTCGTTTGGGAGTCAGTGTGGCAGTCCAGGCACAGCGGGTGCAGCAGTGGTCCTTTTCTCTGGAAAAACCGCCACGGTCCCAGATGTATGACCTGTTCCATCTGGTCCGAAAATGGTTATGTCCTGAGACGCTTACCCCAGAACAGATGGTGGAGAGAGTCGCTATGGATCACTATGGTAAGTGCTCTCCCTGCTCCATTACAGCGCTGGGTTATCCAGGGAAGTCCAGACAACCTTGCTGAGTTGGTGGAGAGGTACATTACCGCTGAAAATTGTGCCTTACATCCAACTAGGGAGAAAACTCCCCTGCAGACACCCAGGACTGTCCCCAGGGTTGGTAAAAGGTGGGGTCAGCCGACCAAGGAACATATTGTTGCACACTGTCCTGCAGAGCAGGAGCCCATAGACTGCAGCTTGGCACAACACTGCTCTATGTTTGCCTACCCAGTGTGCAGCGCCATAACCATTGACCTGGACAGACCCCAAAAGTGTCAGCTTACTCTTAATGGCACCAAAGTCATGGCACTACTGGACTCAGGGAGTCTGGTAACCCTGGTCAGAGATGAACTGTTCCCTGTTTTGTGTGACCCAGGGCAAGTTATGGGCGTGGTGTGCATACATGGGGACACCAAGAACTATCCGGTGGCCCAAGTACACATACAGACTGTGTGTGGGAGTGTCACCCATAAAGTGGGTGTGGTTAAAAACCTGCTGTATGAGATGATATTAGGGCAGGATTTTCCTTTATTTTGGGAATTGTGGGATACGCTGTCACCTTCTGATGTAAAAATGTCTGTTGCAGATAGGGTGTCTTCAGGGCGTGAAGAAAACGCTCAAGGGACAGATAACTTTCCTCTGGCCGTGTTATTAGGGGATGAGGATGAGCCCACAGATACGGAGTCCGTACTCCCAGACCTTGAGGTATCGAGGGTTAACTTTGGAACTGCACAATTACAAGATCCCACCCTAAAAACCGCCTTTGAAAGTGTGACAGTTTTAAATGGGGTACCCCAGGAACCAGGGGCTGAACTGCGGTATCCGTATTTTGAGGTGCAAGACAACTTGTTATACCGTGTGACAAGGGTTAATGATGAAACTATAGAACAGCTACTGGTTCCTAAACCATACAGAAAAATGGTGTTGGATATGGCCCACTCACATGTATTAGGGGGCCACTTAGCAGCAGACAAGACCAGGGAACGTATTTTTCAAAGGTTCTATTGGCCAGGGTGCTATAAAGAAATAGAGAACTATTGTAAGTCTTGTCCAACCTGCCAGGTAAATGCTCCTGTTACACATTTCAGGAATCCCTTGATACCTTTGCCTGTCATTGAGGTTCCTTTTGAACGGATTGCTTTGGATATTGTAGGGCCCTTGGTGAAGTCAGGCAGAGGGCATCAATATATCTTGGTTATACTGGACTATGCCACCAGGTATCCAGAGGCAGTCCCTTTAAGGAAACCCACAGCCAAGTGCATAGCCAAGGAGCTGTTTCATATGTGCACTAGGGTGGGGATTTGTAGCGCCCCACAGAGTGGGTCACTACAAATGTCATCTTATGTGATCTACACTGTGTACTGTGAAGGTATAGTGAGATCCAGTCAACCTGTCAGCATACACAAAGTTCCACAGCCATTATCTCTGTAAGAAAAGGGGTGGAGCTACAGACTGGAAGAGGGTCTCTCTTTCAGTTCGAGGTCAGAAAGTGCAGGAGTGTGCAAGAGAGAGGAGAGGTGTGGAGGTGCAGTGCGTGCTGCAAGCCTCATGGTGTGATAGCACAGGAGGCCGGAGAGCTGCAGAGGTGAGATGAGACCTCACAGGGACGGGGCTGCAGTTATAGGACCATCAATTCCTAACTAGTGTGAGAAACACTTAGAAAATTGAGAAACTCACTGGATCCAGGCCTAGTGAATGCAGGATTCCTGGAGGCTCAGTAACATACAGAGATGGGGTGTCTGTATCCAGCATCCCAAAGAACTCGCGTTACCTGCTGTCCAGAAGGGGGATCTACCCAGTTGTACTTAACCTCTGAGCTCCTGGAACCCATGACCAGAGGAAATCTATTAGAGAGTTTGAGCAGCAATGGAAGGCTGAATCATACTAGTGGTAAAAGGGAAGACTGGAATCTCACTATACTGGAGCAAAGTGAATCCTCCTGTAACATCTGTTATCTCCTGCTGACTACAGAAGTAAACTGTAAGTGTTTGGTTAACCCCTGTCTGGACTGTTCTTTCATTGATCCTCTGTTACTCCTCCTGGAAATCATCCCATCCTCACCTATATCATATATCATCCGGCCCTGGGACCTGCCCTGGTTGGGGAGGGTATAACATCTGGCACTGCATCACCACCTATTCCCAGAGGCCCTGCCTACAGTGCCCGGCTTCACCTTAAGCCGAAACCATAACTGGCGTCACGACAAACTTTTATTTTTCTTTATTTTAATTTCATCCATTTTTACTTAAAACTCCCCTTTTTCAAGGCGCTGCCACCCCCGGTGTCGGGCCTGCTCGCACCGTGAATCTACATAGGCCGAGCCGGGGTGACTCAGATTCCCAAGGAAATCTTGACAGACCAGGGTACGCCTTTTATGTCTAAGGTCATGAAGGAACTGTGTAAGGTTTTTAAAATCAGACAGTTGAGAACCTCTGTGTACCATCCCCAAACTGACGGCCTGGTAGAGAGATTTAACAAAACCCTAAAGGCAATGTTAAAAAAGGCTGTTGAAAAAGATGGAAAAGATTGGGATTGCCTATTACCGTATTTGCTATTTTCTATTAGGGAAGTTCCTCAGGCCTCTACAGGGTTCTCCCCGTTTGAGTTGTTATACGGTAGACATCCCCGTGGTCTCTTAGACCTTGCTAAGGAAACATGGGAATCTGAGTCCACGCCATACCGCAGTGTTATAGAACATGTGGCCAGCATGCAGGAGAGAATCTCCAAAATAATGCCAATAGTAAAAGAGCATTTACAGAAGGCGCAGGAAATGCAAAAGAGGGTGTATAATCGCTCTGCCAGAGTGAGAGTGTTCAGTCCTGGGGACCGGGTCCTAATACTTGTTCCCACTGTAGAAAGCAAGTTCCTGGCTAAGTGGCAGGGCCCTTTTGAGATATTGGAAAGGGTTGGAGAGGTAAATTACAAGGTGCACCAACCAGGGAAAAGGAAACCCATACAGATTTACCATGTAAATCTGATCAAACCCTGGAGAGAAAGGGAGTCCTTGGCCACGGTAACCTCCCCTTCCACAGTTGTAGAGTCAGAACACCACAAAGTGGGAATAGCAGAGACTCTGTCCACTTCTCAGAAACACGAAACAAGAGAATTCTTGCAACACAACAAGGAAATGTTTTCTGGTTTACCGGGGTGTACCACTGTGAGAGAGCATGAGATCATTACAGAACCACACGTAAAAGTAAAAATAAAACCCTATAGAATACCTGAGGCCCGTAGGAAGATTGTGTCAGAAGAGGTACAGAGGATGTTATCTCTGGGTGTAATTGAAGTGTCCAAGAGTGACTGGTCTAGTCCCATTCTACTGGTTCCCAAACTTGGGACTTGGCGTTTTTGTAATGACTTTAGAAAGCTTAATGAGGTTTCAAAAATGGATGCTTACCCTATGCCGCGGGTGGATGAGCTCATTGAAAGGTTGGGTCCAGCCAGGTACATAACTACCTTAGATCTGACAAAGGGGTATTGACAGATATCACTGGCTAAAGATGCCAGGGAGAAAACGGCGTTTTCCACCCCTGACGGTTGTTTCCAATACGTCAGGATGCCATTTGGTTTGAAGGGAGCTCCTGCCACCTTCCAAAGGGCAATGGATGCCATCCTTGCCCCACACACAGAATATGCGGCAGCCTATCTGGACGATATAGTTATTTTTAGTCTGGATTGGAACAGCCATTTGAACAAGGTTCAGGCTGTTTTGGATGCTCTTAAAAAAGCAGGGTTTACGGCCAACCCAGAGAAATGTGCCATAGGCATGGAGCAGGCGAGGTATTTGGGATATGTTGTAGGGAGGGGCTTGATTAAACCCCAAAATAATAAAGTAGATGCCATACAAAGCTGGCCTTGCCCACTCACAAAAAGACAGGTGAGGGCATTTTTAGGAATCGTGGGGTATTACCGGCGGTTTGTACCCAATTTCGCTAGCATGGCAGCACCCTTATCTGACCTAACTAAGGGAAGAAAATCAGTGATGGTACAGTGGTCACCCGAGGCAGAGAGGGCTTTTCAAAATCTTAAAACAGCCCTTTGTAGACAACCAGTATTAATAGCACCAGACTTCTCAAAAGATTTTATAGTGCAAACTGATGCCTCAGAGGTCGGCTTAGGAGCTGTATTGTCACAAGAGGTCAATGGGGAGGAACACCCGGTGATGTATCTAAGCCGGAAATTAAGTTCTGCAGAGAGGAACTATTCCATTGTGGAAAAAGAGTGCCTAGCAGTCAAGTGGGCCTTGGACTCACTGAGATATTACCTCTTAGGCAGAAGATTCAGGCTAATCTCTGATCATGCTCCACTAAAGTGGATGAGTAAAAATAAGGGGAATAATGCGAGAGTGACACGCTGGTTTTTGCTGCTGCAGGATTTTGACTTTACAGTCGAGCATAGACCCGGAAAGGCTCATACAAATGCAGACGCCTTGTCTAGAACCCATTGTTTTTTTTCTAAAGGTGCCAAGCGGCTTTGGGCAGAGGGGGAGGATATGTAGGCAAGTGGAGGGAAGGTATATTCCATTGAGATGGCTCCTCGCCACTAGATAAATAATGAATCCAGTTCCGGGTCTTGGGGGTAGTCATAGACCCAGGTTCCAAGCTCTGGCCCTGAGTTTTCGTGCAGCACATTTGGAGCCTTAACCCTGTGAAGTCAGGAGGGTGTGTCTGACTTTCATTACTGCTGCAGCTATTGAGAGTGGAGGACCCAAACCCTGTGTAGCTGTGGAGAACCAGAAGGGCCAGCCTGCTAAAGTTTGTGAACTGCATTGCCTTGTGGCTGAAGTAAGCCTTTTCTTTTCCTTTTTGCTGAAGAAAGCTGTTTATGTTGAACTTTGTGAATTTGCACCTAAATAAACCAAGCACCAGTGTGAACCTGAAGACCAAGCTTCACGTGTGTTTTACTTGCCTGACAACCAGCCCCAAGCACCCGCTTTTACAACGCATATTTATGTGCGCGCATATGGTAGTTACGTATATGGTAGTTATGTGCGCGCATATATATGCGCGCATATGGTAGTTATGTATATGGTAGTTATGTGCGCGCATATTTATGGGCGCGCATATATATGGGCGCGTATATTTATGTGCGCGCATATGGTAGTTATGTATATGGGAGTTATGGGCGCGCAGAGTTATGGGCGCGCAGAGGGTAGTTCTGTATATGGTAGTTATGGGCGCGCAGAGGGTAGTTCTGTATATGGTAGTTATGGGCGCGCATAGTTGTGTGCGTGCATATTTGTGTGCGCGCATATGGTAGTTATGTATATGGTAATTATGTGCGCACATATTTCTGTGCGCATATATATATATATATATATATATATATATATATATATATCTATATATCTCGTATTTTTCGGACTGTAAGACGCACTTTTTTTCCCCAAAATTTTTTGGGAAAAGAAGGGTGCGTCTTATAGTCTGAAGGTGGCGCCTGGCATCCGCTGTAATAGAGAGGCGGAAGCTGGCAAGTGATAGACGCCATTACAGGTGCCGGGGCCTGAGACATCGCTGCGCTCCTCTGCCCTGCATGAAGCCAGCAGCGGCAGGGGCTCCTTCGTCCCCCCGCTGCTGGCTTCATGAAGGGCAGAGGATCGTAGCGATGTCTCAGGCCCCGGCGTCTATCCCTCCCCGGCATCCGCCTCTCTAGTACAGCGGATGCCGGGTCAGTATCCGTGGCCCCTTCTCCCCCGGGGTCGGTCACCACCGGCCCCATACCTGTAAAGTTGCAGGCCGGCTCCTGCGCGGCGATATCGCAGGAGCCGACCTGTTCCGGTGACAGCCGGGAGCCTAATGAGGCTCCCCGGCCTGTCACTGCTGTATTAGTATTGCGGCTGGGTCTATGACCAGCCGCCGTAAAACTAATATACAGAATGTCCCATAGACGGCAATACAGTTGTATTGCCGTCTATGGGACTTGCGATCAAGTGACCGCAGGTTCAAGCCCCCGGGGGGGAATAAAATAGTTAAAAAAAATAAAATAAAAAAGCTTTAAAAATATGAAATAAATAAAAGTTCTAAATCACCTCCTGTTTTTTTTTTCAATACAAGGTGATCTAAGCAATAGATATCCCCCAAAATGGTATAACTAAAAAGTACAGCTGGCCCCGCAAAAAAAAACGCTCTATGCATCCCCATACAGCTGCAGGGTCACCTGTCAATGTGGCCTTGCAGCTGTTGCAAAACTACAACTCCCATATATTAACCGGTTAAGGACCGCCGTACGTAAAATTACGGCCTGCGGTCCAGGTACCTAAAGACCGGACTATTGTAAAAATACGTCCTGTCTTTAGGTACCTATTTCGCGGGGGGATGGGTGCGGGGAGGACGGGGGTTAGGTGTTACTAACACCTAACCCCTTCCTCAATAACGTCCAGTCGGAACTGAGTCCGACTGGACGTTTTAACCCTTTCGATCGCGCCGTGAAACATCACGGCGCGATCGAAAGGCATCCGCCGACCATTGAATCAGATCGGCACCCCCCGCGGCGAGATCGGAGGGTGCCGATAGCAGTAAAAGGTAGTCTGGGGTCTGGCCAGTGACCCCAGACTGCCCGAAGCCCCCACATACCTGGTGATCCTGCCAGGACCTTCTGATGTCAGGCTGTGCGTCTACACAGCCTGACATCCTGCTACGGAATGCCATGTGGGACACCTGCAGGCTGTGTCTCACATGGCATTCTATATCAGCAAAGTATTGCTGATTGAAGTGTCCTAAATGGACACATGAAAAAGTAAAAAAAAATGTAAAAAAAATAAAATGAAGTGTATGAAAAAAATTAATAAAGTTATAAAGCCCAAAAATCCCTTTTTCTCAATAGAAAATGAATTATATAAAAAAAGAACTAAAAAGTAATAAAAACAATGCATATTTGGTATTGTCGCGTCCGTAACAATCTGTACAATAAAACTGAAATAATATTTAATGTACACGGCGAACGCCGGAAAAAAAACCCGGAAAAAACTCGCCGGAAGTAATGATTTTTCGCCATCTCACCATACAAAATATGCTATAAAAAGTGATCAAAAAGTCATATGCATCCGACAACAGTACCAATAAAAAGCGCAGGTTGTCCCGCAAAAAAATAAGCCCTCAACCAACTCTGTCAACCGAAAAATAAAAATGTTACGCCTCTTAGAAGATGCGATGCAAAAAACATTGATTTATGTCCCCAAATGTGTTTTTCCTCTGCAGAACTAGTAACACATAAAAAAATACTATAAATGAGGTATCGCCGTAACCGTACCGACCCGCAGAATAAAGGGAACATGTTACTTATACTGTACGCTGCATGGCGCAAAATTAAAAAAGTAAAACTCAATGCCAGGATTGATTTTTTTTTTTTAAATCCAGCAAAAAAGGGTTAATAAAATGTATTCAATAAGATGTAGACACCCAAAAATGGTGTCATTACGAAATGCATCTCATCCCGCAAAGAATAAGCCCTTATATGGCCGCGTCACCAGAAACATAAAGAAAATATAGCATCTCACAATGTGAAGACAAAAACCCTCAAAAATCGCCAAATTATTAGAACACAACTGGGTGCGTCATGTAGGGAATATATAAGCTGTGTGAGCGGATATCAGGGGACACCCCAGATTTACAGCTTATGAGGGAACAGACACCAGAAGTGACCCCTAAAGTGACCCCCAGAGTGACTCCCCCAATCATAGGAGCTACGGGGACATAGTAGGGAATTTGGTGTTTGCAATGTCCTCCGCACAGCTTATACATTCCCTCTTCGCCATCCGCTGTGCAGTCACGTCCGGGATACTAATACTCACTACACCCCCTGATAAATTCTTTGAGGGGTGCAGTTTTCAAAATGGGGTCACTCCTGGTACCCCATGGAATCCACTTTTCTGGTACCTTACAGGCTCTACAAACATGACATGGCGTCCAGATACCAAACATCTGAATCTGTGCTCCAAAAGCCGCATAGCGCTCCTTCCCTTCTGCACCCTGCTGTACGTCCAAACTGCAGTTTATGACACATGTATGACACATGTATGACACTGGTGTACCCCCGGATAACGGACATAATGTCATATGTGGGTATAAACTGATACTAGGGCACAGCCAGACACAGAAGGGAAGAAGGGTCATTTGGTTTTTGGAGCACAGACGGTTTGGTTTTTGGATGCCATGACACTTTTGTAGAGCTGAAACGCCAGTAATTTGGAATCCCCTGATAAATTACCTTATTTTGGAAACTACACCCCTGAAGGATTTATCCAGGGGTACAGACAGCATTTTTAACCCCCAAGTGTTGCTATAACTTTATATATATAACTGTAGTGGATTGTGAGAGGTGAAAATGACCATTTTTCCAGGAATACGTCCTTTCAGTGCCTAATATATTGTGCCCGACTTGTATCAGAGATGAACGCTCTAAAAGCTGTTGTGCCTGGGATACCCGTTTAACAGTTTTTGGAGTGTCTCTGCTGACATAAGTCGGGCACAACATGTTGCACACTGAAATGGCAAATCTGTAAAATTTTCATTTTTAACTTCTCTATCAGTTGCGATTTCATTTCTGGAAACTAAATAAATGCAACACTCAAGGGTTAAAAATTCTCGCTACACCACTTGATAAATCCCATCAGTGGGGTAGTGTCCAAAATAGGGTGACATGTCTGCGGATTCCACTTTATTGGCAATTCAGGGGCTTTGCAAAAGTGGCAAAAAAAACCAAACTGTGCTCCAAAAACCAAAATAGCGCTCCTTCCCTTCTGTCCCCGGTTGTGCCCAAACAGCCGATTCTACCCACATATGGCATTAAGTACGTTATCCGGGGTACACCAGTGTCATACATGTGGGCAGACACTGCTATTTGGGTACCCAGCAGGGTGCAGATGTGAAGGAGCAATATGTGCTTTTGGAGTGCAGATTTAGATTCTTCATTTTTGGACACCACGTCACATTTGCAGAGACCCTAAAATTGCCCCTACAAAATGGGGTCACTTCTTGGTGAATTCCAGTTTACTGGAACCTCCAGGGCTCTGCAAAAACATCATGGCGCCCAGAGGGTCCCTCTAAATCTGTATCCCAAAAGCTAAAACGCACAGTGGTCCTTCCCTTCTGAGCCCTGCTGTGTGCCCAAGCAGCAGTTTACACCCACATATATAATTTTTTGACCCCCGGGATGGCCCACTTAATAGTTTTAGGAGTGCAGGTCTCTGACAACACAAAGTGGGTGCAACGTATTGGGCACCGAAATGGCATATTTTTAAAAATTTCAATTTTCATTTTGTACATTAATTTTTGGGAAGCATTTTAGGCTCAAAATGATAATACCCCTTGATACATTCCTTGACAGGTGTAGTTTCTAAAATGGGGTCACTTTTGAGGGGTTTCCATTGTATTGATACTTTAGGGGCTCTGCAAATGCGACATGGCACCTGAAAACTATTCCAGCAACATCTGCCCTCCAAAATCCAAATAGCGCTCTTTCCATTCTGAGCCCCAGCATGTACCCATACAGCAGATTTTGTCCACATATGGGGTATTTCCGTGTTCAGAAGAAATTGTGTAACAAACTGTGGGGGGCTTTTAATTCTTAAACTATTTGCAAAATTAAAACTATGGCGCTAAATGGACAATTTATTGGGAAAAAAAGTAATTTTTCATTTTCACGTCCCAATGTTAATAAAATCTGTGAAACACCTGTGAGGCCAAAATACTCACTCTACCCCTAGACAAATTCTATGAGGGGTGTAGTTTCCAAAATGGGGTCACTTATAGGGGGTTTCCACTGTATTGGTACTTTAGGGGCTCTGCAAATGCGACATGGGACCTGAAAAATATTCCAGCAAAATCTGCCCTCCAAAAGCCAAATAGCCCTCTTTCCATTCTGAGCCCCGCCATGTTCCCATACAGCAGATTATGACCACATATGGGGCATTTCTGTGTTCAGCAGAATTTGTGTAACGAACTTTATGGAGCTTTTTCTCCTTTATCCTCTTGTGAAAATTAAAAATTTGGGGCTAAATTGACAGTTTGTTGAAAAAAAAGTAATTTTTCATTTTCATGGCCCAATGTTAATAAAATCTGTGAAACAGCTGTAGGGTCAAAATGCTCACTCTACCCTTTAATATGTTCTGTGGGGGGTATAGTTTCCCAAATGGGGTCACTTTTAGGGGGTTTCCACTGTATTGGTACTCTAGGGGCTCTGCTAATGCGACATGGCACCTAAAATTATTCCAGCAAAATCTGCCATCCAAAAGCCAAATAGCGCTCCTTCCATTCTGAGCCCCGCCATGTTCCCATACAGCAGATTATAGCCACATATGGGGTATTGCCGTGTTCAGGAGAAATTGTTTAACAAACTGTGGGGGGCTTTTACTCCTTTAACCCCTTGTGAAAATGAAAACTTTGGAGATAAAGTGACATTTTAGTAATTTTTCATTTACACATCCCAATGTTAGTAAAATCTGTGAAACAACTGTAGGGTCTAAATGCTGACTATACCCCTTGATGAATTCTGTGAGGGGTGTGGATTCTAAAATGGGGTCACTTTTGGGGGGTTTCCATTGTTTTGGTACTCTAGGGTCTCTGCAAATAAGGCATGGCGCTGAAAATTATTCCAGCAAAATCTGCTGTTCAAACACCCAGTGTCGCTCCTTCCCTTCCATGCACTGCCGTGTGCCCAAAAATCAGTTTACACCCACATGTGGGGTATTTCTGTGCACGAGAGAAATTGCACAATAAACTGTCAGATGCATTTTCTCCTTCAACCCTTTGTGAATGTGTTAATTTTGGGTCTAAATGAATGTATTAGTGAAAAAAAATGAAATGTCTAAATTTCACTGCCATATTATTTTTATTCTTATGAAATGCTTAAAGGGTTAACAAACATCCCAAATGCTGTTTTGAATAATTTGAGGGGTACAGTTTTGAAAATGGGGTAATTTATGGGGGTTTCTATTATACAGGCCTTTATAATTACTTTCAGAACTGAAGTGGTCCCTAAAAAATTGGTTTGGAGAATTTTCTTGTAAATCTGGAAAATTGCTGTTACACTTGTAAGCCTTGTGACGTCCAAAATAAATTAAAATACAATCAAAAGATGATGCCAATATAAAGCAGAGATATGGGAGATAATATTTATTCATGTATTTGGATGGTATGACTATCCGCCTGAAAAGCAGAGAATTTCACATTTTGAAAATTGCAATTTTTTTCAAATTTCCATCAAATTTCCTAGTTTTTTTATAAATAAATGCAAAAATATTGATTAGTGTTTACCACTAACATGAAGTATAATGTGTTACGAGAAAACCATCTCAAATTCATTTGTGTAAGTTAAAGCGTCTCAAAGTTATTGCCATTTAAAGTGACACATGTCAGTTTTGAAAAAAGAGGCCTGGTCTTTAACATACTTTTGGGCCTGGTCCTTAACCGGTTAAATATTTTACCATTTTTTGCTTCAAAATTTTTTTCCCCTATTTTCCTCCTCTAAAACCTAGGTGCGTCTTATAGTCCAGTGCGTCTTATAGTCCGAAAAATACGGTATGTGCGCGCATATGTATGTGCGCGCATGTTTATGGTATTTATATATATATATATGGTAGTTATGGGCACGCGCATGGTTATGGGCGCGCGCATGGTTATGGGCGCGCGCATGTGCGCGCATAACTACCATATATATATAAATACCATAAATATGCGCGCACATAACTACCATATACATAACTACCATATGGGCACACACATATATGCGGGCACATATATATGCGGGCACATAACTACTATATACATAACCATATGCGCGCACATAAATATGCACACATATGTGAGCACAAAAATATGCGCGCACATAACTACCATATATATGCGCGCACATAAATATATATACATATATATGTGCGCGCATATTTATGTGCGCGCATATGGTAGTTATGTATATGGTAGTGATGTGCGCGCATATATCTGCGCGCATATATGTGCGCGCATATATGTGGTAGTTATGTGCGCGCGTATTTATGTGCGCGCGTATTTGTGCGCGCATATATATGTGCGCGCATATGGTAGTTATATATATGGTAGTTATGTGCGCGCATATATATATATATACATATGCGTGCACATAACTACCATATACATAACTACCATATACGCTCACATATATATGCGCACATAAATACGCGCGCACATAACTACCACGTATATGCGCGCACATATATGCGCGCACATATATGCGCGCACATCACTACCATATACATAACTACCATATGCGCGCGCATAAATGTGTATATATATGTATACATGTCCACGCGTATATATCTGCGCGCATATGGTAGTTATGTATATGGTAGTTATGTGCGCGCATATTTATGTGCGCGCATATTTATGGTATTTATATATATATATATATGGTATTTATGTGCGCGCGTATTTATGTGCGCGCGTATTTATGTGCGCGCGTATTTATGTGCGCGCGTATTTATGTGCGCGCATATGGTAGTTATGTATATGGTTGTTATGTGTGCGCATATTTATGTGCGCGCATATGGTAGTTATGTATATGGTTATGTGCGCGCATATTTATGTGCGCGCATATTTGTGTGCGCGCATATTTGTGTGCGCGCATATTTGTGTGCGCGCATATTTGTGTGCGCGCATATTTGTGTGCGCGCATATTTGTGTGCGCGCATATTTGTGTGCGCGCATATTTGTGTGCGCGCATATTTGTGTGCGCGCATATTTGTGTGCGCGCATATATGTGGTAGTTATGTGTGCACACATTTATGTGAGCGCATATTTATGGTAGTTATGTGTGCACATTTTTATGTTTACGCGCAAATTTATGTGCTCGCATATTTATGTGCGCGCATATAAATGGTAGCTATGTGCGCGCATATATATGTGCGCGCATATATATGTGCGCGCATATATATGTGCGCGCATAAATATGTGCGCGCATAAATATGTGCGCGCATAAATATGTGCGCGCATAAATATGTGCGCGCATAAATATGTGCGCGCATAAATATGTGCGCGCATAAATATGTGCGCGCATAAATATGTGCGCGCATAAATATGTGCGCGCATAAATATGTGCGCGCATAAATATGTGCGCGCATAAATATGTGCGCGCATAAATATGTGCGCGCATAAATATGTGCGCGCATAAATATGTGCGCGCATAAATATGTGCGCGCATAAATATGTGCGCGCATAAATATGTGCGCGCATAAATATGGTAGTTATGCGCGCGCATATTTATGCGCGCGCATATTTATGCGCGCGCATATTTATGCGCGCGCATATTTATGCGCGCGCATATTTATGTGTGCGCATATTTATGTGTGTGCCCATATGGTAGTTATGTGCGCGCATATTTATGGTATTTATATTTATGGTAGTTATGTGCGCGCATATTTATGGTATTTATATTTATGGTAGTTATGTGCGCGCATATGTATTTGTGCGCATATTTATGTGCGCATATATGGTAGTTATGTATATGGTAGTTATGTGCGCGCATATTTATGGTATTTATATGTATATATGGTAGTTATGTGCGCGCATATTTATGTGCGCGCATATTTATGTGCGCGCATATTTATGTGCGCGCATATTTATGTGCGCGCATATTTATGTGCGCGCATATTTATGTGCGCGCATATTTATGTGCGCGCATATTTATGTGCGCGCATATATATGTGCGCGCATATATATGTGCGCGCATATATATGTGCGCGCATATATATGTGCGCGCATATATATGTGCGCGCATATATATGTGCGCGCATATATATGTGCGCGCATATTTATGGTATTTATATATATATATGGTAGTTATGTGCGCGCCTATATATGTGCGCGCCTATATATATGTGCGCGCCTATATATATGTGCGCGCCTATATATATGTGCGCGCCTATATATATGTGCGCGCCTATATATATGTGCGCGCCTATATATATGTGCGCGCCTATATATATGTGCGCGCCTATATATATGTGCGCGCCTATATATATGTGCGCGCCTATATATATGTGCGCGCCTATATATATGTGCGCGCCTATATATATGTGCGCGCCTATATATATGTGCGCGCCTATATATATGTGCGCGCCTATATATATGTGCGCGCCTATATATATGTGCGCGCCTATATATATGTGCGCGCATATGTCACGGAGCAAAGGTATACGTCTTCCTCCGGATGGTCTTTTGAATCAACACGGACGCAAGAGGTCGGGAGACAACAGCAATTTATTGTAATCCACAAAGTTAGTAGCCGGCAGCGGTCACATCAACCGTAATAACAATAAGTCCACAGAAGTCACAATCCAATGATAACTTTGGTTCCTTGGTCCTGTAACTATATCCTGGCTCTCTGCAGAGCTGTGCACAGGCCGGCTAACACATACTAACTCCAGCTACAACTATATACTAAAACTGTTACACCTATATCTGTGGGTGGGAAGGGCTGAGTCACAGATCCTTCCCCCCTCACCTATACCAAGGAGAGCAGACTCCCTGTCTACTATGGACAATGCACCATCCAACATCTTCTTGGAGACACTGATCAGATTATCTCCACCCATTGTCCTCACTGGTCCTCACTAGTTAGAGGTATTTGCATACAATGTGCTAACACACTAGACCCGAATCAGCCAACTACACACTGATGTTTACAACAGGTTAGAGAATACATTCCACATGAAATATATATTACACATTGCCTATTGCCGACTCTAACCATCCCGTGACAGCATATTTATGGTATTTATATATGGTAGTTATGTGCGCACATATATATGTGCGCGCATATATATATGTGCGCGCATATATATATGTGCGCGCATATATATATGTGCGCGCATATATATATGTGCGCGCATATATATATGTGCGCGCATATATATATGTGCGCGCATATATATATGTGCGCGCATATATATATGTGCGCGCATATATATATGTGCGCGCATATATATATGTGCGCGCATATATATATGTGCGCGCATATATATATGTGCGCGCATATATATATGTGCGCGCATATATATATGTGCGCGCATATATATATGTGCGCGCATATATATATGTGCGCGCATATATATATGTGCGCGCATATATATATGTGCGCGCATATATATATGTGCGCGCATATATATATGTGCGCGCATATATATATGTGCGCGCATATATATATGTGCGCGCATATATATATGTGCGCGCATATATATATGTGCGCGCATATATATATGTGCGCGCATATATATATGTGCGCGCATATATATATGTGCGCGCATATATATATGTGCGCGCATATATATATATGTGCGCGCATATATATATATGTGCGCGCATATATATATATGTGCGCGCATATATATATATGTGCGCGCATATATATATATGTGCGCGCATATATATATATGTGCGCGCATATGGTAGTTATATATATGGTAGTTATGTGCGCGCATATATATATATATATACATATGCGTGCACATAACTACCATATACATAACTACCATATACGCTCACATATATATGCGCACATAAATACGCGCGCACATAAATACGCGCGCACATAACTACCATATATACGCGCGCACATAAATACGCGCACATATTTATGCGCGCGTATATATGGTAGTTATGTGCGCGCGTATTTGTGAGCGCATATATATGTGAGCGTATATGGTAGTTATGTATATGGTAGTTATGTGCACGCATATGTATATATATATGCGCGCACATAACTACCATATATATAACTACCATATGCGCGCACAAATACGCGCGCACATGAATACGCGCGCACATAACTACCATATATACGCGCGCACATAAATACGTATATATGTATACGTATGCGTATATATGTGCGCGCGTATATATGTGCGCGCGTATATATCTGCGCGCATATGGTAGTTATGTATATGGTAGTTATGTGCGCGCATATTTATGTGCGCGCATATTTATGTGCGCGCATATCTATGTGCGCGCATATCTATGTGCGCGCATATCTATGTGCGCGCATATCTATGTGCGCGCATATCTATGTGCGCGCATATTTATGTGCGCGCATATTTATGTGCGCGCATATGGTAGTTATGTATATGGTTATGTGTGTGAATATTTATGTGCGCGCATATGGTAGTTATGTATATGGTTATGTGCGCGCATATTTATGTGTGTGCATATTTATGTGCGCGCATATATGTGGTAGTTATGTGCGCGCATATTTATGTGCACTCATATATATATATATGGTAGTTATGTGCGCGCGTAGTTATGTGCGCGCGTAGTTATGTGCGCGCGTAGTTATGTGCGCGCGTAGTTATGTGCGCGCGTAGTTATGTGCGCGCGTAGTTATGTGCGCGCGTAGTTATGTGCGCGCGTAGTTATGTTAGTTATGTGCGCGCGTATTTATGGTATTTATATATATATATATATGGTAGTTATGTGCGCGCATATATATGTGCGCGCATATATATGTGCGCGCATATATATGTGCGCGCATATATATGTGCGCGCATATATATGTGCGCGCATATTTATGTGCGCGCATATTTATGTGCGCGCATATTTATGTGCGCGCGTATTTATGGTAGTTATGTGCGCGCATATTTATGTGCGCGCATATTTATGGTAGTTATGTGCGCGCATATTTATGTGCGCGCATATTTATGGTAGTTATGTGCGCGCATATATATGTGCGCGCATATATATGTGCGCGCATATATATGTGCGCGCATATATATGTGCGCGCATATATATGTGCGCGCATATATATGTGCGCGCATATATATGTGCGCGCATATATATGTGCGCGCATATATATGTGCGCGCATATATATGTGCGCGCATATATATGTGCGCGCATATATATGTGCGCGCATATATATGTGCGCGCATATATATGTGCGCGCATATATATGTGCGCGCATATATATGTGCGCGCATATATATGTGCGCGCATATATATGTGCGCGCATATATATGTGCGCGCATATTTATGTGCGCGCATAGGGTAGTTATGTGCGCGCATATTTATGTGCGCGCATATGGTAGTTATGTATATGGTAGTTATGTGCGCGCATATTTATGTGCGCGCATATTTATGGTAGTTATGTGCGCGCATATATATGTGCGCGCATATATATGTGCGCGCATATATATGTGCGCGCATATATATGTGCGCGCATATATATGTGCGCGCATATATATGTGCGCGCATATATATGTGCGCGCATATATATGTGCGCGCATATATATGTGCGCGCATATATATGTGCGCGCATATATATGTGCGCGCATATATATGTGCGCGCATATATATGTGCGCGCATATATATGTGCGCGCATATATATGTGCGCGCATATATATGTGCGCGCATATATATGTGCGCGCATATATATGTGCGCGCATATATATGTGCGCGCATATATATGTGCGCGCATATATATGTGCGCGCATATATATGTGCGCGCATATATATGTGCGCGCATATATATGTGCGCGCATATATATGTGCGCGCATATATATGTGCGCGCATATGGTAGTTATGTGCGCGCATATATATGTGCGCGCATATGGTAGTTATGTGCGCGCATATATATGTGCGCGCATATGGTAGTTATGTGCGCGCATATATATGTGCGCGCATATGGTAGTTATGTGCGCGCATATATATGTGCGCGCATATGGTAGTTATGTGCGCGCATATGGTAGTTATGTGCGCGCATATGGTAGTTATGTGCGCGCATATGGTAGTTATGTGCGCGCATATGGTAGTTATGTGCGCGCATATGGTAGTTATGTGCGCGCATATGGTAGTTATGTGCGCGCATATGGTAGTTATGTGCGCGCATATGGTAGTTATGTGCGCGCATATGGTAGTTATGTGCGCGCATATGGTAGTTATGTGCGCGCATATGGTAGTTATGTGCGCGCATATGGTAGTTATGTGCGCGCATATTTATGGTAGTTATGTGCGCGCATATTTATGGTAGTTATGTGCGCGCGTATTTATGGTAGTTATGTGCGCGCGTATTTATGTGCGCGCATATTTATGGTAGTTATGTGCGCGCATATGTATGTGCGCGCATATGTATGTGCGCGCATATGTATGTGCGCGCATATGTATGTGCGCGCATATGTATGTGCGCGCATATGTATGGTAGTTATGTGCGCGCGTATTTATGCGCGCATATATATGTGCGCGCATATGGTAGTTATATATATGGTAGTTATGTGCGCGCATATATATATATATATATATATATATATATATATACATATGCGTGCACATAACTACCATATACGCTCACATATATATGCGCTCACAAATACGCGCGCACATAAATACGCGCGCACATAACTACCATATATACGCGCGCACATAAATACGCGCACATATTTATGCGCGCGTATATATGGTAGTTATGTGCGCGCGTATTTGTGAGCGCATATATATGTGAGCGTATATGGTAGTTATGTATATGGTAGTTATGTGCACGCATATGTATATATATATATGCGCGCATATAACTACCATATGCGCGCACATATATATGCGCGCACAAATACGCGCGCACATAAATACGCGCGCACATAACTACCATATATACGCGCGCACATAAATACGTATATATGTATACGTATGCGTATATATGTGCGCGCGTATATATGTGCGCGCATATGGTATTTATGTGCGCGCATATTTATGTGCGCGCATATTTATGTGCGCGCATATTTATGTGCGCGCATATTTATGTGCGCGCATATTTATGTGCGCGCATATGGTAGTTATGTATATGGTTATGTGTGCGCATATTTATGTGCGCGCATATGGTAGTTATGTATATGGTTATGTGCGCGCATATTTATGTGCGCGCATATTTATGTGCGCGCATATTTATGTGTGTGCATATTTATGTGCGCGCATATATGTGGTAGTTATGTGCGCGCATATTTATGTGCACTCATATATATATATATGGTAGTTATGTGCGCGCATGGTTATGTGCGCGAATGGTTATGTGCGCGCATAGTTATGGTAGTTATGTGCGCGCGTATTTATGGTATTTATATATATATATGGTAGTTATGTGCGCGCATATATATGTGCGCGCATATATATGTGCGCGCATATATATGTGCGCGCATATATATGTGCGCGCATATATATGTGCGCGCATATATATGTGCGCGCATATATATGTGCGCGCATATATATGTGCGCGCATATATATGTGCGCGCATATATATGTGCGCGCATATATATGTGCGCGCATATGGTAGTTATGTGTATGGTAGTTATGTGCGCGCATATTTATGGTATTTATATATATATATGGTAGTTATGTGCGCGCATATATATGTGCGCGCATATATATGTGCGCGCATATATATGTGCGCGCATATATATGTGCGCGCATATGGTAGTTATATATATGGTAGTTATGTGCGCGCATATATATATATATATATATATATATATATATATACATATGCGTGCACATAACTACCATATACGCTCACATATATATGCGCTCACAAATACGCGCGCACATAAATACGCGCGCACATAACTACCATATATACGCGCGCACATAAATACGCGCACATATTTATGCGCGCGTATATATGGTAGTTATGTGCGCGCGTATTTGTGAGCGCATATATATGTGAGCGTATATGGTAGTTATGTATATGGTAGTTATGTGCACGCATATGTATATATATATATGCGCGCATATAACTACCATATGCGCGCACATATATATGCGCGCACAAATACGCGCGCACATAAATACGCGCGCACATAACTACCATATATACGCGCGCACATAAATACGTATATATGTATACGTATGCGTATATATGTGCGCGCGTATATATGTGCGCGCATATGGTATTTATGTGCGCGCATATTTATGTGCGCGCATATTTATGTGCGCGCATATTTATGTGCGCGCATATTTATGTGCGCGCATATTTATGTGCGCGCATATTTATGTGCGCGCATATGGTAGTTATGTATATGGTTATGTGTGCGCATATTTATGTGCGCGCATATGGTAGTTATGTATATGGTTATGTGCGCGCATATTTATGTGCGCGCATATTTATGTGCGCGCATATTTATGTGTGTGCATATTTATGTGCGCGCATATATGTGGTAGTTATGTGCGCGCATATTTATGTGCACTCATATATATATATATGGTAGTTATGTGCGCGCATGGTTATGTGCGCGAATGGTTATGTGCGCGCATAGTTATGGTAGTTATGTGCGCGCGTATTTATGGTATTTATATATATATATGGTAGTTATGTGCGCGCATATATATGTGCGCGCATATATATGTGCGCGCATATATATGTGCGCGCATATATATGTGCGCGCATATATATGTGCGCGCATATATATGTGCGCGCATATATATGTGCGCGCATATATATGTGCGCGCATATATATGTGCGCGCATATATATGTGCGCGCATATATATGTGCGCGCATATGGTAGTTATGTGTATGGTAGTTATGTGCGCGCATATTTATGGTATTTATATATATATATGGTAGTTATGTGCGCGCATATATATGTGCGCGCATATATATGTGCGCGCATATATATGTGCGCGCATATATATGTGCGCGCATATATATGTGCGCGCATATATATGTGCGCGCATATATATGTGCGCGCATATATATGTGCGCGCATATATATGTGCGCGCATATATATGTGCGCGCATATATATGTGCGCGCATATATATGTGCGCGCATATGGTAGTTATGTATATGGTAGTTATGTGCGCGCATATTTATGTGCGCGCATATTTATGTGCGCGCATATGGTAGTTATATATATGGTAGTTATGTGCGCGCATATATATATATATACATATGCGTGCACATAACTACCATATACATAACTACCATATACGCTCACATATATATGCGCACATAAATACGCGCGCACATAAATACGCGCACACATAACTACCACGTATATGCGCGCACATATATGCGCGCACATATATGCGCGCACATATATGCGCGCACATCACTACCATATACATAACTACCATATGTGCGCACATAAATGTGTATATATATGTATACATGTCCGCGCGTATATATCTGCGCGCATATGGTAGTTATGTATATGGTAGTTATGTGCGCGCATATTTATGTGCGCGCATATTTATGGTATTTATATATATATATATATGGTATTTATGTGCGCGCGTATTTATGTGCGCGCGTATTTATGTGCGCGCGTATTTATGTGCGCGCGTATTTATGTGCGCGCGTATTTATGTGCGCGCGTATTTATGTGCGCGCGTATTTATGTGCGCGCGTATTTATGTGCGCGCGTATTTATGTGCGCGCGTATTTATGTGCGCGCATATTTATGTGCGCGCATATTTATGTGCGCGCATATTTATGTGCGCGGTCATATTTATGTGCGCGGTCATATTTATGTGCGCGGTCATATTTATGTGCGCGGTCATATTTATGTGCGCGGTCATATTTATGTGCGCGCATATGGTAGTTATGTATATGGTTGTTATGTGTGCGCATATTTATGTGCGCGCATATGGTAGTTATGTATATGGTTATGTGCGCGCATATTTGTGTGCGCGTATATTTGTGTGCGCGCATATTTGTGTGCGCGCATATATGTGGTAGTTATGTGCGCGCATATTTATGGTAGTTATGTGTGCACACATTTATGTGAGCGCATATTTATGGTAGTTATGTGTGCACATTTTTATGTTTACGCGCAAATTTATGTGCTCGCATATTTATGTGCGCGCATATAAATGGTAGCTATGTGCGCGCATATATATGTGCGCGCATATATATGTGCGCGCATATATATGTGCGCGCATATATATGTGCGCGCATATATATGTGCGCGCATATATATGTGCGCGCATATATATGTGCGCGCATATATATGTGCGCGCATATATATGTGCGCGCATATATATGTGCGCGCATATATATGTGCGCGCATATATATGTGCGCGCATATATATGTGCGCGCATAAATATGTGCGCGCATATATATGTGCGCGCATATATATGTGCGCGCATAAATATGTGCGCGCATATATATGTGCGCGCATAAATATGTGCGCGCATATATATGTGCGTGCATAAATATGTGCGCGCATATATATGGTAGTTATGTGCGCGCATATTTATGTGCGCGCATATTTATGTGCGCGCATATTTATGTGCGCGCATATTTATGTGCGCGCATATTTATGTGCGCGCATATTTATGTGTGTGCCCATATGGTAGTTATGTGCGCGCATATTTATGGTATTTATATATATGGTAGTTATGTGCGCGCATATGTATGTGTGCGCATATTTATGTGCGCATATATGGTAGTTATATATATGGTTATGTGCGCGCATATTTCTGTGCGCGCATATATATGGTAGTTATGTGCGCGCATATTTATGTGCGCGCATATATATGGTAGTTATGTGCGCGCATATTTTTGTGCTCACATATTTGTGTGCATATTTATGTGCGCGCATATGGTTGTTATGTATATAGTAGTTATGTGCCCGCATATATATGTGCCCGCATATATATGTGCCCGCATATATATGTGCCCGCATATATATGTGCCCGCATATATGTGTGTGCCCATATGGTAGTTATGTATATGGTAGTTATGTGCGCGCATATTTATGGTATTTATATGTATATGTGGTAGTTATGTGCGCGCATATATATGTGCGCGCATATATATGTGCGCGCATATATATGTGCGCGCATATATATGTGCGCGCATATATATGTGCGCGCATATTTATGTGCGCGCATATTTATGTGCGCGCATATATATGTGCGCGCATATATATGTGCGCGCATATATATGTGCGCGCATATTTATGGTATTTATATATATATGGTAGTTATGTGCGCGCATATATATGTGCGCGCATATATGTGTGCGCGCATATATGTGTGCGCGCATATATGTGTGCGCGCATATATGTGTGCGCGCATATATGTGTGCGCGCATATATGTGTGCGCGCATATATGTGTGCGCGCATATATGTGTGCGCGCATATATGTGTGCGCGCATATATGTGTGCGCGCATATATGTGTGCGCGCATATATGTGTGCGCGCATATATGTGTGCGCGCATATATGTGTGCGCGCATATATGTGTGCGCGCATATATGTGTGCGCGCATATATGTGTGCGCGCATATATGTGTGCGCGCATATATATATGTGTGCGCGCATATATATATGTGTGCGCGCATATATATATGTGTGCGCGCATATATATATGTGTGCGCGCATATATATATGTGTGCGCGCATATATATATGTGTGCGCGCATATATATATGTGTGCGCGCATATATATATGTGTGCGCGCATATATATATGTGTGCGCGCATATATATATATGTGCGCGCATATATATATATGTGCGCGCATATATATATATGTGCGCGCATATATATATATGTGCGCGCATATATATATATGTGCGCGCATATATATATATATGTGCGCGCATATATATATATATATGTGCGCGCATATATATATATGTGCGCGCATATATATATATGTGCGCGCATATATATATGTGCGCGTATATGGTAGTTATATATATGGTAGTTATGTGCGCGCATATATATATATATATATATATATATATATATATACATATGCGTGCACATAACTACCATATACATAACTACCATATACGCTCACATATATATGCGCACATAAATACGCGCGCACATAAATACGTGCGCACATAACTACCATATATACGCGCGCACATAAATACGCGCGCACATATATACGCATACGTATACATATATACGTATTTATGTGCGCGCGTATATATGGTAGTTATGTGCGCGCGTATTTGTGAGCGCATATATATGTGAGCGTATATGGTAGTTATGTATATGGTAGTTATGTGCACGCATATGTATATATATATGCGCGCACATAACTACCATATATATAACTACCATATGCGCGCACATATATATGCGCGCACAAATACGCGCGCACATAACTACCATATATACGCGCGCACATAAATACGTATATATGTATACGTATGCGTATATATGTGCGCGCGTATATATGTGCGCGCGTATATATGTGCGCGCGTATATATCTGCGCGCATATGGTAGTTATGTATATGGTAGTTATGTGCGCGCATATTTATGTGCGCGCATATTTATGTGCGCGCATATTTATGGTATTTATATATATATATATATGGTAGTTATGTGCGCGCATATTTATGTGCGCGCATATTTATGTGCGCGCATATTTATGTGCGCGCATATGGTAGTTATGTATATGGTTATGTGCGCGCATATTTATCTGTGTGCATATTTATGTGCGCGCATATATGTGGTAGTTATGTGCGCGCATATTTATGTGCACTCATATATATATATGGTAGTTATGTGCGCGCATAGTTATGTGCGCGCATAGTTATGTGCGCGCATAGTTATGTGCGCGCATAGTTATGTGCGCGCATAGTTATGTGCGCGCATAGTTATGTGCGCGCATAGTTATGTGCGCGCATAGTTATGTGCGCGCATAGTTATGTGCGCGCATAGTTATGTGCGCGCATAGTTATGTGCGCGCATAGTTATGTGCGCGCATAGTTATGTGCGCGCATAGTTATGTGCGCGCATAGTTATGTGCGCGCATAGTTATGTGCGCGCATAGTTATGTGCGCGCATAGTTATGTGCGCGCATAGTTATGTGCGCGCATAGTTATGTGCGCGCATAGTTATGTGCGCGCATAGTTATGTGCGCGCATAGTTATGTGCGCGCATAGTTATGTGCGCGCATAGTTATGTGCGCGCATAGTTATGTGCGCGCATAGTTATGTGCGCGCATAGTTATGTGCGCGCATAGTTATGTGCGCGCATAGTTATGTGCGCGCATAGTTATGTGCGCGCATAGTTATGTGCGCGCATAGTTATGTGCGCGCATAGTTATGTGCGCGCATAGTTATGTGCGCGCATAGTTATGTGCGCGCATAGTTATGTGCGCGCATAGTTATGTGCGCGCATATGGTAGTTATGTATATGGTTATGTGCGCGCATATTTATGTGCGCGCATATTTATGTGCGCGCATATTTATGTGCGCGCATATGGTAGTTATGTATATGGTAGTTATGTGCGCGCATATTTATGTGCGCGCATATTTATGGTAGTTATGTGCGCGCATATATATGTGCGCGCATATATATGTGCGCGCATATATATGTGCGCGCATATATATGTGCGCGCATATATATATGTGCGCGCATATATATATGTGCGCGCATATATATATGTGCGCGCATATATATATGTGCGCGCATATATATATGTGCGCGCATATATATATGTGCGCGCATATATATATGTGCGCGCATATATATATGTGCGCGCATATATATATGTGCGCGCATATATATATGTGCGCGCATATATATATGTGCGCGCATATATATATGTGCGCGCATATATATATGTGCGCGCATATATATATGTGCGCGCATATATATATGTGCGCGCATATATATATGTGCGCGCATATATATATGTGCGCGCATATATATATGTGCGCGCATATATATATGTGCGCGCATATATATATGTGCGCGCATATGGTAGTTATGTATATGGTAGTTATGTGCGCGCATATATATATGTGCGCGCATATATATGTGCGCGCATATGGTAGTTATGTATATGGTAGTTATGTGCGCGCATATATATATGTGCGCGCATATATATGTGCGCGCATATGGTAGTTATGTATATGGTAGTTATGTGCGCGCATAGTTATGTGCGCGCATATATATGTGCGCGCATATGGTAGTTATGTATATGGTAGTTATGTGCGCGCATAGTTATGTGCGCGCATAGTTATGTGCGCGCATAGTTATGTGCGCGCATAGTTATGTGCGCGCATAGTTATGTGCGCGCATAGTTATGTGCGCGCATAGTTATGTGCGCGCATAGTTATGTGCGCGCATAGTTATGTGCGCGCATAGGGTAGTTATGTATATGGTAGTTATGTGCGCGCATATTTATGTGCGCGCATATTTATGGTAGTTATGTGCGCGCGTATTTATGTGCGCGCATATTTATGGTAGTTATGTGCGCGCATATGTATGTGCGCGCTTATGTATGTTCGCGCATATGTATGTGCGCGCATATATATTAGTTATGTGCGCGCGTATTTATGCGCGCATATATATGTGCGCGCATATGGTAGTTATATATATGGTAGTTATGTGCGCGCATATATATATATATATATATATATATATATATACATATGCGTGCACATAACTACCATATACGCTCACATATATATGCGCTCACAAATACGCGCGCACATAAATACGCGCACATATTTATGCGCGCGTATATATGGTAGTTATGTGCGCGCGTATTTGTGAGCGCATATATATGTGAGCGTATATGGTAGTTATGTGCACGCATATGTATATATATATATGCGCGCATATAACTACCATATGCGCGCACAAATACGCGCGCACATGAATACGCGCGCACATAACTACCATATATACGCGCGCACATAAATACGTATATATGTATACGTATGCGTATATATGTGCGCGCGTATATATGTGCGCGCGTATATATCTGCGCGCATATGGTATTTATGTGCGCGCATATTTATGTGCGCGCATATTTATGGTATTTATTTATATATATATATATATATATATATATATATATATATGGTAGTTATGTGCGCGCATATTTATGTGCGCGCATATTTATGTGCGCGCATATTTATGTGCGCGCATATGGTAGTTATGTATATGGTTATGTGTGCGCATATTTATGTGCGCGCATATGGTAGTTATGTATATGGTTATGTGCGCGCATATTTATGTGCGCGCATATTTATGTGTGTGCATATTTATGTGCGCGCATATATGTGGTAGTTATGTGCGCGCATATTTATGTGCACTCATATATATATATATGGTAGTTATGTGCGCGCATGGTTATGTGCGCGCATGGTTATGTGCGCGCATGGTTATGTGCGCGCATGGTTATGTGCGCGCATGGTTATGTGCGCGCATGGTTATGTGCGCGAATGGTTATGTGCGCGCATAGTTATGGTAGTTATGTGCGCGCGTATTTATGTGCGCGCGTATATATGGTAGTTATGTGTATGGTAGTTATGTGCGCGCATATTTATGGTATTTATATATATATGGTAGTTATGTGCGCGCATATATATGTGCGCGCATATATATGTGCGCGCATATATATGTGCGCGCATATATATGTGCGCGCATATATATGTGCGCGCATATATATGTGCGCGCATATATATGTGCGCGCATATGGTAGTTATGTATATGGTAGTTATGTGCGCGCATATGTATGTGCGCGCATATGTATGTGCGCGCATATGTATGTGCGCGCATATGTATGTGCGCGCATATGTATGTGCGCGCATATGTATGTGCGCGCATATATATGTGCGCGCATATATATGTGCGCGCATATATATGTGCGCGCATATATATGTGCGCGCATATGGTAGTTATGTATATGGTAGTTATGTGCGCGCATATTTATGTGCGCGCATATTTATGTGCGCGCATATTTATGTGCGCGCATATTTATGTGTGCGCATATTTATGTGCGCGCATATGGTAGTTATGTATATGGTAGTTATGTGCGCGCATATTTATGGTAGTTATGTGCGCGCATATATATGTGCGCGCATATATATGTGCGCGCATATATATGTGCGCGCATATTTATGTGCGCGCATATTTATGTGCGCGCATATTTATGTGCGCGCATATTTATGTGCGCGCATATTTATGTGCGCGCATATGGTAGTTATGTATATGGTAGTTATGTGCGCGCATAGTTATGTGCGCGCATAGTTATGTGCGCGCATAGTTATGTGCGCGCATAGTTATGTGCGCGCATAGTTATGTGCGCGCATAGTTATGTGCGCGCATAGTTATGTGCGCGCATAGTTATGGTATTTATATATATATGGTAGTTATGTGCGCGCATATTTCTGTGCGCGCATATATATGGTAGTTATGTGCGCGCATATTTATGTGCGCGCATATTTATGTGCGCATATATGGTAGTTATATATATGGTTATGTGCGTGCATATTTCTGTGCGCGCATATATATGGTAGTTATGTGCGCGCATATTTATGTGCGCGCATATTTATGGTAGTTATGTGTGCACATTTTTATGTTTATGCGCAAATTTATGTGCTCGCATATTTATGTGCGCGCATATAAATGGTAGCTATGTTCGCGCATATATATGTGCGCGTATATATATGTGCGCGCATATATATGGTAGTTATATATATGGTAGTTATGTGCGCGCATATTTATGTGCGCTCATATATATATGGTAGTTATGTGCGCGCATATTTATGTGAGCGCATATTTATGGTAGTTATGTGCGCGCAAATTTATGTGCTCGCAAATTTATGTGCTCGCAAATTTATGTGCTTGCAAATTTATGTGCTCGCATATATATGTGCTCGCATATATATGTGCGCGCATATTTATGTGCGCGCATATGGTAGTTATGTATATAGTAGTTATGTGCGCGCATATATATGCGCGCGCATATATTTGGTAGTTATATACATGGTAGTTATGTGCGCGCATATTTATGTGCGCGCATATTTATGTGCGCGCATATTTATGTGCGCGCATATTTATGTGCGCGCATATTTATGTGCGCGCATATTTATGTGCGCGCATATTTATGTGCGCGCATATTTATGTGCGCGCATATTTATGTGCGCGCATATTTATGTGCGCGCATATTTATGTGCGCGCATATTTATGTGCGCGCATATTTATGTGCGCGCATATTTATGTGCGCGCATATTTATGTGCGCGCATATTTATGTGCGCGCATATATATGTGCGCGCATATATATGTGCGCGCATATGGTAGTTATGTATATGGTAGTTATGTGCGCGCATATTTATGTGCGCGCATATTTATGTGCGCGCATATTTATGTGCGCGCATATTTATGTGCGCGCATATTTATGTGCGCGCATATTTATGTGCGCGCATATGGTAGTTATGTATATGGTAGTTATGTGCGTGCATATTTATGGTAGTTATGTGCGCGCATATTTATGTGCGCGCATATTTATGTGCGCGCATATTTATGTGCGCGCATATGGTATTTATGTGCGCGCATATGGTAGTTATGTGCGCGCATAGTTATGTGCGCGCATAGTTATGTGCGCGCATAGTTATGTGCGCGCATAGTTATGTGCGCGCATAGTTATGTGCGCGCATAGTTATGGTATTTATATATATATGGTAGTTATGTGCGCGCATATTTCTGTGCGCGCATATATATGGTAGTTATGTGCGCGCATATTTATGTGCGCGCATATTTATGGTAGTTATGTGTGCACATTTTTATGTTTACGCGCAAATTTATGTGCTCGCATATTTATGTGCGCGCATATAAATGGTAGCTATGTGCGCGCATATATATGTGCGCGCATATATATGTGCGCGCATATATATGTGCGCGCATATATATGGTAGTTATGTGTGCGCATATTTATGTGTGCGCATATATATGGTAGTTATGTGCGCGCATATTTATGTGCGCTCATATATATATGGTAGTTATGTGCGCGCATATTTATGTGCGCTCATATATATATGGTAGTTATGTGCGCGCATATTTATGTGAGCGCATATTTATGGTAGTTATGTGCTCGCAAATTTATGTGCTCGCAAATTTATGTGCTCGCAAATTTATGTGCTTGCAAATTTATGTGCTCGCATATATATGTGCGCGCATATTTATGTGCGCGCATATGGTAGTTATGTATATAGTAGTTATGTGCGCGCATATATATGCGCGCGCATATATTTGGTAGTTATATACATGGTAGTTATGTGCGCGCATATTTATGTGCGCGCATATTTATGTGCGCGCATATTTATGTGCGCGCATATGGTAGTTATGTATATAGTAGTTATGTGCGCGCATATATATGGTAGTTATATATATGGTAGTTATGTGCGCGCATAAATATGTGCGCGCATATTTATGTGCGCGCATATATATGGTATATATATATATATGGTAGTTGTGTGCGCGCATATGTATGTGTGCGCATATTTATGTGCGCATATATGGTAGTTATATATATGGTAGTTATGTGCGCGCATATATATGGTAGTTATGTGCGCGCATATTTATGTGCTCGCATATATATGTGCGTGCATATTTATGTGCGCGCATATGGTAGTTATGTATATGGTAGTTGTGTGCGCGCATATATATGTACGTGCATATATATGGTAGTTATATATATGGTAGTTATGTGCGCGCATATTTATGTGCGCGCATATTTATGGTAGTTATGTGCACGCATTCTCTCCATTTATGCGCGGATATATATGGTAGTTATGTGTGCGCATATATATGTGTGCGCATATTTATGTGCGCGCATATATATGTGCCCACATACATATGGTAGTTATATATAACAAGCAAAACAAAACAAAAAACCATACATATATATATATATATATATATATATATATATATATATATATATATAATATATATATATATGCGCGCGCATGTGCAGGGTGTCCCAAAAAAATTTCTACACATTTTAGCAGCTGATAACTCAATTATTTATTCTTTATTTACAGACTGAACTCATTGAACCGAGTGATGGCATACTCTACAGACTTGACTTTGAAGAAAGAAAATTTATTCTAAAATGCTACTGGAAGTATGAAAACGCAGTAGAAGTGCAAAGACAATTTAGGGGGGAGTTACAAGAGTTATCATCACTCGAATTATAGATAAGTTTGAAGCTGATGGAAATGTTCAGGACGTCCATAAGAAGCGTTCCGGAAGACCACGTACCTCGACAATACCGGTAAAAACTGGTATTTCTAATGAACGACGGGCTGCAGACGGACAAAGGTAGGAGACGAATAGCCTTTCTTAAGGCTATTCCGACGGGTCAGCTAGAAAAAAAAAGTGTTTAAATGATAGGATCCCTTTAAGGCTATTCCGACGTGTTAGTCATAAAAAAATGCGTTTGAATGATAGGATCCCTTTAAATAATTGTACCCCTTCCCTACATCCGTAATAGTACATGCTGGACCTTTAAAGATGGCGGCCATCATAGCCACTGGGTCTTCACAGTATTGTATAATGGAGACCCGATACTAATGAGTGCTATAACTACATCCAGGTATATCCCACTATCCCCCCATGTCCCTCCTGTGTACCCCAAATTACTAACAATCATCCTACTAGCACCCATGTCCCTCCAGTGTACCCCACATTACTAACAAGCATCCCGCTATCCCTCATATCCCTCCAGTGTACCTCAAATTACTAACAAGCACCGCATTATCCCCCTAAGTCCCTCCAGTGTACCCCACATTACTAACAAGCATCCCGCTATCCCTCATATCCCTCCAGTGTACCCCACATTACTAACAAGCATCCCGCTATCCCTCATATCCCTCGAGTGTACCCCACATTACTAACAAGCATCCCGCTATCCCTCATATCCCTCGAGTGTACCCCACATTACTAACAAGCACTGCACTGTTCTCCATATCCCTCCAGTGTACCCCACATTACTAACAAGCATCCCGCTATCCCTCATATCCCTCCAGTGTACCCCACATTACTAACAAGCACTGCACTATCCCCCATGTCCCTCCAGTGTACCCCACATTACTAACAAGCACCGCACTATCCCCCATGTCCCTTGAGTGTACCCCACATTACTAACAAGCACCGCACTATCCTCCATGTCCCTCCAGTGTACCCCACATTACTAACAAGCATCCCGCTATCCCTCATGTCCCTCCAGTGTACCTCATATTACTAACAAGCACCACACTATCCCTCATATCCCTCGAGTGTATCCCACATTACTAACAAGCACCGCACTATCCTCCATGTCCCTCCAGTGTACCCCACATTACTAACAAGCATCCCGCTATCCCTCATGTCCCTCCAGTGTACCCCACATTACTAACAAGCACCGCACTATCCCCCCATGTCCCTCCAGTGTACCCCACATTACTAACAAGCACCGCACTATCCTCCATGTCCCTCCAGTGTACCCCACATTACTAACAAGCACTGCACTATCCCCCATGTCCCTCCAGTGTACCCCACATTACTAACAAGCATCCCGCTATCCCTCATATCCCTCGAGTGTATCCCACATTACTAACAAGCACCGCACTGTCCTCCATGTCCCTCCAGTGTACCCCACATTACTAACAAGCACTGAACTGTCCTCCATGTCCCTCCAGTGTACCCCCACACTGTTACTATCCCCCATGAACCTTAAAGGGCTTGCCTAGTCCCAACAAGCATTGTTTTATACTTTGGCTTTCTCCAGTGGTCTAAAATCACTGAAATGGATGGAGAGCAGCCATTCCATTCAGACTGGTGTGCAAAACACCCAAACTCTTATCACCCCTGTGCATGATGCCCATGGGAAAGGGTTACCTTGTGGTCACCAGATAGCTCCTATAAGCCTACCCTCGCAATGCTAGCATTTCACCAATATCCATATATTTCATGTGCACCCCCTCACAAGCATTCTACATCTCTCTAGTGCACCCCTATAGGGTTAATAAACACTCCACAGCTCAGAGCCCCCCAAACAAGTTTCCCACAGCTCCCCATGTGTCTTTTAAGGCTGAAGCCCAACATGACAGAAACACCACAGCAAAAACCGCAGCGTTTAGAGTCCCTGCAAAGTGGAGACTAGCGAATCCCATCCACAAATATCAGAAAAATACCTGGGGAGTTTATGGACGTTGCAGCACATGGAAACGCTGGCAGACTCCCTATAAGTATAACTAAAGTAGAAAGTCCGCAGAGGAAAACTGCATATTTTATGTGAAAGGCGCTGTGGGAAGATCGCAATGTGTTTCCACAGAGGATTTTCCTGCAGGGCTTTTTGGCTGTGGCCCCCTATGTGGCGCTTTAACCTAAAGCACATTGTCAATCACCTCTGCACCGCCAATGGAGGAGTTTCTTTGTGCCTCTTATGCAAACCTTAGGCTGGGTTCACATGGGGTATTTTGGACCGGAACCTGAGGCGGAGGCTGCCTCAGGTTCCGGTCCAAAATACGGGTAGCCGCAACTGGATGTCGGTGCAGTGCACCAGCATCCAGTTGAACACTCCACTCCGGATTAGGTCCAAATGAATGGGCCTAGTCGGGAGGAGGCAGGGTCTTCAGGCGGATGTCGCGAGGTGACTCCACCTGAAGAATGAGCATGTCCGTTCTTTTTTACGGGAGCTGGAACAAAGGGCTCCCGAAAAAAAGAACTGAACCGCTCCCATTGATTTCAATTGGAGCTGTCTTTTTGGTCAGTATTTTGAGGCGGATACGGCCTCAAAATCCTGTCCAAAAAAACCCATGTGAACTTACCCTAAATGCTCCAAGCATCAACCATAGCTTGGCATCCCCTAAAGGAACACAGATCTAATTCCCCCCTCCCAATTCACCAGGCACCCCACACTCCCCCCCAGTTCACCATGCGCCCCACATCCAACCCCCACAGTTCACCAGGCACCCATCTCTCCCCCACAGTACACCATGCACCCCACATCTCTTCCCCACAGTACACCATGCACCCCACATCTCTCCCCCACAGTACACCATGCACCCCACATCTCTCCCCCCCAGTACATCATGCACCCCACATCTCTCCCCCACAGTACACCATGAACCCCACATCTCTCCCCCACAGTACACCATGCACCCCACATCTCTCCCCCACAGTACACCATGCACCCCACATCTCTCCCCCACAGTACACCATGCACCCCACATCTCTCCCCCACAGTACACCATGCACCCCACATCTCTCCCCCACAGTTCACCATGCACCCCACATCTCTCCCCCACAGTACACCATGCACCCCACATCTCTCCCCCACAGTACATCATGCACCCCACATCTCTCCCCCACAGTACATCATGCACCCCACATCTCTCCCCCACAGTACACCATGCACCCCACATCTCTCCCCCACAGTACACCATGCACCCCACATCTCTCCCTCACAGTACACCATGCACCCCACATCTCTCCCTCACAGTACACCATGCACCCCACATCTCTCCCCCACAGTACATCATGCACCCCACATCTCTCCCCCACAGTACACCATGCACCCCACATCTCTCCCCCACAGTACACCATGCACCCCACATCTCTCCCCCACAGTACACCATGCACCCCACATCTCTCCCTCACAGTACATCATGCACCCCACATCTCTCCCCCACAGTACACCATGCACCCCACATCTCTCCCCCACAGTACACCATGCACCCCACATCTCTCCCTCACAGTACACCATGCACCCCACATCTCTCCCTCACAGTACACCATGCACCCCACATCCAACCCCCAGAGTTCACCATGCACCCCAATTCTCTCCCCCCAAACTACACCCTGTGCCGACACCTCTCCCCCAAATCTTACATCTCTCTCCCTCTACACTACTCCCTGCAGTCCACCTAATGTATCTTCCCCCTCACTACACCCTGCACTTTGCAGGTCACCATGTTGCTACACTACACAGGATACAGTGGTAGGTCCTGCTTACAATTAAAGACACGCCTATCCGGTCATGTGACCTTGTGACGTCAGAAGGTCCTTACGGTGTCTAGTATTTAACCTTTACCATTTAGCATCTACCCTGCAGATGAGAGGCCAGGATTCATTGTGTCTTATGGAAGATGTTTGTTGTATGGAGGAGAGGAAGCTACAGTAAAGAAAAAGTAAAATACACAGGTACCTGCTGTGCCTATTAATGTCAGGAATTTGGGGTTATTAATTTAGTTTCAGTAACTCCATGTGCCTCACATTAATAGCAGTTAACCCCATAATGTCCCTCATATTAACCCCTGTGTGCCCCATATAAGGGTCACTAATATGTGAGACACATGAGGATACTAATGAAGTACTTTAATTATGAAGATACCTAATTATCACCTCCATATGTCCCACATATCAGTAACTCTTATGTGAGGCACACAGGGGGTTAATGTGAGGGACATGATGGGGTTAACTGCTATTACTATGATCCCCATGGAGTTATTAAGCTGCAATGCACATGACCAGACTTTTTATCTGCAATGGCAGATTTCCCCCCTCGGCTTATACTCGTGTCAATAAGTTTTCCCAGTTTTTCGTGGTAAAATTAGGGGTCTCGGCTTACATTTGAGTGTATACAGTGTGTGTGTGTGTGTGTCTATACACATACAGTATATAACGCAACAAATGAACAGCACTCCAAAAATAAATTTTAAAAAAGGTGAGGATTTATGCCATAGCATATATGCACCCCACATGTATGGCAAAATGGTTGGTCATCCTATGTAACATTGTTACAATCCTGTATGGTAAAGCCTATATTTTTTTGGGGGGGAGGGTTACGCCATTTACCTTGTATTGTAAGAACATATTTTGCTGAAATGTTTGTGTATCTTGCAGCCTAAAATCAGTGGGGCTCAGCAATGCCAGACTCCTTAGGGCTAGTTCACATGTAAAAACCGCCTGGCTTATTTTGGTCCAGAAAAAAACGCTTCGTAATTAGGAAGCTGTTTTTTTGACCTTGAGGTGTTTTTTGGAGCGGTTTTCCCCTCCCCTAAAGTGAATGGACTGTAAAAAAAAAAAAAACGCTAGGCGTTTTCGGTCGCGTTTTTTTGCATGTCATGTCGCTTCATTTTTTCTGCTAGCAGCAACATAACACTGATATTTATAATCCATACAGGACAGGAGGGTAAAATGAACATAAGGACATCCAATAGAAATGAAGGCACAGACAAAAAAATATAATGGGAAACGAGAACATTTTATTTCTAGTTATAGGAATGGGTTTAATAATTGTTAAATTTATATATATATATATATATATATATATATATATATATATATATTTACCAAACTAATAATTTATTAATCTAATTCTGTTTTTGTTTTTTTTTATGTTATTTATGTCTACTTATATAATATATAGATAATATTAGTATTAGAAATCAGTATGTATGTATCTAACTATTTTATCAATATTAATATCCATATCAATATTTTCTTTAATGAATCTGTCATACTATTATTATGTCTACATATTAAAATTAAACCTATAAATCTAAACCAATTTTTTTCTTTTTTATTTAGTTATGATATATTAATTGTATACTTATCTAGATAATAGATGTGATCAACTAAAGTATCTATCCCAACTTTTTTTTGTTTATATAGATTTTTTTTTTTATTCATGTTATATTACTATGCTCTGTATATTTTTGTGTTACATGTATAATGTGTCAGACTAACTTATCTATAGACTGTGTTGATCCAGAGGAAGGCGAAAACCCCCTTGAGGAATGAGCCAATTCTCCTCTTTTAAGGGGGAAAAATTCCTTCCTGACCCCAAATATGGCGGTCAGACAAAATCCCAGTATCAAAAGCCAATACCTAACCTGTGTACTATGGGAACAAAAATGTAATCTGATATTTATAAGGTGCCTATTATATTGTAAACCTAAACCTAGTGTTTTCTTTCTAATTGTTTTATAATATATTAATTATTTGCTAATTTACATAATAGATATAATTACCTAAACTGAGTATCTAACCTAACTTATTTTGGTTTTTATTTTTTACTAATTTTTCATTTATAAATCTAGATTATATTACTATATTATGTCTAAATATATAATAAGTTAAACTAAACCTATTTTCAGACTGTCTTGATCCCGAGGAAGGCGAAAAACCCCTTGAGGAATGAGCCAATTCTCCTCTTTTAAGGGGGAAAAATTCCTTCCTGACCCCAAATATGGCGATTGGACAAAATCCCAGGTTCAAAAGCCAGTACCTAACCTACAATCCACCTAGCATTTTTTTTTTATATATATATTTCTGATAATCTAATCTAATTTTTCTATACTTATTTTGTGTTATTTATTTGAATATTTACTTCTAATTTAAATATCTATCACACTAAACCTATTTAAGGCTTTGTTGATCCAGAGGAAGGCGAAAACCCCCTTGAGGAATGAGCCAATTCTCCTCTTTTAAGGGGGAAAAATTCCTTCCTGACCCCAAATATGGCGATCAGACAAAATCCCAGGATCAAAGGCCAATACCTAACCTACAGTCCACCTAGCATTTTTTATATATTTATGTTTCTGAAAATCTAATTTTTTTAAAAAAAATTTGTTATTTATGTGAATATTTACTTCTAATTTAAATATCTATCACACTAAACCTATTTAAGGCTTTGTTGATCCAGAGGAAGGCAAAAACCTCTTGAGGAATGAGCCAATTGTCCTCAAGGTGGAAAAATTCCTTCCTGACCCCAAATATGGCGATCGGAACAAATCCCTGGATCGAAGCCGATATCTACATCTAATTGTGCTATGTGTCTGCGTCTATTCTTACATGTATCTATGTGTCTACATTTCTATCTATCTATGTGTCTATATGTGTCTGTGATATTTGTGTAACTTACCAGGCCTCCTCAGATGGAAAAGGCCTCTCCTGGGGGGGTGGAGGTTCTTCAGGAGGTAGTGGTCTCTGATGCCAGCCGGGATATTGGAGGATGTCAATTCAAGGTCCGGGGCAGCAATCTGATGGAAAACTTGCAGCAGAGAAGATGTTATTGTCAGTCGAGGTCTTAGCAGCAGAGATGGGGGTCAGGAGACGTAAAGTTCTGGTCCTTAAGCACGGTGATCTTGCAAGACGGTCTTGGGCTTCTTCATAGTCGAGATCTCTCCAACATCCTAAGAAGAAGAATAGATATAGTAATTGGCATGAGCAATGAGAATGAAGCACAGGTGAAGACTATGGAGCGACTACACCAGAGTATTATCATTACATGTAAGCACCAATGAACATTATCTCTAGAGGGGGAAGATCTTACCGGGTCCAACTTGGTGACATGTAGTTGAATTCATCCGCGGGTTGAAGGGTCTGGTCCTCGGGCCATGGCAGGTCTTTGTTCTCCAGAACTTTCTTGAATGGAACAAACGGTGGCTTTGATCTCCTCCTGTCCAGTTCCTCCCAGCAGATACTATTAAAGAATGGATGTTCTCGGATGTTACGAGTCACACCCAGCCGCTTCTCTGGATTTTTGCGCAGCAGTCTTTTAATCAGATGTTTCAGGTCTTCGTCCAGCCAAGATGGAATATCTGGCTTATCTCTGGTGATGGATATTTCAGCCATGTCGTCGTTGGATCCGTCGTAAAATGGAGAGCATCCTGTTGACATCTCGGACACTACAATCCCCAGGCTCCACCAGTCAGCTGCTGCATCATATTCCTGTTCCAGAAGCACCTCAGGGGCCATATAATAGAGTGTGCCCGCCACTCCACAGATCTTCTTGGAGGAGGTGACGCCATATCGGGCAAGGCCTAGATCGATTATACGGATGTGTCCATTCCTATCCAGCATGATGTTATCTGGTTTTATATCTCTGCAATTAAATAAGCAAGATGACATGTAAGGAAAAGACAATGACAAATCGGGGGACATTATTTCCACCATTACAAGGGAAGCTTCTGCTGACCTGTGGATGATCTTGTTTCCATGGAGGAACTGGAGGCCGCTCACTATCTCTGCTGTGTAGAATCTGACAAAGAAGACATAGTGTAGTATCAATGACCTAAAATCCTATAGTAATCCCCTAATATCATGTTATTATCAAAGTCACCCGGATCACAGACAGGCGCTGTGTATGGCTGCCTGTATTCCCTCCACTGTCTTCATTGTTCTATATCTGACTTGTCATGTCATACCTTATATTGTCCTCCCTTCAGTCCCCTCTGTGTTTTCCCTCGGTCTCCTGTAATGTCACTTACGTACCTTATATTGTTGATGTTCAGACTGCCGCACATTCTGATCAAAGACCTCAGGCTGCCTCCGGGAAGATACTCTGTGATGAAAAATGCTCCGTCCTGCGTCTGGTGTGCGGCATTTAGGTGGCATATAAATGGGCAGTCTCGGGCCTTCAGAAGTATCTTCCGCTCTCTCTTTAATGTCGCTGCATTATCCCTTGTTTTGGTGACAACTTTCACGGCCATGAAGGTGTTTCGGCCAGGGAACGATGCCAAGACCACCTGAAGAAAAGATGGAGAAGTCATTAGAAGTGGGGACATAAGAAAGGCTTCTACATGTATTGTATAATGTGCTGTCTGTGCTTGGGAACTTTATAGGAATAACTATACTGAATTATTACGACACCACATAGGTATAACCAGAGGAAACTGTAACTAGGAACAGTGAGATGAAGGCCAATGCTCTTTATATATCTAAATCCACATTGTCTATAGTAAGACTGTAATATGGGCATAGAGGTCAGTATATACATGGTGATCTTATTGCACCTACAAGGAGCGGGACAGGTAAATAACAATGTTCCTTTCCCAATTTCTTCATCCCTTAATATCGATAGGGGAGTTTATAGATATCATAGAACCCTATATCAATATATTCTTTTTTTTTTTTTTTTTTTTTTTTGCTGTAGGTTGAGGGAACACAATAATAACACAATGACAACTGGTATAAATACATTGTACATAATCATTGATAAAACTGACTTCCTGCAGCCACCACCTGGGGGAGCTCTATACATAGGAAGCAATGCAGCTGCCATTGAACTCAATGAAAGATGTAAAAATCTCTTTGCATTGAGTTCCCCCTAGTGGCAGTTGCAAGTAAATACAGTAGCTATATACTGGGAAGTGTGATGTTGTTATAAGTATGTTCTGTATGTTCTGTTCTTACTTATTCTGCTTTGTCTGCCTAGCAACAGTGAGGTAGTAATGGAGGAGGAGCTGAGCTTAGGGGGAGGAGTTGTTAGACAGGGAGCCATGATGGAGCATGGAATAAAGTGTTCTGATCTACAAGAGTAACCATCTCATAGTGGACTTATTCCAGAAGACCTGCATCCTCACTACAACACTACAATTGGCGACAAGGATTAAGAATCATCAGCTAAAGGTATTTCACTGCTACAGAAACTGTTTACAAGACTGCAATCCTAGCACCAGCCATGGCCTGCTTACCTTCCTTTGCTGTATTTGATGTGCACCAGCCCCAAGCAAACTTAGCAGCATGCTGGAATAAATGGCTGAAACGCTTTGAGATATTCCTGCAAGCAATGAACATTACTGATAATGCAAGAAAGAAAGCCATGTTATTACACTATGCAGGGGAGCAAGTCTATGATATCTTCACAACTCTGCCCAATACAGGGGAGGACAGTGACTATGAGCTAAGCAAAGCAGCATTAACTAAGCATTTCTCTCCATACATAAATGCAGCTTTTGAAATTTTCAAGTTTAGACAGTCAAAACAGTCAGCAACAGAAACCATTGATGAATATCATGTCCGCTTAAGACAACTTGCAGCTTACTGTGAATTTGCAGATATAGACAAGGAAATTCTGATGCAAATCATACAAGGTTGTGTGTCCTCTAAGTTAAGGAGACAAGCACTCAGAGATCCCACCATGACTTTAGCAAAGCTACTGGACATTGCACGTATTCATGATGCAGCAGAGAATCAAGCTAAACTTATAGAGAACACAGACTATATACCAGAGCAGCCATCTTCTGTAGCAAAGCTCACTCAGAAGCCACATGTGCCTCACACACAGGCTGCAGCCTGCTACAACTGTGGAGGTCCTTATCCTCATCAGAAACCATGCCCAGCAAAGGGAGTAACTTGTCATAACTGTGGGAAACAAAATCACTTTGCAAAAGTCTGCAGATCAAAATCACAATCTTCTCTCTCTGCTAAACAAGCCTTGCCACAGAAAGTTCATGCAGTGCAGTCAGTGTCCCCTGCTGATGAGCCCAGCAGCACCTACTTATTCTCAGTGACTGAGGGGTCTCGCAATGTGCATGCAATGTCTAATCCCAAACAAGTCATCTTAATACATGGCAATCCGGTGGAGACACTGGTAGATACAGGGGCGTCTGTCAATGTTATTAGTCATGCCACTTATAACCAGCTAAAGAACAAACCTGCTTTGCAATGTACTAACCTGAAGATATATCCTTATGGTTCAGCTACTGCATTACCCCTATGTGGCAAATTTCAGGCATTACTAACGGCGGAAGGGAAATCCATCACGGACACTTTCTATGTAGTGGAGTGTTCTGCAGACACTCTTCTCAGCTGCAATAGTGCGGTATCTCTGGGCCTAGTGAAACTGGCAAACAGTGTAACACACTCTTCTGTCCAAACTATTATGCAGAAATATCCTCAACTCTTTCAAGGCATAGGAAAGCTGAAAGACTTTCAAGTGAAATTACACATTGACCAGTCAGTACAGCCGTCAGTTCAACCTCACAGGCGCATCCCATTCCATGTCCGCAAGCTGGTGGAGAAAGAGCTACAAGACCTGGAGACAGATGATGTTATTGAACGTGTCGAGGGCCCAACTCCCTGGGTCTCACCAATTGTTGTTGCGCCTAAACCTAAGCAGCCTGGTAAAATCAGGTTATGTGTGGATATGCGACATGCCAATCGAGCCATTCAAAGAGAAAGGCACATTACGCCTACCATTGATGACATTCTCACAGATCTAAATGGTGCAAAAGTATTCTCAAAAATTGATCTAAAATCTGGTTATCATCAGCTTGAATTGCATCCAGACTCCAGATATATCACAACTTTTAGCACTCATGTCGGTCTAAGAAGGTTCAAGAGGCTGAATTTTGGCATTTCATCGGCTGCAGAAATCTTTCAGAATGTTATCAGGCAGGTTCTTTCAGGAATACCTGGAGTCCTCAATGTTAGTGATGACATCCTTATCTTTGGCACAACCCAAGAGGAACATGACAATCACCTAGAACAAGTTTTTCAGAGACTGCAAACCTGCAATTTAACTGTTAATCCATCAAAATGCGAGTTCAACCAGACGTCATTGAACTTTTTTGGCTACATTTTTTCTGAAAATGGTGTTTCTGCAGACCCTGAGAAAGTAGCAGCCATAACCTCTGCTAGCCAGCCACAAAATGTCTCAGATGTTCGAAGTTTTCTTGGTCTGGTCACATACTGTGGACGATTCATACCTGATCTGGCTACTGTTTCTGAACCCCTACGACAGCTCACTAAAAAGGATACTCCTTGGTCATGGACAGTTGAACATCAATCAGCATTTGATACACTAAAGTCCAGTCTGACTAGTGACACAGTCATGGCCTATTTTGACCCACTAAAATCTACTGAGCTCATTGTGGATGCCAGTCCTGTAGGCCTTGGTGCAATTTTAACTCAGGTGTCCAAAACTGGCAGTATCTCCACAGTCTCCTATGCGAGCAAGGCTTTGACAGAAACGGAACAGCGCTATTCTCAAACCGAGAGGGAAGCTCTCGCAGTTGTATGGGGATGCCTTCATTTTCATCTTTACCTCTTTGGTCGTCCATTCACAGTGGTCAGTGATCATAAACCACTCATTCCAATATTCAATAAACATTCATCAAAGCCACCCCCACGACTTGAACGCTGGCTACTCCACTTGCAGAACTATCGCTTTCACTTGAGATATGAGGCAGGAGCTGGGAACCCTGCAGACTATTTTTCAAGACACCCTTCACCACAGTCTACCAAAGATGACTTGCCTGCCACTGTCTTAGCTGAGGAGCATGTAAACTTCATTGTTACACACTCTGTGCCAAGAGCAATGACCCTCGAAGAAATTAAACATGCGGTGGATTCTGATCCCCAACTTCAGTTGGTAATTGACACTGTTCAGTCTAAGAACTGGAACTCTTTTCTAGCTGAGACTCGTCTTCAACCGCAGGGCCAAACAGCATATTTGCAGGCCTTCTTTAATGCAAGACACTCTCTTTCTGTATCTGACTCAAACATACTACTACGTGACAACCGCCTGGTCATTCCTCAGAAACTTCAGAGTAGAGTGATCGATCTGGCCCATGAGGCCCATCAAGGTATAGTTAAAACAAAGCAGTTACTTAGGGAGAAAGTATGGTTTCCCGGACTAGATAAACAAGTGGAAGCACTTATTGCCACATGTATACCTTGCCAAGCAACTACGGTGGACCATAGCCGAGCACCAGTACAAATGTCACCTCTGCCAGACAATCCATGGACTGCTGTGAGTGTTGATTTCTGCACTCTGCCAGATCATTCCTATTTACTGGTTGTCATAGATGATTTTTCTAGGTTTCCAGTCATTGAACCCGTTTCCACCACCTCTGCAAGAGCTGTCATACCAAAACTGGACAAAATCTTTTCTGCATATGGCATACCTGAAACAGTGAAGACTGACAATGGGCCACCTTTCAATAGTGCAGATTTTCAGTCTTTTGCAACTTATCTTGGTTTTAACCACAGGAAAATAACTCCTTACTGGCCTCAAGCCAATGGTGAAGTGGAGCGCTTCATGCAATCAATCAACAAAACTCTTTGGATTGCTACCATGGAACACAAGGATTTGCAGCAAGAATTGTACAGATTCCTTAGACAGTACAGAGCCACCCCACACTCTACTACAGGAACTCCGCCAGCGACTGCGCTTTTCGGCAGGCCTTTGCGCATTAAGCTTCCAAACATCCCAGTAGTTCACGTCCAGACTCCATTGGTCCTCAATGATTCCCTTGCCAAAGGCAGGATGAAAAGATATGCAGATAAGAGAAGTTGTCGCTTCAAACAGCTGGATGTGGGAGACTGGGTCCTTGTTAAAAGGCTGAGACCCAGTGACAAGTTATCATCCCCTTATCATCCAGAACCCTTTCAAGTCACACACGTCAAAGGTACCATGGTTACTGCTCAACGCCAGGGTCATCAAGTGACACGAAATGTCTCCCATTTTAAAAAGCTTCATGACTACAACCCAGGAGCAAGTGCAGAGGAGACAGATGATGAGGAAATTTCACCAGGTACAACTGGTTCAGCAACACCAACAAGAGATACCTCCGAAAATTCACAGACTGTTTCTGATAACGAGATGTCTCAACGCTACCCGACAAGGATGAGTCGAAGGCCACCAACGCACCTCAGGGACTATGTTCTGCAGTAAAATTTTCTTTTCAGTTCGGACCTTTTATTTATTGTTCATTTATAATGTTTGCATTTTATTTTTTTTTTTTTTATAAGAAGGGGAGAGATGTGATGTTGTTATAAGTATGTTCTGTATGTTGTGTTCTTACTTATTCTGCTTTGTCTGCCTAGCAACAGTGAGGTAGTAATGGAGGAGGAGCTGAGCTTAGGGGGAGGAGTTGTTATACAGGGAGCCATGATGGAGCATGGAATAAAGTGTTCTGATCTACAAGAGTAACCATCTCATAGTGGACTTATTCCAGAAGACCTGCATCCTCACTACAACACTACAGGAAGCTGCAGGAGAAGTTCAGTTCTAGGCCCTAATCCCCCATCCACAGGCCCAGAACAGCTGTGTGGTCTGTCTGTATGGCAGATACCACTGACACTAGTCACACATTTGGATATAAAGTTATTGGGGGTTCTCAGCACTAGAGATATGAGATATAAGTTATCATAGAGGCTGGACTGCCTCTCACCCATGTGGCAGTAACTACAGTTAACCTCTTATAAGCCTTAAATGGCTGATAACATAAAACAATAGCTTGTATTTATCTGTATTGCAATTTGGTTCACCGCCCCTTTAACAGAAAATAAAAAGTTTTCAAACTTACTTTGCCGAAGCCGCCCCTACCCAACACCTGATGGATGGTGAAGCGGCCGATGTAAAAGTTGGGGTAGGGGCTAGATGTCTCCGGGTCCTGGCTGCTGCCCAGTCTTGGCTCTTCAACCTCCAATATATCGGCATCTCCTCCTCTCCTCTTCTTTATCTTTATAGATCCGTTCTCTCTCTCTTCGTCTCTCTTCCTCTTCTCGCCTTCTCTCTTCTCATCTCCTCTCTTCATATCGCCGTCTCCTCTATGTCCAGTGGACGCCATTTTCAGTAAATCCGCAAACTCCTATAATCCAATCCAATCGCTATCGTGCACAGTTTATGATAAACGGCAGTTGGTCGTGTGCAGGTCACATGATGGCCGAGGTCACGGAATCCTCAGGGGTCACCTGCCTGCCAGTCCTCCATGTACCTGCTCTGCCATATGTAATGTGGGCATCATAACTGACAGCCTAGTGTCCAGAGGAATGGAGGACTTCATGGCTGCTTCTACTATTGCTGACACCTGTAGACTGGGCAGGGGATGGGATTTGTATGTCTGTGTGGGCAGCGGTGCCCATAGTGCAGCAGAATCTATGCTGGAATTGTACAATAAATGCAGTTGTATGACTATTCAATAACCGAGGGGAGCGATAATCCACAAACTATACCTAGTACTAGTGACAGGAGTAATAAAGCCTGGTGAGGGGACCTTGTGGCTGTACTGGGGGGTAGAGGCCTCTATAAGGATAGGGGGAGCAACCCTGATGTTTTAGTCTAAGGTGTGAAATATTAGGATTGGTACATTTACTAATCTTAGGGGTAATTTTAGCTTTAATAACCTATGAATCAACATAATCATGCTGTGTTGGTTATTGGGACCTTTCTGGGGTACATGTGACTTCTTTACCACTTTTTATACCATATTTTGAAGACGAGGAGCTTACTGCCAGATATAAATAAGAATCTATTAGATTTATTGGACAATTCATGAACAATTGATTTTTTTCAGAAATAATGTCATCTTCATTGCTCAACAGTTTAGGGAATTTTCCTCATGGCTGTACTATGCTACTAGAACAGTGTTTTACAGAATAGCCGAGACACTTCAAGAAGAAACTTTATTTTTGCATAAAACGCAATGATCAAAATTAGAGAATAGCAAAGACTGTATCGCAGAGAAAGATCCCAACTATGATTTCTGCAGGTTACAACAATAAGTAGCAGGTGTACAGGCTTTGGCTTTGAATGACTTCAGCACGATCTGTTGCCCCAGGACATTACCAGTCTCCCATACTGCACGGGTATGATTTTGGCCTATTCTTCCAACAGTTTCTGCCAAAGTTTGGTGACTGTAGTGGGTTTCTTTCTGCCAAGGATTTTCCATGTGACCGCTGAGGCCAATCTGCAGCTTCAGTAGGCCTCTGGGAGAGACCCGTGATGTCACAGATAGTGACATTGTTTGCCCTTCACTGATTGGTCTCAGCGGTCACGTTAGCCCAATCAGCGGCTTCAGCTGAACTCCAGAAGAGACCTGTTGAGCAGAAGCCCCGGAACGTGCCAGAAGGACACAAGAGCATCAGATACTGGAAGTGTGGTACGGCCCTGGTAGGGTTTACCCAGAAACACCGGGTGGCGCTCACACCGTCTTCAGACAACACTGTCTTCTGCTGTTTTTGGGTAAATCCTACCAGGGCCGTACCACACGTCCAGTATCTTCTTAACAGCATTTCCTCCAGCGGCAGCTGTCTAACAGAGAGTGGCAAACCATCGTCCAGGCCGATTCACCCTTCTACTTCTACAGCTCAGGACTATTGAGTCCAGGGAAGTGACTAGTACTTTTGAGGACAAGCTACTAAGTCCATCCCAGTAATATTCCTAAGAATTCCCTATCATAAGGAAGCGCAAAAGCCTTCCATTTTTTGTTCCTCCTAGAAGATTATCTACTGAAGCATCAGGGACAGGTGAGTATGATTTTTTTAAAATATTTTTTCACTGCCCTCAGCTGATTTAAAAGCTAAAGGGGTTGTCCATTTTTGCCTGGACAAACCCTGTAATGCAGTGGTTCCTGTGCTCGGCCATATGCCTGTGTTGGGATCTATGCCAGCTTGTAGCAGGCATTTGCACCAGTAAACAATATTAAATCATGGGCCAGAAACGTCTGTTGTGACAATGATTGTAGCAAGTGGTGTATAAAATATTGCAAACCCGAGATTTGTGACTTTTTTACGCCAAATATCTGGTGTAAACTTAATAAATCTGCCCGAATATGTCATATGAGTGATATGTGAACTGTTATAGTCATAGGTGATGTCTGTGTATGTGATTGGTGATGGCGCAGATCTCTGTTGTTCACTGTCTGACATCTGGTCTCCCAATGACTATTCTGTTTAATAGACAGTTTCCCTGTTGTATGGTCTGAAATTTCTTGGTCCTTCTTCAGATGCGCTTTGTGTGGCTATTTTCACATGAATATCACATGGTGCTATACAGGGGCAGATTGGCAATGTATACTACCAGAGTGGGGTGACCGGTGGGATACTGAATATGGGCCTCGACCCTACCTGAGGACCTTTACCCTTTCTGCTGCACATTGCAGGCCGGTGGCCGCTTGGGCTTTTTCTGGCCTGCTGAATGACCTTAGACAATGGCCTGTGATTGGGTCTCAGCGGTCAATTGGGTCACACAGGTGTCCTGATGCATAATGATCCTGGCGTATCCCACATGACTGCTGAAGCCCAATCATAGCCCTCAGCAGTCTCAAGATAATAATGGTTCATAGGTGGTAAGCCATACATTACAGTGTACGGAGTCCACTATAGGACATTATACTGTGAGAAGGGGCCAATGTGGCATACTATACTGTGTGAATGGGCTACTATGGGACATTATACTGCATAGAGACCACTATGGGACATTCTACTGTGTGCAGGTGCCACCAAGCGACATTATACACTGTGATGGGGCTACTAAAGGACATTATAATGTGACAATATGGGACAGGGGTTGTCCAGGAATTGGACAAACTCTGGAGGGGCTTAGGGCAGGTTTAAAAAAATAAAAAACATGCTTGTCCCCATAGAACCTTGTTTCCCAGAAGCACTACACGCCACATGACCGCTGAGGCCAATCCAAAGTCACTGGAGAGTGATTGGTGATGACACTCACATATGTCATCGTTCACATTCTAGTGACCTTGGAGGCTGCTGATAGGTAAAATAAATGAAATGCTTCCCCTTTTTCAGTCATCCCAGGTAGGATTTCTGCTGTGAAGAGGAACCTCCTGAGACACTTCCTCGTGGCTGCCATAACCGTCATTCCCAGGCATTGGCGGAGCACTGCCGCACCCTCCCTGGTTGAATTCCTACAGGAGCTTCTCTTAATAAGGAGAATGGAGGGCTTGGTGATAGAGGATTCCCCTGACCCCTCCAAATTTGATGCTCTCTGGTGGCCCTGGGTGGTGTTCCAGGCCTCGACCGAATTCTCATCCTTCTTCTCCTGATGAATACAGTGCTACCTTATGATTCCTTTTCCCCCTCTCCTTGAAGGAGGTAGTTGGCCGTTCTACCCCTCCCCCTTCTTTTCCCATATGTGTTTCCCTGACTAGTTTTTGCTGTGTGTTTTACCTGTTTGTTGGTTTTCCACCTACACCCCACTGGATGTTGTTGATTTTTCTAGTCCCATACCTCTGGACCAAGTGTCCCCCTTATTATTATATTACGTTTCAATGCACTGGACGGGGTCTTACCTCTGCCCTTTTGTATACAGGCGCGGCCTGTGTGCCATTGCGCCAATTGTTTGCATGCATTACTCTTGTTCTCCTATTTTTTGTCTGTTCCATTTGAAAAACTTTGATTATAGATAAATGAAAAGCTGCCTAAGCAATGACAGGGTGAGTGTCCTTCATAGACCGCCATACATTGCAGTGTATACTACTCCGCCATGTACCTGCACTCTGTCACATCCAGATGATATTGACAACTCAGGGTACTTCATCCCTGTTACACAGAGCAATGAGAGCAGCATTAATCCCTTCAGTGCTGCACATCATATGGTAAGGGGCACCATCAATGAGTTATACCAGTTATATTCTATTTTTGTAGAAAAACATTGTAATAAAACAATTTACTATAAAGTATGTATGTCTTGTAGCCTACAATAAGTTGGGCTCAGCAATGCCAGACGCCTTAGTGATCGAGCAAAGGACTGCACTGTCATAGAGAACATATATATAAATGTATAGGAGCGCTGTCTGCTCTTTCCCTACTCAACACTGATCTGTATAATCCATACAAGACAGGAAGGAAAAACCTACCTAAGGATATCCAATGGGAATAAAAACACGGACACAAAATGTAATAGGGAAGAAGAACACTTTATTTCTTGCATTAGGAAATTATTGATCTATCTGTCTATAATAATGTAATATTTATATGACAACTATTAATGTTATGAATGTAAACCTATTTTTTCATTTACATTTTTTTATGTGGGTACTTATTAAATATATAATATCTACAAATCAAAATAAATCTGTAATTTTACTATTGTGTAAACTTACTTCTCTTCTTACTTAAATAATAGATATCGTTATCTACAGTCAAGCTAACTCACACAAATAAATGGGCAGTCTCGGGTCTTCAGAAGTATCTTCCGCTCTCTTTTTAATGTCTCTGTATTATTCCTTTTTTTTAAAGGGGCTCTATCAGCAAAATCATGCTGCTAGAGCCCCACATATGCGTGCATAGCCTTTAAAAAGGCTATTCAGGCATTGGTAATGTTATATTAAACTACCCCCCCCGTTTTAAAAAAATAACCTAAAAAAGAATGTGCTCTACTTACCAAATGTGCACCCTGGGCGGGCATTCAGGGTGTGTCTTCATCTTCTTCCCCGCCTCTTCTTCCTCCGACGTCCTCCCGTCCCGTCTTCTTCCATCGCTCGCTCGCGGACACTGACATGGAAAAACGGCCTGGGCGCATGCGCAGTAGTATGCGGCTTCTACTACGGCTACTGCGCATGCGCCCCGGCTATCACTGTCCGTTCGCGAGCGCTGGAGGAAGACGGGACCGGAGGACATCTGAGGAAGAAGAGGTGGGGATGAAGATGAAGACACACCCTGAATGCCCGCCCAGGGTGCACGTTTGGTAAGTAGAGCACATTCTTTTTTAGGTTATTATTTTAAAACGGCGGGGTAGTGTAATATAACTTTACCGGTGCCTGAATAGCCTTTTTAAAGGCTATTCACGCATATGTGGGGCTCTATCAGAGCCCCTTTAAGAAAGGCTTCTGCATGTATTGTATAATGTACTGTCTGTGATTGGGAACTTTATAGGAATAACTATACTGAATTATGAAACTGGGGGCAGAGATAGAGAGGGGACATAAAACTGGGGGAGGGGACATGAAACTGGGGGCAGAGATGGAGGGCGGACATGAAACCTGGAGCGGATATAGAGGGGGGGACATGAAACTGAGTTAAGATGGAGGGGGGAAATGAAACTGGGGGAGAGATGAGGGAGGGGACATGAAACTGGGGGTAGATGAAGGGGGCACTTAAACTGAGGGTAGATCTATTAGATGGTGGAAACAGTAGTAGTTCAGTCTTAGAGAGATTTAGTTTCAGATAGAGCGAGGATATGATATTAGAGACAGCAGAGAGACAGTCACTGGTGTTCTGTATGAGTGCAGGGGTGATGTCACGGGAAGATGTGTATAATTGGGTGTCATCAGCATAAAGATGGCACTGGAAGCCAAATCTGGCAATGGTTTGTCCAATGGGGGCTGTGTAGAGAGAAAAGAGCAGGGGGCCTAGGACCGAGCCCTGAGGAACCCCAACAGCAAGGGAAAGAGAGGAAGAAACAGAGCCCGCAAATGATACACTGAAAGTGCGGTCTGAGAGAGGAGAACCAGGAGAGCGCTGTGTCGTTGAGGCCGACTGGACTGAGCGGAGCATAGTGAGGAGAAGTTGATGGTCAACAGTGTCAAAAGCTGCAGAGAGGTCCAGAAGAATAAGAAAAGAGAAATCACCATTGGATTTAGCCATTAGGAGATCATTGAAGACTTTTGTGAGAGCAGTTTCAGTAGAGTGCAGAGCGTGGAAACCAGATTGTACGGGGTCAAGCAGAGAGTTAGCAGAGAGATAGCGGATTAAACGAGAATAGACCAGGCGTTTCAAGAGTTTAGAGATGAAGGGGAGGTTAGAGATGGGTCGATAGTTAGCAGCACAGGACGGGTCCAGGGAGGTTTTTTTCAATAGCTATATTGAGTTATAACAGCATGCTTGAAGGAGGATGGGAAGATTCCAGAAGAGAGAGAGAGGTTAAATATTTTAGTAAGGTAAGTCGTGACAGTAGGCGAGAGAGATTGGAGAAGGTGTGAGGGGAAGGGGTCACTACTGCAGGTTGTAGGGCGAGATGAAGAAAGTAGCTGGGAGACTTCCTCTTCTGTAACAGGTTCAAAGGATGAGAATGGACAGTCTGAAGTGCAGTTGGTGAGGGGGATCAGTACTATGGTAGGTGTGGGAATCAATGTCACCGGGGGCTTGGGCAGTTATTTCCTGACGGATGTTATCAATTTTATCATGGAAATAAGTGGCCAGGTCATCAGCACTAAGGTCTGTGAATGGCTTCTGCACCTTAGGTGTGAGTAAGGAGTGAAAAGTTTCAAAAAGCCTTTTAGGGTTGCTGGAGAGAGAAGAGATGAGGGCGGTGAAATAGTCTTGTTTGCCGAGGTAAAGGGCAGAACTATATGCTTTAAGCAGTGGCGTAACTAGGAATGGGGGGGCCCCGTGGCGAACTTTTGACATGGGTTCCTCCCCGACTGACGCCGAAGACCTCGACCGACCCCCCTCGTATGCATTCCTGCGCGTTCTATTATGCCTTATAGTGGCCCCTGCACACAGTATTATCCCCCATAGTCGCCCCTGCACACAGTATTATCCCCCATAGTGGCCCCCGCACACAGTATTATCCCCCATAGTGGCCCCTGCAAACAGTATTATCCCCCATAGTGGCACCTGCAAACAGTATTATCCCCCATAGTGGCCCCTGCACACAGTATTATCCCCCACAGTGGCCCCTGCTCACAGTATTATAGCCCATAGTGGACACCCATAAACAATTATTATACTCTGGGGTCTTTTCAGACCCCAGAGTATAATAATCGGAGACCCGGGGGAATAAAAACATAAAAAAACTACTGTTTCTTACCTGTCCCCTGGCTCCTACGCTGTCAGCCTCCGCTGCCATCCTTCTTCAATGACATCGGATGTCACATGACCCAGGCCGGGTTCATGTGACATCAGAGATGTCAGACAACTAGGAAGGAGGCCTGGCCAGGATCGTGGAGAGGTAAGTAACAGTGTTTCTTATGTTTCTTACCTCTCCCGATCCGGCAATCATTATACTTGGGGGTCCGAAAAGACCCCCGAGTATAATGATAGCAGCGGTAGCGGCTGTCACTGGGCCCCTAAAGTCCCGGGCCCTGTGGCAGCTGCCTCTGCTGCTATAGTGGTAGGTACGCCACTGGTTTTAAGCATAAATTTGAAGTGGAGGAAATCTGCAGGTGAATGTGATTTTCTCCAGAGATGTTTGGCACACCTAGAGCACCGCTGAAGAAATAGTGTCTGTGGTGTGTGCCAGGGTTGCTGGCTGCTATGTGGGACTTTACGAGTAGAGGGGGGAGTCACCTCATCCAATGCATTTTTAAGGGTTTCATTATAGTGACTGGTGGCCAGATTGGGACAGGAGATTGAGGAGATGGTGGACAGAGAGGACTGTAGAGTATCTGAGAGGTGCAGGGTGTCGATAGCACGCAAATTCCTATATGTGTGATGGGTAGGGGTATCTTGTGAAGGGGAGAGAGCACTGATGGTGAGAGATAGAAGGTTATGATCAGAGAGCAGCAGAGAAGAGTTAGTAAATTTAGAAACTGTGAGGAGTCAATGGAAGACAAGATCAATCGTGTTGCCATCTACATGTGTGGCGGAAGAAGAACATTGTGAAAGACCAAGAGAAGTTGTTAATAAGAGAAACTGTGAGGCAGCTGGAGAGTGAGGGGTGTCAATGGGGATGTTAAAGTCACCCATGATGAAGGTAGGAATTTCACTGGATAAAAAGTGGGGAAGCCAAGAAGCAAAGTGGTCCAAAAATTGGTAGGGTGAGCCAGGTGGACGGTAGATCACGGCTACACATAAGGAGAGTGGGCGGAAAAGTCTGATAGAATGGACTTCAAATGAGGAGAATGTGAGTGAGGGTACCAGTGGAATGGACTGAAAAAATGCACTGTGGTGACAGAAGTAAGCCTACCCCACCACCCTAACTATTATCAGGCCTAGAGGTGTGTGAGAATTGTAGGCCACCATGAGACAGAGCAGCAGGGGAGGCCGTGTCTGCCTGCTGGATCCAAGTTTCAGTAAGGGTGAGCAGGCTGAGGGATTTACTAAGGAATAAGTCATTAATGTATTCTAGTTTGTTACACACTGAGCGGGCGTTCCAGAGAGAGCAGTTAAAAGAGACGGGAGAGATGAGGAGAAGGAACACGGTAAATATTGATGAGGTTTGTAGGCCTTCTATGTGTGCAGGAAGAAGAGTTAGTGAAGGAAGGAGGGCCGGGGTTAGGAGAGATGTCCCCAGCAGCGAGGAGGAGTAACATGGACAGAGACAGAAGGTGGTTCAGTGATTTATGTGGGCGCTTATGTTTGGTTTCACTGCTAAAAGTAGTAAAGGGGAGATTAAAGAGTGTGAAAAGTGTGTGAGAGCTGTACATGGGAGAAGGAAGAAAAGAGGGACTAACATGGATGGAGTGTACTGGTGGTAGAGATGGAGGAGAGGTCTGCAGGAAGACAATGGCTAAAATAGTAAGTGACAGTGCAGCTATAGGATACCATGTGGTAAAACCTGGTGTTTTGCCATGGTTAGTCTGTTCTATGCCCTGATTAAGTGCCATGTATAAGTGCACTTTGGTTAAGATGCATGGTGCAAATGAAATGCCCCCTGCATTTGAAATGCTTCCCCATAAGCTATATCTACTCAGGGGTGAACCTGCCTTTTTCGCTGCCCGAGGTGGACGACAGAAAGCGCAGTACCAGCACCTTTCCACTTTATAAGGCACAGGCACATCTGCTTTCGGCTCCCTGGACTGTATAGTATGGGTGTTGGAAGTGGCCCTGAACAGATGATCCGTGCCAGGCACAGCTATCAGGCCCCCCACCAAATAGATGATAAATAAAAATTCCAGGACAAACACTTTAATATGCTGGCCGGGATTAAGAGCATTTGTGAAAAAAGGGGACTATTTGTGTGCCCCATATAGAGGCATGGAGGTAACTCCAACACTAGTTGAGTGGGTGACATTATGAGGAGCACATTGTATAATAAAAGGAGTTATTTGTGGATTATACCATTGGGGAATGGGGGGAATATGTCTTGTAGTAAAGGACTGACATGTCCATATTGGGCCCTGATATTTAATAACTATATGTGTATAAATATATTTGTGCTGGGAATGACATTTGGCTTGCTGCTTCTGCCAGGGATCTTTAAAATCCCTAGGATTGCCCCTGGAAGTGCCAAAGATCAGGGGCAAAATGTTAGCAGTTGGGGCCCCACTTTTTAATTTTGCCAAGGGCCACACTTTGTCTAAAACTGGCCCTGCCTGGACACATATATTTACCACTAGTTGGGGGCTGCAAATGGACTTGCTTCCATCACTTCTTACACAGTATTGTAAGCGGCCATTTTCTTGTGGCCTGTGGGCATGCGCCGTCTGCTCTGCCCGAGGCCTAGAAGTCTGAAACCTGTACCGGAAGAAGAGGATGAAGAGGATGTTGCTGACGAAGATGGAGGCGGCGCTGGAGAGAGTTCTCTCGCAGCATTGGGGATACCCCCAGTGCTGTTTGCGCGCTGGGGACTGCCCCCAGTGCTGTGAGAGAACTCATTTGCATACCGTTAAAAAACGGGATTCCTACGGAACGGTGAAGTGGAGAAGACAACGAAAGGTAGGAGAAGAATAGCCTTTCTTAAGGCTATTCCGATGTGTAACTCAGAAAAAAATGTGTTTGAAAGATAGGATCCCTTTAAAGTTGAGGCCCCATATTGCAGAAATGCAGATTTTTTTTGTTCCAGATTTGGTTGCGTTTTTTTGAGACAAAGCCAGGAGTGACTACAAAAGGAGTGGGGAATATATAGTGACTTCATCTGCGGGTTGGCGGTGATGTTGAACCGCTTATATGTGTTGTCCCCCCATCTCTTCCCCCTAGTTTCGTGTCCCCCATCTCTGCCCCCAGTTTCTTGTCCCCCCATCTCTGCCCCCAGTTTCTTGTCCCCCCATCTCTGCCCCCAGTTTCTTGTCCCCCCATCTCTGGTCCCAGTTTCTTGACCCCCCATCTCTGTCCCCAGTTTCTTGTCCCTCTTTCTCTGCCCCCAGCTTCATGTCCCCCCATCTCTGGCCCCAGTTTCTTGTCCCTCCATCTCTGCCTCCAGTTTCTTGCCCCACCCATCTCTGCCCCCAGCTTCATGTCCCCCCATCTCTGCCCCCAGCTTCATGTCTCCCTCCTACATCGGCCCCAGTGTAGTAGCACTCACCTTGGCCACACTCCCTCGCCGCTGCTTTCTCCGCTCACTCAGTGCATATAGTTCTTGGGCTGCTGCCTGTGTGTGTCCTATATGTGGCAGAGCGAGGCCCCGACGTCAGGATGCTATGACGCCGGGCCACGCTCTGCTGCATATACGACACACACAGGCAGCAGTGCGCGAACTATGTGCACTGAGCGAACGGAGACAGCGGCGGGGGAGCATGGCCAAGGTGAGTGCTACTACACTGGGGCCGATGTAGGAGGGGGACATGAAGCTGGTGAACGTGGTTGATCCCTGGGGACACCCCCTCCCCCCGCTGCACTGACCTGTATGTGGAGTGTCGGGTGTAGCAGCCTCCTCCGTCCGCGATGTGTGCAGGTGGCCTAGTATAGCTGCGGCTCCGGGACAATGTGGGCTGCCGCCATCTTGTTCACGGTGTCCCTGCTCAATCGGCACGCCCACATTCAGCCCCCAACCTATGGTGCCACAGCCCTGGCTCTATAGCCCGCCAACAGCATGCCGTGCACCAATAGGAGGTGCGTGGACAGACCAGTGCTGGCAGCATGCCAGCTTCTACAGCCGAGCCCGGAGGTGTCTTTGGAAGGTCACGGTGGCGATTTGGGGTGAGTGACCCACATTTTAAGCAGCCTACTACCTTTTTCTGGCAAATATATGTGTGTGTGTGAAATTTCCCCAAAATCCATTCAGTCGTTTGGCTGTGATTGAGGAACAAACATCCAAACACACAAACTTTCACCTTTATAATATTAATAGGATTTTTAGAAATCAACATGACACAACTGTTCCAAATTGTAGCTCTTTTATTGTAAAACAAAATAGCAAATACAAAAATTCAAGTGACGTAGCTTTCACGTCAAACAGTGTGTGTGAGAGCCGCGTCGCCATAATCAGATACAACGGGCTTTTTATACTTTTTAAGACGGTTACACACCCAAAGAATGTTTAAAAAAAAGTCCATAATACAGATGTTCTGTGGACATCCCATAAGTGTTCTTTCTCCATGTGTTGAATCTAGGCGGGTCCTCGCCAGTATTATGTAAGGAGTCTTTTCCATATAGTAAGCTTCTTTTAAGCGCGCACACGTGTGATTCAGCAGAAAACATTTGTTCTATCCAAGCTTAACACATCAAATTAAAGAGGACCTTTCATGTCCTCGGGCACACTTGGTTTTATAGAAAGCCGAATTATAGTGCGCTGAATTCAGAGGACCGTTGCTCTTTCCATTATGTGTCACAGGTTATAATGGCACCGATGTCTGCCCACTGTCAGTAGGGTGTTCCTGAGGATGAGGAATGCCCCCCCCCCCCCTGACTCCTAACAGTACTCGTCCATAGACAAGTACTGGGGGGAGTGTTCCTCACCGCTCAGCGTCATGACTGGGCAGTAAGGAACGCCCCGTCACAATACAGCGATGCAGACAGACTGTTGGGAGGGGCGTTCCCAGTTAGACTGTCAGGAACGCCCTTCTGACAGTGAAGACTAGAGATGAGCGAACACTGTTCGGATCAGCCATTCTGAACAGCACGCTCCCATAGAAATGAATGGAAGCACCCGGCACGGCGACCGGCCGCTTTCTAGTGGTATATAAAACTGCGTGTGCCCGAGTATATGAAAGGTCCCCTTTAATATTAAAGCATGGTAATAATATTTCCATATATTGGAAACAGCTAATCACTCTAACAAAATCAATGGGTTTTAATCCGGACAGTTCAAAGTCAGTTTTTGTAGATTTCAAATACTGATTTCGAACAACTCTGCCGAACACAGATGTGAACCGCGCCTTAGTCACACCTGCATTGACTGTTCGGGGTTTCCTTCCCCCATTACGCTTGATGAATGCAGAGAGAAAAATCCTGTCATCAGGACTCTTCTCTCCATATTCTTCAGGTGGAAACCCCATGGCTGCCCCCATTATAGTCTATGGGGTCCACAGGTTGATGCACATGACGGATTTTTAAGCGTATTCGGTTTCCGTTTTTCGTGTCCCCAAAGACCTGAACCCCCAATGCTAGTATGGACCTAGAATTACTGTAATACAAGGTAGATTTTCTTCACCTGCAACCCTAGACATAAAATCTGCAGCATTAACGCTGCATGTGAACCTAGTGCCAGCACAGCGCCTCATATAAGTGTTCTGCTCGGACATGGAGTCGGCCGGTCTGCCTTACAGGGTAAACACTGCCATTGCAATTTACTTTGATTAAACATGGCGGCAGCGTTGGAGCGCTGGGGGCCCTGAATGAACCGAGTGACGCCAGTGCGAGCTAACCACGACCATTCCCAGCAGTGGGAGCCGCTAGCCGTCTGACCGGCCTCCTCCTCCTCCTCCTCAGGGGGGCGCGGCGATGTGTTTAGGCACAGGCATAAACATCCGAGGAAAGGAAACAGTTATCCCAGCGAGCACGTGACCCGTCCCTCTTCTAATTGGTCAGCTGGGATACAACAAACCCCGCCCCTTCTCCCCGCCATCGCTTTCCTCGTATCATTCACCTCTAGGCCCCGCCTACTCTCTGTCTGTGGGCGGGTCCGGTCTCCGAGCAGTAGTCTCCGCCCCTCTCGGGTGTCGTACACGGATTGTTGTCTGTGCGGTCGGTGAGAGGATTAGCCAGGCGTCAACGACTTTTGTGAACTAGGGCGAAGCACGGCCGCTTGTAGACATGGGGAACTGTCACACGGTGGGGCCCAATGAGGCGCTGGTGGTGTCTGGTGAGTGCACGGCCTGGGTGCGGGGTACATGCTGCAGGGAGGCCCCCATGTCCGCCCTTCTCCGGGCTATTAATAATGTCTTATCACCATCATTCCTAGCAGTGCCCTGTGCTGTGTATACTGAGCATTGCTGGGACTTGTAGTGGGGGCTGTTATGGGCTTATTATAGCTGATATTACATATTTACTATCTACATTTACTAACATTTATCTGTAGAATTTGTAAACAAGTGTAATAATTACTAATATGTATCCCGAAATTATCTGTGTATATAAATTCTATATATATAATGTATACATATGTGTGTGTGTATGTATGTATATGTATATATATATATATATATATATATATATACATGTATTTATTAGACACATGTTCACACACCCATGGATGTGAGGTGTTGCAGCACCATCTGTTGCAATGCAGGGGGTTGAGTGTCCTATAAATCTGTATAGTAGATACATCGCCTCTGCCCCCCTTGTCATCTGTGTACCCTTCAGTTTTTTTTGGAGTGGATTTTCCCCCTTTACAGACGTGCCTGTATATCATCACATATAGGCTAGATCTGCAGGGAGTGGCAGTGTTTAGGGCTGGTACATTGCAGAGTGATCAGCGTAATTCTCAGTGGGTCTGCAGATTAACCCGTTCATGGCTCAGGGGAAGGGTTACTAGAAGCCTGGTGATCCCGTTATGATGATGAAAGGTGTAATTCATCCCGTTAGATTCTGATTATCGTTATCGGAGATGTAATTGGCACCGCTGTACAGTATAATAATTACAAGGCCGCTCCCTGGGTGAAGCGCGAGCAGAGGTTACGTGTCGATCACACTAGGTGTTAGAGATTGTACTTGGTACTGATCCACAGTGTATGTACTAGACAGCCGGGTTACACGGTGTGCCAGAAACCAGTGTTGCTTTGTGATTTACTTATACTTTCTTCAGATGGTGGTAGTTATGCCGGCACTTACCGAAGAATTGTTACAGGTTTGCGTAAAGAAATGACATATTACTGTGACAGGTACATGACATGCCACCGGCTAACCACACCCATTATAATGGCAAGGAAATAATCAATGTAAATAAAACCTCACTGGGGGGAAAAAGAGAAATTTGCTCCTAGTGCAGCCTATTGGAAGGAGCTCCCTATAGATTAATGCCTGGAGTTCATAATCTAGGAATGATATCCAAGCCCATATAACCCCTCCACAAGGAAGAGGGTCCTATCTGCAGACAAGTGTTTTCAAGGGTTTTTGATTCTGGTCACTGCAGAGTAGAGTACTTTCTGGCTGGCCGAGGGGGCATATAAGTTGCCCTCTATAGAATCTTCTAACAACCAGGAAAAAAAAAAAAGAAGTAAATTTCTTATCCATTTAATGCGCCCAACGTCCAGTCCAGATCAGTGATTAGTTCCTGTGTTCATTTGGGTGTACATAATGAGGTTCAGCAATGTAAACACTGTAAGTCCACCGAGGACAACCCAGACCAGCAGCATTGAAGTGTGGCAGGGCGTTAAAGGGGTTGTCCAGGGAGTTAAAATTACCTTAATTCACCCAGTAGATTCTTGATGGACCCCAGTCCCCATAGCACAGGTAAATTACCTTTAAGGATCAGGGCCGGGTGGCGGAGCTACCCAGGAAGGGGTCAGGTGTTGGGTCCAATTACATGATTCGGGCATTCCTGGGGTCCATCATCAAGGATCCACGAGATGAATTAAGGTAATTTTATCTCCCTGGACATCTTCTTTAAGGGTCATTTCAAAAGAATCACAGGAACTCATCCCCGCAGATAGATAAGTTACGGTCACCTGAATCAAACAGTATTTTTGCCTTGTGAGTCGGTGCCTCCGTTGCCTAGACACTGCTATTTTTGTCAATATGCAAATTGACTTTTTGGAGGAACAAGAGCCTTGTCGCTGGAGTCTCTGTTGCAGAAGCTTCCAATAATCAGTCCTGCACGGAATGCGTTGGCCCCCATTATAGTCAGTGTGGTCTGCTAGTGTCTGGGTGTAACCGCTGTTTTAGTGGACTGACTCTCCGTCGTATGGGTCCCCTGTAGACTCAAACGATGGAGCCCACCACGTTAGTGTGAACCTAACATTACCTTTTTGATACAATGGCAGCGCAGTCACTGCTCCAAAATGCTCATTTGTATATTGACAATACCAGCGACGTCTCACCAATTCACAAGGAGAACACAGTTTCCGTTGCCAAAATGTTTTTGTCAGTATTCAGTTGATCAGCGAAGTCATTGCCATTGATCCAAAGCGGTAAGCAGCAACACCCTTGTTGCATCAAAGAGTATTAACAGTAACAGCGATATCTCTGCATCACAGACACCAATTCACAGCCGGAAACGCCTATCTGCACATCTGGCTGATACACTGTGCTCTGGTGATACTCCCTTTTAGTATTTAGCTGTGAGGAAGACATTTGATTTCATGGAAACCCATTTAAGGCTAGGGCTATATAAGCCAGTCTGGCAATGACACAACCAAAGATCATACTCTCACTATGCTACAGATCAACATAAAGAAATTTGACGGGGTTCCAAGTTGTTCTGACACTACAATTGCAAGGGATCCATCCTTTTTTGTGCATCTGTATAAATGGAGCAGCAGGTCGTACATGCACGCTGGAGCTTTATTGGAATACCAGAAAGAGGATGAATGTACGTGTGACCAGCTGCTCCAGTCATAGGGGTTACACACGACCTCCGTTCTTATGATTGATGGGCATCCCAGTGATCATACAGGTTATTCCCTATACAAAGGATTAGGAATAACGAAGTGCTAGAATACCCCTTTAATATAAGGCCACATATGGCTTGGTTATAGAAGATTCACAGCCACTATAATATGTAGTACCAGTGTATGTACCATGGTATGTGTATGTACCACTCTATTGTAGTACCAGCGCTCTGCATCGGATTGAAAACATGGGTATAACCTGCTGTGAAAATAACAGTTGAGTTTGGATGTTTATTTCTGTGAGTGCGTCTGATATATATTTCTTTCTTCCCTAACTTAAACCAGTTTATACAGAGCTGTATTTTAGTTCCTGTTGAGAATCCGTGTACATGCCATCATGACTATTCTACACGCTTTCAGCATGTAAACATTACCAGGAGTTGCACTGTTCCAGAGCAGTTGATCAGAGGGGGGCCTGGGTATCTGAGCCTCACAGTTACAGTATTGATTGCCTATAAATTAGCCATTGATTTTAGAAAGTTGGGTAACCCCTTAAAGGGGCTCTATCAGCAAAATTATGCTGATAGAGCCCCACATATGTGTGAATAGCCTTTAAAAAGGCCATTCAGCCACTGTAAATGTTATATTAAACCCTGGTCCCGTTTTTAAATAAAAGCATTAAAACATATATGCTAATCATACCTGAATGTGCACCATGGGCGGGGATGCACGATGCTACGTCATCTTCGGGCACGCCTACTTCTTCTGTCTTCTTGGAGTAACGCCCTCTGGTTCCGTGTCTTCTTCCGTCTTCTTGTCTTCAAATCCCGCGCCTGCGTAGTAGCACTTCCCTCCGGAGCACTACTGCGCAGGCTCACTTGCCAGTCCCCGTAGAACTACACAAGCGTACTGCATGCTCGCGAACTGCCATTAAGTAAAATGGCGAGTGAGCCTGCGCAGTAGCGCTCCGGAGGGAAGCGCTACTACGCAGGCGCAGGATTTGAAGACCTCAAGCCGGAAGAAGACCAATAGGAAGCCGGCAGAAGAGACGGGACCAGAGGGCGTCGCTCCAAGAAGAAAGAAGAGGCAGGCATGCCTGAAGATGACGCGGCATCGTGCATCACCGCCCCCGGTGCACGTTCGATAAGATTTGCATATATGTTTTAATGCTTTTATTTAAAAACGGGACCGGGATTTAATATAACATTTACGGTGCCTGAATAGCCTTTTTAAAGGCTATTCAAGCATATGTGGGGCTCTATTAGCATAATTTTGCTGATAGAGCCCCTTTAAAGAAAGACTATCATTGGCTCTAGTGATTTTTAACTAAGCATATATTCGCAAAGCCTTTAGAAAGACTATTCCAGACATACCTTTTACTCATTAATCCTCCCAGCCGTTTTTGAATTAGCCCGCTTTTATTGATATGCTAATTAACCACCGCGGAGCACCGGAAGCCTCTGTGATGTTCCCTGAGCATGTGTGATATGTGTAAAGAAGGGGGAAGTGAGAACAGCATCAGCCTTCCCTGCTCTCACCTCCCCTTTATAGGGATCACAATGTACATTTTTTCCCTATCAGTATGTCTTTGGAGTGTGGGAGTAAATCCACGCAAACATGGGAGGACATAGAAACTCCTTGCAGATGATTTGTCCTTGGCAGGATTTGAACCCAGGACCCAGCGCTGCAAGGCTGCAGTGCTAACCACTGAGCCACCTGTTGTCCCTTAGCTGTTTTTCCCTTGGTAACTATTTAGGTAACTTTTTTCGCCATGTTGTGTGTTTGAATGCAAATCTTACAATTTCGGGATACATTTTGAGATTCTTGTCTGCATGTTTGAAGATTCTGTTACTTGTCGTATAAGGTCCTATTTAGTCTTCCGTTTTTCACTCTTCTTTTCATGGTAAAAAATGGAATTCCTTACAAAGAGGAGGAAGTAAAATGGTTGTGGTTTTGATTTGTGGTTAGAACCAGTCACACTATGACATTCCGCCTTCTAGCTAGGTAGTCCAGTCTAATAGCCGAGTTCTAGTGACTAGTGATTTATTGCCATTATGCCGTCCCCCTCCAGATATTACTGGGACACTGAACACCTTATCGGGGGGCTCTTCCAACAAAAAGCCACTGTCGTAAACTGACCACCCCTTTAATGCTCCAGTCCATCTGCCCATTTAATACATACAGTTTTGTTTTTACAGGATACAAAAGTATATACATATTTACACACGGCGTAATGTGGTGCCTCTGTGATTGTAGTAGAGCCGGTCGCGTGGCTTTTATGACAAGGGGCTGTATGTACTGTATATTTCCAGTAACGATGATGGCCAGTAAGTTCCTGATCATTCACGAATGCTTGCATCATCCTCTACCTGTAAATATTTGTATGTAAAACACAAAGGCTTCATTCATGCCATAACATTTTCTTTGTCCAGCAATTAAAGCGAGTTTTCAAGAAAAAAAAATTGCCATATCCGTATGTTATTTAAAGGCATTAAGATAAGGCTAGTGAGTGACTGCAGCGGCCACTTGGGTAGACAGACACATCGTCACTGCAAGAAAGTATACGAGAAGACTAGCGGGGAGCATTGGAGTGGTGAGACGGGAGCAGTTGGGGATTTAACAGGTAATAGGATTTTTGTTATTTTAGGCATCCCCACCTATGGGCAATGTTTTATCTGAAAACCGATTAAAGTTTTGACTGCACTTCATCCCTTGCTTAACCTCTTGATTTATAAGGATGGGTTTACACAGTCCTTTTTTTTTTTTTTTTTTTTTTTTTTTACTGTAGTAATGCCTAGTACATTTATACTATGCCAATAAACCCAGACTTCTGCATTATTGCAATTAAAGAAGCATGCTGTTGTTAATTGGAAAAAAGCACCATGTGAACCCCGTCTAAAACTGGTTTGGCGAGTGTAATGTCAGGTATTGAAATATTTGCATGACTGAAACTTTGTATCTTTTGAGTTCTTATTAACCTACTTCAGGACTAGGACTAAGCCTCCTTGCACACGACCGTATGATTAGTCAGTGTGCTATCTGGGTTTTTCCCATATAGCACACTGGCCCATTCATTTCTATAAGCTCGAACACATGACCGTGAATTACATGGTCACGTATGCGGGCTAACAGTCAAGGCTGCAAAATATGGAACAGGTCTTATTCCTGTCCGATTTTGCAGACTTGCTTTCGCAACTCCTATTTATGTGTGATCAAAGTTTCTTAAAGGTTTTTCAATAACAATAAGAAAGGGAATAAATAAGGAACACAATATAAACAAACAAAAGGCACAAGGCACACAGGTCTCCCCGATAGACAAGAGGCCAGGGGAGGACCCACCCAGCGTTTTAGGGCATGGTACAATGACAAAAGTGCTAGGGTGTAGGGGAGACAAAGATCGGGAAGACACATAAGGGAGAAGGGAAAAGGGTAAAGCGACCAGCAACCTCCAGGAAGGAAAGGAAAAACAGGAAGTACCTCCAATTCAGGAGAAGAAAAAGGAAAACATGGATCATTCCCGAAATGCCCCCCAGGGCCGCCAGAGAGCATAGAATTTGGAGGGATCTGGGGAATCCTCCGCAGCCAGGGCCTCCATTCTCCTTATGAGGAGAAGCTCCTGTAAAACTTCAACCAGGGAATGCGCAGTAGTGTTCCGCCAATGTCTGGGAATGACTGTTCTGGCAGCCGTGAGAAAATGTCGCAGGAGATCCTTCTTCACCACAGAGATCTTACCAGGAATAACTGGAAGAAGGGCCAGTTGGGAAGTTGCTGTGAGCGCGGCCACACACTGGTATACAGGGCAAACACAGCATCCCAAAAAGGCCTAAAGGCGTCACACTCCTACCAAATGTGGTATAGGGTACCTTTCACAGTGCCAACACTGATCAGTCAGAACAGGATAGATCCTGTGGAGAAGGTCAGGACATCGGTACCACCGAGCACCTCCTATTTATTAAATGAAAGGGTCCGCGGAACCACGGGCAGCACATGGGTGACATCCGTGCAACCGGCTTAAAGGCAAGTTCAAAATTAGCTTTTTGCAGGCAGATTTTGACGCGAAATCTGCCCGAAAAAATGCCTCCCATTCATTTCAATGGGAGTTAGCAGTTTTTTTTTCTAGCAGATTTTTTTTCAACTAGCAGAAAAAAAAGTGACATGGCCTATCTTCAGGCAGATTCCGCCGTGAAAAACCCATTGAAGTCAATGGGAGGTGGAAAAGATGAGACACTTTTTTTTATTATGGAGTTTTGGATGCAGTTTTTGCAAAAGCTGCTAACGTTTTTTTTTTTTTTAAAGAGAAGTTTCCAGGTCCAAAAAAACAAACAAACAAACGGCGAAAACTGCGGCAAACAAATGCATCCTGTATAAAACAGCAATCAATGCATCATGTATCAAAAATGTTTCTTCAAATCCACCGCATTCTGATTTCTTTTCCAGCCGTCCAGTACGTTGTACAGAATAATTAATGGCGGCATCATGAAGAAAAATTAGTCCCACAAATATTAAGATATGGCTCTGAAAGTGGAGAAATAAAAAAAGTTATGGGGTTTTGGAAGGAGAGGAGTCAATAACGAATATCAAAAAATGCCGTCGGCAGGAAGGGGTTAATATTGTATAATTATTTAAATGATATTTGTTGGATTCAGTCACTAAATTTAGTGCTTTGTAGCTTCTGTCTGATCATGGGTGTTAGCCATTTATGAAGGAGTCAGAGTCAGGCTGAGGAAGAATAAAGGGGTTAAGGAGTTGGAGTCAGGACTCTACAGCCCCAGTATATAGAAATATATCAATTCTTTTAGATCATTCTCCCTTTCCTCGGCAAGTTTCTGATGGTTTCATAAGAAGATTGTACCATTTCCTGTTCTGGTTTTATATGGAGTTATCTCAGGGTCATTGCTGTTCTATTTCAGGGGTCATTAAGGCCTCTCTTGAGTTATCACAATAAGCGGCTTCTCTCCTGAATTAGAGGAGCTTTACAGCTTCTGCCTGACCCTGGCTGTCAGTCACATGAAGGCGTCAGAGTCAGGCTGTGGGAGGAAAAAGACTGAATTGGTGGTTTGGTCCAGCGACTTCACATCCCTGGTGGTTTGGCCGGGTATCACCATGTTCATAGCAGCTAATAAAAGTCAAGTCAGATGTAACCTCAAAGTGTTGATATCAAAAATTCCAAACTTGATGGATTTTCTGTGTTATGCTTGTTCGTGGTGGTGAAGGCAGCAATATCCTGCAATCTTTGGCAGTGTAACAGGTGTTGTGGCCAAAGTCTACATGTAGTCCTAACTCTGAGAGCTTTCTGCACAGAGCTGGAGAGAACACATACACTCACCGGCCACTTTATTAGGTACACCTGTCCAACTGCTCGATAACACTTAATTTCTAATCAGCCAATCACATGGCGGCAACTCAGTGCATTTAGGCATGTAGACATGGTCAAGACAATCTCCTGCAGTTCAAACCGAGCATCAGTATGGGGAAGAAAGGTGATTTGAGTGCCTTTGAACGTGGCATGGTTGTTGGTGCCAGAAGGGCTGGTCTGAGTATTTCAGAAACTGCTGATCTACTGGGATTTTCACGCACAACCATCTCTAGGGTTTACAGAGAATGGTCCGAAAAAGAAAAAACATCCAGTGAGCGGCAGTTCTGTGGGCGGAAATGCGTTGTTGATGCCAGAGGTCAGAGGAGAATGGCCAGACTGGTTCGAGCTGATAGAAAGGCAACAGTGACTCAAATAGCCACCCGTTACAACCAAGGTAGCCAGAAGAGCATCTCTGAACGCACAGTACGTCGAACTTTGAGGCAGATGGGCTACAGCAGCAGAAGACCACACCGGGTGCCACTCCTTTCAGCTAAGAACAGGAAACTGAGGCTACAATTTGCACAAGCTCATCGAAATTGGACAATTGAAGATTGGAAAAACGTTGCCTGGTCTGATGAGTCTCGATTTCTGCTGCGACATTCGGATGGTAGGGTCAGAATTTGGCGTCAACAACATGAAAGCATGGATCCATCCTGCCTTGTATCAACGGTTCAGGCTGGTGGTGGTGGTGTCATGGTGTGGGGAATATTTTCTTGGCACTCTTTGGGCCCCTTGGTACCAATTGAGCATCGTTGCAACGCCAAAGCCTACCTGAGTATTGTTGACCATATCCATCCCTTTATGACCACAATGTACCCAACATCTGATGGCTACTTTCAGCAGGATAATGCAATGCCATGTCATAAAGCTGGAATCATCTCAGACTGGTTTCTTGAACATGACAATGAGTTCACTGTACTCCAATGGCCTCCACAGTCACCAGATCTCAATCCAATAGAGCATCTTTGGGATGTGGTGGAACGGGAGATTTGCATCATGGATGTGCAGCCGACAAATCTGCGGCAACTGTGTGATGTCATCATGTCAATATGGACCAAAATCTCTGAGGAATGCTTCCAGCACCTTGTTGAATCTATGCCACAAAGAATTGAGGCAGTTCTGAAGGCAAAAGGGGGTCCAACCCGTTACTAGCATGGTGTACCTAATAAAGTGGCCGGTGAGTGTATGAAGCTGGTCAAGTGTTCAGCTCAATTCTGGGTCATCTTAGTTTACAGCTTATTATTAGGACTATGTTAGGCCTTATGCAAACAGGGCAGTCCGACCAGAAATCCCATTCCCTAGACCAGACGGATATCCAGGAACAAAACCAGGACTCCTGGCACTCCTAGCACTGTATTATGTTGGGAGTCCCTGCCTGATCACAGCTTCACTTTTCCCAATTGTATATGGTATGGATAGTGAAGCCGCAGTCAGGCAGGGACTCCCAGCGCAATATATCACTATGATGCAAGGATTCTCAGTCTTCTGACTTGGTTCAGCATTATAATGTATGGGGGCACTAAGGAAGCAATATACTGTATAAGGGGCACTAAGGAGGTGTCATCACTGCGTATTACACAGAGGTGGCGCTATTCCTGTTTGGGGGCACAAAGGGACTGATGAGGTCAAAGAAGGCATGGAAGACTTAGGTGGTGTTAGTAGCATGTCTTATCAAACGTAAGTATGTTCAGCTCAGATCTCTTACCTTATGGCAGACCCAGGCAATTTCTCAAAGTAGTTGTACAGGGCAGCACACACATTACCAAGAAGTCTGTGATGTTCTCTGCTTATAGTAGGGGCACAACAATCTGATTTTCCAATGGCAAATTACATATTTACAACAGAATCCATGGCAGAAATCTAAGACCAAGTTCACATCTCCATTGGAGACTGCCACAGAAACTGCCAGAAATCAGTGGAGCTAAAAGTCTTGGCCAAAGGCCTTTTCTCTCCGTAGCTTTCAGAATGAATACGGTGGATCCCATTATAGTCTATGGAGCAGATGGGAACATAGCCTAAGACTGAGGCTGTGTTCACATGGAGGAATCTACCATGAATTTGGGAACTGTTCCACCCCTGAATCCGTGACAGATTCTGCCTCCAATTGTTTTCAGTGTGAGGCAGAGATTGGACGACGCTGCATTAGGCCTATACATACAGAAATTGAATGAAAGTTCCTAATTTTTCTTTATTTTTTGTTGGTAAGCCGTTGGCTTTAGGATGTGACTGCGGTATAAATTGTGAAAGTGTTAGCACATTGCTTCAGTGTAACAAAGGTTATGGGAGACTGGTGACATGGTCATATGTTATATCAGAAGATGTGAGTGTATTCCTCATGACCGAGCACTATTGTGTCATTTATTTGTACAGGAAATGTGTAATGACTGTAAGATTATAATTGGCCGTATTTTATAGCACGTGAACTCGTAACTGTATGCTGCAACGGCTCTCAAATATTTTGATATATTACATATTTGGCTCAACGCCATTTCATGGGGATTTTCCGTATTTACTGAGATAGACGTGTCAGAAGTGGTGACAGGTGCGGTTTAAAGGGGTCGTATGAGGATAGGTAAAAGAAGTCCGCTCTGCAAATTTTGTCTATGGAAGGGTCTAGTATTGCATCTCAACACCAGAAATGTATACCTTATATGTTGCAGACTTTCTAAAGTCTCAAACTATAGGATTTAGCGTGGAACAGTTGGGATTTACTAGATTTTTAACCTCACATACTTTGGCATTTGCAGATCCAGGCCTGACCCCACCGGGCTGTTTAAGCAGAGTCACCAACTAATCGAGACAGAAAGTTTATACACAGCCAAGTGTGAGAAATATCGCTGCAATGTAATACTTTGTGTGGCTTTCCCCATTCATTTCTGTGGTGGTTCCAAGAAAACCTGAGCAGGGAGGCTCGGCTATTCTAGGAAGTCCTATGGAAGTGAGTGGAGAGAGTCACTGTCCCATAGAGGTGATACATCGGTCTTGTAGCCTCTGTTCTTAGCACTGTGTGATCCTTGACTTAAATGAGCAGCAGGCTCCCAGCTCTGATTGACAGCCTTCTCCCCATCACTGTACATAGGGGAATGCTGTCAATCAGCAGCAGGTGGGGGAACCATGAACATGTAGTCCAGACATTTATCTCATTCTACACCAGAGAAGCTGAGATATTAGGAAAACTACAGGATATTGAGAAGTGACAGACTACTGTATGCATAGCCCTGGTGGTGAATTCCCTTTAAGGAGTTAACAGCTTGCAGAATTTACAATCCTTTTCATGCGGTCCTCAGATGAGGCGGTATAGGAGTCCTGGCTACGCTCCTATCCGCTCATCTATCTCTCTTTGTCCATTCTCTTGCCACACAAATTACATTTGCCATTTTGCTGCAGGAGAAGCTCCATTATCTCTGCCGAGCTAAGTGCTGGTGGAGTATTACTCAGTGTCCCTTATGATTCAGTTAAACATTTCGGTGACGTAGGAAAACATTTTGTGATCTATTGTTACATTTAGTTTTATTTTATTGAAAATAGATTTATTTTATACATGTTGCAGAACAGTCTTTCCACAGATCACAATGGTTTTTTTTTGCTCTGTCATATATAATTTATACATTTCTTTTACTATGCACGTGTCTGTTGACTGAGCAGCTACGGTGTTGGCCAAAAGTATTGGCACCCCTGCAATTCTGTCAGATAATACTTATTTTCTTCCAGAAAATGATTGCAATCACAAATTCTTTGGTATTATTATCTTCATTTATTTTGCTTGTAAAACCTTGTCGTGTATTACAATGAAATTTGTTTTCTGTATTTCTAATGCTGAGGTGGAAATATCACTGTAGACTTTAGGAACCAGTCAGACTACTCCAGGAATCCATTGGAAATTTACATATACATTGTGCTCTGTACTGTATGTATTTGGTGGTCCGGTGCATGAGGCGCATGAGTGGTCCGGTGCATGAGTTTTTCCATGAGGATGTGCACACATGGTAAACAGGCTCTGGATGGCCCGGACAGATCACCCGTAAGGAGGATCATTGGATCTGCCTAGAGGCACAAGCAGCTCCCACAGTTTCCTTGTCCACCATCCAGACATAGATGGCTGCTTCATTCTACATCCGTCTCTGCCTGGACCATTGATAGGCATTATTAGAGGGAAATTTGATGTCACTTTACATGCTCTGCCATTGATGGCCATCATTCATCATGGTGTTGTGTGTAAGAAGTCTGGACTGCTATGGACTTGAACTGCATTGTCTTTAGCGATGAATTTAAGACTCTGTTTGGCGTCTGATAACAGTCAGGTTCCAGTATGGAAACCTTGGTAGTGCTTCAATCCTGCCTTTGTTGTGGAATAATACACTGCTCCAACTTCTGGTGTGATGATGTGGGAAGCCATTGCATACGACAGTCAGTCATCTCTAGTAGTGATACGAGGGACACTAAGAGCTCAGATATATATATATATATATATATATATATATATATATATATATATATATATATATATATATCCTCCAGCCACATGAGTTACCTCTCATGGAAGGGCTTCCAAATGGCATTTTTCTACAGGATATTGCTTACCCACAAACAGCAAGGGTTTCCCTGAAATGTCTCTGCCAGATTGCTACACTTCCTTGGCCTGTCCGGCACCAGATTAATGACCAACTGAACTTTAGACCACATGGGACTGCAGTTTTAGCAGCCTACTAGTGTGCAGGAGCTACACGGCAAATGTGCCACAAGTTACCATACAGAGCCTCCATGCCCAACCGTATCTTATCTTGTATCCAGGCTAGAGATCGCCCAACAGGGTACTTAGAATTTATCATAAATTGTACAGTTTCCCCTAATAAACTTCTCATATAACTCCATTATTGTAATCACTTATATGTATCATTATTCCATCCACACATATAAAGCTTCATTCAATTCCAACAGCTTCTCCTTTGGTGAAGTATTGTTTTTTTTTGCCATTGTGTGTACATAGTAGATGATGGTATGGAGCTTTCTGCCTGGAGCTGTTGGATCCGGTCACTATGGAAGGTCTGCTTGCATGTTAAAGTGTAACTCCTATTTTGTATTTTTTTTTTTTTTGCTAGTGTCGGAGGTGTTTGATGAACCTTTTTGTAATTAACTTAATTAACCTTTCAAAGTTCCTTTTAATAGAAAACAGGCTGTAAAGTTCCCACTTGCAATTCTCTAAGCATTGCCAGGGAAAGCCTGTCTGTACACTTGTACACTGCACTGTCTGCTTTCTAGTGGTATATAATACCACAGATTGATGAGGACGTGAATGGTCCGCTTTAAAGCGTAGCTAAACTCTCAGACAATTTTTGATTTTTTTTTGAGTATTATTTTGTAATACACTTTATTAACAAATTTTGGCTCCTTTTGCTGAAATCCTGCATTTTTTCCACTCTTTCCCTTTGCTTCTTTATTGAGATCCGTACGCTGCGTCTCATTCTGTATGGAGTACGGGCTGTGTGAAATGAAGAGAAATTGAGGATGGAGGGGGGTCACTACAAACAACTTTATCTTGGGTGTTATAAATGTAGAAACTTTATGTAACAAAATACAGAATTTCACATAAAGGAGACAAAAATAATATATTATAGGACACAACAAATACTGCCCAAAAAAATTCTAAAGATTTCCAAAATATTAGTTATGCTCCAACCTTTCAGTAATTTTGAGTGTTAATTTCACATATTGAGCCATTTTAAACTTTTTCTATTGCACCTTCTCTGCAGGTGGCTGCTGTGGTTCTGACTCTAAACAATATGTGTATGGAGGATGGGCCTGGGCGTGGTGGTGCATTTCTGACACCAAAAGGTGGGTGACCTAATTTTTGTCTAAATGTCTACATGTAGAAATGTATAGTCTTCTTTTGCATGCCAATTCACATTGTATAGTGGTGATCTGGAAGTATTTAAAGGTGTAAGATTTCATACAGTTCCTTGGTATTAGGTGACCTGCTCTCACTACAATCTGACTGGTTAATAGTGAGATTTCTTAAGACTGCTTTCTTCTATTGGTCCCGAGTGACATAATTACATATACACCATAGAAACATAGTAATACTGCAGTCCATTTACACCAGCCGATGCACACTACATTGGGAAGGAATGATGACTACTTTCCTTTTGGTTGTAAGTATATGGCCCTTGCAAATTATTTACAGAAGTATAAATTCTAAGGATGGCCAAACACATTAGCCAAATCCACCAATTTTGGCGGGACCGTGTGGTTGTGCCACCTCGAAGAGGAGGAAGTAACTTACCGGTAATACAAATTTAGAGCATTTGCACGCCCTGAACATGAAAGTATATGGGGGAGAAGGTGTTGACCAAATCACCCTCCACTTATGTAAAGTGTACAGCCAACCTGGCTTGCATGCTCTTTATGGTATATAAACCCGTATGTCTGACATCGCCCAAATATGATATAGCGGAGAGTACAAGATTAATTGAATATTTTACCAATGACCTAAAATCTCTATCCTAGTGAATGGTCTTCTTTGACAGTAAACCTTTATATGTTAAATAGAAATCTTACACCTTTATACACACATATATATATATATATATATATATATATATATATATATATATTCCCCCAAATGGCACTGCATGCTGTGCTCCACTCCACTTTGTATCATGCATTGAATCCTAAAAGCATTATTTTTAACTTCATTACATATTATTAGAAAGTCAGAGAGATTATATTGGCCAGTTTATGTTGCTCAGAGAGGAGATCCAGTCAGAATGATCTTCTGCTATACATACTGTATGCAGGAGACGATCACTTAGGTGAGGGCTGTGATCTAGCAGTGAGAATGTGAAAAAATATTCTCATCAAAAGCCATTTTATTCTGACATATCTATGACCGATTAGATCATTTGACAAGATTTCCCCTTTAAAGGGATTGTCCATGATAGGTGGGGAAAAAAAAAAATCATACTCGCCTGTGCCCAGTGCTCCAGTGTCTCCCACCGCTGTGCGGTCCACTCAGCCCTAGGAGCTAAGGAGACCGGACAGCGGCGTGGGACACTGCAGCATCAGGGACATGTGACTATGTTGGGAAGAGGAGGTTGCTTTTGTTTTGTTTTTTCACCTTCCTCGGGCTCCAGCCACAATACCAAAACATCATGGACAACCCCCTTAACAACATTGCTGGCTATGTAACAAAACAGTTATTGACCAGTAGCATTGTGATGCCATTATTTGTATGACTAATGTATTCATACATACTGCTGGTATCCATGCATTTAGGCTACGTTCACATCTGCGCCGGGTGTCTGCCTGAAATCCTGGAGGAAAAAGTCCTACAAACCTGACTTTTTCATCTGGCGATGTCAGGGAAAAAATAAGACACATGACAGACCCTATTATATCAATGAGGTCCCCTGGGATACGTTGTTATCACTCATTAGTTAGACCATTTTTCTTTTCCTTTAATCCTTCAATGGACCTGAAGACTGGACAAAACTACACAGATGTGAACGCGCCCTTAATCCGTAGGTTTATGAATAAAAATTCATAGTATACCCATAAAGGGAATTTAATGTCTCAGATATTTGTGGCATATCTATAGAATACACCATGTATATCTCATAGATGCTGCCATCTCGAGAGAGGGGGTCAGGGCACCGTGGCTGGTAGGAATAGCGGTGGCCATTCATGCCTGGCTCTGTCCTTTCACTTCTGTGTAAGTTCTGAAAACTCAGCAACGGAACTCCCGGAACGGAAGCAACAGAATTTGACGGAACTCCCATAGAAATAAATGGAGCCTCACTCCAGACTGGGAACCTCCGCATTCCCAGTGGTTGCAGCACGTGGGTCTCTAACACTAACCACTCTCAAGATAGCTGCGGGTCTGCAGATATGCCATAAATGTTTAACTTGGGAAAATCCCTTTAATGAGGGGTATTCCCATTTTAAAGGGAATCTATTGATAGCTTTTTCCTTCCCTTACCACCAGCAGGATTACACAGCATTACGTCTTACTCAAGGATACTTGTATAGCTTGTAACAGAGCCAAGTACGGGGAGAAGTGTCGGCTGGGCTACAGCTCCCTACTGACTTCTCCTCCCGCCTGTTGTGATTGACAGGTATCTCTCTGTAGACTTTTGAGAGTAAGATGTATTGCTTTGTAGTAAGGCAGCTTGTCAATATTTCATGCTGCCCGTGGTTAGGACAACCTGACACTGCGGACAGGATCCCTGTAAAAGCACGTCTAGCATATATCATTTCCCGTTCCACATCCTGCATGTTGTGAGTTCCTGTACCGCTTCACTCTGGTGCCTGGTAGTCTAGCTTCAGTCCTTTAGTCGTATTGTGTGTGTACTTTCACTCTGCTCAGTTGTGTCACAACCCTCAAATCTCCATCACCTACACTCAATGGACACAGACATTTCCTAAACTGACCAAACATGCTTTAAAATATGAGAGTGGCGCCAAAGTTTTGGTATCATGGAGGTAGGATTCCGGAAGATTTAAAGTGTACCAAAACTTTTGGACAACTTTTGATTTTCTGGCAGTATTTGCGTCATTATTACATTTTGTAGTATACTTTATGATCAAATTTTGTGTCCTTTCTGTAAACATTTTTCATACTCTGTACATAGGCTATACTCCATACACAGTAACATTCAGTGAGAGGCAGGAACAGCTCTCAATACAGAAGCAAGGGGAAGAGTGAAAAAAGGCAGGATTTCACATAAAGGAGCCAAAATTTGTTAATAAAGTATATTACAAAATGTATTAATGACACAAATACTGCCAGAAAATCAAAAATTGTCGTAAAGTTTAGTTACTTTTTAATTCATTGATAGATGTAGTATAGGTTAACTTGTCATTAAATACAATCCTAGTAAATTCTCAATCTAGGTAAACTATGGCACTGGTATATGATGCATATTGGGCATGACCAAAGTGTTGGCCATGTTATTTCGTTTGCACATGCTTGTCCAATAAATGTCTCCTTTTGCATTGTACATGAGAGTCGTGGTTTTCCTAGATTGATATACACTGCAGTTGCATCCACTAAGCGCCACACCAAAACCATATCTGAAACCTATTAAGTTAAAGTTCCCCATGAGAGAACCCCTCCCTGTCCTTCACCAATGTCATAGTCTTTAGTTGTTTCAGTGTGAACATAGTATGCATTGAGATTAGGTACACATGATAGAAAGATAATAGACATTACATACCATAGTATGGGCACTCAGTGGGTGCGGTTCCGTGTAGGAACTATCTGAAAGACCATGGACCTGGTGGAGCAATCTATTTTAGACAGGCCAGTATAAAAACCACAGTAAATATTGAGTGCATCACAACACTACACTTCTACTCTGTAAGGTGCAAGCTTTAAAGGGGATGTGTCATCTGAAAAAAAATTAAAATATATTTTTAAAGCATTTTTCGGGAGTTCTTTTTGTCCTTTTAATCTCCATGTCTCTATCTATATTAAACATTGGATGAGGATTAATTGCTGATTGATGGGGATCGGGCCGCCGAGACCCCACTGATCCTGAGAATGGGAATGTTTTACACCTAAGGGAAAAGCAGCCAAACGCTCAGATGGACAGGAATGTGCCTCTTTTCCCATACACTTCAGTAGGAGCACCAGAGATAGGTAAAGTACAGCACTCTGCTGTTTCCAACACTCCCAATTGAAGTGAATGGGAATGAGGCCACATCTGTTAACCCCCATTGTCAGGGTCTCAGCAGTCACATCCACCATTCAGCAATTTATTTCTTTTCCCAATTTTTCCTCAATTTTTTCAAGTTAAGTAGCTCCTAGTGAGAAAAAGTTCAGAGTACACCCAATACATGATTTATAACAGTTATATAATGCCCCCATGTGTAACATAATGGTATCCACATCCAAAGGCATCTAGATTACATGCCAGGCTACATGCAGGTCCCCCCAGAATGGATGCCTGCACATTGGCACGGGATCCATCCTTACTTTAGACGTGCAATGAACTTTTCCATCAGTACTGGTGCAGGCGCTCATTTCACATATTGGTGCCTACATTCCTCATTCATTGGTCACTGCTTCATCTCTGTTCCAGCGCCTGCTGTGATATCAGCTTTGGGCGCCCGAAGCAAAGAGGAAGTGGCGAGTGATGAACTGATGGGAGCGCTCATTAGACTTGGTATCTTGACCATGTCTATCCTAGGCAGAGGGACCTGCATGCAGTGCAGCATGTAATATAGAACAGTGATTCTTAGTTGCAGCACGTACCCACTGGTACCACAGATTGAGAACCACTGCTCTGTCCTATGGATAGAGGGGTTTTACCTAGAAACATATTTATATGTTCTAAATGCAAAGTTTCTGGAATTTCTTTTACTTTCCAGTTCTATAGATATTTTGTTTTTTTCTCTTGCAATATTTCACTGGGGGACACAGTAACCATGGGTATAGACCTGGCCACTAGGAGGCGAACAATAGGGAAATGGAAAAAGTTGGCTCCGCCCACACAGGCTATACCCTCCACTGACCGTGTACTCAGGCAGTTTTTTTTACCTAGTGTCATAGGAGGCAGTCACGACCTGAGTCAGGTCTTTCTATCTTACAACGTTTTTATTTATTTTTTCTGCATACCATGGTTGCCTTTATGGAACCGGGCATATCCTGTTGTCCTTCGTTATCTGGGACGTGTACTCCACTTTGCTATCGTGCATTCTGCTGATCCATTATGTTCTGCCAGAGGTGTGGCTGTTGTCCCGTACTTGGTGGATCCCTGGGCAACAGGGATCCTCAGGCGAAGGCTCTTCCGGGACAGACAATTCTCCGATTACAGATCTCTCTGGATCTTCTTCAAAGGTCCAGCTGGCTCGTTTACGAGGGAAGTCCTGCCTTGTGCTTTCTTTTCGAAGCATGGAGGTTCTGGATATCAGTCAGGTGAAATTTTTCCTCCAATAGCCGATATTTGATCTCTTCAATCCAGTATGTCACAGTGGTGGAGGTGGCTTGATGGTCGCCTCTTTGTAGCCGTCACCCTTGTCCAGTGCCAATAGCTGTCCTTTTTGCTGGCAATCTTGGCACGTTGGGGCCGGTGCCATCCCAGCCTGGGGCACCCAACTTTCCTGTACTCGAGTTTGTCTCAAGCTTCATGGATGATGCTCCTCCTGGGGGGATTTCCTGTGGAAAGCTTGTCTTCTATCCTCTGGCAGTTGTCACTTCCAACGCCAGCTTTTCTGGAGGAGGCAGGGTTCGGAGTCCAGAATGTTCTGGAACTATGGTCCGGGGGATCTTCCTTCCAATCGATCTGTTGTATCGGGGGGGCCATCTGTCAAGATCGGCACCCTGAGGGTTGGCCGGTTTGCTTCAGTTTGGCTATTACACCACCGTCGTCTTCTTGAATCCCCAGGGCAGAACCAAGCGCCTGGCGGCTTCCGGAGGTTTCCTGCTCCCTGAGGTGGGAAGAATTTTCTGTCACTGTTCCCTCAGCAATTCAGACTACCAGTTTTTTGTTGTTTTTTTTACCACAAGGTCCCTGTATACAGCCAGGTGCAAGGATCCTCAGGCACTTGTGCCAACGCCTTTGGACTCCCTGGTGGAGGGTTTCAGCTTCTGTTTCCGTTCCTCCCTTTCTCCCTCCTTCTAAGGTCCTCAGGAACTCAGGGTGAGGATTCCTGCCATCCAGGTAGCTCCAGTCTGACCTCATCTAGGCTACTTCACAGTCCTCATAGTTCTGTTGGCAGACTCCCCGGACTTGCTTTTCGGCGAGAGGACTTGCTCTCTCAAAGATTCCACTCCACCTTACGTTTGCCAGTTTTATTGACGAGACTGTTGAGGGCGAGTCTTTCTGAGACTGTTATTGCAGTCTACGTTCTAGGCCAGGGAGCCAGAATCAGCCAAAGTGGGATTACTCTTGGTAGGTTTAGGTCCGCTGGTACGGAGCTGAAGTCTGTGGTCAGATATCTGTGCTTCTTTTCTTCCAGTGGCCCTAGTTGTCCTTACTCAAGTAAGACCGTTCTTCTAGGGCAGGACTCATGGTGTCCCTCCTTACTGGCTTTTGTGATCCTTGGTTTTTTTGCCTCATTCTTGAGGTACCTTAGGCTCCTCCTTGAGCCTCTAAAGCAAGTTCGGTTTCTTGTGGCAACCACTTCTTCTTGTAGGGTTCTGAGCTGGCTGCTTCTACACCAGTCTCCCTTCTTGATTTCTCACGGAATAGGGTTGTTCTTTGTCCCCCACCTTCTTTGCTTCTAGGGTGGTGTCCTCCTTTTCTTGTCAATGAGGACATTGTCTTGCCGTCTTTTTGTCCAGAACCTGAGCATCCTCGTGGGCACCACGCACTGCCGAAATGTGTTCAAGCGACTGGATTGATTAGCTCTCACGGAACCATTCTTTGATGCTCTTTTGTGATTTCCAGGGAACTCTAGGAAGGGCCTGTCTCTTCCAGGGTATCCATCTCTAGGTGAATTCAGTCTGTCGTAGAGAGCCTTACAGTTAAAGGGCAGGGATTCGCCTTCCCGTGTGATGGCTTATGCGACTAGGGCTCACAAGGTTATCTAAGTTTTTTCCCTCCCTCTGGGACTGCTGTTGGACATCCCATGGTTACTGTGTCCCCAAGTGAAATATTGCGAGAAAAAGGGATTTTTGTGTACTCACCTGTAAAATCCTTTTTTCGTTGTTTCACTGGGGAACACAGGTCCCACACGTTGTATTTGTTTATACAGGATTTTTTTGTTGGAATGCTTTACGAATTTAGGTGGTTGGTTCCATATTCCTGTTTTTGGACTCTCTCCTACTGCTGTGGTACAAAACTGCCTGAGTGCACGGTCAGTGGGAGGGTATAGCCTGTGTGGGCGGAGCCAACTTTTTTCATTTCCCTAGTGTCCGCCTCCTAGTGGCCAGGTCTATCTATACCCATGGTTACTGTGTCCCCCAGTGAAACAATGAGAAAAGGATTTTACAGGTGAGTACACAAAAATCCCCTTTTTTTCAGGAGTCAGTTTATTACCATCACAGGCAGGATTACAATGACAGATAACACCCGACTACAAATAACTTAAGATTCACCATTCACAATAGGTGATTGCAGCTGACTTCCTCCCCCTCCTTGCACAATGAACTCTCTACCGGTCATAGAGCATGCCCACACCACTCTCCCATACAAGTCAATGAGATATTTTACAGGTTCCAATGGTCCATGTGGCTGATGAAAGGCATTTCTGTAGATGCTGGCAAGAGCAGCTCCAGAAAGATGGCTGCCACCATATCCATGGACAAAAAATATAAACCGTAGAAAAGAATATTTGTCATCTGGGTTATAATTCGTAAGGCTTCATGCACATGACCAAGTGTGCAGCCCACACGTGTTGTGATGCTCTGTTTATTTTTAGTCTATTATAGGACTTGTCTTATAAATAATGGATATGAATATCAGAGCACACGGACTCTACACTCGTGTGCATGAAGCCTTAAAAAAAAAATAAAAAAATCTGATGCATTCCCTTTAAGATGATAAAGCATGACTACAGGAAGCACTACACCCATCAGATCTCAAATAAATTCATCCTTCTGTCACTGACCCCAGCATGCCCGCCAACTTGCTTGCTTGGTTGATGAAATAGTAATTGCCAGCAGTGATTATATATGGTTGAAATTACTTGTATTACCATACTGGTTGGAAGCCTCAGAAGGAAATAGGTTAATAAAGTACTGTCTAGCCATTTTGAACCTACCAAATAACCAAGGAAAAAAAAATCATTAAAGTACTTAGTTTTGTCCTGGTTCTTTTCTTGCAGGATTGGGTGGGCAGATACTCATTAGTAATGTTACCGACCTGTGCTTGCCTGCTCCATAGGACAGACAGTGATGGCGCTCATGGTCATGCACCAACACCGTCAACGCTCAATGGTGCATTTAAGTTAGCTAACCTGTTCCTATTGATAGAATATTGGCTGGGCAGAATAGCTCTATATAGTTAACTGTATTTGAAGATGGATTGTTATTAAATTCACCAGCAGCAAACCTGTGTATTTATAAGCAATGACGTTTTCTACTCTTTTTTTTCCTGTGGATTCCTAAAAAAAAAATTAACCCGATTATATTTGTTCTTGGTTTCTAGATGATAACACATAGAAACAGTTACACTCACAGTTATTGCCTCAAAGTAGACGTGGATGTTCAGGATTTTACAATGTTCTACCTGTAAATAAGATGTATCTGCTCTCTTTATTTGTATACCCTAACCACATCTTCTGGAATCACTGTGACCAATTTCCACTATAGACATCCTTGATCTCAATAGATCATGGTGTCGTAAAATAATTAACCCTTATTTATTTTGAATTGTGTAGGGAGGTGTTTGGTGAACACATTCAGAATGGGCTTTAACCTATTTTACTTCCTTTTTTTGTAGAAAACTCTAAAGTTTTACCTAGTAATGTTCTAATTAAGGGCTCGTTCACACGTGGGCAAAGGGGCAGATTTTGACAGCGGATTTCGCTTCAAAATCCGCCCCTTTACAATGGTGGTCTATGCAGACAGCCGGGCTTCTTTTTTCCGCTAGCGGCAGGTTGCTGCTAGCGGAGAAAAGAAACGACATGTCCTATCTTCAGGCGGAAACCGCGGCGCGCTGGACCGCGGCTTCTGCCTAGCAGCAGCGCCCTCCTATGTCGGCTCATTCATTTGAGCCGACATAGGAGGGGAAAGCCGCGACCGCAATGGTCGCGGCAGGCGGGTTTTGACCAGAGAGAGACGCGTCTCGCCGGGTCTCTCTCTGTGTCAAAACCCGCGTGGACGGTTCACATGTGAACTGACCCTTAGTATTGGCAGGGAACGTGCGTCCTCTCCACACTATATTGGCAGTATGTACAAATATAGCAGTAACCAAAGTGGTGGTGGTGCTTGAACCCTTCAAATCGCAGCAACTCCAGTTTTATACCACCTGGTGACATATGAAAGCTGAGAGTCCCGGCTCTCATACACTACCAAGATTGAAGCTGTAGCAAAAATGGAGGCATCACTTAAGCACCATTCTGGGATGTAATTTTTATATACTGTACGTGGCAAAAGCATATTGCTAGATTGTATAAAATCAAATATATGGTTAATTGAAGTGAGCCCCTTCCCCCTTTGGCAATGGCTACCTCTGTACATACTGCCTCAGACCGTAGACTCCATGGCATGATCGAGCAGGACGTTTATTTTTTTTTTTCAACGTCCTGCCACAATTTCTGCCTCTCATTGGGGAATCCATCCCCAAATCAGAATTCAATTCCTACATGTGACTCACTAAACTGTCTAAAACAAGAACTGTCATAGTTGCTCGTAGCAGCCAATCACAATAAGGCTTTCATTGTTCAGGAGCAGAATACAGAATGACAGCTGTGCTGTGATTGGTTGCTATGGGTAACTATGCCAGCTTTGCTTTAGGACAGTGAATGGGGATGGCTCTCCCTGACTATGCGTTTTGTGTGTTGCTAGAACTTTAGAGCCTGATTTACTAAAATTAAGTAAAATTGTTTAATAAAGCATATTACAAAAATGTACACCAAACACCCCCCCTCCGGCCAAGCATACAGGACTGATCTGTTTAAAGCACCACAACTCATGATAGCAGTTGATGGGTGCGAGTACTGGGATTTGAACCCCTAGTCAATCTGACATTAATAACCATAGGTTGCAGTAATGCCCCGTGTCATAGACTCCTATAAAGGCAATTTTTTGCTTTGTAAAAAAAAAAATAAAAAAAAATCTCAAACCTCTTAGGGCTAGTTCACATGGGGCATGAGGGGGCAAATTTTGACGTGGAATCAGCCTCAAAATCCACCCCCTCACAATAGAGGTCTATATAGACCGCTAGCTTTCCTTTTTCCACGGTTTGTTCCCACTTGCGGAAAAAAGTGAGCTGCCCTATCTTGATGCGGACGCTGCGGTGGAAACCGCCACGTCAACACAGTCCCTCCAGACTAGGCCCATTCATTTGGGCCTACTCTGGAGCAGTAAGCTGCGACTGTTGGAAGCCGCACCAGTTGCAGCTAGCCGCGGCAGGTACATTTTGGTCCTGATTCTGACACGGCTTCCCGCATCAAAATCGGGACCAAAATACGCGGTCACTAGCCCATGTGAACTAGGCCTTAGCATCTCACATACATGTACAGTGAATGCTAGCACTCCAGGCCTTAATGGTAACGCAGGAATTTTAACATAAACTGCAATACGTTACAGTCTGTTATATAAGCAATGTAATGATTGCAGGTTCAAGCCTATAAAAATACACACTTTAGGCATTCTCATGTCACAAAATGCCCAGACTATAAATATACATACTATAGGTAATGAACAGGACATGAGGAGGGGTCCAACAAGTGGGGGAATACTGATCAGCTCTTTGTTGAGGCCTCAGTAGGCGATTCATAGCGGCCACGCAATGTCGCTATGTTATGTTATTATATGACTTCATGCTGCAGCCCCTTCATACAGCTGTTCAGAAGGCTCCCCACTTGTTGGACTCCAGTTACCTGTTATTGATTGCCTATCCTGAACATAGAGCATCAGTAAAAAAGAACTGGACAAGACAATTATTTCATTTGGTATTTATGATATGAGAACAGTTATAGTAATGGTTTCCTTACATAGACAGCAACATCTTATCTATGCCTATGTATTATTACTTTGCATTACTGCAAATTTTGTGCTCCTCCATGGTCACAGATACTCATGAAAACAGTAAGAGGAGGTTTTACTCTGCCGAAACAAATATAGTGCAACCTCTGTGTATGACCAATGTTAAGATCATCTGAGCCAGCTGATAATCTAATGTACGTGGGGGCAGCAAGGGTATGAGCAAGAAAGGATCAGATGTTAGGGACACTGAATTCCAATATTTAGCTCTGCTCCTTATTGAGATTACGCGTACAGTCAGCTGAATGTGTATGGAGAAGGGGGGTAAGAAGTATTAGGGTAGTTCATACAGAGTTTTTTGCAGGCGGATTTTGTCACGGAATCCGCCTCAAAATCCGCCTGCAAAAATGGCTCCTGTTTAGGCCCATATATTCGAGCCTGATCAGGAGCGGTATGCTGCATCGGCATCCCATCGCGGCTAGCTGTGCGGGAACGTTCACAAGGCGGAAAAGGTTTCCGCGACCTTTTCCTCCGTGTGAACATACCCTAAGCTGTTGGCCATGTGAACATACATATGGCTATCTGTACCTTCATTACACAATGAGTATGATTTGTAAAAAGCAGGAAAGGAAGTGATGTTTTGTGGTTTCCCACACAGTACATTTCTGAGATTATCGTTTCCTTTGCTTCGCTTTTTCTCCATTATTTTCCACTTTTTCTCTATGTACATATAGGGCTGGGCGATTATTTAGGTCATGCTCATTTTACAGTATGTTCTGGGTGAATCTTGTGAGAATAGTCTCATGAGGTTTGTGAGATTCTTCAGACCCTAGAATATAATAAGTGGAGGCCAAGGATATGTGATCAAACATAAAAAACAGTGTTACTCGCCTCTCCTGGTCTCCGGCCCAACTCTCTTTTCTCTTTGAGTCTTCTCACTTGCATCAGGCATGTCATGCCGGAGCCCAGGAGAGGTGAGTAACACTGTTTTTTTTCATGTTTGACTACCTATCCTGGGCCAGAGACCAGAGAGTATAAATATTGCACTTTTGGGTCGAGTGTAAACTTGCAAACATTATAATAACTGAACGGACATAACAGATGTGAGCAAAGTCACAACTTTTGGTTGATGGTCAATTTTGGTTATGTTTCAATTAATCCCCCAGGCCTAGTACATACATATGTTCAATTATATTTCATGTAATTCAAGGCCAACAAAGTGCTAGACAAGGAGGAAGCCATTGACTTATCACCTTTATAGAAAATTTCTGTGTATTTTCTGAATTTAATGTACCTTCTTTTCCTGGCTCATTTGTAAACTGAGGTCAACTATGAGTTGGTCATATAGCAAAACTTACCCTACTATTGCATTGTGCTCTGTAGTGTTACATAGGACAGTAAGTAAACATAGGGATTACGTTATACACACAGTATGCAGCCCCAACAATTCAGCAACTTTACATCTGTACATGATATAATATATTCTAATATTTCTGTGACACCACTAGCAACCTATGGGTGTATGTTGGTGTTAGCGTAGTAAGTCGCTAAAAATGACATGTGTGAATAGTGCCTATGATAACACACTTTCCCGCTGCTGACAGACACCTTGCATGGCTGCTTTTGCAGCAGCAGACTAACACTAACCACACTGCAGCCCTCTTTTTTCTTATTTTATCCTTTGGTGTAACTGGTTTGTGTGTTGCTCTCTGGTAACTGCTCTGTGTATTTGCTGTCCTCCTGCCCTCATTTAACGCTGCTCAGACTGTCATTGGAGGTTATGACCATCCTATGTCGCTGCGAGAATATTGAGACATCGGAGGGGGTCCCTCTGTACGTAACAGGGGTTGCACAGGTAATAAACTTCCAGCTTCCTAATTCTGCTCCTCAGTTTCTTGATCTCTTTTTATTATAAGCAGAAACGGCGACGAGAGGACTCTGCACTAACCCCTAATCTCATACTCTTCCTCCCAGGTGTAAGGTTTCAACTTTCCTTCCCATGTTCACTTCCCCTTTTATGTCCAGTCAGCAGTCACTTTTGGACGTAATGTGAAGCTCTAGCAATAAAAAAAAAAAAAAAAACTTCTGAAAATAAGATGCCAACAGTTTTATCAAGCTGTAGATGGGTTGTAACGTCTACTAAAGCTATACTCTTATACCTCTACACACCCTCAAAACACATACCCATATGAAGCTGACTCTATGTGGGAAACCTATAAAAATTACTTAAAGGGGTTGTCCAGACTATGTTTTTAAAGTTTAAATATGTTGAGGGCAGTGAAAGAAGGAAAAAAAAATAAAATAAAAAACCCATACTCATCTGTCCCAGTTGCTCAGTTGTCGTCCCTCGCCTCCCACTTTGTTTGCTCAATTCAGGTCTCTTCCGGTGGCGTGCTGAAGCCACTGATTGGCCTCAGTGGTCACATGACTGCTGAGGCCAATCTGCAGGCCTCAGGAAGAGGACCCACGATGTCAGAGGTAAGGAAATTCAGGCCCTTTGCTGATTGGCCTCAGCGGTCACATGACCGCTGAGGCCAATCAGGGGCTTCAGCACAACGCCAGGAGCAGAGGACACGGGAGGACACCGGAGCAACAGGGAGAGGTGAGTATGGATTTTTTGAAATGTTTGTTCACTGCCCCCAGCTTATTTAAACTTTAAAAGGGTTGTTCATTTTTGCCTGGACAACCCCTTTAAGTGATTGTCTCTACTCAGCCTATCACTGCAATTCCAGCCTCTCTAAGCCCCAATGATCAGCAGTGATCACCTAAGAAAGGTGTGGCTGACCATGTAATACAAGGATAGGTCCAGACTGCTCTGGCTCGGAGACCGAAAGTCCCAAGTAGAGGATCATTATGTTATCACTTTCATTATGTCTTAATAGTGCAATTGGGGAAGAGTTGTCCATAAGGTTTTGTATAGATTAATAGGTGCTACGCCACTATTTCTCATGCAGTTGGAATTTTTTTCTGTAGCCTCTACCATTCTTAAGCAATCACTGCTGTTCATTTCAGCACTATTATGATCCCTACTGTTGGGTGGGCGGTCTCTATTGGTCTGCTCTAGTCCAGGACTCCCCACCTGACAGTAGGGAGCATAATTGTGCTGAATCTAACAGAATTAGTTACTCAGGAATGGTGAGAGCTAGAGAAAAAATTCCAACAGCGCCGGAATCAGTAGAGCAGCATCTCTTGAAGGATGCAGAGAGTTGTAGTTGGTGAAAAGTCCTATTTAAAACAAGTAGACAAAAATCACAGAGTATGTACAAGGGTCCTGCTGATACTATTTACACATGCTTATTGAGGGTCTCAAAACTGTATATAGCTTAAGAGGACCTTTCACCTCCTCCATCAACTCAAGTGCGTGGCATCTGTTAAGAGTTATTGCTGTACTGATTTCAGCGCAGTTGGAATGTTTTCTCTATCCCCCCACCATTCCAGAACAACAATAGCTGTTATTTTCAGTGCCTGATGTGCTATTTAAGCTCTGTAATGTCAGGTGGGTGGTGTCAGGCAGGGGGCGTGATTCAGAGCTCCAATCAGAGGCAGCCAGTGTCAGAGCTCAGAATCGCACCCCTTGTCTGCTCCTGCCTGACACCGCCCTCCTGACAGTACAGAGCCTAAATAGCATATCAGACACCAAAACTTAACAGCAAGGATTGCTCAGGAATGGTAGGGCCTAGAGAAAAAAATTAAAACTGTCCCAGAATCAGTGGAACTTTAGTTAGTTTAGGTGGTGAAAGTTCCTTTTTAATACTTGGTGATAGTGGGACAGCCATTTATCTGAACTTGCTAATAGTAATCCTGTTAAGCACTATAGTCCGCCTATTCCCAGCATGAAATGGCTGGAGGTTTCTTGTTTTGTTTTTACTCCCCCCCCCCCCCCTAATATTATAGGTTTTGGTGCATTATTTGACCAGTTGTCAGACGCACCACTGTCATTCAGTGTGAATCCAACCTTATAATTAATGTTCACTCTTCAAAATAATATTAATTCCTTTAGTCTAAAGCTCTCTTCTTTTTTTTCTTCGTTTTTCTGTCTTGTTTTTACACTGGAGTGAATGCAGACGGGTGCTCTCTCTACAACTGTCATTCCAATCTTATTTAAGTCCATTGCACTCATTCTACGATGAATGAGAACAACAGAGAGATGTAAATTTAGCCTAATACAGTATGTAGGAGTCTGTTAAAGCAACTCTAAACAGAAAATACACAGAAAATTAAAAATTCCCAGCTTTTCCTCCTTTCATCTTCTCTGATCCCCTGGTCCCATTATGTCTTATGTCACAAGTGTGAGAAATCTTATAAATACAGTCAATGTTCTCTGCATCCTCCCTACTCTTCCCATCTTCCCTACTCTTCCCATCTTACTGTCCTGTGTCTGAATGTAAGGGCTAATTCACACGGGCACATAGTGGGCGGATTATGGAGCGGAATCCACGTCATAATCCGCCCCCTCACAATGGTGGTCTATGGAGACCGATAGCATTCTTTTTTCCGCTAGCGGCATGTTGCTGCTAACAGAAAAAAGAAGCGAGCTGCCCTTTCTTCAGGCGGATTCCGGATTTGCGACAGCAACCTCTGGAGTTGGCCCATTCATTTGAGCCTACTCCGGAGGAGGAAGCCGCAACAGTCATGGCAGGCGTATTTTGGCCCAAGAGTGACGCCAAAATCTGCCCTTCCTCTCCCTGTGTGAACAGGGCCTTTGACAGCTGACTGGATCAGGAGTCTCTGGGCTGATCTTTGTTTTTAGTAGCTAGTTCCACCCTACTCCTTTTGTTAGATTTTGCCCATTTGTATCTACAAACCAAGACGGAAAACGTCAGGAAATGAACCCCTTTGGTTTTTTTTAATGATTTTTGCAAAACTGTTGGGTGCAGACCAACATGTTTGTTTAATTTTATCATTTAAGTTCCCTTCCAGTACTGAAAGTGAACCTGGGTAGCGTCTTTAAAGGAAAGTCTACCACCACCAAAGTCGCTTCTAAACTACTTCTATGCTGTTGTAGGGGCCAGTAATAGATCGTGAACATGCCTTTTCTTGTGTCAAAGCGCAGTTTTGCTTGTGGTTGTAGACTCCTTTAACATAACATCTTTTTAGGATAGCGATGGATATTGTGAGATACATGCCAACTGAATTACATTTTTACATTCTTACTTTTTCTTTGCATTTATTCAGCAGATAGGACATCCATAGTAGGCCCATATACACACACACAGTTCTATTCCCCTAATGTAAGCGCAGGTTCTACTAAACACCTTAACTTCGTCTTTTCCACCTTCTACCTCTGAGGCATCTAACTGGTTAAACATAATAAAAAATATATAGTTTCTCTAGATCCACGTACAGTACTTACCTATCCAATGTATACAGAGTTTGGTGCTGGTGTATTTAATTTTATAAGTGTTAAGAGTCTGAGCTGAGCATTGCGGACACTGTGACTATGGACTAGAAGGGGGGAGGCGATCTATAGGAAGTGTAAAGTTGATATTGGCAAACTGGAAAATGTGCAAATGTTTTACCTTTTTTGGCAGGATTTCCCTAGCGATAATGACGTTACAGCCCAGGTGTGAGGACGTAGAGACGGCCGAGGGTGTAGCGTTAACTGTCACTGGTGTGGCCCAGGTACTGTAACTCACAGCACGTCATTTTGGAATTGCATGTCTCCAGGAATGGATACCAAGTGATGCCATGACAAGCTGGCGCGTGAGCTGGCAGTGTGTTCACAGACGCTCCAAGAACATCCATAACATATACCGGATTGGACTAAGAGAAAATGTTACTGTAAATGGTGCACTACTACTGACTGGACCATGTATATGTATATAGAAAATTACGCTCTAGTAACTTATTGCAGTAATAACCAGGCTGCACATCAGACTGGAGCCTTGTACACAAAAATAATATAGTCTCGAGAAATAAAGATTTCTGGACTGTTCTTGACCTTGTCCTCCACAAGCATCTTCTATAAGCCTCATTGAATGGTATTTTCTGTCAAAATGTTTAATATTCAGGCTTGTTTTAATGTTTTCATGGCTTTTTAAAAAAATTAGTTTTAAAGTGAACTTCCAGTCTCCTTTTAAAATCAAGGAAAGGAACAGTCTTGTACATGTACATATCTAGATCATAAAGATTGAGAGCCCTCAGTAGTTGATACTTTTTTAATGGCTAACAAAAAATGATGACATATTGCAAGCTTTCGGAACTACTAGGTTCCTTCATCAGGCTGATATATGCTAGCCTGATGAACGAACCTAGTAGTTCCGAAAGCTTGCAATATGTCATCATTTTTTGTTATCCATTAAAAAGGTATAAACTACTGAGGACTCTCAATCTTTACATTTCATATCCACTGGCTAATACGGTACAAAGACTAAATTTGCCTGAAGGTGAACACACACAATAGATGAATGTTGGCGAGAACATCTGATTTTGGTGGGACGATCAGCTGTCTAGTGTGTATGGGGTGTCAAGGGAATAATGGAGGATTGAGCAGTTAGATTGCACCATGCTCTCACCTTTTTTCCATAGAATAGATAAGCGTACTCCCCTACCAAGTTGAAAACACATTGACACTCGGCTTACTCTAGGTTCACACCTGTGCTGGGGCTTCCGTTTTTTTTGTTTGTTTTTTTTCAGGCCCGCTTGGGGACTCAATCCACTTAAAAAGTGGTTAATCACAAAAACCCATAGACTATATTGGGGTCCACCGAGTTTCTGCCCAAAAATGCTTGCAGGACTTTGAACGTAGCCTGAGTTGAGCATGCATATGCACAGAGTATGTGGCAGAATAGCTGTTGCCAACAATAGTGTTGCATTGTTCACACAGTGGTCAATCCATAGACTCCCCATGGAAAAAAATGTGGCAGGCATCCTGAAGTTGGACATTGTGACAAAACTATCGGATGTACTTTAAAGCAGAGGGATCGCTGTGAAGAAACCCAGTGTTTATAAATGAAAGTGTAGTAACCCTAAGTAATCATGTTCTGCAGATTTAGAAATGATACTGACCATTCTTGATGTTAACAAGAGACTGGACTATCTCACATTCATCTTCTGTGTTATTTGTCATGTTTACATCATGGTAGTAAAATATTGCTTTTAGTTGATTCTGCCACTTCTTTTAAAGAAAATCCCAATGACATACATCATCTGATTGGCGCGGTCACCCTGAGCACTTTGGTATTTTGTTTATCCAAATCTGTTTGGCTATTCCAAAGATATCGGCTCTATTAGTGTGGGTGTGATTGTGAGGATGTAGGTCATTGGGCTTTTTATACCTGTTGACAGGTCTTCTTTAAGGAAAAAGCAAACCAGTATACTTTCTCAGGAGTCATATGCTATGTCTTCACTGTGGCCCATGGTTGCTTCAATATATAAAAAGGGATCCTATCATTCAGATGACATCTTTTCTGACTAACACGTCGGAATAGCCTTAAGAGAGTCTATTCTTCTCCTACCTTTCGTTGTCTTCTCCATGCCGCCATTCACCTACAATCCAGGTTCTTGTCGGTATGCAAATTAGCTATCTCACAGCCCTGGAGGCGTCCCCAATGCTGCGAGAGAAATCTCTCCAGCGCCGCCTCCTCTTCTTCAGCAGCGTCATTTTCAGCCTCTTCTTCCGGCGCTGGCTTGTAACCTCTAAGGCCTCCGGCTTTGGGCAGAGAAGACTGCGCATAGGCCACAAGAAAATGGCCGCTTGCATAGTATTTTAAATGGCCATTTTCTTGGGGCCTGTGGAATGAAGAGACCGTTCCTGACGAAGATGGAGGTGGCGCTGGAGAGAGTTCTATTGCAACATTGGAGCCGCCCCCAGTGCTGTCTGAGCACTGGGGCCCGCCCCCAGTGCTGCAAGAGAGCTAATTTACATACCGATAAGATCCGGGATTGTAGACAAACAGCGGTGCGGAGAAGACCACGAAAGGTAGGAGAAGAATAGCCTATTCCGACATGGAAAAGTGTCGTCTGAATGATAGCATCCCCTAAAGGTGTTTATTGTATAAGTCATTGTGGCCTGCTGCTTCTATTCAAAGGCTGATCTGTATACCAGGGCTGCTCATTGATAAGTATATATATATATATATATATATATATATATATATATATATATATATATATATATTATCTACATACTCTGTACTCACGAACCCTAACACTGTCTTAAAAAAAAAACATTAAAGCCCCCGGGGCTTTTCTCTGGCAGAGAACTGCTACTCACTATGTGTAGACTTCTCACTTCGCCACATTGAAATGGATAGCACCATGTTGTAATTCCTACAAACCTCCAGAATGAGAGGTGGTGCTGTGTTAGGGGAACTAAAATAAGGGTTCACATTGCTTAGTAGTTACTTAATGGAATTGCCAGAAGTTCTAGTGACTGACCATTGATGGCATATGCTGTCCGCATACCCCTTTACACATACTTATATGGCCTGTTGCTATTTATTTGTATATATACTGTTGTAAACAAGGGGGTTGTCCAATCACAACAAGCTACACCTTATCCACAGTCTGATTTTGTGGGCTGGCGAGTGGGACCCCCACCAATCATGAGAAAACTGGGGTGTTTTACAACCCAGATTGAATGGAATGGCTGGTTAGAAGTACTCGCCACCAGTCCATTCATGTCAAAGGGACAACTGGAAATAGCTTAAGTACCAATTACCTATCTCCAGTTGTCCTATTGAAATAAATGGAGTGGCAGCATTTATTTCTAACCACTCACTCCCTTCAAACTGGATGGTAGGACCGTTACTGATCAGCAAGTCCATAGGATAAAGGGGTATCTTGTTGTGGCTGGACAACCCCTTTGATGCTAGGTTCACACTAGTGTTTGAGTCTCCACAGAAGACTCCATCCCAGATTCCAATTAAAATCAGGACTTTTCTCTCCCAATTTCAGTATAAAAATGCCAGAAACCGGGTGGAAACCCAAAGGACTCCATTGTAGTCTACAGGATTTCTGCATGTAACCGCTTTTTAAACATACAGGGTCTTCGTTTTTCGGGTACCCATGTGAAAACCCAAATGCTAGTGTGAACAGAGTGTGCATGCATTATTAGGCCTCTGCACATGGAGTCCCTACAGTTTTGAATTGCAGCGCTCTGTCCCCTCCGTTTACTGCTAAATGAAAATTTCTGAATGCAAAAACTTTCTCCATTTGCAGGTACAGTATAATGCAGACTTCTGTGGCCCCTATTATGGATCCATATAGCACAGCTCTGTAATATGGTTGTGTTCATGCAGTCGAAATATGACTTATGAAGATCATCATCATCAATGTATTACATGATCAGTGATGCTTCTGCTTTGTCTTACATAGCATGAAGTGCAGTTACTTGCTAAAAGCCATGTAAAGATTAACCATTCAGCTATATGTATGAAATTGTCTGCTAGTAAATGTACAAATTGTCATTCTTTTCCCCCTAGGATTGTTGTAGTAATGTACTTGTCTTTATTAATGTCCTGGATTTCTGTGTTTCATGTCAGCGTCACTTATTATATATGTATACTATGGTTTGTGTGCACCTAAAATGTCTCTGCATAGATTGTATATTGTTCACTTATTACGAATTGGTTGGTGTGCAGCTATGTATTTGTTTTACTTCCCTCTCGCATGTAAAGTTGCGTGCACATTTGTAGTATTTATGGCATCCATAAAAAAAAAAAAAAAAAAAAGGATCCACATAACCTAAACAGTGTTACAGCCTTAAAAGGATTCAATCATTAAAATCACATTATTTCCCCTCCCTAACACGTAGGAATAGCCTTAAGAATGGCTTTTCTTCTCCTACCTTTTAGATGTCTTCTCCGCGCCGCCGTTCAGTAGAAATCCCGGTTTTCTTCGATATACAAATGAGTTCTCTCGCAGCACTGGGAGTGTCCCCAATGCTGCGAGAGAAATCTCCTACGCCGCCTCCATCTTCGTCTGGAACGCCTCTCTGCCCATCTTCATCTGGTGCTGGGCATCAAACTTCTAGGCATGCGCAGTTGGCTCTTCCATTGCACGTTGCGGATTTGGGTGTGGATTCAGGCGCGAAATTGGCAAAAACCGCTAGCGGTTTTATCAAGGTCCATACACTGTGCTGGAGGGAAAAAAAACAAACTAAAAATGTTTTTGCCGTAAAAACTAAAAAAGCCTCAAAAAACGCTCTGAAAACCACTTCAAAAAACCATTTCCTAATTCCTGAAACAGTTTTTTTTCCTCTCCAAAATCCTCCATGTGAATGGACCCTAAAGGTAGGAGAAGAATAGCCTTTCTTAAGGCTATTCCTACGTGTTAGGGAGAAAAAATGCCATTTTAATGATTGAATCCCTTTAAGGTGTCCATTTTCTATCTTGCACCTGTGCCTGGATTCCAATCGGGGTTCCATTCCTCCAATCTGCTTAAAAAATGCGGAGAGGAAAGTCCTGTAAGCAGAACTTTTCTCTCTGCATTTTTTGGGTGGAAATCTGGCAGACCCCATAGACTATAATGGGTTTCCGCAGGTAACCACTTTTTAAGCAGATTAGATTTCCATTCTTTGGGTCACCAAGTGAACTCGAAGAATGGAAACTTAGGCGTAGGTGTGAGCTTAGCCTTCAAGAATTATAGTATTTGCATGTAGTTTGTTACCAACCTATTTCAGACATGAGTATTGTATTCAGTAATTGGCTATCACAGATACAAATCTTGCAAGTAAATCTTACAGAGGTCACTGTTCAAAAAGTAGCATTTACGCGCTTAAAAAAAAAAAAATCATAATATAATCATAAAATTTGTAATAAAAAAAAAATATTACAGAAGCAACATGAATGTCCCCACATTGCTTTTTTTTTTTGTTGAAGATTTTATTAGGGAGCCTTCACACGGAGTAAACACGCGTGTATTTTTGCAAAATACACGTGTAAAAATAAGACTCCCATTGACTTCAATGACAATTTACAGGCGTATTTTTACACGTGTAAAAAATATCATTGAAGTCAATGGGAGTCTTATTTTTACACATGTATTTTGCAAAAATACACGCACGTTTACTCCATGTAAAGGCTCCCTTACTGAGATTTTTTGAGCCAAAGCCAGGAGTGGATTGGGCTGAAGGTAGAAGAATAAGAACTTCCTATATATTTCCTATTCCTTTTGGCTTTGACTTTCTTGGCTTTGGCTCAAAAAAATGCAGCAAAATCTGCAACAAAAAAGCTGTGCTTCCACAATGTGGGACCTCAGCCTAAAATAAGCTTTAGTTATTTCCCTCCGTCCCTGTTAGTACACTAGAGAAGAAACTTCTGTATAAGTGATGGTTTCTGTCACCAAATCCACTTGAAAAGTGCCAAGAGAACAGTTCTGCAAGCATTTTTTCAATATTTTTCAGGGAGAACCCAATCCTAGTTGTGCGAGTAACCTGTCTTCCTGAGCTAAAAAGGAACAGGTAGTTGAAATCTAGTTGATCAATCTGATCTCCCCAAAATCTGCCATCACTGAAAGTCAGGAGCCCTCTCCCCCCCCCCCCCACCCCCCAATTCACATTTGATGGTTGACTGAACCACCAAATGGTATAGTTCAGGTAATGCACAGATACATGTATCAGACACCGGATGAACGTTTGCCACATTAAGGAATGTTCATTTTGCAGATTCCTTATATTGTAGCACTTTTCCAAGCCTGGAGATACAGCTATTAAAATTACCCACCATGCTCACCAGCCTCCATATTGGAAGTATACTGAATTTCAGAGATTGTTAGAGAATTACCAGGCCTTACCGTAACACTTTCTACATCTGTACTTTGTATGACCAGCTCTAGCCAGAAGTGTCTGTAGAGGGGCAGCCCATGTACAGACAGTAGAGTGCCACAAAGTGAGAGGCTGTAAGGCGGAGCTGTTCTTTAGGGTCATGTTATATACTGTGTAATTCAGGCTTTGTCATAATGACTTTTTGAACAAAATTACAAGAAATCGGCAAGATTTTCACTGTCCCCCAGGATGCCATAAAGAGTCTTATATGTCATGTACACCATGAGCTGTTTATGCTTTTTATTACTTGATGTAAACTATCTTTTCTTGTCTGCTTTCACACTTTTTTTTTTGTTAATTTCTTATATAGATTTATATACAGTATATATTTCTTTTTTTTTTCCTCTTTTTTTAGGTGAAAATCATGACTGACCGGGAACTTTTAGCTATGGCTTGTGAGCAGTTTCTCGGAAAAAACGTCCACGAGATTAAGAATGTTGTCTTACAAACCCTAGAAGGCCATTTGCGATCTATTCTTGGTAATTGAATTCTTCAAATAGTTTTTGTCTGTTTATTTTCTGGAGTAATTGACATTTTAGAGTCTTCATAAATGCTTTTACTAGCAAAGTTATACCAGTAGTGAGTTTCTTATTGTGTTCGGGTTATCTTCTCATTCTCATTGTAGTGTCCAGACTGGTCTACTAGAGCAGTGGTCCCCAACTTTTTTTTCCACCAGGGATTAGTTTCAGCAAGACAATTTTTCTATGGCCCAGTGGGGGCGGGAAGGGGTGTGGATAGGGGTGTGGTTGGGGGGCAGGGATAAGCATGGGGGTGTAGAAAAGCACCTCCGGTATCGGCATTGCCAACGACCAGAAGTAGCGCATGCATTCCATAGTGGAACGCATGGCAGTGAGATGCATAGAGAACTGCAACAGTGGTATGATTAAGACATCAAAGGATGTCAAGGGGATAGTATGGAGGCAGAAAGTAAGTGTAAAACAGAAGAAGAAGTTGCCCAAAGTTTGGTAGGCGAGTGCTGGGTGGAGCCAAGACCCGCTGAATGTCCTGCATAGTACTAGAATCCCGGACATACAGCGGGTCCCAGCTCAATTCCACACTTTGCTCACCTTATCCCGATGAGCAACAACCAAGTTGCTGACTCCTCGCCGCCGTTACGCAGACTGGTGCAACATGCCCCGCGGACCAGCGGTTGGGGACCCCTGTACTAGAGTACCAGAGGATCCTCCAGTAGGGCTAGTCTCTAACACAACAGTAGTATAGCAAAAGACTCCCAACTTTGAAAGATACTATGGTCTTTTTCCTAAGGGTCCATTCACAACAAATTTCTCACCATTTTCCTCCATGTGAATGGACCCTAAGAGTTGTTGGAGGGTGATCCCCAGAATCATTTTATCTGGTGGGTTCCAGGAACCTCAGTCCAACAATGAACATGGCCACAATAAGGAAATCTTGGTTGGGTTTCTGACAAGTCACAGACAATTGAAAGTTCCCACATTCATGATCATGTCCACTGGCAACCAATGAAGACAAAAAACTGCCACCGCTAAGATGGTTGTAGAGAATATTATATATTTACACATTTAGGGCTGCTGGTATATAAGGGCTAATTCACACGGAGTTCTGCGTGTACGCATTACGTCACGGCTGCCGTGAAGGGATGCCATTGCAGTGCACTGGCATCCCGTCGCAGCATTCTGCACCGGATTAGGCCCAAATGAATGGGCCTGGTCCAGAGGGCCGCGAGACCTGAAGAAAGGACACCTCGCTTCTTTTTTTCCGCGTGCGGGAACAAACCGCTCACAGAAAAAGGAAATGACTGGCTCCCACTGATTTCAATGGGAGGCTTTTTTTTTTTAGCTGGATTCCTGACCATTTTGCCCAGTGTGAACTAGCCCTAATAAGTGTAGAAAAACATGTTCCAGCTGACATACAGTTGTTAGTTTTTAATTGAATTTCTTTTACATAAGAAATATTATAACCATCATGTTATGGTCACCAGGACCTATCCTCTGGGATTCACGGATCCTGAGAATGAAGCATCTTACTGCATAGAGAAGTTCACTGTGCAGGGAAACAGCTCTGATAAAGCGTACAAGGGTTCATCTAGCCGCTTCGTTCTCAGAAATGGTGGAAGTCATAAAGTTCATACAGTCATAGCATACCCTAGTGATGGAATATCCCGTAAAAACAACAAGGCCTCATAAAACCAAAGGCGTTTGAGTAGCTGACTGCTACAGGGTAACCAAAAAAAGATCATTGCTTAAATGGGTTATGGCTTTACAGACTTATCCCCTATCCATAGCACAGGGAATAAGTGTCAGATTGCTGAGGTCTGAACACTAGGACCTCCAGGGATCAGAAGAATGGAGGACCAAAAATCCCCCTAAAGCCTCCTTGTGAATGAAACATCAATGCCTTGCGTGACCAGAAGTCCATTCACTTCAGTGGAGCTGCCATAAATTGTAGTCCTAGCAGTCACCTTGAAGTAAATGGAGTGCCAGGCACGAATATTGCAGCTTCTTTCTGGGGGACTTTCAGGACCCCATTCTCCTGTTTACTGTGGGCCCCAGCATTTTGACACCTATACCCTGTTTTGTGGATAAGCAGTGGCATAACTACCACTGTAGCAGCAAAGGCAGCTGCCACAGGGCCCGGGACATTAGGGGTCCGGCGACAGCCGCTACTGCTGCGGGTTTTTTTTTTTTTTTTTTTAATAGGCTGTTACGGCTGGAGTTACTCCAGCCACTAACTGGCCCTATTTACTTACCGATCCTGGCAGGGCCAGGATCGGTAAGTGACGCCGCGGGCCCCACAAACACTATCATTATACTCGGAGGTCTTTTCAGACTGTTACTTACCCCTCCACGATCCAGGCAGGCTTCAGGCCTAGTCGTCTGACGTCTCATGACTCCGGCCTGCATCCCGGGTCATGTGTCGCCTGACATCATAGAAGGTGGACTACAGCGGAGGACTGCAGCGGAGCCGGGAGATAGGTGAGTAACAGTGTTTTTTTATTTTTTATCCCCCCCCTGGGTCTCCGAATATTATACTCTGGGGTCTGAAAAGACCCCAGAGTATAATAATTGTTTATGGGTGTCCACAGTGGGGCATAATACTGTGTATGGAAACACTAGCAAAGTTGTATTTCACAGCCCTTGTCTTTCCTGTGGTTCTTATTAGAGATGAGCGAACACTAAAATGTTCGAGGTTCGAAATTCGATTCGAACAGCCGCTCAATGTTCGTGTGTTCGAACGGGTTTCGAACCCCATTATAGTCTATGGGGAACAGATACTCGTTAAGGGGGAAACCCAAATCCGTGTCTGGAGGGTCACCAAGTCCACTATGACACCCCAGGAAATGATGCCAACACCTCTGGAATGACACTGGGACAGCAGGGGAAGCATGTCTGGGGGCATCTAACACACCAAAGACCCTCTATTACCCCAACATCACAGCCTAACAACTACACACTTTACACACTCAATACCACCTCTCTGACAGTAGGAAAACACCTTGAAACATGTGTATTTGGCACTTGCAGTGAGGAGAGCTTGTCACCAGCAGTGAATTTGGCCCTTGTAGTAAGTTGAGGTTGGCACCAACATTTGTTTTGAAAATCAGGGTGGATTGAGCCTCTAACCAGCAGAGTTTGGGCAAATTCATGGTGGAGGGAGCCTCTAAACACCCCAGTTTGGACCAATTCATGGTGGAGGGAGCCTCTAAAAACCCCAGTTTGGACCAATTCATGGTGGAGGGAGCCTCTAACCAGCCCAGTTTGGGCAAATTCATGGTGGAGGGAGCCTCTAAAAAACCCAGTTTGGACCAATTCATGGTGGAGGGAGCCTCTAACCAGCCCAGTTTGGACCAATTAATGGTGGAGGGAGCCTCTAACCACCCCAGTTTGGACCAATTCATGGTGGAGGGAGCCTCTAAACAGCCCAGTTTGGGCAAATTCATGGTGGAGGGAGCCTCTAAAAAACCCAGTTTGGACCAATTCATGGTGGAGGGAGCCTCTAACCAGCCCAGTTTGGACCAATTAATGGTGGAGGGAGCCTCTAAACAGCCAAGTTTGGACCAATTCATGGTGGAGGGAGCCTCTAAAAACCCCAGTTTGGACCAATTCATGGTGGAGGGAGCCTCTAACCAGCCCAGTTTGGGCAAATTCATGGTGGAGGGAGCCTCTAAACAGCCCAGTTTGGGCAAATTCATGGTGGAGGGAGCCTCTAACCAGCCCAGTTTGGACCAATTAATGGTGGAGGGAGCCTCTAACCAGCCCAGTTTGGACCAATTAATGGTGGAGGGAGCCTCTAACCACCCCAGTTTGGACCAATTCATGGTGGAGGGAGCCTCTAACCAGCCCAGTTTGGACCAATTCATGGTGGAGGGAGCCTCTAAAAAACCCAGTTTGGACCAATTCATGGTGGAGGGAGCCTCTAAACAGCCCAGTTTGGGCAAATTCATGGTGGAGGGAGCCTCTAAAAACCCCAGTTTGGACCAATTCATGGTGGAGGGAGCCTCTAACCAGCCCAGTTTGGGCAAATTCATGGTGGAGGGAGCCTCTAAAAAACCCAGTTTGGACCAATTCATGGTGGAGGGAGCCTCTAACCAGCCCAGTTTGGGCAAATTCATGGTGGAGGGAGCCTCTAACCAGCCCAGTTTGGACCAATTAATGGTGGAGGGAGCCTCTAACCAGCCCAGTTTGGACCAATTAATGGTGGAGGGAGCCTCTAACCACCCCAGTTTGGACCAATTCATGGTGGAGGGAGCCTCTAAACAGCCCAGTTTGGGCAAATTCATGGTGGAGGGAGCCTCTAAAAAACCCAGTTTGGACCAATTCATGGTGGAGGGAGCCTCTAACCAGCCCAGTTTGGACCAATTAATGGTGGAGGGAGCCTCTAAACAGCCAAGTTTGGACCAATTCATGGTGGAGGGAGCCTCTAAAAACCCCAGTTTGGACCAATTCATGGTGGAGGGAGCCTCTAACCAGCCCAGTTTGGGCAAATTCATGGTGGAGGGAGCCTCTAAACAGCCCAGTTTGGGCAAATTCATGGTGGAGGGAGCCTCTAACCAGCCCAGTTTGGACCAATTAATGGTGGAGGGAGCCTCTAACCAGCCCAGTTTGGACCAATTAATGGTGGAGGGAGCCTCTAACCAGCCCAGTTTGGACCAATTAATGGTGGAGGGAGCCTCTAACCACCCCAGTTTGGACCAATTCATGGTGGAGGGAGCCTCTAACCAGCCCAGTTTGGACCAATTCATGGTGGAGGGAGCCTCTAAAAAACCCAGTTTGGACCAATTCATGGTGGAGGGAGCCTCTAAACAGCCCAGTTTGGGCAAATTCATGGTGGAGGGAGCCTCTAAAAAACCCAGTTTGGACCAATTCATGGTGGAGGGAGCCTCTAACCAGCCCAGTTTGGACCAATTAATGGTGGAGGGAGCCTCTAAACAGCCAAGTTTGGACCAATTCATGGTGGAGGGAGCCTCTAAAAACCCCAGTTTGGACCAATTCATGGTGGAGGGAGCCTCTAACCAGCCCAGTTTGGACCAATTAATGGTGGAGGGAGCCTCTAACCAGCCCAGTTTGGACCAATTAATGGTGGAGGGAGCCTCTAACCACCCCAGTTTGGACCAATTAATGGTGGAGGGAGCCTCTAACCAGCCCAGTTTGGACCAATTAATGGTGGAGGGAGCCTCTAACCACCCCAGTTTGGACCAATTCATGGTGGAGGGAGCCTCTAACCAGCCCAGTTTGGACCAATTCATGGTGGAGGGAGCCTCTAAAAAACCCAGTTTGGACCAATTCATGGTGGAGGGAGCCTCTAAACAGCCCAGTTTGGGCAAATTCATGGTGGAGGGAGCCTCTAAAAACCCCAGTTTGGACCAATTCATGGTGGAGGGAGCCTCTAACCACCCCAGTTTGGACCAATTCATGGTGGAGGGAGCCTCTAACCACCCCAGTTTGGACCAATTCATGGTGGAGGGAGCCTCTAAACAGCCCAGTTTGGGCAAATTCATGGTGGAGGGAGCCTCTAAAAAACCCAGTTTGGACCAATTCATGGTGGAGGGAGCCTCTAACCAGCCCAGTTTGGACCAATTAATGGTGGAGGGAGCCTCTAACCAGCCCAGTTTGGACCAATTAATGGTGGAGGGAGCCTCTAACCACCCCAGTTTGGACCAATTCATGGTGGAGGGAGCCTCTAAACAGCCCAGTTTGGGCAAATTCATGGTGGAGGGAGCCTCTAAAAAACCCAGTTTGGACCAATTCATGGTGGAGGGAGCCTCTAACCAGCCCAGTTTGGACCAATTAATGGTGGAGGGAGCCTCTAAACAGCCAAGTTTGGACCAATTCATGGTGGAGGGAGCCTCTAAAAACCCCAGTTTGGACCAATTCATGGTGGAGGGAGCCTCTAACCAGCCCAGTTTGGGCAAATTCATGGTGGAGGGAGCCTCTAAACAGCCCAGTTTGGGCAAATTCATGGTGGAGGGAGCCTCTAACCAGCCCAGTTTGGACCAATTAATGGTGGAGGGAGCCTCTAACCAGCCCAGTTTGGACCAATTAATGGTGGAGGGAGCCTCTAACCACCCCAGTTTGGACCAATTCATGGTGGAGGGAGCCTCTAACCAGCCCAGTTTGGACCAATTCATGGTGGAGGGAGCCTCTAAAAAACCCAGTTTGGACCAATTCATGGTGGAGGGAGCCTCTAAACAGCCCAGTTTGGGCAAATTCATGGTGGAGGGAGCCTCTAAAAACCCCAGTTTGGACCAATTCATGGTGGAGGGAGCCTCTAACCAGCCCAGTTTGGGCAAATTCATGGTGGAGGGAGCCTCTAAAAAACCCAGTTTGGACCAATTCATGGTGGAGGGAGCCTCTAACCAGCCCAGTTTGGGCAAATTCATGGTGGAGGGAGCCTCTAACCAGCCCAGTTTGGACCAATTAATGGTGGAGGGAGCCTCTAACCAGCCCAGTTTGGACCAATTAATGGTGGAGGGAGCCTCTAACCACCCCAGTTTGGACCAATTCATGGTGGAGGGAGCCTCTAAACAGCCCAGTTTGGGCAAATTCATGGTGGAGGGAGCCTCTAAAAAACCCAGTTTGGACCAATTCATGGTGGAGGGAGCCTCTAACCAGCCCAGTTTGGACCAATTAATGGTGGAGGGAGCCTCTAAACAGCCAAGTTTGGACCAATTCATGGTGGAGGGAGCCTCTAAAAACCCCAGTTTGGACCAATTCATGGTGGAGGGAGCCTCTAACCAGCCCAGTTTGGGCAAATTCATGGTGGAGGGAGCCTCTAAACAGCCCAGTTTGGGCAAATTCATGGTGGAGGGAGCCTCTAACCAGCCCAGTTTGGACCAATTAATGGTGGAGGGAGCCTCTAACCAGCCCAGTTTGGACCAATTAATGGTGGAGGGAGCCTCTAACCAGCCCAGTTTGGACCAATTAATGGTGGAGGGAGCCTCTAACCACCCCAGTTTGGACCAATTCATGGTGGAGGGAGCCTCTAACCAGCCCAGTTTGGACCAATTCATGGTGGAGGGAGCCTCTAAAAAACCCAGTTTGGACCAATTCATGGTGGAGGGAGCCTCTAAACAGCCCAGTTTGGGCAAATTCATGGTGGAGGGAGCCTCTAAAAAACCCAGTTTGGACCAATTCATGGTGGAGGGAGCCTCTAACCAGCCCAGTTTGGACCAATTAATGGTGGAGGGAGCCTCTAAACAGCCAAGTTTGGACCAATTCATGGTGGAGGGAGCCTCTAAAAACCCCAGTTTGGACCAATTCATGGTGGAGGGAGCCTCTAACCAGCCCAGTTTGGACCAATTAATGGTGGAGGGAGCCTCTAACCAGCCCAGTTTGGACCAATTAATGGTGGAGGGAGCCTCTAACCACCCCAGTTTGGACCAATTAATGGTGGAGGGAGCCTCTAACCAGCCCAGTTTGGACCAATTAATGGTGGAGGGAGCCTCTAACCACCCCAGTTTGGACCAATTCATGGTGGAGGGAGCCTCTAACCAGCCCAGTTTGGACCAATTCATGGTGGAGGGAGCCTCTAAAAAACCCAGTTTGGACCAATTCATGGTGGAGGGAGCCTCTAAACAGCCCAGTTTGGGCAAATTCATGGTGGAGGGAGCCTCTAAAAACCCCAGTTTGGACCAATTCATGGTGGAGGGAGCCTCTAACCACCCCAGTTTGGACCAATTCATGGTGGAGGGAGCCTCTAACCACCCCAGTTTGGACCAATTCATGGTGGAGGGAGCCTCTAAACAGCCCAGTTTGGGCAAATTCATGGTGGAGGGAGCCTCTAAAAAACCCAGTTTGGACCAATTCATGGTGGAGGGAGCCTCTAACCAGCCCAGTTTGGACCAATTAATGGTGGAGGGAGCCTCTAAACAGCCAAGTTTGGACCAATTCATGGTGGAGGGAGCCTCTAAAAACCCCAGTTTGGACCAATTCATGGTGGAGGGAGCCTCTAACCAGCCCAGTTTGGGCAAATTCATGGTGGAGGGAGCCTCTAAACAGCCCAGTTTGGGCAAATTCATGGTGGAGGGAGCCTCTAACCAGCCCAGTTTGGACCAATTAATGGTGGAGGGAGCCTCTAACCAGCCCAGTTTGGACCAATTAATGGTGGAGGGAGCCTCTAACCAGCCCAGTTTGGACCAATTAATGGTGGAGGGAGCCTCTAACCACCCCAGTTTGGACCAATTCATGGTGGAGGGAGCCTCTAACCAGCCCAGTTTGGACCAATTCATGGTGGAGGGAGCCTCTAAAAAACCCAGTTTGGACCAATTCATGGTGGAGGGAGCCTCTAAACAGCCCAGTTTGGGCAAATTCATGGTGGAGGGAGCCTCTAAAAAACCCAGTTTGGACCAATTCATGGTGGAGGGAGCCTCTAACCAGCCCAGTTTGGACCAATTAATGGTGGAGGGAGCCTCTAAACAGCCAAGTTTGGACCAATTCATGGTGGAGGGAGCCTCTAAAAACCCCAGTTTGGACCAATTCATGGTGGAGGGAGCCTCTAACCAGCCCAGTTTGGACCAATTAATGGTGGAGGGAGCCTCTAACCAGCCCAGTTTGGACCAATTAATGGTGGAGGGAGCCTCTAACCACCCCAGTTTGGACCAATTCATGGTGGAGGGAGCCTCTAAACAGCCCAGTTTGGGCAAATTCATGGTGGAGGGAGCCTCTAAAAAACCCAGTTTGGACCAATTCATGGTGGAGGGAGCCTCTAACCAGCCCAGTTTGGACCAATTAATGGTGGAGGGAGCCTCTAAACAGCCAAGTTTGGACCAATTCATGGTGGAGGGAGCCTCTAAAAACCCCAGTTTGGACCAATTCATGGTGGAGGGAGCCTCTAACCAGCCCAGTTTGGACCAATTAATGGTGGAGGGAGCCTCTAACCAGCCCAGTTTGGACCAATTAATGGTGGAGGGAGCCTCTAACCAGCCCAGTTTGGACCAATTAATGGTGGAGGGAGCCTCTAACCAGCCCAGTTTGGACCAATTAATGGTGGAGGGAGCCTCTAACCACCCCAGTTTGGACCAATTCATGGTGGAGGGAGCCTCTAACCAGCCCAGTTTGGACCAATTCATGGTGGAGGGAGCCTCTAAAAAACCCAGTTTGGACCAATTCATGGTGGAGGGAGCCTCTAAACAGCCCAGTTTGGGCAAATTCATGGTGGAGGGAGCCTCTAAAAACCCCAGTTTGGACCAATTCATGGTGGAGGGAGCCTCTAACCAGCCCAGTTTGGGCAAATTCATGGTGGAGGGAGCCTCTAAAAAACCCAGTTTGGACCAATTCATGGTGGAAGGAGCCTCTAACCAGCCCAGTTTGGGCAAATTCATGGTGGAGGGAGCCTCTAACCAGCCCAGTTTGGACCAATTAATGGTGGAGGGAGCCTCTAACCAGCCCAGTTTGGACCAATTCATGGTGGAGGGAGCCTCTAACCACCCCAGTTTGGACCAATTCATGGTGGAGGGAGCCTCTAAACAGCCCAGTTTGGGCAAATTCATGGTGGAGGGAGCCTCTAACCAGCCCAGTTTGGACCAATTAATGGTGGAGGGAGCCTCTAAACAGCCAAGTTTGGACCAATTCATGGTGGAGGGAGCCTCTAAAAACCCCAGTTTGGACCAATTCATGGTGGAGGGAGCCTCTAACCAGCCCAGTTTGGACCAATTAATGGTGGAGGGAGCCTCTAACCAGCCCAGTTTGGACCAATTAATGGTGGAGGGAGCCTCTAACCACCCCAGTTTGGACCAATTCATGGTGGAGGGAGCCTCTAAACAGCCCAGTTTGGGCAAATTCATGGTGGATGGAGCCTCTAAAAAACCCAGTTTGGACCAATTCATGGTGGAGGGAGCCTCTAACCAGCCCAGTTTGGACCAATTAATGGTGGAGGGAGCCTCTAAACAGCCAAGTTTGGACCAATTCATGGTGGAGGGAGCCTCTAAAAACCCCAGTTTGGACCAATTCATGGTGGAGGGAGCCTCTAACCAGCCCAGTTTGGGCAAATTCATGGTGGAGGGAGCCTCTAAACAGCCCAGTTTGGGCAAATTCATGGTGGAGGGAGCCTCTAACCAGCCCAGTTTGGACCAATTAATGGTGGAGGGAGCCTCTAACCAGCCCAGTTTGGACCAATTCATGGTGGAGGGAGCCTCTAACCAGCCCAGTTTGGACCAATTAATGGTGGAGGGAGCCTCTAACCACCCCAGTTTGGACCAATTCATGGTGGAGGGAGCCTCTAACCAGCCCAGTTTGGACCAATTCATGGTGGAGGGAGCCTCTAAAAAACCCAGTTTGGACCAATTCATGGTGGAGGGAGCCTCTAAACAGCCCAGTTTGGGCAAATTCATGGTGGAGGGAGCCTCTAAAAAACCCAGTTTGGACCAATTCATGGTGGAGGGAGCCTCTAACCAGCCCAGTTTGGACCAATTAATGGTGGAGGGAGCCTCTAAACAGCCAAGTTTGGACCAATTCATGGTGGAGGGAGCCTCTAAAAACCCCAGTTTGGACCAATTCATGGTGGAGGGAGCCTCTAACCAGCCCAGTTTGGAACAATTAATGGTGGAGGGAGCCTCTAACCAGCCCAGTTTGGACCAATTAATGGTGGAGGGAGCCTCTAACCACCCCAGTTTGGACCAATTCATGGTGGAGGGAGCCTCTAAACAGCCAAGTTTGGACCAATTCATGGTGAAGGGAGCCTCTAAAAACCCGTTTGGACCAATTCATGGTGGAGGGAGCCTCTAACCAGCCCAGTTTGGGCAAATTCATGGTGGAGGGAGCCTCTAAACAGCCCAGTTTGGGCAAATTCATGGTGGAGGGAGCCTCTAACCAGCCCAGTTTGGACCAATTAATGGTGGAGGGAGCCTCTAACCAGCCCAGTTTGGACCAATTAATGGTGGAGGGAGCCTCTAACCACCCCAGTTTGGACCAATTCATGGTGGAGGGAGCCTCTAAACAGCCAAGTTTGGACCAATTCATGGTGGAGGGAGCCTCTAAAAACCCCAGTTTGGACCAATTCATGGTGGAGGGAGCCTCTAACCAGCCCAGTTTGGACCAATTAATGGTGGAGGGAGCCTCTAAACAGCCAAGTTTTGGGAAATTCATGGTGGAGGGAGCCTCTAACCAGCCCAGTTTGGACCAATTCATGGTGGAGGGAGCCTCTAAACAGCCCAGTTTGGGCAAATTCATGGTGGAGGGAGCCTCTAAAAAACCCAGTTTGGACCAATTCATGGTGGAGGGAGCCTCTAACCAGCCCAGTTTGGACCAATTAATGGTGGAGGGAGCCTCTAACCAGCCCAGTTTGGACCAATTAATGGTGGAGGGAGCCTCTAACCACCCCAGTTTGGACCAATTCATGGTGGAGGGAGCCTCTAAACAGCCAAGTTTGGACCAATTCATGGTGGAGGGAGCCTCTAAAAACCCCAGTTTGGACCAATTCATGGTGGAGGGAGCCTCTAACCAGCCCAGTTTGGGCAAATTCATGGTGGAGGGAGCCTCTAAACAGCCCAGTTTGGGCAAATTCATGGTGGAGGGAGCCTCTAAAAAACCCAGTTTGGACCAATTCATGGTGGAGGGAGCCTCTAAACAGCCAAGTTTGGACCAATTCATGGTGGAGGGAGCCTCTAAACAGCCAAGTTTGGACCAATTCATGGTGGAGGGAGCCTCTAAAAACCCCAGTTTGGACCAATTCATGGTGGAGGGAGCCTCTAACCAGCCCAGTTTGGGCAAATTCATGGTGGAGGGAGCCTCTAAACAGCCCAGTTTGGGCAAATTCATGGTGGAGGGAGCCTCTAACCAGCCCAGTTTGGACCAATTAATGGTGGAGGGAGCCTCTAACCAGCCCAGTTTGGACCAATTAATGGTGGAGGGAGCCTCTAACCAGCCCAGTTTGGACCAATTAATGGTGGAGGGAGCCTCTAACCACCCCAGTTTGGATCAATTCATGGTGGAGGGAGCCTCTAACCAGCCCAGTTTGGACCAATTCATGGTGGAGGGAGCCTCTAAAAAACCCAGTTTGGACCAATTCATGGTGGAGGGAGCCTCTAAACAGCCCAGTTTGGGCAAATTCATGGTGGAGGGAGCCTCTAAACAGCCCAGTTTGGGCAAATTCATGGTGGAGGGAGCCTCTAACCAGCCCAGTTTGGACCAATTAATGGTGGAGGGAGCCTCTAACCAGCCCAGTTTGGACCAATTCATGGTGGAGGGAGCCTCTAAACAGCCCAGTTTTGGCAAATTCATGGTGGAAGGAGCCTCTAACCAGCAGAGTTGTGGGAAAGCAGGGTGGAGGGAGCCTCTAACCAGCAGAGTTGGTGGAAATCAGGGTGGAGGGAGCCTCTAACCAGCAGAGTTGGGGGAAATCATGTTGGAGGGAGCCTAGTATTAGCAGAATTGTGCAACGCTTATGGTGGATGAGTATGAGGATGCGGAGGAATTGGAGAGGTTGAGTACAGACATGGAGTTTCATGTTGGGGTGCTTTACACAGGTGGGCACAAAAATGAAGGCTCTATCCAGTGGTGGTTCATTTTTATCAAAGTGAGCCGGTCGGCACTCTCAGCTGACAGACGGGTGCGCTTGTCAGTGATGATGCCACCGGCTGCACTGAACACCCTCTCAGATAGGACGCTGGCGGCAGGACAGGACAGCACCTCCAAGGCATATAGGGCAAGTTCAAGCCACAGGTCCAACTTCGACACCCAATACGTGTAGGGCGCAGAGGGGTCGGAGAGGACAGGGCTGTGGTCGGAAAGGTATTCCCGCAACATGCGCCTATACTTCTCACGCCTGGTGACACTAGGACCCTCCGTGGCGGCACTTTGGCGAGGGGGTGCCATCAAGGTGTCCCAGACCTTAGACAGTGTGCCCCTCGTTTGTGTGGACCGGTGAGAACTTGGTTGCCTACTGGAGGAACTGCCCTCCCTGCCGCCAACGTCACATGCTGGAAACATCTCCATCATATTCTGCACCAATTGCCTGTGGCAAGCATTGATGCGATTGGCCCTCCCCTCTACCGGAATAAAAGACGAGATGTTGTTTTTATACCGGGGGTCAAGGATAGCAAAGATCCAGTACTGGTTGTCCTCCATGATTTTGACAATACGCTTGTCGGTTGTAAAGCACCCCAACATGAACTCAGCCATGTCTGCCACAGTGTTAGTTGGCATGACTCCTCTGGCCCCACCGGAAAGTTCAATCTCCATTTCCTCCTCATCCTCCATGTCTACCCATCCGCGCTGCAACAATGGGACGATTCGAAGTTGCCCGGAAGCCCCCTGTATCACCATCACATCATCGGACAACTCTTCTTCCTCCTCCTCCTCCTCCTCCTCCTCCATTAAACGCAGTGAAGCGGACAGATGTGTGGACCTACTCTCCAGCTGTGACGGATCGGATGCTATCCCTAACTCCTCTGTGTGATCTGAGTTATCCCTGATGTCAATCAGGGATTCTCTCAGAACACACAAGAGCGGGATTGTAAGGCTCACCATCGCATCCTCAGAGCTCACCCTCCTTGTGGACTCCTCAAAGACCCGTAGGATGTCACAAAGGTCTCTCATCCATGGCCACTCATGGATGTGAAACTGAGGCAGCTGACTTTGTGGCACCCTAGGGTTTTGTAGCTGGTATTCCATCAAAGGTCTCTGCTGCTCAACCACTCTATTCAACATCTGAAACGTTGAGTTCCAGCGTGTGGGGACGTCGCACAAAAGCCGGTGTTGTGGCACATGCAGGCGTTGCTGGAGAGATTTTAAGCTAGCAGCGGCTACTGTCGACTTGCGAAAGTGGGCGCACATGCGCCGCACTTTCACCAGTAGCTCTGGAACATTGGGGTAGCTCTTTAGGAAACGTTGCACCACTAGGTTGAAGACGTGGGCCAGGCATGGAACATGTTGGAGTCCGGCAAGCTCCAGAGCTGCTACCAGGTTCCGGCCGTTATCACAAACGACCATGCCTGGGCCCAGGTGCAGCGGCTCAAACCATATTGCCGTCTCATCGAGGAGGGCATCCCTCACCTCGGAGGCAGTGTGCTGTCTGTCCCCCAAGCTGATCAGCTTCAGCACAGCCTGCTGACGTCTACCAACGCCAGTGCTGCAACGTTTCCAACTCGTAGCTGGGGTCAATCTAACAGCGGAGGAGGAGGCGGTGGCGGAGGAGGAGGCGGTGGCGGAGGAGGAGGCGGTAGAGGAGGAGGAGGAGGGGGGTGTTCTTCTCGTGTCCCTGCCAGGAATGTTAGGCGGGGAGACGAGGTACACCGGGCCAGTTTGGGAAGCAGTCCCAGCCTCAACTACATTCACCCAGTGTGCCGTCAGTGAAATGTAGCGTCCCTGTCCGCATGCACTTGTCCACGCGTCGGTGGTCAAGTGGACCTTTGTGCAAAGCGCGGAACTAAGGGCCCGCCTGATGTTGAGTGACACGTGCTGGTGCAAGGCGGGGACGGCACACCGGGAGAAGTAGTGACGGCTAGGGACGGCATAGCGAGGTGCCGCAGTTGCCATCAGGTCCAGGAAGGCGGGAGTTTCAACAAGCCGGAACGCCAACATCTCCTGGGCCAGCAGTTTAGCGATGTTGGCGTTCAAGGCTTGCGCGTGTGGGTGGTTAGCAGTGTATTTCTGCCGCCGCTCCAATGTCTGAGAGATGGTGGGTTGTTGTAAAGAAACGCCTGATGGTGCCTTTGATGGTGCAGGAGAAGGAGATAAGACAGGACCAGGGGAGGATGAGGTAGAAGTCAACAAAGTGGCGGAGGCAGATGAAGTGGTGTCCTGGCTCGTCCTCTGGAGTGCATCGCCAGCACAGTCAGCAGTGGCAGTGGCAGAGGCAGAGGCAGTGGCAGAGGCAGTGGCAGTGGCGTGAACGGCAGGCGGCCTTTGTCCTGCCGTTGCTGCCTGCCACTGATTCCAGTGCTTGGATTCCAAATGACGGCGCATTGAAGTGGTGGACAGGTTGCTCTTCTCAGAGCCCCTAATCAATTTCGAGAGGCAAATTGTGCAGACAACACTATATCTGTCCTCGGCGCATTCCTTGAAAAAACTCCACACCTTCGAGAAACGTGCCCTCGAGGTGGGAGTTTTTCGGGGCTGGGTACGAACTGGAACATCTTGGGAGATTCCGGGTGTGGCCTGGCTTCGCCTAAGCTGCTGACCTCTGCCTCTAGCTACCCTTTTTGGTGCTGCACCTGCCTCAACATCCACACTACTTTCCCCGCTTGACATCCCCCCTGTCCAGGTCGGGTCAGTGTCCTCATCATCCACCACTTCCTCTTCCAACTCCTGTCTCATCTCCTCCTCCCGCACAATGCGCCGGTCAACTGGATGCCCTGACGGCAACTGCGTCACATCATCGTCGATGAGGGTGGGTTGCTGGTCATCCACCACCAAATCGAACGGAGATGGAGGAGACTCTAGTGTTTGAGCATCTGGACACAGATGCTCCTCTGTTAGGTTCGTGGAATCGTGACGTGGAGAGGCAGGTTGAGGGACAATGAAAGGAGCGGAGAACAGCTCTGGGGAGCAGGGACAGTTTGGGTTATTGTTCTGTAAAGCTTCGGAATTTTGGGAGGAAGGAAGACAAGACTGTTGGGTAATAGGAGGAGAGGAGGCAGAGTCTGACTGGCTGCTGGACAATGTGCTGTAAGCGTTCTCTGACAGCCATTGCAAGACCTGTTCCTGGTTCTCGGGCCTACTAAGGTTTGTACCCTGCAGTTTAGTTAATGTGGCAAGCAACCCTGGCACTGTGGAGTGGCGCAATGCTTGCTGCCCCACAGGAGTAGGCACGGGACGCCCTGTGGCTTCACTGCTACCTTGCTCCCCAGAACCATTCCCCCGACCTCGCCCACGGCCTCGTCCACGTCCCTTTCCGGGAGCCTTGCGCATTTTGAATTCCTAGTTAGAAATTGGCACTGTATACCAGTAGTAAAAATTGTGGGTGCACGTAACCCCAATATATTCTTTGAATTCCCAGTCAGAAACTGGCACTATATGGCAGTAGCAAGAAATGAGGGTATTTGTATTCCCAATATACTCTTTAAATTCCCAGTCAGACAATGGCACTGTATACCAGTAGTAAAAATTGTGGGTGCACGTAACCCCAATATATTCTTTGAATTCCCAGTCAGAAACTGGCACTATATGGCAGTAGCAAGAAATGAGGGTATTTGTATTCCCAATATACTCTTTGAATTCCCAGTCAGACAATGGCACTGTATACCAGTAGTAAAAATTGTGGGTGCACGTAACCCCAATATATTCTTTGAATTACCAGTCAGAAACTGGCACTATATGGCAGTAGCAAGAAATGAGGGTATTTATAACCCCAATATATTCTTTGAATTCCCAGTCAGACAATGGCACTGTATACCAGTAGTAAAAATTGTGGGTGCACGTAACCCCAATATATTCTTTGAATTCCCAGTCAGAAACTGGCACTATATGGCAGTAGCAAGAAATGAGGGTATTTGTATTCCCAATATACTCTTTGAATTCCCAGTCAGACAATGGCACTGTATACCAGTAGTAAAAATTGTGGGTGCACGTAACCCCAATATATTCTTTGAATTACCAGTCAGAAACTGGCACTATATGGCAGTAGCAAGAAATGAGGGTATTTATAACCCCAATATATTCTTTGAATTCCCAGTCAGACAATGGCACTGTATACCAGTAGTAAAAATTGTGGGTGCACGTAACCCCAATATATTCTTTGAATTCCCAGTCAGAAACTGGCACTATATGGCAGTAGCAAGAAATGAGGGTATTTGTATTCCCAATATACTCTTTGAATTCCCAGTCAGACAATGGCACTGTATACCAGTAGTAAAAATTGTGGGTGCACGTAACCCCAATATATTCTTTGAATTACCAGTCAGAAACTGGCACTATATGGCAGTAGCAAGAAATGAGGGTATTTATAACCCCAATATATTCTTTGAATTCCCAGTCAGACAATGGCACTGTATACCAGTAGTAAAAATTGTGGGTGCACGTAACCCCAATATATTCTTTGAATTCCCAGTCAGAAACTGGCACTATATGGCAGTAGCAAGAAATGAGGGTATTTGTATTCCCAATATACTCTTTGAATTCCCAGTCAGACAATGGCACTGTATACCAGTAGTAAAAATTGTGGGTGCACGTAACCCCAATATATTCTTTGAATTACCAGTCAGAAACTGGCACTATATGGCAGTAGCAAGAAATGAGGGTATTTATAACCCCAATATATTCTTTGAATTCCCAGTCAGACAATGGCACTGTATACCAGTAGTAAAAATTGTGGGTGCACGTAACCCCAATATATTCTTTGAATTCCCAGTCAGAAACTGGCACTATATGGCAGTAGCAAGAAATGAGGGTATTTGTATTCCCAATATACTCTTTGAATTCCCAGTCAGACAATGGCACTGTATACCAGTAGTAAAAATTGTGGGTGCACGTAACCCCAATATATTCTTTGAATTACCAGTCAGAAACTGGCACTATATGGCAGTAGCAAGAAATGAGGGTATTTATAACCCCAATATATTCTTTGAATTCCCAGTCAGACAATGGCACTGTATACCAGTAGTAAAAATTGTGGGTGCACGTAACCCCAATATATTCTTTGAATTCCCAGTCAGAAACTGGCACTATATGGCAGTAGCAAGAAATGAGGGTATTTGTATTCCCAATATACTCTTTGAATTCCCAGTCAGACAATGGCACTGTATACCAGTAGTAAAAATTGTGGGTGCACGTAACCCCAATATATTCTTTGAATTACCAGTCAGAAACTGGCACTATATGGCAGTAGCAAGAAATGAGGGTATTTATAACCCCAATATATTCTTTGAATTCCCAGTCAGACAATGGCACTGTATACCAGTAGTAAAAATTGTGGGTGCACGTAACCCCAATATATTCTTTGAATTACCAGTCAGAAACTGGCACTATATGGCAGTAGCAAGAAATGAGGGTATTTGTATTCCCAATATACTCTTTGAATTCCCAGTCAGACAATGGCACTGTATACCAGTAGTAAAAATTGTGGGTGCATGTAACCCCAATATATTCTTTGAATTCCCAGTCAGAAACTGGCACTATATGGCAGTAGCAAGAAATGAGGGTATTTGTATTCCCAATATACTCTTTAAATTCCCAGTCAGACAATGGCACTGTATACCAGTAGTAAAAATTGTGGGTGCACGTAACCCCAATATATTCTTTGAATTCCCAGTCAGACACTGGCACTATATGGCAGTAGCAAGAAATGAGGGTATTTGTATTCCCAATATACTCTTTAAATTCCCAGTCAGACAATGGCACTGTATACCAGTAGTAAAAATTGTGGGTGCACGTAACCCCAATATATTCTTTGAATTCCCAGTCAGAAACTGGCACTATATGGCAGTAGCAAGAAATGAGGGTATTTGTATTCCCAATATACTCTTTGAATTCCCAGTCAGACAATGGCACTGTATACCAGTAGTAAAAATTGTGGGTGCACGTAACCCCAATATATTCTTTGAATTACCAGTCAGAAACTGGCACTATATGGCAGTAGCAAGAAATGAGGGTATTTATAACCCCAATATATTCTTTGAATTCCCAGTCAGACAATGGCACTGTATACCAGTAGTAAAAATTGTGGGTGCACGTAACCCCAATATATTCTTTGAATTCCCAGTCAGAAACTGGCACTATATGGCAGTAGCAAGAAATGAGGGTATTTGTATTCCCAATATACTCTTTGAATTCCCAGTCAGACAATGGCACTGTATACCAGTAGTAAAAATTGTGGGTGCACGTAACCCCAATATATTCTTTGAATTACCAGTCAGAAACTGGCACTATATGGCAGTAGCAAGAAATGAGGGTATTTATAACCCCAATATATTCTTTGAATTCCCAGTCAGACAATGGCACTGTATACCAGTAGTAAAAATTGTGGGTGCACGTAACCCCAATATATTCTTTGAATTACCAGTCAGAAACTGGCACTATATGGCAGTAGCAAGAAATGAGGGTATTTGTATTCCCAATATACTCTTTGAATTCCCAGTCAGACAATGGCACTGTATACCAGTAGTAAAAATTGTGGGTGCACGTAACCCCAATATATTCTTTGAATTCCCAGTCAGAAACTGGCACTATATGGCAGTAGCAAGAAATGAGGGTATTTGTATTCCCAATATACTCTTTAAATTCCCAGTCAGACAATGGCACTGTATACCAGTAGTAAAAATTGTGGGTGCACGTAACCCCAATATATTCTTTGAATTCCCAGTCAGACACTGGCACTATATGGCAGTAGCAAGAAATGAGGGTATTTGTATTCCCAATATACTCTTTAAATTCCCAGTCAGACAATGGCACTGTATACCAGTAGTAAAAATTGTGGGTGCACGTAACCCCAATATATTCTTTGAATTCCCAGTCAGAAACTGGCACTATATGGCAGTAGCAAGAAATGAGGGTATTTGTATTCCCAATATACTCTTTGAATTCCCAGTCAGACAATGGCACTGTATACCAGTAGTAAAAATTGTGGGTGCACGTAACCCCAATATATTCTTTGAATTACCAGTCAGAAACTGGCACTATATGGCAGTAGCAAGAAATGAGGGTATTTATAACCCCAATATATTCTTTGAATTCCCAGTCAGACAATGGCACTGTATACCAGTAGTAAAAATTGTGGGTGCACGTAACCCCAATATATTCTTTGAATTCCCAGTCAGAAACTGGCACTATATGGCAGTAGCAAGAAATGAGGGTATTTGTATTCCCAATATACTCTTTGAATTCCCAGTCAGACAATGGCACTGTATACCAGTAGTAAAAATTGTGGGTGCACGTAACCCCAATATATTCTTTGAATTACCAGTCAGAAACTGGCACTATATGGCAGTAGCAAGAAATGAGGGTATTTATAACCCCAATATATTCTTTGAATTCCCAGTCAGACAATGGCACTGTATACCAGTAGTAAAAATTGTGGGTGCACGTAACCCCAATATATTCTTTGAATTACCAGTCAGAAACTGGCACTATATGGCAGTAGCAAGAAATGAGGGTATTTATAACCCCAATATATTCTTTGAATTCCCAGTCAGACAATGGCACTGTATACCAGTAGTAAAAATTGTGGGTGCACGTAACCCCAATATATTCTTTGAATTACCAGTCAGAAACTGGCACTATATGGCAGTAGCAAGAAATGAGGGTATTTGTATTCCCAATATACTCTTTGAATTCCCAGTCAGACAATGGCACTGTATACCAGTAGTAAAAATTGTGGGTGCACGTAACCCCAATATATTCTTTGAATTACCAGTCAGAAACTGGCACTATATGGCAGTAGCAAGAAATGAGGGTATTTGTATTCCCAATATACTCTTTGAATTCCCAGTCAAACAATGGCACTGTATACCAGTAGTAAAAATTGTGGGTGCACGTAACCCCAATATATTCTTTGAATTACCAGTCAGAAACTGGCACTATATGGCAGTAGCAAGAAATGAGGGTATTTATAACCCCAATATATTCTTTGAATTCCCAGTCAGACAATGGCACTGTATACCAGTAGTAAAAATTGTGGGTGCACGTAACCCCAATATATTCTTTGAATTACCAGTCAGAAACTGGCACTATATGGCAGTAGCAAGAAATGAGGGTATTTGTATTCCCAATATACTCTTTGAATTCCCAGTCAGACAATGGCACTGTATACCAGTAGTAAAAATTGTGGGTGCACGTAACCCCAATATATTCTTTGAATTACCAGTCAGAAACTGGCACTATATGGCAGTAGCAAGAAATGAGGGTATTTATAACCCCAATATATTCTTTGAATTCCCAGTCAGACAATGGCACTGTATACCAGTAGTAAAAATTGTGGGTGCACGTAACCCCAATATATTCTTTGAATTCCCAGTCAGACACTGGCACTATATGGCAGTAGCAAGAAATGAGGGTATTTGTATTCCCAATATATTCTTTGAATTCCCAGTCAGACAATGGCACTGTATACCAGTAGTAAAAATTGTGGGTGCACGTAACCCCAATATATTCTTTGAATTCCCAGTCAGACACTGGCACTATATGGCAGTAGCAAGAAATGAGGGTATTTGTATTCCCAATATATTCTTTGAATTCCCAGTCAGACAATGGCACTGTATACCAGTAGTAAAAATTGTGGGTGCACGTAACCCCAATATATTCTTTGAATTCCCAGTCAGACACTGGCACTATATGGCAGTAGCAAGAAATGAGGGTATTTGTATTCCCAATATATTCTTTGAATTCCCAGTCAGACAATGGCACTGTATACCAGTAGTAAAAATTGTGGGTGTATATAGCCCCAATTCTATTGCTAGGGGACTTGCAGGGTATTTCTGGGGTGAAGGTGGGGGGGCACACCGTTGGAACGGGCATCGGGGTATATATCGGGTATACGGGAATACACTGACAGTGTATTCCATTCAGGATCCTGGGAAAGCTGGGTTGCGGCGATTGAGCCCGTCAGTGCCACGTTACACTGACAAGCTTCTCCCTGGAATTTAGCTCTTATAAGAGCTGTTGGTTGTCTTCTCCTTCCTATCCTAGCCTGTCCCTGCCTACCCAGAATCTAAGCCCTAGCTAGCTGGACGGAAACCTCCGTCCTCGGTGAATTGCAAGCTCAGAATGACGCGAACCTGGGCGGCGCTGTTCTTTTAAATTAGAGGTCACATGTATTCGGCAGCCAATGGGTTTTGCCTACTTTTTTCAACGTCACCGGTGTCGTAGTTCCTGTCCCACCTACCCTGCGCTGTTATTGGAGCAAAAAAGGCGCCAGGGAAGGTGGGAGGGGAATCGAGTAATGGCGCACTTTACCACGCGGTGTTCGATTCGATTCGAACATGCCGAACAGCCTAATATCCGATCGAACATGAGTTCGATAGAACACTGTTCTCTCATCTCTAGTTCTTATATGTGAAAGTCTATTCGATTCACTATCACTGGTGCACGAAAAAACTATAACCCTGCCGGTACAGGTACTATTAGACAATCCAGAAAAAGGTAGTTATTCAGCAACCAGTCTAGTGTCGACTTAAAAAATTAATTTATTCAAAGATTTAAAATTCCAAAATGACAAGAAACCAGTAAAAAAAATAGTAGAAAAAAGACAAAGCACTTACATGTAGACGTTTCTTGGATTACATGGAACAATGGATTACACGAAAAAAAAGCCTTAACCGCCTACGCGTTTCAGGGTCAGAGCCCCTTCCTCATGGCGGAAGGGGCTCTGACCCTGAAACGCGTAGGCGGTTAAGGCTTTTTTTCGTGTAATCCATTGTTCCATGTAATCCAAGAAACGTCTACATGTAAGTGCTGTGTCTTTTTTCTACTATTTTTTTACCGGTTTCTTGTCATTTTGGAATTTTAAATGTTTGAATAAAAGTAATTTTTTAAGTCGACACTAGACTGGTTGCTGAATAACTACCTTTTTCTGGATTGCATAATACTGTGTGTAGGGGCCACTGAGAGACATAATACTGTGTGTAGGAGCCACTGAGGGACATAATACTGTGTGCAGGGGCCACTGAGGGACATAATACTGTGTGCAGGGGCCACTGAGGGACATAATACTGTGTGTAGGAGGCCACTAAGGGACATAATACTGTGTGCAGGGGCCACTAAGGGACATAATATTGTGTGCAGGGGCCACTATGGGGGATAAACTGTGTGCATGTCAAAAGTTCGCCACGGGGCCCGCCATTCCTAGTTACGCCACTGTGGATAAGGGATACGTTTCTGTAATCTCACAAACCCTTTAAGTGGTCATTTGTAGGGTATGAGAAGAGTGAGAGCTGTCCAACCCCTATCATACCTGGTGAGGTTATGTTCTCTACATTCAGTTTTGTAACCATTATAGAACCACTTGCTTGTAACACTGTACCCACACCTGTCCAACATTTATGGCATATCTTGGGGACACTTTCTAAATGTGTTTGGTGGGGGGGGGAACCCCATTAAAGCGGTCTTCCCATGAACATAACCAGATTTATATTTGTAGATGACTAAAAATTAAACAATTAATTTTTGCAAATATAAATAAAAATTTAGCAAAGTTTTAAAGATTTTCTCTAACCATCTTAGTGGTGACCATCCTTTTTCTTGATGGGTTTCCAATGGATGTGACCATGAATGGAGGAACTTTGTATGGTCTGGGAATGAAACCCAGCCATTATGTCCTTATTGTGGACAGGTTATCAAGCAAAGGATTCTACATGTATGAGAAGATAACCCCGGACACAATAAGAAAATTAAAATTTTCTACAAATGTAAATATGTTTGTGGGAAAACCCCTTGTAAAGAACTCGTGTACAAGGCTCATAACTTTCGTTGTTGTTTATGCTGGCAATATTTGATGTAATTTACAGAGTTGCCATAAAGTTCTCTATAACATGCAGAAGTTACTATTCTATAACCAGAGCCTTGTGCACTGTTTAACTATTTTTAGGCCTGAATGTTTTATTCGGTTACTTGCTTAATGGTGCTGTTTGTACCGTGTTGGCATCTGTCATGTACTATAGTGTGACTGTAATGTGCATCTTCTCATTCAGGTACTCTGACAGTGGAACAAATTTATCAGGACAGGGATCAGTTTGCAAAACTAGTTCGTGAAGTGGCAGCTCCTGATGTCGCCCGCATGGGCATAGAAATCTTAAGTTTTACCATTAAGGTAAGAGTTTGGGGAAACAAGTTTTGTGTACCGCATATACAGATGTGTGCCTCTTTCTTTCCTCTGGGCTCCTCAAACTCTGAGATGTAAGACACAAGATGACCAACGTAAAAAACAACAATAACAAAAATTCTGGTACTCCGTCACAGAACGTCTATCCTGTATGTTTGTGTGGCCATCCAGTGCTTGTGTTGTAAACTGCAGTTTTGTGTGCATGTTTCCGTAATATATTGAATTAGTTTCATGGAAAATTGGAGTCCCAGGAGTAGACAACCATGTAAAGGCAGGTTATTTTTTTTTTTGTCAGTGAATTGCCATCTAGGTACTATGGGTTACAAAAAAAAAGTGCTTCCTATTATATTGGCTATATAGTGTGTGCTCAATATTTGCTCATGATTCAGTAGCGTACCAGGTGGCGCCAGACAAATAAATGTCACCTTCTAGATCTTGTAACCTTTGGTGTGAATGCTGGCCGTGCTCTTGTTTTACACTTATATTATATCACCGTGCCCTCATAAATCCCATAATGTATATTATGTTCCTGCAGGATGTGTATGACAAGGTTGAGTATTTAAGCTCCCTGGGTAAGACTCAAACAGCTGCTGTTCAGAGAGATGCTGATATTGGCGTTGCTGAAGCAGAACGAGATGCGGGCATTAGGGTACGTAATCCGGCAGAGGATTTCATGTGCTTAGAGTACTATATGTAGCTTTCAGGTCTCACAAAGTAATTTAATTTATTGCTTTATTTGCCTGACAGGAAGCCATGTGCAAGAAAGAAATGCTTGATGTCAAATACGTAGCCGATACTAAAATGGCCGATTCTAAGAGGGCATTTGAGCTGCAGAAGGCGGCCTTCAGTCAGGAAGTGAACACCAAGGTAAGCTGGAAGAGAGCGAGGTGTATACTAAGATGGCGGCTGCAGGGGCGTTTGGTGGTTTCCTGACTGTCCTCAAACATGGGAAAGAAGGGTCAGACCTTGAAGTTCAACATCACGATCCTTTCGTTTTTAGGGAAGATAAGCTGCTGTCAGAGGTGTCTGGCAATGGCTTACTCTCCTCTCCCTGATTAAAGGGGTTTTCCCATCTCAGAGGTTCAGCAGCTTTTCCTGCAGTCTCCTCTTCTCACTTCCTCTATTTCTCTCCCCCCTTCTCCCTCTTGCTGTACGGGACACACAATACTTATGCAGATCAGATAATATACAGATGCTTGTACAGAATGGATTCGGTGTTGTCTGTGTGTTTACATAGAGAGATAACAGGCTCAGCTTTATCAGCAAACTGCAATTAGCTGAATGGATTGTCCTGCTGGAAAGAGCAGTGAGTAAGTGATGTCACTTGTCCTATAGGTCTGGGTTATAGTAACGTGTGTAAACAAAGGGAGGAATAAGGTCACATACCAGGCAAACAAAGCAGAATTCTAAAGCAATATATTTAGGAAAAGTCTTCAATTTACATAAACTGCCAATATAGATGGGATCCTTGAGATGCGAAAACCTCTTTAAGGAGTTTCCAAGCCAAAATCTAGTTTTAATACCGATGACCTTTCCACCAAATAGCTGATCTAGCGAGGTATTTAAGTAATAACAGCAGTGCAGAAGCCCTATTCACTGTATAGGGCTGGTTCTGAGGAACTGAAGCTCTGTTCCTATTTCTTGAATAGCAGTGGCGCTGGCTGTCCTCTAGCAGCTTTTGGCATGTGGAGATTGCTGTAACAGCTGATCTGTGTGGGGTCTGGCTGTTGGTCCCCCCACAGACCACATATTGATAACTTATGCCGTGGATAGGTCATCAGTAAGAAACCTTGATTTGGGGCCAGAAAAACCCCTTTAAAAAATGTATGGGAGGTGAGAAGGAATGGCTGACAGCTATCTTAAGTATTTGGCCAACTTTAGGCCTTATTCACAGACCTAATGTCCTTGAAAACCATCCGTATCGGTCCTTTGAAGCCCATTGAAGGGGCTTATTCACATGACTCTGAATAACGGCCTTGTTATGGCTGGTTTAAAAACCATGAATGTGGGACAATTTATTTTTATGCCTGTGAAAACAGACCAAGATAGGACATGTCAGGTCCATGCAAAAAAAGGACATGAAATAGGCTCATGGACATAAAGGGTTTTAACCATATTGTGATCAAATGGCCGTTTTTTGAATTTGGCAAGTTCTTCTGTAGTCCTTTTAGTTCTGAGGCCACAGTTTCACCCTGCGGTAATAGAACTGAAGCACCAGCAACACAGTGAGAGACAAAGCTATATAAATCTGGTATAGATCAAAAGACCTAAATCTTCTAGATGTTACGTAAACTAGAGCTACTGCTGTGAAGGAGCACTCCAGGCAAAACTGATTTAGTATCATGTGCTGCCCCCCAGGCCCTCTGCTGGGTATACACAGGGGATCAGGTTTACTTAGAGTACTCCTTTAAGGACTTAAAGCAAATGTTAACATTGGCAGCGAGGATGGTTAAGCTGGTGGATTCTCCTGACAAGTCCTTGCCTTACGTAATCCCTTATTTAAGAGGTGAATGCGTCTGTCAACAGTGCTCTGCTTGTGAGTCAACATTAGACGTATATAGTACATGTGGGTGTGATACTTGTCCAGTATATTTACTTACACCGATCAGCCATACCACTAAAAGCACCTGCTTAATGTGTAGTTCCCCCTTTGCTGCCAAAATATCTCTGACCCATTGAAGCACTGACCCCAGAAGACCTCTGAAGGTGTCTTGTAAAATCTGGCTCCAAGACGTTATCAGTACACCCTTGAAAGACAAAGTGTCACAGGAAAGTAACATAAAGCTTAGGTCAAAAAAAATAAGTCATACATATTTTTATAGAATTTTTGGGGAGCTTTTTAAATTTTTCCTTGTTATTTATATTTTTTAAAAAATCCTAAATATCCTGCAGTTCTTACACTGTCCACTAGGCCATAATATGCTGAGACCTCCTGTCTTCTTTAGATTTCCTTGCAGCAGCCTTATCACTTAACTGCACACTAATGGTCAAAGCCCATCCTGTATATATGTATAAGACACATAATCCATCAGTCACGTCTTATCTACTCTCCTCTTGGTAAAAGGAAAATGTTTGTTTTGGTACCGTGTTAGCCAGTGGTTATAAAATATAAAAACAAAAAAACTTTGCAAGTCTTCAGTAGGTGATACCTTTTTTAATGGCTAACTCATAATGATGACAGAATATGACGTTTCGAAGCTTCCTCTGAGCTTCTTCTTCAGATATAACTAAAAAACACTCTGTAGAGGCTGCATATTTATGACTGGGCACAGGGCTAGAATTGCAGGAGGGAGGGGGGAAGAGGCTTATTACTATATACTTATAACAACAATCAATTGCCAGATCCCTGGTTCTTATCTTAATGGCTGTCTTAATGATCTGTATAAAAAGACATAAACCCAAGTGAGATGTTCATCCCATTGTCCAATGTCTGGAATAGGGTCATGGCCTTGTACTCATAAATCAGTCGCTGTTTCCTTGATTTAAAGGATACTCTCCTCTGTGCAGTGACCTCTCCATAGGTCACAGAGCATGCCTAGAAAACTCCCCCATCCAAATGAATAGGGTCAGCTCCAGACTGTCGTGTCTATGGCCCATGGTCCATCTATAAGAAACCGGAAGTCCAAGACTGTATTAGGCTTAGTGTCAAAAGTTGGAATTGCTTATTATTATTATTATTATTATTATTATTATATATTATTATTATTATTATTATTATTTTTTATTTTTTTTTTAAATATAGCCATTAAATGGTAAAATTAAAAATGCATAAAAAATATGTTAAAAAAATAGGTCATTTCCTGGTGACACGTTCTCTTTACGTCCTGTAAGTTGAATGTGGAGCCTCTATGGATCTGATTTGTTTTTTCTATCACACCCCAAAGATGTCTTATAGAATTTAGGTCTAGGAAATTTGGGGGCAGAGTCTACACCTTGAGCTCTTAACTATGATCCTCAAACAATTCCGCAATGATTTTGCAGTGCAGGGGCAGGGTGTGGTCTATTGCAGAAAGAGGCCACTGCTAGTAGAGAATGAAGGGTACTTGGTCTGCAACAATGTAGGTAGGTGGTAGGTGTCAAAGTAACCTCCAGATAAATGCCAGAGCACAAAGTTTCGTAACAGAACATTGCCCAGAGCCTTCATCCCGAGCCATCGCTACACTATGTAAGCATTTCACAGGCGCGCAGCTACCTACATGATGTTAGAGGGAGTCTGTCACCAGGGTGAAGCATATTGAACCAGAAACACAGGTAGGTCAGGCTCATCTAAATGTAATGCGTATTTCCCCATGAAAATGCATGCCTCCATTGCCATGGTATTGATTTATTTCAGAATATGTAAATGTGCAATCTGGGTATCGCTGTTGCTCCAATCTTCTATACCCCCACTGCCCTTATTCACCATATTTTGACACTTCTTTCTATGAATGACATGGCAAGGAGAGATTTCAGCATATGTGTTATTGTAGATGTCCTCACCCAGTCATATAGCCCTCACAATTTGGCCTTTGTCAGGGATTCTCAGTTCCTTCAGCTTACCCATTTTTCCTGATTTCATCACATCAAGAACTGACTGATTCCATACGTCAGCACTTCTCAGTAACCATTGTCACAAGATGGTAGTGTTATCCACTTCATGTGTCAGGGATGTTATGTCTGTCTGGTATGTGTATAGGTAATATACAGTCTGTACTGTAACCATTATCTCCTTGTAGAAAGCAGAAGCTCAGCTCGCCTACGAGTTGCAGGCAGCCAAAGAACAGCAGAAGATTCGTCAGGAAGAGATTGAGATTGAAGTGGTGCAGAGGAAGAAACAGATTGATATTGAGGAGAAAGAAATTGTCCGTACAGACAAGGAGTTGATAGCCACAGTGAGGAGACCAGCGGAGGCCGAGGCCTACAGGATGCAGCAGATCGCTGAAGGAGAAAAGTGAGTATATGCATTGTATACAAGGGGTCTCCAAGGAAGAGATCCAGGCTGATGGCTCAGAAAGAACTTTGTATTCACGTAAATGATGGCGGCTTTATACATTATGGAGTTCGGGCTATTCATTGGTGCTTCAGAACAATTTCCCAATCCCTCAAAAATAAAGGGCTCTAAATTATCTCAGCTCCTATTACAGATTTATGGCATGTGGATTTTGTGTCTCCTGCAAAAGCCTGTAAGGAAAATCTGCTCATCAAGTGACATTTTGTGCAACATTTACAGCAGAAAAAACATACCATGTATAGAAGAGAAATTAAGAAGTCTCTTTCACTTTGCTGGGACTGTAAATCATGGATCCGACCCTTGTGGATAGACCCTTATAGTACATGGAGTTTCTCATCAACACAACCTAATTCCATATGTCCAATTATAGCATATGGACGTTATATAGGGGTGATAGAGATACACACTACATACACCGTACACCTGGATGGTCAGCTTGTAATACTACATTTTCCCTGTAATGGTCATCATTTCCTAGGCATTACAGCTGATTGTCGGACATTTCTGTAGCCAGACCTGCAATGATCAGCTAGCGTCGGTCTGAGAAACCATTGTGTTTAAGAGTTCACTTTGTCTGCATATATTTTTATAGTATTTTCAGAGTACTATGTGGTAATACTGTGAGCTCTACCACTACTACTAGTTAGTACCTAGTTAGGATCAGACTGATTTTTGCTTATGATCTTTTTTTTATATAACAGGGTTAAACAAGTGTTGTGTGCTGAAGCCGAGGCTCAGAAAATCCGTAAAGTTGGAGAAGCTGAAGCCTCTGTTATTGAAGCTATTGGAAAAGCAGAAGCCGAGAGAATGAAGCTGAAAGCCGGTGCCTATCAACATTACGGAGAGGCGGCTAAGATGGCCCTTGTTTTGGAGTGTTTGCCTGAGGTAAGTGTGTTTTGGGTTTTTTTTTTTAAATAAAGCTATGATGATTTTTGAGAAACTACGTTATGTTTCCAGAAGCATTCACCACTGGAAAAAGAACCTCATGGATGACAAAAGTTATCAGACCGGCCTATTTTATGACTAGACATATTCTCCAGGTGTCTTCCAATATGAAATCTACACCAGTCCATTGTCAGTGTCCTCATGTACAGCAGAAAATAATGATGATAAATTTTAAGGTGGAAGGTCCTTGCCGCACCACGCTACTGCCTGTTGTAACAATTTTTGTCCGGGGGTTTGTAACTCCCCTTTTTCTAACTGCCCCTTCTTTCCAGAGATCTTTCAGTCCCACCTCGTACATATCGACCAGTCATAAGCTTTCTAAACCCAGTGGATCATTTAAAGGGCTTGTACAGGATAAGGTTAGGGTCACACCTGCACCTGAGGTACGTTCGGGGTGCAAGCAGGACTTTTCTCTCCGCATTTTTCGGGCGGAAATCTGGTGCACCCCATTATAGTCTGTGCAGTCCGTGGGTAACTGCTTTTTAAGCAGAGTGGGTTTTCTGTTCTTTGGTTTACAGTGGTTGAACTCTGAACCGAGACCTGGAACCTCCTATTACCTATAAGAAACCCAGTTCTTGGACCCCTCATGTAGATAATTTTTCTGCAGCCATTCATTCCTTTAGTGCTTTACTCTGAGCAGTTCTTGCACTTGACTTTCTTCCTAACTTGTCCTCATTCTTACCAGATCGCTGCCAAAGTGTCTGCTCCATTGTCCAAAGTGGATGAAATTGTCATTCTCAGTGGAGAGAACAGTAAAATAACCGGTGAAATGAATCGTCTGCTGGCCGAGGTTCCTGCCTCTGTTCAGGCTCTTACTGGAGTAGATCTGACTAAGGTGAGTGTTCTAGGTGTGTGTGTGGATGTGCTGCACCTATGATGTGGTTCAATGGTTTATTTCCCTTTTATTGGGAAGAGGTCACCAGCCCGTAAAACTTGCTTCATTACCCACGTGCACTCAAGCAAAATGTTCTGTCCTCTGCTTCAGTCTTGCAATGTGCAAGTACCCAGAGCCACCTCAGGTCTAAATGTCACTAGCGGCAAATTAAAAATTATTAAATTCAGCAACCAGGGGATAGCAGGAATTGAGGTTTGATCCTGCCACATTAGGACATTCTTGTGATTTTGGAGGTCAGAACTTGGGAAAGGTTCCCATTATGATAATAATAATACATTTTATTTATATAGCACCAATATATTCCACAGCACCGTACAATTTGTAGAGTTCAAGTACAGACAAAAAGATACGTTATAAAGAAAGTCACTTCACACAATGGGACTGAGGGCCCTGCTCGCAAGAGCTTACAATCTATGAGGTAGAGGGGGTGACCCAAGAGGGCCGGCATTAGAGGTAGCACTGCTTATACAGTGGTCAGACGTTTATGTAATAGAGGTGACTGTCATTACACAAACATAAAACTGTATGAGACGTCACCAGTTATGTCCTTTAACATGCAGATTGTGCCTAGACATATAAAGTTAGCCTGAAACTGCATCATATCGTATGGAGGTTCATTATAGGGATTCTAAATTACACACGGACGAGTTTACATTAAGAATTGGGATAGGCCTGTCTGAAAAGATGTGTGCGCTGGAAGCTGTAGAAATTGGGAGTTAATCTGATTGTCCGGGGTAGAGCATTCCAGAGAAGTGGTGCAGCTCGGGAGAAGTCTTGTATACGAGCGTGGGAGGTTCTGATAATAGAGGATGTAAGTGTTAGGTCATTAAGTGAACGGAGAACATGGGTTGGGCGTTAGACAGAGATGAGGGAGGAAATGTAGGGAGGTGCGGCATTATGGAGAGCCTTGTGGATGAGAGTGATAACTTTATATTGTATTCTGTAATGAATAGGCAGCCAATGTAGCGACTGGCACACACCGGAGGCATCACTGTAGTGTCTAGACCCGGGGTAGGGAACCTTCGGCTCTCCAGCTGCTGTGAAACTACAACTCCCAGCATGCTCCATTCACTTCCATGGGAGTTTCAAGAACAGCAGAGCAAGTATACATGCTGGGAGTTGTAGTTTTGCAACAGCTGGAGAGCCGTACGTTCCCTACCCCTGGTCTAGACTGATAGATGAGCCTGGCCGATGCGTTCAGAATAGATCATAGAGGAGAAAGTTTAGTAAGGGGATTTTGTTGTAAATGATGTTGTAAATATATGGTTTTTACTGCACCAAATCACTATTCACTATTGTTGGTATTGCAGTCTCTGACTACGACTACTTTCCACTAATTTATGATCTGTTTAATCTGCACTGTTGTCTTTTATACATAAACTTTTTCATGTGTTTTTACCATCCCACAGATCCCACTGATCCAGAAAGCCACGGGTGTCTTGGCATAGGGAAGAGTGCAAGTAGCCCACCCTTCATTCACTTGAGCAAATGCCTTCAATGCTTCGGGACTCTGTTTTATACAGAAGAGACAGTTTGGGTTACATTTTTAAACATCTGGTGCCTTAAGTTTCAGGACCAGAACCACAAGTTGTCATATCATTTAAGTTGTTTTTAGTTTGTTTTTTTTTTCTTTTGTTGAAAGATTATTTTTTTAGCGGAATCATTTTTATGTGTTGTTGTGGTGATTTCCTTACTTTCTACAATCAGTTTGCTAGGCAGAGTTCAGGTATGGCTGGAGTCACTGCCCTCTGTGCCTTCAGACTCCTCACCATCTGGTGTATCCTGTCAGTGCTGCCAAAATGCTGCTTTTTTTTAATGTAGGGACTTCAGCCACACACATACACTAGTACACAGCACTGATCCATGGCACCTGCCAGTATATGCGTGTATCAGACTGCTGGCCCTATAGTCTGTCTTGCAGTTGATTCCATTCCCCTAAAGTCACCGAGAGAAGCTATGCAGATGTGTGTGTGTCTTTGAGTTACATGGGCTAACGCCATAGCTGAGAAAAATGCATGTAACCTCAGTTCATGTACATACATTTGCACACGCGCATGCGCCACCTAGACTTGTGCCACATCTTCCATAAGATGTCTACCTAAATATAAATGGAATTCCATCCATCCATTCTTGGATTGTTCAGGTCCAGTGCGTTTTTACCACTTTTGACGTCTGAAGAGTAACGCTGCCTCCTATGTCTCTGTTGTATGATACATAATTTACTATAATCTGGCAGGTATACATTATGACCGGTTTTACAATGAAGCTTTTAGTGGTACAGCGATATTTGCTATGTGGCTGATACAATCCCGTAAAGCCCCGATAATCACATTATGATCATTAAAGAGCCCTACCTCCAAAAAGATGTGGAAAATACCTTACTGAGTGCTCCTCTCCCCCTTCCCTGCTTATTACACAAGTCTGAACAGTTGTCTTGAAACTTTTTGTTTCTCGATGAACCTTGGTAAATCCACCACAACCGAGATGTATGAATTCATCTTTATGTTTGTCATGTACATATTGATATTACTCTTATGAGGAATACACTAGCTAAAGAGGACCGGTCTTAGAGTACATCACGCAACGAAACCTGATGCTGATTTTGAGACGGTTTCCATCTGAAAATCACCGCCGTTGTCTGCCCTGGTTCTTCTTTCTATTGTTTTCAAAGGGAGTCAGAGATCGAAGTGGGACATTGAAAACATAAGCATCGATTTTGCCGTGGATTCCGTGGCCGATTCCTCCGCAGACACAACGCTGCTTAGTTTTAGTCATCTAAGCCTAATCTGCGAGGAAAAGCCATGGCAAAGTCGAAACTCTGCTTCAGCTTTCCATTGTAGGGGCCGGAAAATGTAGAGGAATCTGAGGCAGATGTCTTCCTCAAATTTACATTTCCCATAAGATAACACCTCTGGAGCATCTTTTCTTAGGACTGTGCTGCTCCTCTGTTATTCCTCATGGAAATGTAAAATTCAGTTGTCTTTCCCCCCCCCCATACCATTCCTCTTTGCAATAGGATTAGTAACCACTGGCCGTATAGGACATCCTCTTAGTTATATGTCTCCAAGAGGAATAACACAAGTGAATCACAATGCACAGTTCTAAGAAAAGAAGTGATATTGGGCATTTACTAGAGCCGACCGCTCCTCTTTAATGTGATTTCTCGATCCCTTCATTTCACATCATCCTTGTTTTATACCTCTTTGTATACCATATCCTGTGCACTAAATGATCTGGGAAATATGTGAATTCTTTTGTTAAAACTGTGATATTTTTAACCCCTTTTATATTGTACTGGTCTGTGCTGTCTGTCAAATCTGTAATATATGCTAAGCCTGTGGCTGTAAAATGTACTCCGTGGAAGAACCAAAATCCTATGGCGTAGAAATGCCTGAGCTATGACCATCTCCACTGACACTAGAAATGTTTCCTCAGCATGTACGCAGCGCTACAGTCTGTGTGGCTTTTATTTCTTGTATCTGCTATGGACAGCTTTAATAGAGGCAATATCTAGCACTGAGATCAGGTCCTCCTGGATCGCCTCTACTCACTAGATAGAACACGGTCATTGACTACTGCTCCCGTAGCGTCCGGGCCGTGCACTATAACAGATGGGATCTGCTCATACGGTCTCTTGTAAATACTGGCGACACCAAAGTCACATACCTTTCATTTTAAAGGGACATTGGTTGAATCACATTTTAGTTATTACATTTAGAATTTATCCTCCTACATTGTATGTTTTCGTGAGCTGGGAGAAAACATGTGCAGCATCCCTACTGACCGTATTCATGATTGTCCACCTTGCAAAGGGGTCATCCGCTACACCTCGTCATTATGGCAAATCACTAGCCACAAACTGACAGTGCTGTTCCAAATTGTGAGGTTGGAGGTACGGATCTGGCCCTGTAAAAGAAAGTGATATGTAAGGGGCCTATTCACGAGGTATGCCATAATAGCCTGATAAACGAGATTCCCACTCATGGGACGTGCACCTATCTCTAAAAAGACCAGGACTTACCTGACCATGACCCAAGTGAATGGAAGTTATGGACACATCGTAGAACAGTGAGCTAAGTTTTTCCATAACTCGCATACACTTTTATGGGAGTTAAGGAAACCACATAGGTCAAAGTGCAGTTCTGACTGTCTTCTCAGTGAGGTCATGGTCAGGTAAGAGCCAGAGAATGGAGGCTGGGGGGGTTCATTTTCAATATAGATGTAGATCCCACCCCTGGTACCTAAACCTATTAGGCATAAATGTCTTTTTTGGGTGAAAATCCCTATTAAGGATGAGGCCCCACATTGCAATTTTTCTTACCTTATTTAATTTCTAGAGATAACGCTCAGATTTTTTAACATGCTGTATTTTTTTTTTTTAAAAAAAGCAGCTTGTTGGCAAACCTTATATTTCCCGCAATGTATGGACGAGATTACCCAGATTCTCATTCCCTTTGGGCTTTTACTGTAAAATGCAGTATATTACGCCGCAGCAGCCAAAAATTCTGTGTTTCCGCAATGTGAGGCCTTAGCCTTAAGGTTACTTTCACATGGTGTTTTGTAGCGTCCGACGCAGGTATGGGTTCCCAATGCATACCTCCTAGGCATCTGTGGCCTGTAGGCTCCACACCCCAAAAAACCACAACCTACTGTATACTTGTTTTTATTGATGTCTATGCATTTCATACAGCAAAGGGAAGGTATGTTGAATGTCTGACAGTGGCTAAAACGGCTATGTGAAAGTAACAATAACTACATTGTATTGATCCCATACTTTATATCAACATGGTCAAAAGCCATGATGTGTCCTCTGCTGAATCAGCACTTACAGCCATTGGTCGCTGACAGTCCATTCACATGCAGTGGTAATGGTGATGCTGATCATTGCACCATAAAAATGGTGGAAAAACCAAGGGTTTAATAGGAAATCTTACCTTTTTAAAGGGGTTGTTTAGTATTAAAAATAGCGCCATTCTGCTCTCTGGGCTAATTCTGGTATTACAGCGCAATCAAGTGAATAGAGCTGCAATACCAGACTCTACCACCATGGACAGAAGTGGCAGTGTTCATTGAAGGGGGAAGTGCATTACCTTTATTCTCTCTAGTACTGGACAATCTCGTCTAAAAATGGTTGCAAATATTTTGCTCTTGTGATGGTGAATGTTCTCTGGATCTATATGGCCATGAAAAGGGAAACATGGGCCAAACTGAGACCGAGTGCAGCCATGGAACAGCAGCAAATTTTTCCATACCTATAACCCCCAACATGTAATGGAAGAGGAAAAATGCTGGGTGTCCTCCTTCGTGGCCCCCATGATTGTTTAATACAAGTTGCTTGTGTTTAATGTGCATATCTAATGTATAGTTATAGTCTCCATTTGTCATAGAAGTACATATATGATTTTAGGGTGCATGCACACTACGTAACGCCGGGCGTGTATGAGAGCCGTACACGCCGGCATTACAGCAGACTGCCGAACACTTCCCATTCACTTCAATGGGAGCGCTCGTAACAGCGGCGTTTACGAGCGCTCCCATTGAAGTGAATGGGAAGTGTTCGGCAGTCTGCCGTAATGCCGGCGTGTACGGCTCTCATACACGCCCGGCGTTACGTAGTGTGCATGCACCCTTAATGTGTTTTATATACATAAAGGAACGCATACCCCTTGTATCCACTATCCTTATGTCAGGTATTGTATGTGTAGCTGTAATCCTTCCTTATTTACACTTGATCCCTATGTAACTTGAAATAATTCTAGAATAATCCCTATATATTCCTTCATTTACAAGTTCTTTACTTATGGGGCAGATGGCTCTTCAGGTTTACATGGCTGCTGTGATTCATGGCATATATACATTGATAACTCATAGACCGCCATGAAATGAGACAACTTTTTGTACATTAAACTAATAGCAGGTCACATTGCACAGAATCAATCATAGTTTAATGTGGCAAAAAGTTGGGTTACCTTTAAAGGGAGTCTGTCACCAAAACCCAGCATATCAACCCAGCCCTGCAGTTAGATAGGCTAAGGTTTTCTCCTTGTGAATTGATGCCTCCATTGGCAAGATATCACTGTTTTATCAATATACAAAAGAGCTCTTTGGAGCAATAGCAGAGTCCTTGTTGCTCCAAACATTGAATTTTTGTTAATATGCAAATGTGCTATCTCAGCAAAGGAGGCATCGAGTTAAATGAACCTGTCTGCAGGGCAGTGTTCTGCTGACAGACTATAAGGCTAAGGCCCCACTGGACGGAAAAGCAGCGCTAAAGCGCTACAGGAAGAACCGCGGCGTGAACGCATTGAGGTTCTTCCCGCAGCGCTTTCAACAGAAAGTTGACAGAGTTTTCCTCCGAGGACTTTGTTACAATTATAACTATGGGAAAGCCACTGGCGTTTCTGTAGATATAATTGACATGCTGCAATTTTCAAAACCACATAAATCCCATCCACTTTGCAAATACTGTAAAACGCAGCGATTTTTACCGCGTCGTTTCCAGCCAGTGGGGCCCCGGTCTAAGGTGGTCTCCGTCCGCTTTTCATGTTTTAAAGGGCGTGTTCATCCTGAAAGACCAATTTATTGTTTACTTTGTAGAAAGTGCATTAAAAAAAATTGCCTTCGCTTGTATTAATCCTGAGCTACAGCCATTATTATAACCTACAACTGCATTGAGAATTTTGCAGACTTAAGAGCTGAAATCTCCCAGCATTTATTGCAGGATTAATACTGAACTCTGGATAATTCATGTATTTGTATAGTTTCTATACTAGCTGTAACACAAAGGTTGCCATGCTCTCTGAATCCAGTGAAGCATCAAGTTTTATTTCTGTTATCTCCCCAATGTTCTACTCTTAGCGGTAAATGGAGATAGGAGGAGGTGGGTGGACACTGCTGCTCTGTATATCAACTATAGTCACCAGTGACCATGACCATCAAATCTCCAGCGTGAGGACACAACCAAACAAAGCTCCATGTATCTATATCCTGAACACCTTTCATTTGCATAGGACCTGTCCTGACCTCATGTATTATATTAGTCAAGGCTTCAATTTCCCATAATATAACAATCTTGGATTATCTTTACTTAATACTCTTTATTGTGCCTCCCTCCGTTCCTACTAGAAATATATCACCAAGTGATGCCCTGGCTAAGATTGGGACACACCCATACATTTCCAAGAGGAATAACAGAGGAGCGGCACAAGGCAGAGCAAAGTATTTACTAAAACAGTCAGGAGGGCTGACCGTCCCTCTTTAATACGCTAGCTTCCTGCATATACAAGATTTTTTTTTAGTCTTAATGGTGCTGCCTATAAAGTCAGTAGACTGTTCTGGAGTCCTGGTCCATCCCAGAGAATAGCCATTTTGGTACAGAGTACTTTTTCACTGAATTATAAATTTTAATAATCTTTGTACCTACCTGTAGCTTACACATATAAATATTTCTTTCCTGCATTTCATGAGAGTTCTGCTGTGCCTTAACACTATATTCTCACTATATCCCCATATTATGTTCTGGTCCAGTTCCGGATTCTATGTTTCAGTGTAAATAGCAGATATCCTTTAATCGGAGTGTAATTCCGATTTATCACTTATGGTCTAGTAGAGTCATTGAAATATATGAAGCTTTGTACAAGAAGAAAAAGGTTGTCCTCAGCCAATCAGAGTCTGTTCTCTTCCTCGTGGGTGGGCAGCGGAAAGCTCACATTTCATTGGCTGCTGTGTTCACCATCATTTCACTTTCTCCCGTGACTTAGTTTTCATAAATGTGTACTGATGTGACATGAGCTGTCCTGTATACCTGTAAACCCATCATATATTTGGTTATATACAGAATCTAAAGATATATATAAATATATATGATACGGACATTTATTCAGGCTGGAAGTGGAATGTTACCCTGTGTGAGAGTAGGAAGTGTCTAGATTTGTCTTGTGACCTCAGGGATCAGGTCTTGACCTGTCAGAAACATGTGATCCCTTTGTATAATAAGGAAGCAGATATCTAATGACTGTTATGTTATCCACATTATCTGCATGTGTAATGTATGTGAAGCATACATCATATGGATCTTGATATTGTTTCAGTTGTGAGTTTGCAAGTGTTTCATATCTATATAATAAAATCCTATGCTAATGAATGTTTACTATATTATGAGGTCTGTTATTCCATACATGTTATATTGTATATACGTGGTGTAGACAAGTGTTCGTGAACACCCAAACATCACATCCATTTTGCCTGGTGTCCTGGTTCTAATATTCACATGGCTGCAGCACATTTTACATTTGTCTTTGAGGCTGTGCTTGTGTACAATAAGGAGCAGTCTGCCCCCTCCCCATCCATTATAACTAATTTGGGTTGTTTACATGGAATTCTGCTAGGAGTAACTGTACAATATTAAACAAATGGTTGAGAAAGCTCATGAGAACATAATGTAGAAGATCTAGGAACACAAAACTGTAAATATAGGACAAATTCAAGCAGGCAAGCAGCTAAAATATCCCTGAAACAATAAAACAGAATCTATGAACACAGTCAGTAAAGCTGCTTGCTGTCTGAATAATATCCCATCTGTGGTCACACAAGCGGCAAGAAATAGATACAAGCATATAGAAGACTTTTCTTAGATGTGTAGACTATTCAGTCCAGTGCACAGAGAAAGCAGTTTGACATTGTGAGGGGAGAAAAAAAACCTATCCCCTCTCTATTCACTCTGAACCTTAAAGCTGATGTATCTATGGACAGACTTCCCTAGTAACAGGTAATGAACAGCGAATTAGCTGAAGGGAGACTCCTAGTAGTAGGAATTTTAGAGAAGCTTTTCAGACAGAAAGCAGCAGCATTTTTAATTAAAGTGTGTTACATTTTGGTCCAGAATTACATGAGCTATTAAATGAGAGCAAGTTGTCTGAAAAGCCAGTAAGCATTTAATTTTGTCGTATTTACACTCCTCCACATTGACATTTCAACACCAAGAAAGAAAAGTCTTGGAATTATGGAAATCACCGGATGGATAGAAATGTTAATGATATGCAAATGAAACAAAATGTAAACAGAACATTTGAAACGCACTATTTAGTATCAAGTATGAGTGCCATGAGCAGAAATAGATACACTGCTACACACATACACACTTTAACATGATATCAATGAGGTTATTAAAGGTTGTCTGAGGAATATTATACCATGCTGAATACACTTGGGCATACAGTTCATCAAGATTGGATGCTGGCGGCTCCCTTTGCAGCTGAACAATGACCTCCAAGATGCGTTCATTAAGAGACAAGTCCACAAGTAGCACATAGCGTCTTTTTGAAAAATGTCGTCTGGGACACTGAAGAAATGGCTATCCCACTGGTTTCACAACCAAATCAGTGTAACACTGAGCTGTTATTGTGTACCTGAAATGAAGCCTGTACATTGCACTAGAGTACGCCTTCATGGCATTTCCCCATGTGGTCTCCAGATAATTCTCCGTCTGTCACTGCATCCAAGACAAAAGGATCATCGCTGAAGGAGATAGACCTCCATTGCTATCTTGCATTACACTATGTTAGCTTTGACAGCAGTGATTTGAGGACATCTGGCTTGTGGCAGTACAGAATGGATTACTATGCACCATTCTTCCAGTCAGATGATTTGTCTGTGCAGAGCTTCACCATCGCACTCCTGGTCATTCCAGTTCATCATAACCACCATCACACATTGCATCATTGAACAGTGTCGACATCCTAGTCGGCCTTGTTACGTAGCGATTTGCTGGAGTGATAAACCAATTGCTCTCCGTTCATGGATTCTGCCCCTCCGATTGTAACAAGTAGCAATACCTGGCGTGTTGAGGCTCAGGAAGCATAGCACAATCTTACCATCACTTAATCCGCGTTTTAAGGCTTCTCATAGCTAAAACAAGCAACTTTGCTTTCAATTTGTCTCTTATCCCCTCCCACATGTCTCAGAATGGAGTTAGATGCTGTCAACACGGTGGCTCAGTGGTTAGCACTGCAGCCTTGCAGTGCTGGAGTCCTGGGTTTGAATCCTGTCAGGAGCAACATCTGCAAGGAGTTTGTATGTTCTCCCCGTGTTTGTGTGGATTTCCTCCCATACTACAAAGACATACCGATAGGAAAAAAATATACATTGTGAGACCTATATGGTGCTCACAATCTACTTAAAATAAAAAAAATAAAAAATGGAGCTAGGTGCTTGAAAACTTGATCTTGGCAACTCCTGCTACGTCCTCAATTTGTTAACATTACAGCTTGTCCTTCTTGGTATTGCAATTTCAGTGTAGTGTATTAACGCAAATCCAGTATGTTTATTAAGACCAGCGTATCATGTTTTAGTTAGTCTGACAACATGTTGGTTACAGTCAGATCACGGGATGGTCTGTTGACAGGACATAGGGTTTGTGTGCGCGACAATAGCTGGGAGGTTAATTCTGCATGGACCTCATATTTCTGATCCAACCTATGAGCCACAGCCACATCTTTTTGTCACCTACATCCCACAGCCTGGGCATTGCAATAATTTTTGTGGTTTTTGAAAGACTTGAAGTACACTTGGAAGAGCAGACGGTACCTGGAAGGAAGACACTGACTAACCCCAGGGAGTACCATCATTCATCCTCTGCTCCAGTCTTGTGGTGTTCCCAAGACCTCTAAATTTTGTAACACTGTTTTTTATCCTGCATTGACTGTCAAGGGCATTTCAATCACTATCAGGTTCAGGGAGGCTTACCACCACCATCTTCCACACTGAAGGCCCCTTCTTCCCAGAGGAGTGCTAGAGGCTTGGTTGAACCAACTACAGCCAGTGATCCCATATTTGACCAACTTCTACTCCCAAACTTTCTGCTTACCTCTACTGAGATGGTGCACCATCGGAGGAGGAGGGATAAAGCTATGGAGCTTTTTAGTTCCTGTGAAGGGAATTTTTTTTTTCCTATCAGTATGCCTTTGGAGTATGAGAGGAAATCCACACAAACACAGAGAGAACATACAAACTCCTTGCAGATGTTGTTCCTGGTGGGATTCGAACCCAGGACTCCAGTGCTGCAATGTTAACCACTGAGCCACCATTTTGCCCCTGTGAAGGAAAATTTCTATACTTCAGCATGCCAAGACATTTTAAATAATTGTATGCTACCAAGTTTGTGGAAAAGACCCTTTTCTGTTCCATGGTCCATAAAGACATGGTTGGGTGAATTGACCATCCCACATGGAGCCCTGACCTCAGCCCCATCCAACACCTTTGGGATTAACTAAAATGGAGATTGTGAGCCAGACCTTCTTGTCCAGCATCAGTGTCTGACCTCAGAATTACACTTCTGGATGACTGGGCAAAAATTCCCACTGAAACACTTCAAAATCTTGTAGAAAAACTTTTCAGAAGAGTGGAAGCTGTTTAGTTGGAAAGGGGATGGGCTCCATAATAATACTTGGGTTTAGAATGGGATCATGTCATAAAAGGTGCTGTAGGGGTTATGTGTAGGTGTCCCAATACTTTGTCCATACAGAGTGACCGTATTAGAAAATGAAGAAGCAAGAGGTGTTTTATTTTTACAACAGCTGTCAAAAAATGATCCTTTTGTGGAAGTAGTTTCAGATTTACTATATTTACTCTGTACAGAGTAGGGCTGAGACAAAGCTAGAAACAGGTTTAACAAGACGCACTATAACTTCTTCATTTACATTCTTTGTTGTATTAGAATCTACTTCTGCCTTTAGGACTAAAACACCGCCACAGAACTACATGTATGATTCCAGTGTTAAAGGGATTGTCCAGTTTCAGTAAATAAATGTTATTGTTGGATGAAAAGTTTTACAATTTTCTAATATACTTTCTGCATCAGTTCTTCACAGTTTTCTAACTTTCTGCTGTTCTTTGTTTACTTTCAGTGGATAAAAATCAGCCTATGATCATGTGATATACAGTCCATGGTCATGTGATACACAGTCTATAGTCATGTGATAGACACACAGGCGCACAGCTCGTTACAAAGCACTGATTATTGTGCTGTCACTGTAACAAGCTGTGCACCTGTGTGTACATCACATGACGATGGACTCTATATCACATGACCAGGGACTGTATATCACATGATCATAGGCTGATTTTTATCCACTAAATGTAAACAAAGAATAAGAGCAGAAAGTTAGAAAACTGTGAGGAATTGATGCAGAAACTATATTGGAAAATTGTACAACTTTTCATCATACAAACAATAACACTGGTGTGCTGAGACTGGACAAGCCCTTTAAAGGGGTTATCCTGTTATGGACACTTATCCCTTACCCACAAGATTGGGGATACGTGTTCTATCGCTAGGGGCCATGGGGGCGTGTGTGTGTCCGGTGCTCCATTCACTTCTATGGGGCTCCCAGAACTGTAATCTCTGGCAGCGCACACAGCCCCATAGAAGTGAAATGAGTTCTGGTCATGCACGTGCACTTTTGATTAATTTACAAGGAGGCTTTAGGACAGGGGTGCTCACACTTTTTGAGCATGTGATCTACTTTAGAAACTGACCAAGGGATAAGATCTACTACCCACTTCTTGTGGGCGTGGGCGGACCGTGGGCAGGGCGGAGCGTGAGAGCAGGAGACAGCTCTCCGGTGTCTGCTTGTTCACAACGCAGGCTGAGAATCGTCTCTGGACACTAGCAGGCGGGGCCGCCGCAGCCCTGACTGCGAACGAGTGCAAGGCCCCAGCCTGCCAGTGTCCAGAGATGATTCTCAGTCTGCTCTGTCAACAAGCAGACACCGATCCCGCAATCGACCCATATGTCCTTCGCGATCGACGTATTGGGGACCCCTGATTTAGGGGGACCCGACTATCATGCTGCTAGCCACCGGACACTTATCCCCTGTCTTGTGGATAATAATCAAATAATTGGTTATAAATAACTAATAATTATATTATAAAGCCAGAGTTGGAAACGTTTTTTTTTTCTGATTCTAGCCAAAACTGGTTCAGACTCCGATTCCGCTCTCCTTGTGACTAGCTGTGATGTCTGTCTAATGAATACCGAACATGTAGAGCTGCTGAAATTCATATAGAAGGTTACATAGTTTCACAAGCGGCAAATATATTAAACATTTGTAGAACTTTTCACTTACATAGAGATATAAGAGTAATTGTAGTTTTAAAACCTTGTCTTTGTCATAGTGACATGTCAGACGTTTTGACGGATGGCAATCAGGGTGCTGAGGATCGCACCTGTAGACGAAATAAGGAATAATTGCTCAACCAAAAGGAGCTGATCACAGCCAAATGGGCGCAGCGTCCTGCTGAGAGATTCTGCTCCTTTACTTCACCTATCAAAGTGTCTGACATGACACTATGAAATCTCCAAAGTTTTCTGCAACCTCAGTCACTCTGTATAAACCTAAAACCGGTAAACTCCTATTAATTTAGTCTTAGGCTACTTTCTCATCTGGATTTGAAGTCTCAGTTTGGCATGCTGAAAAAAAAAGGTTTGATTTAAAAATGAATCCAATAATGACCAGTAGGTGGCAGTCAGTGTCAGTGACAAATCTTTACAAAGGCAAAGCACAATTCTTGGTTCATTAAAGCGACCCCTGTCACTTGGTAGGAACTCTGAAATAGGGACACTCAGAGTTTACCCCTTTTTCACATTAGCGTTTAGCACATGAGGACTCCCCCCGAACAGAATACCAACACAACTGCAAGCGCTGTGCAGTTAAAGCACACGGACCCCATAAGCTATAATGGGGTCCGTTTGCTTGCCGCGCACTGCCCGCACGAATGATTGTTTTTTACACATTGTGCCCAATGTGTAAAAAAATAAATAAGACAAAATAATAATGTAAAAAAAAACAAAACAAAAACACACACCACTACTACACCTACATTACAGGTTCTAGCCCCACCCTACACAAAAATTCCTGTTTACCTTTCTTTTTTTTTTTTATTTAGCATTTTCTCAGATATTATAATAAAGAATAAGAATGTAAAAATAGAAACAACATAAAAATAAAGCAAAATAAAGACATAAAAATTCCTATTTGAATAACCCAAAGGAAAAAAAAAAAATGTTATAGCTAGAGATGGGGGAACCTCTGAAGATTTGTTTCATCTTGGTGTCAGACGAATCGATCCACTGGTTTGTTTCAGTCTGAAATTGTTTGGATATAATCCGAAGTAATATTATTATGCTGTCTCCAGGCGTATCAGAGTACAGACAGTATAATAATTTCACTTCCAGTTCGCGAGTGGCAAACACAAAATTTTGTTCCGAACCACTTATCTCTAGGTGTGTGGTCCTGAAATGGTTAAAAAATGATTTACATGTCAGATGTTGATCCGTGTAGTAGTGTTACTCTATCCAATGACCCATCTGTAATTGTCAAGACTAATGTTGGGTGAATTAGCCAGATGAGCCGGATTATTCCCGAATATTCCAAATTTTTTTTTTTTTTGCCAAAACTGAACAAATTGGGGTTCATCTTGGGTGAACTAAAATGGCTGCAGCAACAGAATTTGCTGTAAATATAAGTGTAGGCCCAAAGTAGGTGTAGAATTAAAAAAAAACTTTTATACTCTCCTTCTCTCACAACTTTTGGGCTTCTTGCAGAGTCCGTGAATCTCCGTCTTCCTCCTCTGTGTCCGTGATCCCATGACTGTCCATGTGTCCATTTCACCGTTGAGGCCCAAGCGATGACATCGGGCGCATGACATCACAGAAGAGGGCCAGACGCTGGCTCTAGAGCTCTTCAGAAACGTCATGCATCAGAGAAGGAGAAAACAGATCACCGGACACCTATTATATTGCAGCGTCTGAAGAGACAGAGCAGGGGTCAGCAACCCCAGTTCTCATTTCAATATGTAACATGAAGACCTAATGCCTAAGTGAATAGTACAGGTGAATAGAAGACACTTGGTAGTATATTTTATAAGAGAAAATGCTCCTTTCTCCTTTTTTAAGGTCGTTTTCCTCCTGTTCCACTGACTCTCACTCTTAAATCTCTGCTGATGGTCACATTTCAGCTCACAATAGACGTCTGGAAGAGAGAAATGAGAAGGGAACTAGTGAGAGAGGAGAAAAAGTGAATGAGATTTTGTGTAATCTCATTCATATATTGCCTGATAACAAGGCATTTCTGTTTTTTTTTCCCATCAAATGAAAAAACGAAAAACGTAGCAGAAAAGCAAATTTGCTCATTATCATGAGTGGTTTTGGTGTATTTTTCACCTTTTAAATTCTACTGCATTTCACTATGGGTGGTTTTGGCCTTCAGCTCACCACACTTGGAGATGTGTGAGTTCCCTGGGAGTCTAGTGATTTTCAAACCACTGTCATTTGACTGTCTGTTTTTCACATTTGCAGCAACTTAAAGGTGTATTCCCATGTCCCTTGCTCACCAGTCTTCGCTGCTGCAAAGACTTCTGTCTTCCTAGTTTTCTACGTCAATTGGTGGGCGGGGTTTCATATGCAAAGCCATACTGTCCGACTACCTCCAGTTTAGCTCTGCCCTCAAATTAGTGTGTAGCTCCGCCCACCGCATTATGTGATCCTATGGGACGTCTGAAGGGCCTGTGATGTCATCAAAGTTCTCATAACACTTGGATTTAGCTTGTTCTATATAGAGTCGACTAAATCCTAGTGGGCTAAGGGACCAGGTCCTTCTGCCCACTAGCTTTTAGCCTGCTCTATATAAGAAAGCTAAATCCTAGTGAGCAGAGGGACCAGGTCCTTTAGCCCACTAGGATTTGGACTGTTTAATATAAGAAAGCAGCACTCATTTCCCCCCTCCTTTATCTGAGAGCAGGAAGCTAGGTCACATGTGTGGTGTAGACACAGGAACAGCTACAGACACAGACTAGCTCCCGTGCACTTAGCCCCTCCTCCCTCCCCCCTGAGAGCAGACAGCTACATCACTTGACATTTGAGCAGATAATCCCAAGGGCCATAGAAACGCAGTGTCAACAATCAAGTGAATAAATTAAGATAGTGGACAAACAAAGCAGTTTTGCTGAAGCAGTGTATTTAGGAAAAGTCTTAAATCCGAATTAACAAGCAGTATAGGTAGGATCCTTGTGATGGGACAACCCCTTTAAGCCATACCTGGTAGAGTGCGAGACAGGGATCAAACTCGGGACACAGTACATTCAATCATATGACTTTGAAGGCCTAAGGCCACACATTTTTGAAACGCTGAGTTTATGCTGCTGAAGGGAGACCTATAAGTGCTTCCTTTATCTTTCCCATTCCAAGTGACAGAATCCGCTGGGAGATCTGGGAGAAGCATTTTGGTGAGACAGAAACTTACTATTTCGCTATTTCGCTGATTGCTGTTTCTTATGCCTGTCTCTCCATCCAGGAGACTAGATTTGCATATTTTTTACCCATAATCCCTAGCGGAGCAGGAATTGACTTGTAAGTCTCCGTACTGCCTATGTAGGCGAACACTCTCCCTAATGTGGACGAGTGCCCCCATACCCTGGTCTATAGTCTCTCACCATGCTAAATCAGTAGCTCTACACTATGCTGAGGAGGCCCAATAGGCCGAAACAGCGCTGTCCATAGTTGGGAATCTGTTCCTTTTGGGACAGAAATACTGATTTAGCAATTAAATCCACATTATGATTAAAAGACTTTATAACTGAGTCGTTCATGATGTTAAGGATGCTGCCCTCTATAGGGTGGTGTACAGAGTGCACTCTGTTCTCCTAATTCCATCCAGGAGACTAGATTTGCATATTTTTTACCCTGTCTCTCCTTTGTCACTAGTTCCCTTCTCACGTCTCCCCTCCACAGACTCCTAGGCTGAACTGGAACATGATTTTCAGCTGGGATTTCAGAGTGAAAGTCAGTTGAACAGGAGGAAAAGATCCGGAGAAAAGAGCATTTTGTCTTATGAAATATATTACAATGTTTATCAGGACCTGAGTTGTTTTTTTAAATTGCTGTGTGTTTTCTGTGGTACTTGTCTGGGGATTTGAGCCAGTGTCCTGTGACTCTCTGGTTATTCTCTTTACCACCGAGCTGTTGAGTTTTTGGTTGGGTATCTGCCTCAGTGTAGACTTGAGCTTGCTTGGTGTCTCTGTAGATGCGAGCTTCAGGTGTTTGACATTGTCATCAACCTATCAAGTCTTTCCGGGGTTTTTAAAAGACTGACTTCTGGCTTCAGTCCTTGCCAGTTTTTGTTGTCTCCATCTAGGATTCTTGGCCCAGTTTAGGAGCAGTGTTTAATGGGAATTGCACGTTCTCAGGAGCTGAATTGGAAGTGGTGTGAGTTTTGTCCTGTGTGAGAGTTTGCTTTTTCCTCAACAGTTTTACTCAACCCCTTTCCTGCATTTCTGGTTGCCTGTCACCGTCTTGGTATTAGTGAGTTTTGTTTAGGGCTTCAGGTTTATTTTGCCTGTGATACCCTTTCCTCACTACTCCACTTTTCCTCTCCTCAAATTCCTGTTGTGTGTTTATGGTTGTGCTGCGCCTGTTAGTTCTCCAGCAAGTACCTTCCTAGTTGTTACTGTTTGAAGCTGCACCTATTCTTTCATTAGGGGTGACCACCTCTAGTATCCCAGTCCCTAGTCTCTTTCAGCTCTTACGCCACCTGTCTGTTAGGTCTCTGCGTTTAGAGAGCTAGTAGTTGTCGGTGTCAAGCTTAGCTTGGGTACAGTTGACCAACACCCTCACGCAGGGTCTAGTCAGTCATCGTAGAGCCAGGGACAGCCTTCCTTCCCCATTTCCATATAGGTACAGTGTCGCAGTTGCTTGGGCATTGACACAACTGTGACAGTTTCTTAGTCACCTTTACTATTAATTTATTGTCACTAGAGATGAGCGAGTACTATCAGTACTGTAGTAGTTTTGAATAGAACGCTCCCATAGGAATGAATGGGAGCGGCCGGCGTGCAGGGGGTTAAGCGGCAGGACACCGATCCTGGCTGCATCCATTCATTCCTATGGGAGTGTGCTATTCGAAACGGCAGTTTCGAATAGTACTTGCTCATCTCTAATTGTCATGGTTGTCAGTGCCCAAACAACCGAGGTACTGAATGCTGCTTGCACTACTATGGAAACGGGGTAGGTAAGCCGTCCCTAGTGCTGTGATGGCTGACTAGGCCCTGCCTGAGGGTGTTGGTCAGCTGAACCCGAGCTAAGCTCGGCCCCGACAACTACTGGCTCTCTAAATGCGAAAAACTAACAGACAGGAAGGGTGATAGCTGAAAGAGGCTAGGGACTGGGAAACTAGAGGCGATCACCTCTAACGAAAGAATAAGTGCAGCTGCAGACAGTACTACCTAGGAAGGGATGTGCTGGAGAACTAACAGGTGCAGCACAACCACTAAACACACAACTGGAAAAGAAGAGTGGAGTAGTGAGGAAAGGGTATCACAGGACAGGGGCAAAACTAACCTGGAACCCAAAATAGAAACTCACAAATACCAAACAGTGACAAGCAGCCAGAAATGCAGGACAGGGGTTGAGTAGGAATGTTGGGGGTAAAACAGACTCTCACACAGAACACAACTCACACCCCTTCCAATACAACGCCCACTGAACTCTCCAACTTAACTGGGCCAAGAATCCTAGCTGGTAACCACGAAAACTGGCAAGGACTGAAGCCAACAGTCAGCCTAATACAGACCCTGGAAAGACCTGATAGGTTGATGACAATAACACACACCTGACCTCGCATCCACTGAGCCACAAAGCAAGCTTAAGTATATACCGAGGCAGATAATCAACCACCATCCCAACAGCTCTGTGGCAAAGAGATGCGACCATAGAACCTCAGGGCACTGGCTCCCTAGACGAACACCACCAAAAACACATAACCATTTTATAAACAACTCAGATCCTGACATTTATACAAAGTTTGTAGAAAAGTTAGGGACCAAAATAAATGCTGTGCCCTTTGAGGTACTGTGCTTGGTTGGATTGGGTGCTAAAATTGTGCTGACAGGTTCCCTTTGGAGTCATTATCATGTAAATACTGGGTTCAATAGCATAGGGTAGTGGGGATGCCTGATTTAGAAAACCCATTTTGAAGTGCTTAAAGAGGACCTTTCATGGTTTGGGGCACAGGCAATTCTATATACTGCTGGAAAGCCGACAGTGCACTGTCGGCTTTCCTGATCCGTGCCCCGGGTAAAGAGCTATCGGTGCCTTTACAGTCAGAAAGACATTCCTGACACTCCGTCAGGAACGTCCTTCTCCACAGCAGCGCCTATCGCACTGTACAGTGTGAGCGGGGAGGAACGCCCCCTCCCCACTCACACTCTACAGCGAGATAGGCGCTGCTGTGGAGAAGGACGTTCCTGACAGACTGTCAGGAACGCCCTTCTGACTGTAAAGAGCTACGGTACTGGCACCGATAGCTCTTTACCCGGGGCACAGATCGGGAAAGCAGACAGTGCGCCGAATTCAGCTCACTGTCAGCTTTCCAGCAGTATATGGAACAAAATTCTAAGTCACAAAAGACGAGTGCCTTATTCAGGAAACTTTTGCATTATCGAGGGTGCCAATTCACTACAAACTGTATCCCTGCATCTGTTGGCCCTGTCCTATATTGCAAAGATAGCTCACTGCTTGAATAAATATAAGAGACATAGGACAAAATAAATTTAACATGTATTCAGAATTCTTAAAGATTGCATAAACCATGGAACAGATTATTTAGCAGAGCATCTTTACTGGTATCCAGACTCTTTCACTGCTCATTATAGATGTAAAGGCTTAGGTAATTCACCTTCTAAGTCAACAGACAAGAGCCTCTTACCCTTTGTTCACATCTGCGTTCAGTATTCCGTTCGGGGAATCTGCATAGGGACCCCCCGAATGGAATACCCAATGCAACTGCAAGCGGTGTGCACACGGACCCTATAGAGCAGGGGTCCTCAAACTTTTCAAACATGGGGCCAGTTCACGGTCCCTCAAAACACTGGAGGGCCGAAATATTTTGCCTCAGGCGGCAAAAAGGCTAGGTTCAGCCCTGCTCCTCAGTATGCCCCCACCCCATTGTATTATATACTCCTCAGTACCCCACCCCCACTATATTATATGCTCATCAGTACCCTCCCCCCACTGTATTATATGCTCATCAGTACCCTCCCCCCACTGTATTATATGCTCATCAGTACCCTCCCCCCACTGTATTATATACTCCTCAGTACCCTCCCCCCACTGTATTATATGCTCATCAGTACCCTCCCCCCACTGTATTATATGCTCATCAGCATATAATACAGTGGGGGGAGGGTACTGATGAGCATATAATACAGTGGGGGGAGGGTACTGATGAGCATATAATATAGTGGGGGTACTAATGAGCATATAATACAGTGGGGGGAGTACCCTCCCCCCTCATCAGTACCCTACCCCTACTGTATTATATGCTGATCAGTACAATCACACCAACACTGTCATACTTACCCATGAAGAGCCGCCGCGGTGCGTCCTACTCCTTCAGCCTGCAGGAGCGATGACGTTATCGCGCCTGCGTCGGGGGCAGAGGTCACTCTCTGTAGTCAGTGTAGGCTGCGTTCGGGCAAATGCACATACAACTGAAAGCAGCGATCCGCTCACTAACGGGGAATCGGATTCCCCGTTAGTGAGCGATCCAGGCGACAACGCGGGCCACATGCGGCGGGCCGGAAAAATGTCCTCGGCGGGCCGCATGTGGCCCGCGGGCCATAGTTTGAGGACCGCTGCTATAGAGTATAATGGGGTCTGTGTGCTGGCCGTGTGCTGCCTGCACGAATCATGTGGGCAGGAAAGTAGATTGTGAACTACTTTCCTGTCCGCATGATCCCTGCGGAGATCTGGCGGCAAGCACACAGACCCCATTATAGTCTATGGCAGTGATGGCGAACCTATGGCACGTGTGCCAGAGAGGGAATGCAGAGCCCTCCATGCCAGCACGTGTGCGGTCGCCCAGATCGCTCACCAACGGGGAATCCAGTACAGGATGTACAAATGCGGGCGCGATTACGTCATAAGCGCCACAGGAGCCCATGAGATCATTCCTGTATTATGGAGCCTCTCAAAGCTTTTGGGAGAGTTGGTAAGTATGATTAATACACTAATATAACATACCTTTATGCGTAACTTGTCACATTTACTTTATGTTAATACTGTGGCTTGCAAAAAGTATTCACACCCCTTGAATTTTTTCACATTTTATCACCTTGCAACCACAAGTTTAAACGAATTTTTATTGAAATCTTAAGTGACAGACCAACACAAAGTAGCAGATAATTGTGAAGTGGAAGGAGAATGATACATGGTTGTCTGAAATTTAATCAAATAAAAATCAGAAAAGTGTGAGGTGCAAATGTATTCAGCCCCCTGTATTCTGATACCCCTGAATAAAATCCAGTGCAATCAAATGTCTTTAGAAGTCACCTACAGTATTTTTCAGACTGTAAGATTCACTTTTTCCCCCGAAAATTTGGGAAGAATGTTGAGTTGCTTCTTATAGTCAGAATGTGAGGTGTTTGGCAAGGGGTGGGGGTGGGGGGGAGGAGTGGGGTCGCAGCAGAGCTTCCTGCAGTGGCCGGAGTAGGGTGATGTGCGGGTCCTGGGATTAGAGGAGAGAGTGTCCCAGCAAACCCATCTCGACATTCGCTGGTCTATTACGGGTTATGCCAGGTCTGTAGCTAATCTGATTGTCCAGGGTAGAGCATTCCAGAGAAGTGCTGCAGCTCGGGAGAAGTCTTGTATACAAGCGTGGGAGGCTCTGATAATAGAGGATGTAAGTGTTAGGTCATTGAGTGAGCGGAGAGCACGGGTTGGGCGGTAGACAGAGATGAGGGAGGAAATATAGGGAGGTGCAGCATTCTCGAGAGCCTTGTCGATGAGGGGGATAAGTTTATATTGTATTCTGTATTGAGTAGGCAGTCAATGTAGCGACCGGCACAGACCGGAGGCATCGCTGTAGTGTCTATACTGATAGATGAGCATATGCATTGCTTTCCTTATTTGGCTGCTTATGAGAATTTGACATATAAGTACTTACAGGATCTTTTACAGAAGTGGCACACGAAAGAGCATTCAGCAAACTGAAACTAATAAAGACAAGACTGCCGGTTACAATAGTATATACTTCAGGCTCTTATGACTATATCTGTTAGCAGGAATGACTTGTAAGTCTCCGTACTGCCTATGTAGGCACACACTCTCCCTGATGTGTACAATTGTCCCCTGACCCTATATGTGTTACATGAGATATTTTGGAACCAGTTCAGTTTCAGGATGTGCTGGAAATGTTCCATCAGATCTCACCAATGGTCTAATCCTTGTTAAATATTTCACCAATCTGCAATGCTTTAAGACATCTCATTTGGCTGCAGTTTCTACCAAATCATTTTTACTTTATCTTAGGATATTTGTACGTAGAAAATGCTTGTCAAATAAATTATACAGGGGGGCTTTATTGTGGTGCTGACACTAGTTTCTGTGGTGTATAACAGTTGCCCCTGTTGGCATCGTCCACATTAGGCGGTGTTTATTTTTTAACATACACCAACTGGGTGTGCTCTACATTAGTTTGAATAAAAGTTGTAATTTAGGAGTGTAATTTTCTTCTGGTTGTTTTTCGATGTATAACAGTTGCCTCTGTTCAGAAGGTGTATGGGGCCAAGATGTAAGCAGAAGCCTCACCCGTGCCAAATTAATCATCATTTACACTACTTTTGTAGCCTAAATGATGGGAAAATCTACCATATAAACTCGAATATAAGCCAACCCCCCTAATTTTACCACAAAAAAACTGGGAAAACTTATTGACTCGAGTACAAGCCGAGGGGGGTGGGGGGGTGGGGTGGGGTGGAATGCAGCAGCTACTGGAAAATTTCAAAAATTAAAATGGTCGAAGTTCTTGGGTGCAACAAGTGCTGGGGAAGGGGAGGGGGTGTTTTGGTTGCCTGTCTGCCCCTTCCCTGAGCTCGAGGACTGAGTTTTTTTTCCCCCACTTGGAATTCAGCCTGAATATAGGGGATCTGCAGTGCTCCTATTAACCCCTTCCCGACATAATAGAAGCACTGCAGATCCCCTATATTCAGTAGACCGGGCACTTTCAGACACAGGGATACCTAATATGTATGTGTTTCACAGTCATTTTCTACTTTGGGGGCAGGTTCACACCAGCGCCCAATCTGTTATGCAGGTTTCTGTTTCCTGCCCGAGAAACTGGGCAGGAGACTGAAACCGGCAGGCAGTTTTCAAGCCCATTCATGAGTTTGAAAAGTGTCCGCCGGTGAGTGTCTTCTGCTCTCCTCAGCTAAACCGTTTTTTTTTTTTTTTGTCAGACATGCAGGACTTTGTGTCCGGTAAAAAACCCCCCAAAAAACGGTTTCGCCATGGGCAGCAGAAGACGCTCACCCACAGACACTGAATGTCGGTTTCTGTCTTCTGCTGACAGAAAATGGAAACCTGCATAACTGAGATCAGGTGCTGTGAACCCGCCCTTATATGTATTCTAGGGAAAGGAGTGATTTAGAACTTTTATTTTTTATTATATTTTTTTAAACTTTTTTTTTTTTTTTTAACTATTTTTTTTAGCCCCCCCTGGGGGACTTGAACCTGCAGTCATTTGATTGCAAGTCTCATAGACGGCAATACAAGTGTATTGCCGTCTATGGGAGATTCTCTACATTACTATTACGGCTGGTCATAGACTAGCCACAATAGTAATATAGCGATGACAGGCCTGGGAGCCTCATTAGGCTCTCGGCTGTCGTCGGAACAGGTCGGCTCCTGCGAGCTGGCTGCGCAGGAGCCGGCCTGCAACTTTAAAGGTATGGGGCCGGGGGATAATTTTGAACTAGGAGGGGGGAGGACATCTCCGGAGGGCACCTCCGCTGTAATGCTTACAGCGGAGATGCCAAAGCTTATGCCTGCAATGAGAGATTGCAGGCATAAGCTTCAGCATCTCCGCTGTAAGAGCTACAGTGGAGGTGCCGGTTTCTATGGCGACCGCTATGCAGAGCGGCGCCATTACACTTACAGACCCGGCATCCAGACACTGGGGCGAGTGCCGGGGCCCACAGCATCGCCACGCTCCTGCCAGGAGCATGGCGATGCTGTACATTAAAATCTGCAGAAGTACTTACGGTACTTCTGCTTACACGCCAGGAAGCAGACACATGCCGGGTGCGGGCCTGAGCTTATGTGACCACGTCACCTGGCGTGTGATGGAGCGGTGGGGGGGCGGGGTCTGCTATCCTGGCCCGCTAGCAGAATTACCATAATGACCCGAGTATAAGCCGAGGAGCACTTTTTCAGCACAAAAACTGCTGAAAAACTCGGCTTATACTCGAGTATATATGGTAAGTCTGCAATGAGCTGGTGAAGGTTTTCGCCTAAGCACAAGGATACTGGGAGGATGCACCTTACATTTACATACCGTTAAGGCCATGTTGGCACCCCTAAAATTTTCTTCTTCTCCAAGAAAATTATTCCAATCACACATTTTATTATACACGTTTATTTACTTTGTATGTATTGAAACAAGACAAAAAACAGATAAAAAGCCAAAAATGGTATAATTTCACACAAAATTCCAAAAATTGGCACATTGGCAAGCGGTGAGCTTATGAATGCACACAGACCCCATAGACTATAATGGTGGTCCGTGTGTTTTCCTTGCGGTGTCTGCACAAGTCCTGCGGAGAGGAAAGTATTTCATGAACTACTTTCCTGTTCACTTGACTCGTGCAGACACCTTGCGGAGTCTATGGGGTCCGTGTTCTTTCACTGCTCACCGCTTGCCAATGCGTCCCCATGCAGACTCCCTGAATGGAATACCGAATGCAGATGTGAACCGGGCCTAAGTCAAAACACCATTTTTTTTTTTCTATTTGTGCTGTAACTTGGAGGGCATGGGGACAGCTCCTCTGCCACCCCCCACATGTGCTTCACCTAATCCCATATGGGGTAGCACACGAGGGGCAGTCATTAGGGATTATTATCATCATTATGAAGAACAATTTGACCCACACACATTAAAGAGATCCTATCATACAAACACATCTTTTTCTTAGTAACACGTTGGAATAGCCTTAAGAAAGGCTATTCTCCTACTTTGTTTTCTCCGCGCTGCCGTTTCATAGGAATCCCGGTTCTTGTCAGAATACAAATTAGTTCTCTCGCAACACTGGGGGCAAAGCAGACTGCGTATGCCCACAATCCACGAGAAAATGGCCACTTACAATACTGGGTAAGCGGCCATTTTCTCATGGCCTGTGGGCATGTGCAGTCTGCTCTGCCCAAGACCTACGCCGAAAGAAGAGGATGTTCCTGATGTAGATGGAGGCGGCGCTGCAGATGGTTCTCTGGCAGTATTGGGGACGCCCCCAGTGCTGTTTGAGTGCTGGGGCCCGCCCCCAGTGCCGCGAGAGAACTAATTTGCATACAGACAAGAACCATGATTCCTACGGAACGGCGGCGCGGAGAAGACATCTAAAGTTAGGAGAAGAATAGCCTTTCTTAAGGCTACAGTATTCCAACGTGTTTGTATGATAGGATCCCTTTAAGCCCTCATATGGCTCTGTGACTGGGAAAATAAAAAGGTTATGGGGTTGGCAAGGCGTCAAAAAATGAAGGGACCCTTACACGGCCTCCCAGGCAGGCTGAGCTGCTGTTCCCTGCCTGTAGGTAGTACAGTGTAAGGGGTGGGGGATGTGCCCTACATAAGGGGCCACTGAGGAGAGTAACTAAACAGCGCCCCCATTGTGCTCCTGCAGACACTACCCCTGCCCGGTATGCAGTCCGTTACAATGGGCTGTCTACCGTATCTATCAGCAATACACTGTGTAACTCGGAGACAGTTCCCGCCGCTTTCTCTTCAGCCACATCCCACCGCCAGTCTCCCAGCCATTGTAGACTCCGCCCAGCAGTCACATGACCTGCCGGCGATTCCTTCCTATTACTATACGTCTTCCAGGACCGGAGCATCATCTGCGTCATCCTCTGTGTTGTATCTCCTCTGCTGCCCCCTGCGTCCGAAAAATGAAGTGCATGTAAAATTCAGCTGTACGTGCTGGTTTCTCTGCTGCCCCCTAATGAGCACTGGTGGTAGCGCTCCTAATACAAACTGCAGCTCTGGATCCTCTCAGCTGGGTAGGCAGGCTGCAGCAGCCATAGAGAGCTCAGCACCAGGAAGATCGTGATCGCTGCTGCTGTTGTGTGCCATGACAGCTGATCTGGGGGCTGCCTGTGTGCTGCATTGATGGGTGCAGGTATAGCGGTAGCATACAGGTGTGGCAGGAAAGCTGAGTGACTGGTGTGGCAGGGATCGGATCCAGGTAAGCCCTGTAATGCACCATCATTGGTAACACCTGCTAGCCCGCTGCACTGTTTGTAGTGGCCAGCTGGTGCAGGGGGCACACGTATCGTCAGGCTGCTTTCTATGAATACCCTTGCCTATTTTGCTGGGTGCCATGTAGTGCTCGTCCCCCCGGCACATCCCCCTGCTAATCCTCAGGCCTCACTGACAGCAGTGTTTATTTTGGACCAAGGTCATCAGCTGCCTCCCAGTGTCACTGAATGAATGGGAAGAGGTCCCAGCAGAGAGGACACCAGGACTACTACAGCTGCCCCTGTGCTGAGTTGACTGGCAGAGCCCTGTGCCAGGCACAATGAGGAGCAGGAGTAACTCAGGAGTCAGGCTCGATGGATATGCCAGGCTTGTTCAGCAGACCATCCTGTGCCACCAGGTACGACATCTTATCAATAATGCTTTAGGGCACCGTATACATAGCTGGGTTGAACTATTTTATACTAAATATTTGCATTGAGCCTTTTGTGTATTAAGACTTTGCTTTGTTTTTGTGCATCCAGTATTTGCCAGAGAGATCATGCACATCATATATCATATGGGCATATACGTGACTCTGAAACCGGTCACTGACCAGCCTATACATTGCTGCATACTCCAACAGTCAAGGATCATAGGCATGGTAGAGGAGCCAGTCCACTGTTGTCATTGAGAAATGCACCCTGGCATCCAGGACACAAGTGGCCAGTGCTGACAACGTTCGAGGGTGTGGGTGTTGCCACAGCAGATACATGTATCATCATCATTATTATTATTATTATTATAGTCTTGATATATCTGCCTTATGTTATTTTATCCAAAAGGCTGGGAGAAGTCTGGCATTACAGAATAGGACAGAATATGTCGGCTTGTTTACACTCGTATTGAGTTCCTGATCTTGGCACATCATATGTTACACTCCTTCATTCCCACCATCATACAATATCATCCCTGTATACTTACAAAAGCCTCTCTATGTTGTTGATTTCGGATTCTTGGGTAGTATTGTGGCTCGCTGACAGATCATTCAGTAAAGTTCAATATGAGACATTTTTATACCTCACAAGCCAAGAAAATGAAAGGTTACATAAGGACATGAGTACTGAGCGTGAGGCTCGGCCCCTTCCTCCATTAGTAAGCCACTGCCTAATACAGTCTTGTCAGCTTCATGTTACATAAGAAACTGATATGTATCGCATATATCTGGCCTATATATAGTATTTGATTATGGTGTCATCTCTTGATCTACTGTTTACAGATCTGACGTACTGCACATTAAGGGGATGTGGATGTGTAACTGATACATTGTTATAGAAAACTTGAGAAGTGACTTTTTGGAAGCATTATGGCTTTTTTGGTTTTTATTTGTATATTTTTCATCCCAATTATTATGTTTTTTTTCAATGGATTTTTAGGGATGGCGGTGCCTCTATAATTTTTTGACTTTCCTGGGGAATCCTATTGCTAGTCCATTGTTTGGTATATAGGGAGGTAAAGCATTCCATAATCCTTTCCTATACCTACATGTAGGCTTAGACGTGTTAAATGCCTTGCCAGTAATATTTGAGAAGAATGAAATTAGTCTATCCTAACTGTGAAAGTGAGAGGCCGTCCTGCTGCCATCTTCTAGGAAACCCCTCGCTAAATTCCAAGAAGCACCGAGATTCCAGGGAAACACTAGACTACATGACAAGCTCTAGTTATAAATGACCCCAGGTTAAAATAGTCCCGGTATTATCTCCCCATCAGTTTATCTGTAGCTGTTTCATCCACTCAATGTCTCTGCTTTTGAGCAACAACTTACAACATTTCACAATCTTTGGTTGCTTTTGAGCAACTTCGTAAACATTTAGCTTCTTCTTATCTTGTGCTGATTTTCAGGAAAACAGCAGTTGTTGGCATGAAAGACAAAGAGTAAGGCCTGGTTCACATCTGCGTTCGGTATTCCATTTGGGGAGTCTGTTTAGGGACCCCCAAACGGAATACTGAACGCATTGACAAGCGGGGAGTTTATGAATGCACACGGACCCCATAGACTATAATGGGGTCCGTGTTTTTTCCATGCGGTGTCCGCATGAGTCATGTGGAGAGAAAAGTATTTCATGAGCTACACATAACTCGTGCGGGAAAATTATAGTCTATGGGGTCCGTGTGCTTTCATTGCTCACTGCTTGCAAGTGCGTCGGTATTCAGTTTGGCGGTCCCCAAGTGGACTCCCTGAATGGAATACCGAACGCAGATGTGAACCAGGCCTAATGCTGTCTGACATCGATATATCAATTGTACATTGTGCATTGTACGTGATTTTTCATTGTACAATATTGAGTTATCATTCAAAACAATATGCAAATTTGTAGTTTTCAAAACCGCATTTACAAGTACATGCATTTTCCACTGATGCGGATATATTGTGGAAGCCTCAGAAATGGATCGGTTCGTTAAAAAAAAAAAAAAAAAAGGTATCATCTGTTTTTCCAGACTCAGAGACAGAAAAAAAAAAGCATCGATATTTAGATCTTCAAGGTTCCTACAGCTGGGAATCCCGCAGATCAGATGTTCCAGGACAACACGACTCCCATTAATGTCTACATTAGTTTTGCGGCCCTCTAATGTATATAGTGAGGTGCTGCAGCATTGTCCCATAGACTTCAGTGTGTACCCAAATCTGCTGTTACAGTTTTATATGGTGAGCGACCAGCCTGGATCCCAGCATGTAAACATTACCGGGAACCACTCTGTCCAAGAACAGCTACTCTTTGAGGGTACCACCTGTCAGACCTCACAGGTCTAATATCAATAGACTATCATAAGGATAGGTTATCGATATTAGAAACTGGGTAACCCCTTTAACTAACTACAATGATTGATAGCCCCATGAATGTATATCTTGGTGATGCAGGCCAGCATACATTGTTAAGATAAGTATGGCAACCTTAAATATGATAAATCATCCATGAAACGTTTACTGTTCAGAAATTACTAAAAATGCAGCATTGCTTGAAATCTTGTGTGAATTGGTTACAAATCTCATCGACTACAGTGTAACTGGCATCAACTACAGTTGGCAAAAGTCAACACAATGATGCATGTGTCCCCACCTTTATTGATCATTGCCTGCATTCATTTCAGTACGGCGTTTGGCGGTCTGACAAGTTATGAACAGTGAACATACAGGGTGTGGATTTTCAGGAGATATGTACAAATTATTGAAATGAACTGGCTTAGCTATAAGACATGAAAATATCAATGATCCAAAATCCAAGTCTTCCTTCTTTCTTCTTATATCTTCTCTTCTTAGCATATGTGTGTCTGCTTCCGTGGATATCCATTCCTTTGGACCACCTTCCCCCATATATGTGCAAACACATTGGGCAATATTGATCTGCTTTAAGATTCAACACCTCTGTTTTTCCTTGTGGCGAATCCACCCTTTTTCATTTCTTTATCCTTAAACTCAATATAAAGCGAGCAGTAAATGCCTTATCTTATATTGCTATTGTTTGGGTATCTTAGTGACACTACTGAAAAAAAACCCTATAATAGGTTTTTTTGCAAGCTAGTCCCTGTGTTCGGCCTTTAAAGGGATTTTTCAGTTTCAGATTAAATTTATTTAAAATCAAACCCAAACCCCTTTAACTTTTCCCTTGGTCTGCATGTATACTTCTTTTTTTGTATGCTCTTCCAGCAAAGGACAATATAGCCAGGAGAAGTACAATGGGTAGTGCTGTTTCCCTGTACATCTGGGGAGCCCACCACCTCAATTTACCCTGCTACCCTCGGCACTTAGGCTGAGTTCAGACAGTGTTTTTTGGTCAGGATTTTGAGGCGGACTCCGCCTCAAAATCCTGGCCAAAAATCAGCTCCCATTGAAATCAATGGAAACCGGTCATTTCTTTTTTCCGCAAACAGTTTGTTCCAGCTTCTGAAAAAAGAAGTGACATCCTCATTCTTCAGGCACATGCCGCGGCCGGGCGTCCACCTGAAGACACTCCCTTCTGACTAGGCCCATTCATTTGGGCCTAATCTGGATCGGAGAGCCGTGACTGGATGCCGGTGCACTGCACTGCATTTTTGGACTGGAATCTGAGACTGCCTCCGCATCAAATTTCGGTCCAAATTTCGTGCGTATCACATTGAAACCAATAGGGAAAAAAGCAGCCCATTCATTTCAATGGGGAGCGCACGTATGCCGGCTCCCATAGAAATGAATGGGATCTGCTTTGTACACACTGATTCTGAACGTGTTTTAAGTGTGAATGCATCCTTATGGTGGAAACCCACTATGCATCTGGATGCAGCTATATTCTTAGGCCATTGGAACTTTTACTTCGATGTGAAACTGCATTCACATGGTGCATTTGCACACAAAAAAAATGACAGTTTTTTTGTGCAAAACACACCTTTTTACAGAATAATGTCCTATAGCGGCACTTTTATACGGTATTATGTCCCGTAGCAGCCCCTGCATTCAGTATTATATTATTATTATAACAAGCTACAAATTTTTGTGCATAAATGAGTTTGCACAAACATTTTGGACTTTTTACATTAGAAAATTGGCGCTGGGTATTGCTAAATTCCCTTTATAGTTTTAAATATGGGTGAGGAACAAAGACAAGTGTCCATTCAGTGGATCCCCTGCAGCTTCTCCCCGCCTGGTGCAGCTAGATTAACAAGTCTTTCTCTATTTGACCTGACAGGTTCCCTTTAATTCAATTCCTAATCTGACTTCACCAGCCTATACACACTAAGGTAAATTTAATAGGAAGCCAATTAACCAATCAGTATGTTTTAGGAACGTGAGAATAAACTAGATATACCCAGAAGAATCCCACCCAAATGCTAGAAGTACAGACTCCATACAGATACTGCTCTTGGTTAAATTGAACCCAGTCCCTGGAAAGCACACACTTTAGCGGATGTAAGTGATCTGATTTCTGACGTCCTGCAGTCATTGTTTTTTACGCAGTCATTGATCCTGTAGTAGTTTGGTCAAATATCCTTAATGTGCCCGGGTGTGAAGTTAATACTAGTCCCCACGTGCCTGTGTCCAGGCCTGAGTTATGTACAGCATAAATAATAACTCTGCAGCTGATAACAGCCAGACACAGTATATAAATAGCTGCTTCTTACATGTTAGGATCAGAGAGGCTCCATTGAGAACAGCTGAGAATAGCTTGTCTTTGATCCCTTGCCAGTAACAGTGCAGTGGGAAATAACCAGCACATATCAGTTGTCCAGAGAAGAGGACCCAGTCCAGGGATAGATCACAAGGTTCAATGCAATGCCTTTATGAAGGCTATTCTTCTCCTACCTTTACTTTTCTTCTCCTCACCGCCGTTTGTCCAGAAAAACATTTTATTCTTATATAAAAATGATGCTCAGGGAGCAAAGGGGGCTATTTCCCTGTGCTCCAAGCACACTTTCGTCATCGCCGCCACCCGCCTCCAGCACTGATTTTTCATGCCCCCTTCATCTTCTCTTTATCTTGCATCTGCTTCTTGCTCCATTAGCCATTTTTCTGGATTATGCTGGTGTGAAAAAACGAAACAAAAATGGCCACTGCAGGTGGGTTGCAGTGATGACAAAGGTGTGCTCAGAGCACAGGGGGAACGCCCCCTGAGCATCCTTTACATATGAGAATTAAATGATTTTTTGGACAAACGGTGGCAAGGAGAAGAAAGGTAAAGGTAGGAGTAGAATAGCCTTTATAAAAATTATTCCAACATTGCTTCAGTTGAAAACACGTTTCCTCAATGATAGAATCCCTTTAAGAAGTTTGTTGACTATTTCTAAATCAACGAGAAGAACTGTGAGCACAGCTCTAGAGCATAATACAGGTTGTATTGGTACAAGATTACTAATGAAATCCATTGGGAGACGCACATGTTAAATCGCGTTCAACTCTTATTTTTCTTTGAGTAAGTGGCACCAATGGTGTCTGCCACCATCTCTGCCAAATACTAGGAAATGGCTGTAAGTGTAGCAGCACGATGTCTAGGATAGTTGAATGGTTATGTTTAAAAAACTTCATTCCAAAAGCACTGCTATCATTCCCAAGAAGACGGAAATTATTGTATATTGATGTAACCTTTCAAGGTCAGATAACATTATTGTTACAGCCTGGGAATTTGCAGCGGAATTTATTTGGAAACAGAAACCATAAAATTAAATTTTTTATAATTTACTGAACGGGAAGCATTTTTATATATACATTAGTCTCTGCCTGTTTTTGTCGGCATGTTGTTGGCGTCGATGATCCGCCTATATTCAGTAAATTGCTGCCGTCGATGCTTCACTTGCTTCGGCATTTTGGCAGCTCTCAAGCTGAACTTGTTCCTCGTGCCATGCCTGTGATTGTTCTGGCATCTCAGCAGCTCGCTGAGACGCCATATAATGAGCATGTTGTTGGCGTCTATGATCCGCCTAGCCAGCATTTCGGCAGCTCTCAAGCTGGCCTGCCGCTGAACTTGTTCCTTGTACCATGCCTGTGATTGTTCTGGCATCTCAGCAGCTCGCTGAGACGCCATATAATGAGCATGTTGTTGGCGTCTATGATACGCCTAGCCAGCATTTCGGCAGCTCTCAAGCTGGCCTGCCGCTGAACTTGTTCCTTGTACCATGCCTGTGATTGTTCTGGCATCTCAGCAGCTCGCTGAGACGCCATATAATGAGCATGTTGTTGGCGTCTATGATCCGCCTAGCCAGCATTTCGGCAGCTCTCAAGCTGGCCTGCCGCTGAACTTGTTCCTTGTACCATGCCTGGGATTGTTCCGGCATCTCAGCAGCTCACTGGGACGCCATATAATGAGTGTATTGTTGGCGTTGATGATCCGGCTGCTCTGAGAGCCGCTTGACACCTAGCTTGCTCAGTCCTCCTGAGCTCCGCTTGAGGAGAAGTCTGTTGACTTCTGGCTACCTTCATAGCTCTCATAGTTTTAGAATTTTACAGCAAATTAAATTTTCCTTTTTCTGAGCATGTTTAAAATTGGCAAACTGCCAATTTGGATTAAAGGTGGTTTTCCCATTTAGTGTGTCAGCACTGGAGCAGATCAGATAATATACAAATAGTTGTTTACAATGGATTCAGGGTTATCTGTGTGTTTACATAGAGAGATAGCCGATTAGGCTTTATCAGCAACCTCCAATTAGCTGAAATAGCTCTGCTGCCAAGAGCAGTGTAATATAGTATGTGAACATAAATTCATAACAGTCGTGAAACCATGTCATTTACTGGGATAAAAAGTAGCCTATGTGTTAATCGAGGTTACAAACTATCTATGTGCCAAATTCCATCCAAATCGGTTCAGTTATTTTTGCGTGAAAGAGTAACAAACACACAAACCCACAAACTTTCACATTTATAATATTCGTAGGATATTTTTAGAAAAAAACATGGTTTCTATTATATTTTCTCTTTATTTTACAAAAAGGAAAGACACTCCCAACTTATTCTCCTCTACCAGTGTACAGGTATACTAACACAAATACCGTTTCATACTTAACATTACAGGAATAAAAACACATTCTGCAAACTTGTAGCAGAAATGTAGTGGTCATGAAGATAGCATTATATCATCCTTATAGGCAGTACAATACAGCTATCAGCTGGTTAGCTGGCGATTGATCATGTGGGTGGTCACATCTCTCAACATTGACCTCATTATTAGGCAGTCCCCTATTTCTACACAGCGCTACAGTCATTAGCCCCAATTTTTTCATCCACATTGCCCAAAGCTTTTTACATTTTTGATACGTTGCTCTTTCACTTCACCCTGAGCATCAAAGTTAGATATTTCCACATAACCCAAGTCTTTGGCTCTCTAAACAAGAAGCAAGCATACACGTCATCTGTAACTTCTTCTGTATAGAGGACAATTCCACAATATGAGTGAGAAGTACATGAGTTCTTCCGAGCATTGATGACAGATGGCCTCATCTTGTATGCTTCTATGATTGAGCAATGCGGATATTGTAGAATGTGCAGAATATACCTGTACAGTATGTACATTTAGATATTTAGCAGTATGTCTAGTTCTTTGTGCCTCCCCCAAATACCCAACTTATATGAAGTACTCAATATATACAACCGTGATGCCTTCAATGTTTATTCACTTTAAGTTTATTTAATTCACTTTTTCTGTCATAATAATTTGCATTGTCTCTTTTTAGAACCCAGTCACTGGATTGCTACCTGCCAGCAAAGAACAGAAGGATGCTTGGGTCCGGGACAACGTCTACAGCATCCTGGCTGTTTGGGGCTTGGGAATGGCTTATAGGAAAAATGCTGATCGAGATGAGGACAAAGCCAAGGCATACGAACTAGAGCAGGTATTGGACCAAAGCAAAGAATAATAAAACCCTGATGCATAGATAGATGGATAGATAGATAGATAGATAGATAGATAGATAGATAGATAGATAGATAGACAGATATCAGTTGGGTTACTTGACAGGAAGACCGTGTATGACTTTAAATTGTCTTTACATGTATGCATTAGTCCTATAATGGGGATATTATTGTTTTGCCTGTTTAAACAAAAAAGCAAGCAGTACTTAAAGAGGACCTTTTACCATTTTGCCCACAGGCAGTTCTATATACTGCCGGAAAGCTGACAGTGCGCTGAGTTCAGCACACTGTCGGCTTTCCCGATCTGGGCCCGGTGTGAAGAGCTTACACTCCGGTACCGTAGCTCTTCTATGGTCAGAAGGGCGTTTCTGACTGTTAGCCAGAGACGTCCTTCTTCTGCGTTCCTCCCGGCTCTCACAGCAAAGCGCGATTGACTGTGCTGTCATTGTAAAAAGTAATTTTTAACTAATCACATCCTTGCATAGCCTTTAGAAAGGCTATTCCACATGTACCTTTTGTATGTAAATTTCCTTAGTAGATTTTGAATAAGTCCGTTTTTATTCATATGCTAATGAGCCTCTCGGTGCACAGGAAGTTGTCATCCAGCTCTCCTCTCCCTGCTGTGTGCTATGTATGAGAGCAGGGAGGAGGAGTCAGCAGCAGCCTGTGCTGTATATACAGAAGAAAGTGCACGAAGAGACTTAAGGGGTGCACGGAGAAGCTAATTAGCATTTGAAGAAAAACAGACTTATTCAAAATCTACTGAGACAATTTACATACAAAAGGTACATGTGGAATAGCCTTTCTAAAGGCTATGCAATGATGTGATTAGTTAAAAATGAATTTTTCCATGATAGAGTCCCTTTAAGCCAAGAATGGACAAATCCTAACTGTGAGGTGTCTGGCAATATCTGCAGGCTTACAAATTTTTATGGCTGTTTTCTGTTGACTTTGGAGGTTCTTATAGTTTGTGTATTACAGCTGTGTTTTACATCTGACTTGTAATGGGCTTCTTTGGGTTCCGCTGAGATCTGATAACATTTTGATGGGAAAAATATGATACAGCCTTCAATGAGATGTGAACCAAGCTTAAAGGAATGATTCAGATTTTTTTTTTTTTTTTTTTTTTAATTGATATTGCCTTGGTATTGGTATTGCCTTAGGATAGACCATTCAATGTTAGATTGTTGGAGGTCTGACTCCAGGCACTCCTGTAAATCAATGGATTGGGTGGCCCTAGGGTGAGTATTGCTGCTTCTTCATTGTTTACGTCTTCTCTGGACACTGTTCATACTTAGAATACTGTACTTTTAGCTGTGGCTGTTCGGAGTCTGAACAGCATCTGGACCCAAAAAATGATAGAGACTGCAGCGCCCACCCAAGTTGCAGCTAAAGTTGGACACACACTGATTTTAACATTGAATGAATCAGATATAAAAACAAATATATAAACATCAGTTACAGTCCACTAATGTCCATTATTACACCGTTCATTAGACATTAATGTTGAAAAAATAAAAGATACCTCACATGCGTCATTAGTCCATTATTTTGAGCCTGCGTTGTTCTCTCCCGTAACGGATTTGGTGAAAACAGACACTAACACACAGCAGAGCAAATCCCTTTGAAATCAATGAGATTTTGAATGGATTTTGAACGGATCTGTCAGTGTCCATTATTAACGTGTTATGACAAATGCTAGCAATGGACACTAACATCTAATTCACACTGCAAATTTTTCATATTTTATCTCTGTGGGTATAAACCTCAGTAAGAAAGTTACATGTTAAATCTTATTGGTGCAGGTTTAATATACCATAAATATACAATAATTGTAGAAAAACGTTTGGCACCCTGTCGCCTAGCCTGAATTGTGTTCTGTTCTAACACCTATTTTATATATAGTAACTGATACATTTGGCCTTTTACAGTGAAAGCAAATCCACTTTATTACCTGTAAGATATCTGAGCAGTTTCCCGTCACACTCCAGTATCCCTACTTGTATAAGGCATTTGGATGTGAATAGACTAGTGGCTTTGTTCTGTGTGTTAGCCTTTAGGGTGCGGTAGTACTGAGATATGAATATTGTTTGGTACTCACTGAACATATTTTCATTATGATAGTTTTTCTTAATAATATAGTGCCAGAATATTCTCTACTGCTTTACAGTCACAGAGTACAAATGGTAGATGTGTAAGGAAAGGCATTTCACAATTCCTAACAGTACCTTTTTTCCTTTCTAAATGACAAAATGTATTTTGTTATGTGTGTAATATATATATATATATATATATATATATATATATATATATATATATATGTGGTTGGACTCTATATATATATATATATATATATATATATATATATATATATGAGTCCAACCACCCATACTCATTGAGAAGCATAAGTATCAGCTACCAGTAGAGCAACAGGGGAAGAAAGTAGATTTTAGCATAGGATTTCATAGAAAGGAGCCAAAATTCATTAATAAATTATATTACAAAATGTATTAGCATCACAAATGTTGCTTGTTAATGGGATTTGAGATACCACAGATCCCAGACAAGCATCTGTACTATCGAAACCTATGGTAACTAGACATTATATGTTGCTATACAGTCATACAGTATACTGCATATAAGACGTAGTGACCTAAACATCCTATGAATATAACTACAGATTTCTTGACAGCAATGGTTTTCCGTTTTCCGTTTCGGCTTAAAAAAGCCAAAGCAAAGAATCCAAGAAGCAATGGCTTTGGTTCTGTTTTGATTGCATTTGCCGTATGTTTTTGGTGAAATATGGAAAGGACCAGTAGACCTAATAGGTGTGAACAGACCTGAACATGCAATACTGATCATATGTTTTCTTTTCCAGAGTGTTGTGAAGCTGATGCGAGGTGTCTTACACTGTATGCTCAGACAGGTAACCCATAATGTAATGTCTATGACTAATCATTGTATAGAGGGTCAGGGTATAGCATAGTCAGATGTGCAGTTACCTCTAAGGGTATGTTCACATGGAGTTTTTTGGCAGCAGATTTTGACGCGGAATCCGCCTGCCAAAACAGCTCCCATTGACTTCAATAAGAGCCGCTCGCTTCTTTTTTTCCGCTAGCTAGTAGCATCCGCAGTGCGAGACTGATTAGGCCCATTCATTCAGGCCTAATCTGGAGCGGAATACTGCGATGGGATGTTGGTGCACTAATCGGCATTCTGTCGTGGCTAGCCGCGCGGTATGTTCACATGTGGAATCCATTTTCCGCTGTGTGAAAATCCCCTAAGACCACCACCACTTGGGGTCACCAACACAAATTCTCCTCTGTAGCTTACACTTACACCATCACTCTGATGACTTTCATACCTCTGATGTTATTCTATAGCCATGGATTCTGTAGAGGATATTACAGTTATATATATCAGGTCTACTATCTAACAGTATATAATCATGTGTTGGTGCCATGACTTTCTGCAGTGGTCACATCTTCAGGAGTGAGACCTCCGCTTTCAGTTGCAGTGACCGACCTAATATGTATGTTGTTTGCCATAACGTTTGCCACTTTTGTCTTACCCATCTCCCTTCACAGTCGCCAAGGGTCTCTCATGAATTAGACTGAATCATCCAAGTCAGACAGTTTTATTAATACTCTCTTTCCTGCTCTAGACCACCAGGGATGTTGTTATTAATGGTTTCACTGTTATAGACCACCATTAATTTATCATTAAATCATTCACTGCCTTACATCACAACACCAGGGATGTAACCATTATCCCCTTGACTGCCCTAGACCACAGGGACATAGCCATAATCTGCTAGATCATAATGGATCTTGCTACTAACCCCTTTTACCAGGGATGTGACTATCCATCCTTTATGTGAAGAAAAGTATTCTGTCTGAATAAGAAGACGCAGTTTGCAAGCATCCTGGCGGAAGGTCCACGTGTTCTTTGTCTTATTGTCTGTGTCCTAATAATAAATTCCAGACTAGGGTGTGTGATTAAGTAATTTTCAGGCACCATTGGCTTATTGTTACCTTGCTAAATGTATTAAAATTCTGTGTTCTAGGTTGAAAAAGTGGAAAAATTTAAACATACACAGAGTACAAAAGATTGTCTTCATGCAAAGTACAATACGGCTACATGTAGCACTGTCGTGGGCGATGATCAATGGGGACATCTGCAAGTCGATGCTACCTCACTGTTCTTACTGTGTCTAGCACAGATGACAGCTTCAGGTAATATGTGAGAACATCTTCTGTTTATTTTACCTTCTTTCTCGCTTGGAAATTGTCCAGGAACATTACCCTCTTCCAGACTTTTGGGTAATTTGTTTTGGTGTAATATTTTTGGATATTTTGCAAGAAACAACCTACCAGTTTGGTTGTAGATTTTGAATATTTTCTACTTAAAAATGTGATAATCATTTAGCTGGAAGAGAGGTATCGTGTATCCTCGAGCATAAGCCGACCCGAATATAAGCCGAGGCCCCTAATTTTACCACAAAAAAACTGGGAAAATTTATTGACTCGAGTATAAGCCGAGGGGGGGAAATGCAGCAGCTACTGGAAAATTTCAAAAATTAAAATGGTCGCAGTTATTGGGTGCAGTAGTTGCTGGGGAAGGGGAGGGAGTGTTTTGGTTGTCTGTCTGCCCCTTTCCTGAGCCTGAGAACTGTTTTTTTTTTTTGTTTTTGTTTTTTGTTTTTTTCCCCCCCACTTGGAATTCAGTCTGGCTGAATATAGGGTATCTGCAGTGCTCCTATTAACTCCTTTCCGACGGAACAGGAGCACTGCAGATACTCTATATTCAGTAGACCGGGCACTTTCAGACAGTCAGTTTCACAGTCATTTTGTACTTTTGTATGTATTCTAGGGAAAGGAGGGATTTAGAACTTTTTTTTTAAAAGCTTCTTTTTTTCCCCACTATTTTATTGGAGATTCTATACATTAATATTGCGGCTGGTCATAGACACCCCCCCCCCCCCCCCCAAAAAAAAAAAAAAAAAAAAAAAAAATTTTTTTGCTGACTCGAATATAAGCCGAGGGGGGCTTTTTCAGCACAGAAAACTGTGCAGAAAAATTCAGCTTATACTCGAGTATATACGGTAAGTACTAAGATAAAACACTGTGTTAGGCCTCTGTATGGCAGACCGACACTGATGGGGGCTATTATGTTGTGTGGGGCCAATGTATGGGGGCAATAATATTATTAGGTGGTCACTGTATGGGGCTGTTATACTGTAAGGGACAGTGATGGGGCAAATACATTGTAGGGGGGCAGTGAAGGGGGCCAGTATACTGTATAGAGGCAGTGATGGGGGGTCAATATCTTGTGGAGGCAATTAAACTGGGTTTTTCCACCTTTCCAATATTGATAGTCCATCAATATTACATCTGCAGAGGTCTGACAGCCAGGACCCGAGATAAGCTGTTCCAGGACAGCATGGCTACTGGTAATGTTAATATTCTGGGAACCGAGCTGCTTACTTACCGTACAGTGTGTAGCAGCGGGTTTAGGTATTGCAGTGGTGTACATCATGCAGATGTAATATTGATGGTCTTTGCTATGGATAGGCCAACAATACTAGAAAAGTTTAATATACGATACACTCTGGCTGACAGATGTCCTCTTGGGGCTTAAAATGGGGGTGTATCTTTGGGTTAAAGGAGGGGCCATTTGAAAATTGTTGGTGATCAATGTTGTATTGGGCTATGTCCATATCTGCTCCAGGATTTCTGGTTTTGCATTCCTTTATATGACAACATTCTGAAGCCTCCACAAGTCCTGATGGACCCCATCATCTATATTATTTTACCAGACAAAACAGATACTGTTGTTTTTCCACAATTTTTGATGAACTCTTCAATGGAGATCCGTAATTCCGATGACAACAAACCAGTGGGTTGAATTAAATAGGTTGTCTAGTTTGAGACAAATGTTATTGCTGGTGTAATGAAAAGTTATAGAATTTTCCAATATACTTTTATACTTTTTTTGTGCAAAAATCTATTGAAGCTCCTAGCAGAGATGTTCATTGAGAAGATATCCATTTGTGACCTGGTTGTGTACATCTAATTTCTTAACATGTGCAATTCTGTGCCCTTTAGGACTACGTATTGTGTTTACCCTGGATGAAGTGGCCTTTATACAGAATCTTGTGTTTTATATTGAAGCTGCTTATAAAGTTGCTGTAAGTGAATCCATTTACCTTCCTAGTCCTATAGGAAAAGCTTCTGTAATAATAATAATAATAATAATAATAATAATAAAAATAGTGTATTCCATGCAATGAATTAGTGGCCCTATTATGGCTACATAGAAAATGGAGCCATGATATGACCATGTATAAGAAGGCTCCCTGCCAGCACAACACACTCCTCAAATGAGGCTTCAATTTTCTTTACTTTCTACCAGCGGGACAATTTTCATTTTTATTTTTACAGAAATGTTGATCATTCTCTTATATTGTCATTCTCAGGATTATGGAATGTGGGAGCGAGGAGACAAAACAAATCAAGGGATTCCTGAACTCAACGCAAGCTCTGTGGGGATGGCCAAAGTAAGAGGAATAAAGTAAAATGAAATGACACAGGGACATAGTAAGGTTGGAAAAGAAATATGTCCATCAAGTTAAATGTATAGTAGTATATACAAGCAAAGTTTTGATCTGTAGGAGTCTGAGTGGCCAGACCGCCCAGTGACTACTGGAAAGAATAGTGTAGAAGTGGTGGGTTGATTTCTACACTTTTATTTTTTGTCTTTTTTTTTTCTGCTCTCCTCTTGAGCCGTGTACAGGATCAGAAATTCTATTATCTGTTTATAGTCAATACTTTCTGTGTGTGTGTGTGTGTGTGTGTGTGTGTGTGTGTGTGTGTGTGCTTCTGTAGTGTTTTTATATATTCCCTTTGTTGACTTGTTTTGTACCTAGCTTTGTTTCATGGCAGTGTATGCCGACTTCATTTTTTCCACATTCCGTATATACTCGAGTATAAGCCGACCCGAATATAAGCCGACCCCCCTAATTTTACCACAAAAACTGGGAAAACTTATTGACTCGAGTATAAGCCGAGGGGGGGGGGGGGGGGGGGGCAGCTACTGGAAAATTTCAAAAATTAAAATGGTCGGATTTTTTGGGTGCAGTAGTTGCTGGGGAAGGGGAGGGGGTGTTTTGGTTGTCTGTCTGCCCCTTCCCTGAGCTTGAGGACTGGGGTTTTTCTTCCCCCCCCCCACTTGGAATTCAGTCTGGCTGAATATAGGGTACCTGCAGTGCTCCTATTAACTCCTATACCCTATATTCAGTAGACTGTATGTATTCTAGGGAAAGGAGGGATTAAGAACTTTTTATTTTTTTTATTTTTTTTTTAATCTTCTTTTTTTTTTTTTTTTTTTTGCACTATTTTATGGGAGATTCTATACATTGATATTGTGGCTGGTCATAGACCCCCCCCCCCCCCACACACACACACCCTCCTAAAAAAAAAAAATAATAATAATTTTTTTTTTTTTTTGCTGACTCGAGTATAAGCCGAGAGGGGCTTTTTCAGCACAAAAACTGGGCTGAAAAATTCGGCTTATACTCGAGTATATACAGCAATATTTAACGGTTCTGAATTTTCCTGTTTTTGTCATATTTTTAGATTCTAATAAAAAAAAAAAACAAAGTTAAAATGTAATAGAACTGATGTTTTACCTGTGGCTATTTTAACTTATAAAGAGGCTTTCTAATTGTTTAAAGGCGGCTCTGGAAGCTATTGATGAACTGGATCTGTTTGGTGCTCATGGAGGTCCCAGATCAGTGATTCACGTTCTGCCTGATGACGTAGAGCACTGTCAGGTAAGAATCACATGACTGCATGTTTTCTGAGAATAAGGGACAAAGTTCTGTCCAAGCCATTACCGATTATGTTGCTTTGTAACATAATGCTTTAAAGCCTGCTGAGCTGGGTCAGTTACATACTGACCTGTCATGTTGTTATAGGTTCCTAGAATACATGTCAGGCTACTTTGCCATTGCAGCTCTTTAACAACTGAAGAATTCAATGTATACTGCTGTCCCAGTAAACTGATGGTGTGCCTGCAACAAACATGCTAGAAACATGGGTTTATATGTAATAGTTCAGCAAATCTAGGAATTACAATCAGATTATTGTGATGATTCTATATCATTGTACAAAGAGATTCAACATATCAGTTTTTTTTTAATTAAATGCGAATAGTACATAATGCTAGGGGACCCTACTGAAAAAGGAAAAATGGGCCCCTCTGCAGGTACATATTCATGCCATTATTTCTCACCATTATCCACCTTGATCTCTATCATGTTATCCTTTTACTTGTTTGCTGACATGGTTGTGGTTGAAAAGAGGGGGAGTCTCGTACCAGCTGCCATTGTACCTAATGTACCATTGTACCTGAATTCCATAAGAACCTTATTTGGAAAATAAGAACATGCAGACATACTCAGGAATACTTACAAGTTTCAGACTATACAAAGTTTATTCTCAACTTAAATATTCATGGCACATCTACAAGGTATACTTTCTCTAGGACCTGCACTGACACCAGGAAGGAAGATCACTGACCGTGGTCATTTTGTCTGCAAACTTCATAGTCTTACATGTAGATTGTGGGGATAACGTCTATCCTTAGGGAGAAACCACCTTCTCAGGTGTGTGGAGACTTATACAGCCATAGTTGCTCCACTGCAAGGAAACATGGAAAGAATATGCAAATCTGTCTCCCAAGATATAAACAGGGAGACAGTGCCTCTGTTATGCTGCCCTCTATAGCAAGCACCCTGAACAACATGCCCAACTTCCCAGAAGTCTTCACTGCATGATGCGCTGCGCTGATGAAGTCCAAAGAGACAGAAACGGTGCCGTCCGTAGCTGAGAAATTGATTTGGTTATAACCTCGCATCGTGCAGTGAAGACTTCTGGGAAGTCGGGCATATTGTTCAGGGTTTTTGCTATAGAGGGCAGCATTACAGAGGCACTGTCTCCCTGTTTACATCTTGGGAGTCAGATTTGCATAGTCTTACATGTAGACAGACATGGTCATTCCATTCACTCGGTGGATTCAGCTGCTGCTGGCCACCTAATATGGAGGGACATTTATTAGGATTCCCCCTCCTTTTGCATTACTTGTGGATCCTAGAGGTTGGTCCCCACCTATCAGATATTTAGGATGCTTCCTGTGACATTCCGGCAATGTCTGAGAAGTGCTAAAAAGGTTACGTGCTTTGAGTCATTCTGACTTTTCTGGATAATTGTCTTTGGGATTTTATGCATTAGTGCTGGATTTTTTTTTACTGCCTTTAATATCTATTAGGGTGCATTCACATCACTTTAGTGCACTTGGTCTAAGAAACACGTTTTTTGTTGTGTTGTTTTGGTTGTTCTTTTTTCATTAAATAAAAAAAACAACAAAAACAAACAACTATAAATGTATCTGACAGTGAACATATACAGTCTAATGTTTAAAAAAAATGCTGCTTTTGACTCAGTTTGTCTGTCTCTGTTGCTTTTTTTGTCCCTCCGTTTCCAACCACTTTCCTTTTACATCTGAAACACGATTACACTCTGGGGTGTCCTCAGACCCCAGAATATACCGTAATAAGTTGAGGACCATGGTGGGGAGGGGAGTGAAAATAACAAACAGCTATTCTCACCTTTCTTCACTCTCTCCTGGGTGTCCAGCAGACCCCTGGAGTCTTCTTGCCTCCTCCAAGGCTCGGAAGAGACAAGAAGACACCAGGGGTCTTCTTAGCGCTTTTACATATTATACTCTGGGGTCTGAGGAAAGCCCAGAGTATAAAAATAGCACTTTAGGTTAGTGCCGCATGAGTTTGGCCTGAAATGAATTCCGTGACATTCCCCCATCTATTTATGCCACTGTTCAACCAAACAGATCTGTTTTTGTAATGTAAGACTTTGTGATCAAAAGTATCCAGACACCCCCAAAAACTTACGTTTTTCATATTAGGTATATTGTGCTGCCACCTACTGCCAGGTACTCCATATCAGCGACCTCAGTAGACATTAGACATCGTGAGAGAGCAGAATGGGGTGCTCTGCGGAACTCACGGACTTCGAACGTGGTCAGGTGATTGGGTGCCACACATCACGAAGGTCAATGCCAAACGACGCCTCGCTTGGTGTAAGGAGCGTAAACATTGGACAATTGAACAGTGGAAAAACGTTGTGTGGAGTGATGAATCATGGTACACAATGTGGCGATCCGATGGCAGGGTGTGGGTATGGCGAATGCCCGGTGAACGTCATCTGCCAGCGTGTGTATGCCACCGCCAGGCGGTGGTGTTATGGTGTGGTCCTGTTTTTCATGGAGGGGGCTTGCACCCCTTGTTGTTTTGTGTGGCACTATCACAGCACAGGCCTACATTGATGTTTTAAACACCTTCTTGCTTCCCACTGTTGAAGAGTAATTCGGGGATGGCGATTGCATCTTTCAACACGATCGAGCGCCTGTTCATACTGCACGGCCTGTGGCGGAGTGGTTACACGACAATAACATCTCTGTAATGGACTGGCCTGCACAGAGTCCTGACTTGAATCCTATAGAACATCTTTGGGATGTTTTGGAACGCCGACTTTGTGCCAGGCATCGATACCTCTCCTCAGTGCAGCACTCTGTGAAGAATGGGCTGCCATTCCCCAAGAAACCTTCCAGCACCTGATTGAACATATGCCTGCGAGAGTGGAAGCTGGCATCAAGGCTAAGGGTGGCATTACTGATGGAGGGCGTCACGAACTTGTAAGTCATTTTCAGCCAGGTGTCCGGATACTTTTGATCACATAGTGTGTGTGTATGTATATATATGTTACATGGATCAGCTGAACAGACAGATAAAATGGAGCTTCAGAGAAGCCCTCTTTCTCATGGTTCCTGGAGCAGTGGTTTACACTTCCTCGATATATATGGCTATGTATGTGTACATTTCCTTTATAAATATATGATAAATTTGCTGACCAAATGATAACTGACTGTCAATACCTTTGAAGATAATGTCATTGTGTCAGCTAACATGGCTGCTCTTCTGGTTGTCACATTTGTTATTGGTTATGTACTAAGAGCACACACAAATGAAAAGCCTCCATGCTTTCTTCTCTTTGCAGTCAATCCTGTATTCCATGCTACCAAGAGCATCCACGTCAAAAGAGATCGATGCTGGACTGTTGTCTATTATTTCATACCCAGCATTTGCCGTGGAAGACCTAAATCTGGTTAATGTGACCAAAAATGAAATCCTCACAAAGCTACAAGTGGGTTCCTCGGGTGATCTAAAGTGATATAGAATGCAGGGGCTTAAGCAGGGGCAGTCTACTGAGTTAAATGGCTTGTTGGGCAGCTTAAAAATATTTAGGAAATGGACAAAACGGCTAAAGAAATAAAACACACAGAAAATACCTGCTCAGCCAGTCACTGCTAAGGCAAGGAGTAATGCGTAGTTTATTGTTTAACCCATTCTTCCCCTTTGATAACAAAAAAAACCACAGTTTCTGCTCTCTGATGGTCGGCGCAGCGCCTCTTGACTTCAGTAGTAATCCTATGAATCTGCAGTAAACATCCTCTAGTTACATTTGTAGGTAGATAGAATTTGCCATATAACTCTGTAATATACCTGAGGAAGAAGCCAAGAGCTTCGAAAGCCTGTAATCTGTCATCACTATTAGTTAGCCATTAAAAAAGGTATCAACTACTGAAGACTCTCAAGTTTTTTGTTTTTTATATTTCTGTGAATACAAGCAGGGGATTTGGAGCACGGTATGAAAAGAATACAACTCCGATTCCTATAAAGGTATTCTATGAATTGACAAAACCCAATATAAAGCAACATCTTTACCACCTAGACCACCAGGGTGTATACGTTAATCCCTATACTGTCCTTGACCACCATTCTCTACTACTATGTATTTGAGGACACTGTTGTAGACTGGGGTAGATTTACTAAACAAAATACAGCATGCCAAAAAATTGTCTATGCCTTGTATCATATTTATCATATTTAGACACTTTTACAACTGAGGCGTTCGGGTTTCCATTCGGGTCTGCTTGGGGACCCCCCGAACAGAAACCTATACGCAATAAAAAGCGGTTACCTGGGAAACCTGCTGACCCCATAGACTATAATGGGGTCCATGTGATTTCTGCTTGGTGTCCGCATGAAACATGCGGAGAAAGAAGAACTGCAAGCAGCACTTTTTATCTCCGCATGTTTCATGTGGACACACTGAGCGGAAACCACATGGGCCCCATTATAGCTTATCGGGTCCACGGGTTACCTGAAGGTAACCTCTTTGCTCAGTGGTCCTTCAGCTGGCATTGTTTATGGGGAAGTGACACTTATTTGTCTTGTTATTTATAAGAACTTACTGACTTCCTTACTGACACTGCCATCAGATCCCATCCCATTGACATATCTGTTGTATCCTTGTAAAACGGGGAGGGTGTTGTCACAAAATCACATTGGATGCACTTTTGTTTCTTTGAGCTCCGAATCTCTGTGTAATTTCAAGTCAATTGTAAATTATTTCCAATACTTGCTAAAGGAACTGATATATATAAAAAAAAAATTAATGAATTTTGAAGCATTTTATATTTCCTTACCATTCATCTTTTATTTTGATTTAAGGGAAGATATGGATGCTGTCGATTTCTCAGAGATGGTTTTAAGACCCCAAGAGAGGTAAGAACATTGTACAAGTGATGCAGCAGTTTTTGGTTGGTTTCTGTAAGGTACATTTAGATTTCTCTGCAATACATAAAGGTAATTTGGACTGAAAGAGAGAAATATTGTAAAAGGTAAAATTCAACAGATAAAACAGGTAAAATTCCAGATAAATGATATTGATAATCTATCCTTAGGATAGGTCCTCGGTATCAGATCAGTGGGAGTCAGAGACCTGGGACTGTCGCTGATCAGCTGTTCTCAGCAGTCATTATACAGAGAAGCTCTGGTCTCTGTGTAGTGGCCATGCTGAGTTACTGCTGCTCAGCTCCTATACATGTAAGCGGAAACTGAGCTGCAATAACTCAGCATAGCCATTACATGGGGAACAGAGCTATTCTCTTACCGTCCTGTTCTTCATATAGTGACTACAAAGAACAGCTGATCAGCAAAGATTAATGGTGTTGTGCACCCACTGATAATACATCAATAACATTTACCCAGAAAACCTCTTTAGGCCGGGGCCCCAAGAGGCAAAAACCTATCCCAAATCCAATCCACAGATTGCAGAAAAATACGCACAATGGAAATGCTGATTTGGAAATCGCAGTATGTCAATTTTACCTATGGAAACACTGGCGGTATCCCTATAGGTATAATGGAAGCAGAAAGATAGGAAACTTCTGTAGACTTTCTGTGAAAAGCGTTGCGGGAAATACCGTGATGTGTTTCCACAGTTTCTCCTGCAGCATCTTTTCACTGCGGCCCGATAAGTGTGGCCTTAGCCTTAAGAGTTTTCTGTAATAGGTCTTATCAATGTGTAGTAGAGACTACTGTACTAGATCCCCCATGCTGGAGGGCACAAGCCTTTCATGTTTGGGCGGTTGCATCTGTATGGCCACCAGGAAAAAGTACATTTACTGGCTTTCAATGCTTCCATGACAGCATGCATTAGGTAAATGACCTTTAATTTATCAGTTTGCTTCTCCTTCTTAAGGTACTGTATGTTTTTGGCCATTTCTGCATATTTTCAGTTTAAGTTAGTTGTTACATCAAAATTCAAGATCTTGTAAAGGAATTTCTTTAAATGCCGGGTATAATATACCATACAGCATACAAGTAAACCTACTTTATATATTGGCAGGACCCAACTAGATTACATTACGATTCTACAGAGCTGAAGTTGTTTGAAAACATTGAATGCGAGTGGCCGGTATTCTGGACTTATCTGGTCATTGATGGTGTTTTTATTGGAGACCAAGTACAGGTAAGAGAAAACCAAACCATGCCATGATAAAAACAGAGAGCGGTGTAAAATTTGCAGCAAAAAAGGATGCGTTTCTGCAATGTGGGTCCTCATCCTTAGGCTGAGGCCCCACGTTGCAGAAACACAGCTTTTTTTTATTGCAGATTTTGCTGCGTTTTTTTTTTAGCCAAAGCCAGGAATGGCTACAAAAGGAATGGGAAATATCTAGGAAGCTCTTACACTTCTCCCTTCTGTTCAATACACTCCTGTCTTTGGCTGAAAAAACTTCAGCAAAATCTGCAACAAAAAAAAGCTGCATTTCCACAACATGCGTCCTCCAGCCTTAGGGTGCATTCACACTAAGTAAACGGCAGCATATTCTGAACGTAAAATACGTTCAGAATAAGCGGCGTATAAAGCAGTTCCATTCATTTCTATGGGAGCCGGCATACGAGCGCTCCCCATAGAAATGAATGGGCTGCTTTTTTCACTACGAGCGGTCCCATTGAAGTGAATGGGATGTGCTGGCGTGTACGGCTAGCTCTGCTCATGCCGAGCCGTACACACGGGCACTTCCCATTCACTTCAATGGGAGTGCTCGTAGTGAAAAAAGCAGCCCATTCATTTCTATGGGGAGCGCTCGTATGCCGGCTCCCATAGAAATGAATGGAACTGCTTTATACGCCGCTTATTCTGAACATGTGTTACGTTCATAATAAGCTTCCGTTTACGTAGTGTGAATGCACCCTTAGGCTGCATTCACACAGAGTAACGCCAGGCGTCATTTGTGTGTAATTTGTGTGTCTTTTACGGCCGTCATAAAACGTTTACATAGAGTTCTATAGGAAAAGACGGCCGTCATTTACAGCCGTCATTTACGGCCGTCATTACAATGACGGCCGTAAATGACGGCCGTCTTTTCCTATAGAACTCTATGTAAACGTTTTATGACGGCCGTAAAAGACACACAAATTACACACAAATGACGCCTGGCGTTACTCTGTGTGAATGCAGCCTTAGGTTGGTTTTAGACTAGCAGATTTTTCTTAACAATTACTGATTGGCTACAGAACTTACCGATTGGTGCTCTTTCTGCACCGGCCTGATTATACAAAGTGATCCTTCCCCCAGCATATGCTTTCATTGTCCAGCCGCAGTAGAGCCCTTACTAGATAGGGTGATGTGCTGCCGATGGAAAAACAGATATTTTTGTTGCAGATTTTGCTTTTTTTTTTAAATTATTTTAATTTTTTTTTAAAGCTAAATAATTAAAATAAGGTCACCCAGGCACACAAACTATTGTGATCACACTAAATGTAATATTCTGCCCTTCCACTCTATTTTATAGGGGATGGCAATATAAAGTTAAGTGGATAACCTAGTGCTGTATCACTGCTTGAGTTCGATCATTTTGCTAATAATTACACAGTATGTACTTTACCGTACTTTATATTTCAGGTACAAGAGTACAGAGAGGCCCTGGAAGGAGTACTGATCAGGGGAAAGCATGGGATTCGCCTTGTACCGGAATTGTATGCTGTCCCTCACAACAAGGTTATTATATTGTGGATGTTTTTCCAGCACTGTGTTCATTTCTGTATATGTGTGTGGGCCTATAATATATTGTCTTATCATTCTCTGTCCTTAGATAGAAGAGGAGTATCATAACCCTCATACAGTTGACCGCATTCATCTTGGAAAATTACCACATTTGTGGGGACAATCCTTGTTTGTTCTGGGATCTCTGCTTGCTGAGGTATAGGACAGTACTGACAACTCTGAGCACTTTTAGTTATAATCAGATATATGTATATGTTGTACAAAATGTTATTATTCTCCCTCACATCCAATCCAAGTGTTCATGAAACTGCTCCCTTAGAATTCAATTTATTGGACATGCCATATTTGTCATAGATTTCTTCCTGATATTTTTAGATTTAGAGATTAATTCTTATATGACTTTAACCCCTTAAGGACCAGGCCATGTTTTGGTTTCGCATTTTCGTTTTTCCCTCCTCACATTTCAAGAGCCATAACTTTTTCATTTTTCAGTTCACAGAGTCACATGATGGCTTATTATTTGCAGGACAAATTGTACTTTGTAATGGCACCATTCAATATGCTGTGCAATGTACTGGGAAGCTGGAAAAAAATTCAGAATGAGGTGCAATTGGAGAAAAAATGCATTTGCGCCATTTTCTTATGGGTTTAATTTTTACAGCGTTCACTGTTTGGTACAAATGACATGTTACCTGTGTTCTACGTGTCAGTACAAACGCGGTGATACCAAATTTATATAGTATTTGAAATGTTTTGATACTTTTAAAAAAATGATAAACTTTGCAAAATAGAAAAAATTGTGTCATCATGTTCTAACACCTGTAACTTTTTCATATTTCCATGTATGGAGCTGGTTGTTGTGTCTTTTTATGCGGGACAAGATGTCGTTTCTATTGATACCATTTGGGGAAAGATCTGATGCTTTGATCACTTTTTATTCAATTTTTTATAGGAGGCAAAGTGTTGAAAAAAACGCTTTTTGGCGGTTTTTATTTTTTTTGCCGCTACGCCGTTCGCAGTACGGGATAAATGTTTTAATATTCTAATAGTTCAGGCATTTTGGAGCGCGGGGATACCTAATATGTTTATGTTTAATGTTCTTTAATTACTTTTATAGCTAATCTAGGGAAAGGGGGGTGATTTGAACTTTTATATTTTTTTTATTTTTTTAATACTTTTAAAAACTTTTTTTTTTCTTCTGTTACATTTATGATCAGACCCCTTAGGTACCTTGAAACCTAGGGGGTCTGATCGCTCATACTATTCACTGCAATACTACAGTATTGCAGTGAATAGGAAAATCGCAGCACTTCTATTAGACGAGGCCTCTGGCATCCTGTAATAGATCTCATGCAGAGACAAGCCTGGAAGCCTTCAATAGGCTTCCGGCTGTCATAGCAACCGATCACCGCCCTCTTGTGACGTTCAGGAGGGCGGCGATCGGGGAAACATGGCGGCGCCCGTGCCGCCGGCGCCGTTTACACACTGCGGTCACGTTTGACCGCAGTGTGTAAAGGGTTAACAGCAGCGATCGGCTCGGGCACCGACCGCTGCTGTTAGTGGCAGGTCCTGGCTGTATGATACAGCCGGCATCTGCCGTGTATGGAGCGAGCTCAGCGTGTGAGCTCACTCTATACATCCCCATGCGACCCATGACGTACAGTTACGTCAAGGGTCGCTAAGGGGTTAAAGCCTATGGTACATAAGTCAAGCTGGTCATGATCTGAATGGAGATTCTCTAACACCACCTTTTAGAAGGTACCTGGCCTATCATTTATTAGAGGCAATAACCTTGACAGCTGTAGATGGGTTCCTCTTCTTTTTGGAGGAGTTACTCTGGATTATGCTATTAGGTTTCAGAAAAAACCTGCATTGATGTATCTTGAGCTACGTTCCAAAAGGTGGAGCTAGAGCAAGTTCCTCATTTGCTTATTCATTTTCCTTTTTTAACACGTTTACCTTGGATCTTACAGACAGTTTTCCAATTGTTTAGGTAGTTTTATAGTAAGTAAAATTGATTTGCAACAATTTTGAGGCTTCTTGTGTTTGTCTTTATAGGGGTTTATATCACCTGGAGAAATCGACCCCTTAAATAGAAGATTTTCCACAGCTTTTAAGCCTGATGTTGTAGTACAAGGTATGAACCCTGGGATTGCTGTGCTTAAGATAAATACACCATATTTGATGTGAACATTTGGTGTATACACTTGGGGCTACCTGGTAAATGCTAGCATAAGGCTGGGTCAATTCTTCAAAAAAAATTATCGAAATTGAAGGTCAAATCAATCAATGTGATTAATCATTATTTCGATTTCAGTTATAATCGTCCAGCCCTATGCTAGCAACTATGTGAAGCTAGAGTTCGATCTGTGGTGTGTGTGTGTGTGTGTGTGTGTGTGTGTGTGTGTGTGTGTGTGTGCGTGTATCCTATTAATATTATAAATAGAGATGAGCGAACAGTGTTCTATCGAACTCATGTTCGATCGGATATTAGGCTGTTCGGCATGTTCGAATCGAATCGAACACCGCGTGGTAAAGTGCGCCATTACTCGATTCCCGATGGGACAGGAACTACGACACCGGTGACGTTGAGAAAAGTAGGCAAAACCCATTGGCTGCCGAAAACATGTGACCTCTAATTTAAAAGAACAGCGCCGCCCAGGTTCGCGTCATTCTGAGCTTGCAATTCACCGAGGACGGAGGTTTCCGTCCAGCTAGCTAGGGCTTAGATTCTGGGTAGGCAGGGACAGGCTAGGATAGGAAGGAGAAGACAACCACAACAGCTCTTGTAAGAGCTAAATTCCAGGGAGAAGCTTGTCAGTGTAACGTGGCACTGACGGGCTCAATCGCCGCAACCCAGCTTTCCCAGGATCCTGAATGGAATACACTGTCAGTGTATTCCCGTATACCCGATATATACCCCCGATACCCGTTCCAACGGTGTGCCCCCCCACCTTCACCCCAGAAATACCCTGCAAGTCCCCTAGCAATAGAATTGGGGCTATATACACCCACTATTTTTGCTACTGCCATATAGTGCCATTGTCTGACTGGGAATTCAAAGAATATATTGGGGTTACGTGCACCCACAATTTTTACTACTGGTATACAGTGCCAGTTTCTGACTGGGAATTCAAAGAATATATTGGGGTTACGTGCACCCACAATTTTTACTACTGGTATACAGTGCCATTGTCTGACTGGGAATTCAAAGAATATATTGGGGTTATAAATACCCTCATTTCTTGCTACTGCCATATAGTGCCAGTTTCTGACTGGTAATTCAAAGAATATATTGGGGTTACGTGCACCCACAATTTTTACTACTGGTATACAGTGCCATTGTCTGACTGGGAATTCAAAGAATATATTGGGGTTATAAATACCCTCATTTCTTGCTACTGGTATATAGTGCCATTGTCTGACTGGGAATTCAAAGAATATATTGGGGTTACGTGCACCCACAATTTTTACTACTGGTATACAGTGCCAGTTTCTGACTGGGAATTCAAAGAATATATTGGGGTTACAAATACCCTCATTTCTTGCTACTGCCATATAGTGCCAGTTTCTGACTGGTAATTCAAAGAATATATTGGGGTTACGTGCACCCACAATTTTTACTACTGGTATACAGTGCCATTGTCTGACTGGGAATTCAAAGAATATATTGGGGTTATAAATACCCTCATTTCTTGCTACTGCCATATAGTGCCAGTTTCTGACTGGTAATTCAAAGAATATATTGGGGTTACGTGCACCCACAATTTTTACTACTGGTATACAGTGCCATTGTCTGACTGGGAATTCAAAGAATATATTGGGGTTATAAATACCCTCATTTCTTGCTACTGCCATATAGTGCCAGTTTCTGACTGGTAATTCAAAGAATATATTGGGGGTTACGTGCACCCACAATTTTTACTACTGGTATACAGTGCCAGTTTCTGACTGGGAATTCAAAGAATATATTGGGGTTACAAATACCCTCATTTCTTGCTACTGCCATATAGTGCCAGTTTCTGACTGGTAATTCAAAGAATATATTGGGGTTACGTGCACCCACAATTTTTACTACTGGTATACAGTGCCAGTTTCTGACTGGGAATTCAAAGAATATATTGGGGTTACAAATACCCTCATTTCTTGCTACTGCCATATAGTGCCAGTTTCTGACTGGTAATTCAAAGAATATATTGGGGTTACGTGCACCCACAATTTTTACTACTGGTATACAGTGCCATTGTCTGACTGGGAATTCAAAGAATATATTGGGGTTATAAATACCCTCATTTCTTGCTACTGCCATATAGTGCCAGTTTCTGACTGGGAATTCAAAGAATATATTGGGGTTACGTGCACCCACAATTTTTACTACTGGTATACAGTGCCAGTTTCTGACTGGGAATTCAAAGAATATATTGGGGTTATAAATACCCTCATTTCTTGCTACTGGTATATAGTGCCATTGTCTGACTGGGAATTCAAAGAATATATTGGGGTTACGTGCACCCACAATTTTTACTACTGGTATACAGTGCCATTGTCTGACTGGGAATTCAAAGAATATATTGGGAATACAAATACCCTCATTTCTTGCTACTGCTATATAGTGCCAGTTTCTGACTGGTAATTCAAAGAATATATTGGGGTTATAAATACCCTCATTTCTTGCTACTGGTATATAGTGCCATTGTCTGACTGGGAATTCAAAGAATATATTGGGATTACGTGCACCCACAATTTTTACTACTGGTATACAGTGCCATTGTCTGACTGGGAATTCAAAGAATATATTGGGGTTACGTGCACCCACAATTTTTACTACTGGTATACAGTGCCAGTTTCTGACTGGGAATTCAAAGAATATATTGGGGTTACAAATACCCTCATTTCTTGCTACTGCCATATAGTGCCAGTTTCTGACTGGTAATTCAAAGAATATATTGGGGTTATAAATACCCTCATTTCTTGCTACTGGTATATAGTGCCATTGTCTGACTGGGAATTCAAAGAATATATTGGGGTTACGTGCACCCACAATTTTTACTACTGGTATACAGTGCCATTGTCTGACTGGGAATTCAAAGAATATATTGGGGTTATAAATACCCTCATTTCTTGCTACTGGTATATAGTGCCATTGTCTGACTGGGAATTCAAAGAATATATTGGGGTTACGTGCACCCACAATTTTTACTACTGGTATACAGTGCCAGTTTCTGACTGGGAATTCAAAGAATATATTGGGGTTACAAATACCCTCATTTCTTGCTACTGCCATATAGTGCCAGTTTCTGACTGGTAATTCAAAGAATATATTGGGGTTACGTGCACCCACAATTTTTACTACTGGTATACAGTGCCAGTTTCTGACTGGGAATTCAAAGAATATATTGGGGTTATAAATACCCTCATTTCTTGCTACTGGTATATAGTGCCATTGTCTGACTGGTAATTCAAAGAATATATTGGGGTTACGTGCACCCACAATTTTTACTACTGGTATACAGTGCCAGTTTCTGACTGGGAATTCAAAGAATATATTGGGGTTACAAATACCCTCATTTCTTGCTACTGCCATATAGTGCCAGTTTCTGACTGGGAATTCAAAGAATATATTGGGGTTACGTGCACCCACAATTTTTACTACTGGTATACAGTGCCAGTTTCTGACTGGGAATTCAAAGAATATATTGGGGTTACAAATACCCTCATTTCTTGCTACTGCCATATAGTGCCAGTTTCTGACTGGGAATTCAAAGAATATATTGGGGTTACGTGCACCCACAATTTTTACTACTGGTATACAGTGCCAGTTTCTGACTGGGAATTCAAAGAATATATTGGGGTTATAAATACCCTCATTTCTTGCTACTGCCATATAGTGCCAGTTTCTGACTGGGAATTCAAAGAATATATTGGGGTTACGTGCACCCACAATTTTTACTACTGGTATACAGTGCCAGTTTCTGACTGGGAATTCAAAGAATATATTGGGGTTACAAATACCCTCATTTCTTGCTACTGCCATATAGTGCCAGTTTCTGACTGGTAATTCAAAGAATATATTGGGGTTACGTGCACCCACAATTTTTACTACTGGTATACAGTGCCAGTTTCTGACTGGGAATTCAAAGAATATATTGGGGTTACAAATACCCTCATTTCTTGCTACTGCCATATAGTGCCAGTTTCTGACTGGTAATTCAAAGAATATATTGGGGTTATAAATACCCTCATTTCTTGCTACTGGTATATAGTGCCATTGTCTGACTGGGAATTCAAAGAATATATTGGGGTTACGTGCACCCACAATTTTTGCTACTGGTATATAGTGCCAATTTCTAACTGGGAATTCAAAATGCGCAAGGCTCCCGGAAAGGGACGTGGACGAGGCCGTGGGCGAGGTCGGGGGAATGGTTCTGGGGAGCAAGGTAGCAGTGAAGCCACAGGGCGTCCCGTGCCTACTCCTGTGGGGCAGCAAGCATTGCGCCACTCCACAGTGCCAGGGTTGCTTGCCACATTAACTAAACTGCAGGGTACAAACCTTAGTAGGCCCGAGAACCAGGAACAGGTCTTGCAATGGCTGTCAGAGAACGCTTACAGCACATTGTCCAGCAGCCAGTCAGACTCTGCCTCCTCTCCTCCTATTACCCAACAGTCTTGTCCTCCTTCCTCCCAAAATTCCCAAGCTTCACAGAACAATAACCCCAACTGTCCCTGCTCCCCAGAGCTGTTCTCCGCTCCTTTCATTGTCCCTCAACCTGCCTCTCCACGTCACGATTCCACGAACCTAACAGAGGAGCATCTGTGTCCAGATGCTCAAACACTAGAGTCTCCTCCATCTCCGTTCGATTTGGTGGTGGATGACCAGCAACCCACCCTCATCGACGATGATGTGACGCAGTTGCCGTCAGGGCATCCAGTTGACCGGCGCATTGTGCGGGAGGAGGAGATGAGACAGGAGTTGGAAGAGGAAGTGGTGGATGATGAGGACACTGACCCGACCTGGACAGGGGGGATGTCAAGCGGGGAAAGTAGTGTGGATGTTGAGGCAAGTGCAGCACCAAAAAGGGTAGCTAGAGGCAGAGGCAGAGGTCAGCAGCTTAGGCGAAGCCAGGCCACACCCGGAATCTCCCAAGATGTTCCAGTTCGTACCCAGCCCCGAAAAACTCCCACCTCGAGGGCACGTTTCTCGAAGGTGTGGAGTTTTTTCAAGGAATGCGCCGAGGACAGATATAGTGTTGTCTGCACAATTTGCCTCTCGAAATTGATTAGGGGCTCTGAGAAGAGCAACCTGTCCACCACTTCAATGCGCCGTCATTTGGAATCCAAGCACTGGAATCAGTGGCAGGCAGCAACGGCAGGACAAAGGCCGCCTGCCGTTCACGCCACTGCCACTGCCTCTGCCACTGCCTCTGCCACTGCCACTGCTGACTGTGCTGGCGATGCACTCCAGAGGACGAGCCAGGACACCACTTCATCTGCCTCCGCCACTTTGTTGACTTCTCCCTCATCCTCCCCTGTTCCTGTCTTATCTCCTTCTTCTGCACCATCAAAGGCACCATCAGGCGCTTCTTTACAACAACCCACCATCTCTCAGACATTGGAGCGGCGGCAGAAATACACTGCTAACCACCCACACGCGCAAGCCTTGAACGCCAACATCGCTAAACTGCTGGCCCAGGAGATGTTGGCGTTCTGGCTTGTTGAAACTCCCGCCTTCCTGGACCTGATGGCAACTGCGGCACCTCGCTATGCCGTCCCTAGCCGTCACTACTTCTCCCGGTGTGCCGTCCCCGCCTTGCACCAGCACGTGTCACTCAACATCAGGCGGGCCCTTAGTTCCGCGCTTTGCACAAAGGTCCACTTGACCACCGACGCGTGGACAAGTGCATGCGGACAGGGACGCTACATTTCACTGACGGCACACTGGGTGAATGTAGTTGAGGCTGGGACTGCTTCCCAAACTGGCCCGGTGTACCTCGTCTCCCCGCCTAACATTCCTGGCAGGGACACGAGAAGAACACCCCCCTCCTCCTCCTCCTCTACCGCCTCCTCCTCCGCCACCGCCTCCTCCTCCGCCACCGCCTCCTCCTCCGCTGTTAGATTGACCCCAGCTACGAGTTGGAAACGTTGCAGCACTGGCGTTGGTAGACGTCAGCAGGCTGTGCTGAAGCTGATCAGCTTGGGGGACAGACAGCACACTGCCTCCGAGGTGAGGGATGCCCTCCTCGATGAGACGGCAATATGGTTTGAGCCGCTGCACCTGGGCCCAGGCATGGTCGTTTGTGATAACGGCCGGAACCTGGTAGCAGCTCTGGAGCTTGCCGGACTCCAACATGTTCCATGCCTGGCCCACGTCTTCAACCTAGTGGTGCAACGTTTCCTAAAGAGCTACCCCAATGTTCCAGAGCTACTGGTGAAAGTGCGGCGCATGTGCGCCCACTTTCGCAAGTCGACAGTAGCCGCTGCTAGCTTAAAATCTCTCCAGCAACGCCTGCATGTGCCACAACACCGGCTTTTGTGCGACGTCCCCACACGCTGGAACTCAACGTTTCAGATGTTGAATAGAGTGGTTGAGCAGCAGAGACCTTTGATGGAATACCAGCTACAAAACCCTAGGGTGCCACAAAGTCAGCTGCCTCAGTTTCTCATCCATGAGTGGCCATGGATGAGAGACCTTTGTGACATCCTACGGGTGTTTGAGGAGTCCACAAGGAGGGTGAGCTCTGAGGATGCGATGGTGAGCCTTACAATCCCGCTCTTGTGTGTTCTGAGAGAATCCCTGATTGACATCAGGGATAACTCAGATCACACAGAGGAGTTAGGGATAGCATCCGATCCGTCACAGCTGGAGAGTAGGTCCACACATCTGTCCGCTTCACTGCGTTTAATGGAGGAGGAGGAGGAGGAGGAGGAGGAGGAGGAAGAAGAGTTGTCCGATGATGTGATGGTGATACAGGAGGCTTCCGGGCAACTTCAAATCGTCCCATTGTTGCAGCGCGGATGGGTAGACATGGAGGATGAGGAGGAAATGGAGATTGAACTTTCCGGTGGGGCCAGAGGAGTCATGCCAACTAACACTGTGGCAGACATGGCTGAGTTCATGTTGGGGTGCTTTACAACCGACAAGCGTATTGTCAAAATCATGGAGGACAACCAGTACTGGATCTTTGCTATCCTTGACCCCTGGTATAAAAACAACATCTCGTCTTTTATTCCGGTAGAGGGGAGGGCCAATCGCATCAATGCTTGCCACAGGCAATTGGTGCAGAATATGATGGAGATGTTTCCAGCATGTGACGTTGGCGGCAGGGAGGGCAGTTCCTCCAGTAGGCGACCAAGTTCTCACCGGTCCACACAAACGAGGGGCACACTGTCTAAGGTCTGGGACACCTTGATGGCACCCCCTCGCCAAAGTGCCGCCACAGAGGGTCCTAGTGTCACCAGGCGTGAGAAGTATAGGCGCATGTTGCGGGAATACCTTTCCGACCACAGCCCTGTCCTCTCCGACCCCTCTGCGCCCTACACGTATTGGGTGTCGAAGTTGGACCTGTGGCTTGAACTTGCCCTATATGCCTTGGAGGTGCTGTCCTGTCCTGCCGCCAGCGTCCTATCTGAGAGGGTGTTCAGTGCAGCCGGTGGCATCATCACTGACAAGCGCACCCGTCTGTCAGCTGAGAGTGCCGACCGGCTCACTTTGATAAAAATGAACCACCACTGGATAGAGCCTTCATTTTTGTGCCCACCTGTGTAAAGCACCCCAACATGAAACTCCATGTCTGTACTCAACCTCTCCAATTCCTCCGCATCCTCATACTCATCCACCATAAGCGTTGCACAATTCTGCTAATACTAGGCTCCCTCCAACATGATTTCCCCCAACTCTGCTGGTTAGAGGCTCCCTCCACCCTGATTTCCACCAACTCTGCTGGTTAGAGGCTCCCTCCACCCTGCTTTCCCACAACTCTGCTGGTTAGAGGCTCCCTCCACCATGAATTTGCCCAAACTGGGCTGGTTAGAGGCTCCCTCCACCATGAATTGGTCCAAACTGGGGTTTTTAGAGGCTCCCTCCACCATGAATTGGTCCAAACTGGGGTTTTTAGAGGCTCCCTCCACCATGAATTTGCCCAAACTTGGCTGTTTAGAGGCTCCCTCCACCATGAATTGGTCCAAACTGGGCTTTTTAGAGGCTCCCTCCACCATGAATTGGTCCAAACTGGGGTTTTTAGAGGCTCCCTCCACCATGAATTGGTCCAAACTGGGGTTTTTAGAGGCTCCCTCCACCATGAATTGGTCCAAATTGGGGTTTTTAGAGGCTCCCTCCACCATGAATTGGTCCAAACTGGGTTTTTTAGAGGCTCCCTCCACCATGAATTGGTCCAAACTGGGGTTTTTAGAGGCTCCCTCCACCATGAATTGGTCCAAACTGGGCTGGTTAGAGGCTCCCTCCACCATGAATTGGTCCAAACTGGGCTGGTTAGAGGCTCCCTCCACCATGAATTGGTCCAAACTGGGTTTTTTAGAGGCTCCCTCCACCATGAATTGGTCCAAACTGGGTTTTTTAGAGGCTCCCTCCACCATGAATTGGTCCAAACTGGGGTTTTTAGAGGCTCCCTCCACCATGAATTGGTCCAAACTGGGGTTTTTAGAGGCTCCCTCCACCATGAATTGGTCCAAACTGGGGTTTTTAGAGGCTCCCTCCACCATGAATTGGTCCAAACTGGGGTTTTTAGAGGCTCCCTCCACCCTGATTTCCACCAACTCTGCTGGTTAGAGGCTCCCTCCACCATGAATTTGCCCAAACTGGGCTGGTTAGAGGCTCCCTCCACCATGAATTGGTCCAAACTGGGCTTTTTAGAGGCTCCCTCCACCATGAATTGGTCCAAACTGGGGTTTTTAGAGGCTCCCTCCACCATGAATTGGTCCAAACTGGGGTTTTTAGAGGCTCCCTCCACCATGAATTGGTCCAAATTGGGGTTTTTAGAGGCTCCCTCCACCATGAATTGGTCCAAACTGGGTTTTTTAGAGGCTCCCTACACCATGAATTGGTCCAAACTGGGGGTTTTTAGAGGCTCCCTCCACCATGAATTTGCCCAAACTGGGCTGTTTAGAGGCTCCCTCCACCATGAATTGGTCCAAACTGGGTTTTTTAGAGGCTCCCTCCACCATGAATTGGTCCAAACTGGGGTTTTTAGAGGCTCCCTCCACCATGAATTGGTCCAAACTGGGGTTTTTAGAGGCTCCCTCCACCATGAATTGGTCCAAACTGGGGTTTTTAGAGGCTCCTTCCACCATGAATTGGTCCAAACTGGGGTTTTTAGAGGCTCCCTCCACCATGAATTGGTCCAAATTGGGGTTTTTAGAGGCTCCCTCCACCATGAATTGGTCCAAACTGGGTTTTTTAGAGGCTCCCTCCACCATAAATTGGTCCAAACTGGGGTTTTTAGAGGCTCCCTCCACCATGAATTGGTCCAAACTGGGGTTTTTAGAGGCTCCCTCCACCATGAATTGGTCCAAACTGGGGTTTTTAGAGGCTCCCTCCACCATGAATTGGTCCAAACTGGGGTTTTTAGAGGCTCCCTCCACCATGAATTGGTCCAAACTGGGGTTTTTAGAGGCTCCCTCCACCATGAATTGGTCCAAACTGGGGTTTTTAGAGGCTCCCTCCACCATGAATTTGCCAAAACTGGGCTGTTTAGAGGCTCCCTCCACCATGAATTTGCCCAAACTGGGCTGTTTAGAGGCTCCCTCCACCATGAATTGGTCCAAACTGGGTTTTTTAGAGGCTCCCTCCACCATGAATTGGTCCAAACTGGGGTTTTTAGAGGCTCCCTCCACCATGAATTGGTCCAAACTGGGTTTTTTAGAGGCTCCCTCCACCATGAATTGGTCCAAACTGGGGTTTTTAGAGGCTCCCTCCACCATGAATTGGTCCAAACTGGGGTTTTTAGAGGCTCCCTCCACCATGAATTTGCCCAAACTGGGCTGTTTAGAGGCTCCCTCCACCATGAATTGGTCCAAATTGGGGTTTTTAGAGGCTCCCTCCACCATGAATTGGTCCAAACTGGGGTTTTTAGAGGCTCCCTCCACCATGAATTTGCCCAAACTGGGCTGTTTAGAGGCTCCCTCCAGCATGAATTGGTCCAAACTGGGGTTTTTAGAGGCTCCCTCCACCATGAATTGGTCCAAACTTGGGGTTTTAGAGGCTCTCTCCACCATGAATTGGTCCAAACTGGGGTTTTTAGAGGCTCCCTCCACCATGAATTGGTCCAAACTGGGCTGGTTAGAGGCTCCCTCCACCATGAATTTGCCCAAACTGGGCTGTTTAGAGGCTCCCTCCACCATGAATTGGTCCAAATTGGGGTTTTTAGAGGCTCCCTCCACCATGAATTGGTCCAAACTGGGGTTTTTAGAGGCTCCCTCCACCATGAATTGGTCCAAATTGGGGTTCTTAGAGGCTCCCTCCACCATGAATTGGTCCAAACTGGGTTTTTTAGAGGCTCCCTCCACCATGAATTGGTCCAAACTGGGGTTTTTAGAGGCTCCCTCCACCATGAATTGGTCCAAACTGGGGTTTTTAGAGGCTCCCTCCACCATGAATTGGTCCAAACTGGGGTTTTTAGAGGCTCCCTCCACCATGAATTGGTCCAAACTGGGGTTTTTAGAGGCTCCCTCCACCATGAATTGGTCCAAACTGGGGTTTTTAGAGGCTCCCTCCACCATGAATTGGTCCAAACTGGGGTTTTTAGAGGCTCCCTCCACCATGAATTTGCCAAAACTGGGCTGTTTAGAGGCTCCCTCCACCATGAATTTGCCCAAACTGGGCTGTTTAGAGGCTCCCTCCACCATGAATTGGTCCAAACTGGGTTTTTTAGAGGCTCCCTCCACCATGAATTGGTCCAAACTGGGGTTTTTAGAGGCTCCCTCCACCATGAATTGGTCCAAACTGGGTTTTTTAGAGGCTCCCTCCACCATGAATTGGTCCAAACTGGGGTTTTTAGAGGCTCCCTCCACCATGAATTGGTCCAAACTGGGGTTTTTAGAGGCTCCCTCCACCATGAATTTGCCCAAACTGGGCTGTTTAGAGGCTCCCTCCACCATGAATTGGTCCAAATTGGGGTTTTTAGAGGCTCCCTCCACCATGAATTGGTCCAAACTGGGGTTTTTAGAGGCTCCCTCCACCATGAATTTGCCCAAACTGGGCTGTTTAGAGGCTCCCTCCAGCATGAATTGGTCCAAACTGGGGTTTTTAGAGGCTCCCTCCACCATGAATTGGTCCAAACTGGGGTTTTTAGAGGCTCCCTCCACCATGAATTGGTCCAAACTGGGGTTTTTAGAGGCTCCCTCCACCATGAATTGGTCCAAACTGGGCTGGTTAGAGGCTCCCTCCACCATGAATTTGCCCAAACTGGGCTGTTTAGAGGCTCCCTCCACCATGAATTGGTCCAAACTGGGCTGGTTAGAGGCTCCCTCCACCATGAATTGGTCCAAACTGGGTTTTTTAGAGGCTCCCTCCACCATGAATTGGTCCAAATTGGGGTTTTTAGAGGCTCCCTCCACCATGAATTTGCCCAAACTGGGCTGGTTAGAGGCTCCCTCCACCATGAATTGGTCCAAACTGGGCTGGTTAGAGGCTCCCTCCACCATGAATTTGCCCAAACTGGGCTGTTTAGAGGCTCCCTCCACCATGAATTGGTCCAAACTGGGTTTTTTAGAGGCTCCCTCCACCATGAATTGGTCCAAACTGGGGTTTTTAGAGGCTCCCTCCACCATGAATTGGTCCAAACTGGGGTTTTTAGAGGCTCCCTCCACCATGAATTTGCCCAAACTGGGCTGTTTAGAGGCTCCCTCCACCATGAATTGGTCCAAATTGGGGTTTTTAGAGGCTCCCTCCACCATGAATTTGCCCAAACTGGGCTGGTTAGAGGCTCCCTCCACCATGAATTGGTCCAAACTGGGCTGGTTAGAGGCTCCCTCCACCATGAATTTGCCCAAACTGGGCTGTTTAGAGGCTCCCTCCACCATGAATTGGTCCAAACGGGGGTTTTTAGAGGCTCCCTCCACCATGAATTTGCCCAAACTGGGCTGGTTAGAGGCTCCCTCCACCATGAATTTGCCCAAACTGGGCTGTTTAGAGGCTCCCTCCAACATGAATTGGTCCAAACTGGGCTGTTTAGAGGCTCCCTCCACCATGAATTGGTCCAAACTGGGTTTTTTAGAGGCTCCCTCCACCATGAATTGGTCCAAACTGGGGTTTTTAGAGGCTCCCTCCACCATGAATTGGTCCAAACTGGGGTTTTTAGAGGCTCCCTCCACCATGAATTTGCCCAAACTCTGCTGGTTAGAGGCTCAATCCACCCTGATTTTCAAAACAAATGTTGGTGCTAACCTCAACTTACTACAAGGGCCAAATTCACTGCTGGTGACAAGCTCTCCTCACTGCAAGTGCCAAATACACATGTTTCAAGGTGTTTTCCTACTGTCAGAGAGGTGGTATTGAGTGTGTAAAGTGTGTAGTTGTTAGGCTGTGATGTTGGGGTAATAGAGGGTCTTTGGTGTGTTAGATGCCCCCAGACATGCTTCCCCTGCTGTCCCAGTGTCATTCCAGAGGTGTTGGCATCATTTCCTGTGGTGTCATAGTGGACTTGGTGACCCTCCAGACACGGATTTGGGTTTCCCCCTTAACGAGTATCTGTTCCCCATAGACTATAATGGGGTTCGAAACCCGTTCGAACACACGAACAGTGAGCGGCTGTTTGATTCGAATTTCGAACCTCGAACATTTTAGTGTTCGCTCATCTCTAATTATAAATGTGAAAGTTTGTGGATTTGTGAGTTTGGATGTTCGGATGTTTGTTCCTCAATCACGCAAAAACCGCTCCACCGATTTGGCTGAAATTTTCCACAAACATAGTCACTACACCCGATTGCGCAATAGGCTACTTTTCGTCACAATAGCGCACATACGTTTGTGCCAGGAACTCCACAAAACCCAAACTCACACCACCGTCTCTGCAATCTCACACACTTTGGACCATAGCAAGCCACAAAATTCATATTGCCCTCTACAGCCTCGCCCCTAACCCCACACAATCACATATATATATACTTTACCACTTTGCCCCTCACCTTAACGATGAGGCGCTCTTTAATGCTCCGGAGCAGCCATGTTTGCCGACACCACCGCTCTGACAATCCGTGACACCGCCCACCCATGTCAATACCCCTAGGCGGTCTAATAAATGCAAAAAAAAAAGATTAAAAAAAAATATAAAACCAAATAAAAAGCATTAAAAATTCAAATCACCCCCCTTTCCCTAGAACACATATAAAAGTAGTTAAAAACTGTGACACACATACATGTTAGGTATCCCCGCGTCCGAAATCGCCCGCTCTACAAAGCTATACAAATATTTTTCCTGTTCGGTAAACGCCGTAGTGGGAAAAATGGTCAAAAGTGCCAAACCACCGTTTTTTCACTGTTTTGATTCTGATAAAAATTTGAATAGAAAGTGAACAAAGCAATAACATTTCCCGAAAATGGTAGAACTACAAAGTACACCAGGTCCCGCAAAAAAAGACGCCCTATATATCCCCGTACATGCACGTATAAAAAAGTTACGGCTGTCGGAATATGGCGACTTTTCAAAAAAAAAATTTTTAACACAGTTTTGGATTTTTTAAGGGGTCAAAATGTAAATAAAACCATATAAATTTGGTATCCCCAGCATCGTAACGAAACACAGAATACAGGGGACAGGTCATTTTGGTTGCACAGTGAACGCCGTAAAACCAAAGCCCGTAAGAAAGTCGCAGAAATGCATTTTTTCTTCAAATCCACCCCATTCAGAATTTTTTCCCTGCTTCCAAGTACATTATATAGAATAAATAATGGTGGCATCATGAAGAAAAATTTGTCCCAGGAAAAATTAAGACCTCATATGACTCTGGGAGTGGCGAAATAAAAAAGATATGGGGTTTAAAAGGAGGGGAGTCAAAAACGAAAATCAAAAAATGCCATCGGCGGGAAAGGGTTAACTTCAAATACTTCTGCCCCAAAGTCACTATGTAAAGTTTCTCACAACACCGTATATATAGCAGCTCTAATACAAAGTAACTTCAACACAAAAGTCTCACGTATTCTCTGAATTACAGAAACAACAAGATACAAACTTACATTTCATATCCCATACCTTATACACACTACGAAAACCTTACCCGCGCCTGTATATACCCACTGCTACAATCACCGCAGACGAAGTCGCGGGTACTAGCTAGTATATATATATATATATATATATATATATATATATATATATATATATATATGACACAGACGTGTGAAACTGTAAAAGTGCTTTAAAAAGTTTGGTGGGATAGCAAATGTGATGTGTTATATTGTGTATGTAGTAATACAGACAATGTGATGTGTTATATTGTGTATGTAGTAATACAGACAATGTGATGTGTTATATCGTGTATGTAGTAATACAGACAATGTGATGTTATATTGTATATGTAGTAATACAGACAATGTGATGTGTTATATTGTGTATGTAGTAATACAGACAGTGTGATGTGTTATATTGTGTATGTAGTAATACAGACAATGTGATGTGTTATATTGTGTATGTAGTAATACAGACAATGTGATGTTATATTGTATATGTAGTGATACAGACAATGTGATGTTATATTGTATATGTAGTGATACAGACAATGTGATGTGTTATATTGTATATGTAGTAATACAGACAATGTGATGTGTTATATTGTGTATGTAGTGATACAGACAATGTGATGTGTTATATTGTGTATGTAGTAATACAGACAATGTGATGTGTTGTATTGTGTATGTAGTAATACAGACAATGTGATGTGTTATATAGTGGAAAGCTATATGTGAGTGAGTAGAGTGAGGGCTACTCCTGAGGCGACAGTAAGGAGTGTGCAGGCAGGTTGAGGCAGGAAATGCCAGGCATTGTGTGCGAGTCTATAGCTGGGGCTAGAAGTCCTGCTTTTGTGAGTCTCCTGCTAGGAAGCCATGTTGTTTAGTGGCACCAAAAGTAGCCTATGAATCAATCCTAAGAAAATTGCACGCAAATCCGTCCAGGCGTTTTAGTGTGATTGAGTAACATACATCCAAACTCACAAACATCCAAACACACAAACTTTAGTAGGATAATATACACTCTTTACTTTGGTTTCTTCATTTGGATGGTAATATCTTAATGAACCTATCCCAGAACATTGGATTGGCCATGTGGAAAAATACCGATCGCCAGTGTATCTGTTCCCAGACACAGGATCAGAACAACCTGAGATCACACATCAGTGACACAGCGGAGTCCATATTCGAGGATTAGGTGACACGCAGGACCACCATCTAGAAATTGGTCTCCAATAGAAATCACATTTGTAGAGTATAGATGAAACTTGAATAGAATTTCCAAGTGAACAAATTTGTGTTGTGTTCTCTTGGTTATGACTATTGAGGCTAACCTTTTGCACCATTCTTTTTGAATCACCGTATAATATACTGTATTTACTTTTATATGATCTATGTACATAAACATGTTATAATTATTTTTTGCTTAATTGGTTTATTTTTCTATTTCCTAGTGTCTGTTCTGGCAGAAACTACTGAAATTAAGAATATGTTACTAAAGCATGACATTAATGTACAGAGCTTCAATGACGTCCGGCCGTTTCGCGTGCAGCCTGCTAGAATTTTGAGCCACCTCTATGCAAAACTTGGTAAGGTCAAGAACTTTTATTCTGGTAAATTTGGTCTCTGTGAATTAAACTGTAGACTTTGGCTTCATTTACTGTATGGTACTGTTACCAAACCTTTGGAAATCCACCTGTTCTGCAGATATTAGTGTTTTCTATACCAATATAAGGGAACCAGTCAGATGGTTTTTCCGTCCTAAACTGTTCCCAGCTTGCATCATGAAATCTTAGTGAGAGACACCATAGGAAAAGAGATTACTTAATGCTGCGCATACTGAGACCAGTTAAGGCTGGAAAACCCAATGGACAGGTTTCCTTTAATGTTAAATATATTATTATTTTCTTCTTCTTCCTAGGAATTAATAAAGCCATGAAACTAAGTGGTCGTCCATATCGTCATATAGGAGTGCTGGGAACGTCTAAACTCTACACCATTAGGAATCAGATCTTCACTTTTACTCCGCAGGTTGGTGCCAGTAGAATAAAATACATATACAGATAGGATAGAAGCTGTCGCTGATGTCCACATTTCCGAAGTCTACTCTTGGAAGGTTTAGTCGTATAATTCCAGAACCATTTAGAAGGGGCTCTTGGCTTAGGCTCTTTTTTTGTCTGTCATTTTGTATTCTGTACTATGTATTATACAGTATTTTACACTAGAGCCACCAGATGGCATATGTATCAGTTTAGAGACACTTCTGTCTGTGGCTGTTGCCTACGTTGCAGAATACAATTGCTATGAGAATGTTCTATATCCAGATAACCATCCACTCCATGACTGAGAAATCTATTTATATGTATTATTTAACACTGAATATAATAACAGATCTAACAAATGTGAATATAGACATAATTTATCAAATCTGGTATTGTTGCCCATGACAGTAAAGTGACTGGTTACTATGAGAAACCAGGCCAGATTTTCTGTGATGTATCTGCTGGTCTTGGTATCCCCCCCATTGTGTATAAATGTACTATAAATATCACATGACAATGTAAATATGTTAATATAAATTGAATTCAGACATATTGGTTTTGCATTATATGAAGTAGCTTTAGAGATGGTAAAATGTATCTAGTATGGAAAAGACATCATAGGAGTAATCTGAGGCAGTGGGTCTCCATTGAATTTGACCTGATTTCGTCCTCGTTGTCCTCTTGGCCCTGGATCCCACCGCACTTTCGTCCCAAATCCCCTGGCCTTTACATCCTCCCTTCGCACTTCCTGAAAGTGTGGGATTCGGTTTGTTCCTCTGGCCGTTTGGCCCGTGTTCCGGGCCCGCTGACTCCCCTCTTTGACAATCCTATGTTCCCCCCTGGCTGTTCGGTTGATCGGTTCCTTTGTTGGGACAGATTGGATTGTACTTGTCTTCAGGAGGTGGCGGGCGATTCCCCGCTCCTTCCTTTTGCCCAGCTATGTAGTTCTCACCCCGACTTGCGCCTCTCATGGTTGGAGTATGCCCAGCTTCAATCCTTTCTGCAGCGGTTCTCGCTCACTTCTCGCCTCACTTCTCCTGCCTTGGCTTTGGAATCCTATGTCGGGCGTCGGTCCTCCCCTCCTTGAGCCCTTTCACTGTTGTACGATGTGCTCCTCTCGGATGTCACTGCGGAACTCCCCTCATACGTTGCCGCCTGGAATGCCGATCTTCCTGTGAGTCTGTCGTCTGCGGATTGGGACAGGTCCTTCCTGCTCTCTCACAAGATGGCCCTCCCGTGTAGCGCTCAGGAAAGGAATTATAAGATTCTGTCCCGGTGGTATAGGTGTCCAGTGCTTCTTCATAGGATCTTTCCTGCTGTTTCGGACTCATGTTGGCGCTGTGGTTCCGCTAGGGGTACTATGCTGCACATTTGGTGGGATTGTGACGTTCTGCGCCCCTTCTGGGATGCGGTGTTTTCTTTGTATTCCAGGGTCAGTGGGCGCTCGGTGGCTGTTTCTCCTCAGCTGGCACTGCTGTCGGTCATCCCTGGCCGTCTGTCGGAGATTAAGAAGGACCTTCTGGGGCACTTCCTCACGGCCGCCAGGGCTGTCATTTCTAGACGCTGGCGCAGCCCTACTCCCCCCTCCATGCTTGACTTCCTCCAGGAGTTCCTTCTTATTCAGCGGATGGAGACTATGATGGCGGAAGACTCTCCCGCTTATCCCCAGTTTGAACTTCGATGGCGTCCCTGGGTTATGTTTCAGGAATCATCTGCCTTCTCTTCTGCCTTCGCTTGAGTGTCACCTGGCCGTCTATTTTCTTTCTCCCTTTTTTCCTTGCTTTTCTTGTCTTACTTATTGTCTCTCCGTATTTGTCTCGTGCTTGTTTGTTTGTTCTGTGTTTCTCTCTTGTTTCCCTTTTCCTTCTCTTGTTGGGCTGTATTTGGTTTGTGCGGAGGGGGGCCCTTTTGGCTTCCCTGCCCGCTGATTTGTATGCTCCTGCATTGTTGCTCGACTGTATTTCTTCTGTTCGTTCTGTATTTTATTGAAAATTCTTTAATAAAACCCGTTTAAGCATAGGAGTAATCTGAGACTCAGATATGGATGAAATCTCCTTAAGATAGCTCATCTGTATAAGATTAATTGGGGTCCCACACCTGACACTCCATTGATGAGATGGCCTGACACCCCAAGACTGCAGATGGCCTCTTTACTGCTCATTGTGCAAACATTGTATAGTAGCTATGCTTGTTATTGCATCTCAGTCCCATTCATTTGAATGGGACTGAGCTTCACACACGTCATATGAGGAGTGAATGTGGGGATCCTGGGTGTTGCAACCCTGCCAATGTAATAATTATGTCTTAAGGATCATTTTGTCTGTGCAGGGCGTGAATAAAGCCTAAGAATGAATCTCATATTTTATATATGATAATTTGTCATATAACTTGTCAGATATAGAACTTTCATTCTAGTGACCAAATGATCTCTATAGTATTACAATCTGATGCTGTGAATTTCACACGTTTTATGATCTTTTGTCTTGATCTGTGGTTGTATCCACTTATGTCTTGTGAGTGATGCTAGATAATTTAGTACAGGGGTAGGGAATGTACGGCTCTCCAGCTGTTGCAAAACTACAACTCCCAGCATGCATGCTTGCTCTGCTGTTCTTGGAACTCACATGGAAGTGAGTGGAGCATGTTGGGAGTTGTAGTTTCACAGCAACTGGAGAGCCGAAGGTTCCTTACCCCTGATTTAGTACAAGCTTCACATATAGTCATAGTGCTAGTTTCTTAACACCATTTCTTCTGTACTGCCATTAACTCTGTTTTTTTTCATATAGTTTACAGACCAACATCACTTCTACCTGGCCCTGGACAGCAGGATGATTGTTGAAATGCTCAGGACTGAGCTGGCTTACCTGACTTCATGCTGGAGGATGACGGGAAGACCAACACTCACCTTCCCCATCACTCACTCCATGCTGAGTAATTACCAGCTTCTTCCTACAGTACTTACTGGCACCTAAAACGCACAAGACTGCAGTTACATTGTATCTATAGATAATAGATAGGATTCTAATGGAACCCATTGACCTTATTTACATCCATTATTTTGTTTGCTAGGTTGCTCAGTAGAATAGTCTAGTAGACTATGCTGTTGTGTCTAGCAAAACGGTGGAAATCTCACAGACCATCTGACAGTGTGTGCGCCTCGTACAGGATGCGGGTGGGGATTTGGTCAAATATGTGAGCCAGAAATTACGCCAACATTTTGGAAGTTGTGCCAATATTTCTGATGTTGCACCAAACCTTTGCTCCAAAATTTGGTCGGGAACTAACAAGTGGTGTAACTTTAGATTAGACAGTCTAAAAATACTCCAGATTTTCAAAAAGCATTTGACACTTCTGGAAAATTTGGTGCAGTTTAAGACTGTCTAATCTAATTTTATACTGTCTAAAAATTAGACTGTTTTAGTTTACCTGTCTCAGAGTATACACCAGTCTTGGCTTGACATTTTTGTTCAATGCAAATTAACAGTTTCTAGAAAACAGAATACAACATTACATTAAAGGGGTTGTCCATTATGGTACATACCATATTTGCTTTATAATATGCAACTTTTCGCTATTCTTAACAAGTTCAAGAGATACCAGAAATTCCAGGACTTCAATATAAATCAAGTGAGTTGTAAAAAAAAAATAAATGGAAGCGTGAAGCTGGTTTTTGAGAACATATAAAGAAACCAATGTTATTTATATGGTGCAGTAGATATGATCTATGTGCTGTGTATTGTATATGGCTGTACTAAAGACACCTGGTAAATTCTTATTACTATAATACAAAGTACTGACTATTCATATCATTTGTGTTTTAGATGATGAAGGCACAGATATAGACCCAGCTATTATTTCTACCATTAGAAAACTTGAGGATGGATACTTTGGAGGTGCACGGTAAGTTATCATTAGCCGAGGCAGCCAGTTTGTTATATCCTGCATTTTCAATGGGCGTACAGTGTTAGATACAATAGATACATGAGTTCAGGCTGCAACAAATTTATTCATCCATGTTCATCCACATCCCTAAACCCCTTATAATGCCACCATAATAGTTCTTTTCCTTGTGTCTACCACTGTAAAATGCCACCTTAGTGTCCCCCATAAGGAAGCCTTGCAAGCAGGCAGGCGCTATTACATCATTGCATTTCGCCTGCCTGCACCAAGCCTCAGACAGTACAAATAGATAGAGTTGTGGTTGCGGCGTAAGGTCAGTGTGGGGTTCGAGCTTTGTGCGTACAATGTTGAGCTTGAAATCTGTGACTTTGCAAAATGTAGTATCGGGTGCAGGAGCCATTATAACCCTGAAACCACCTATTTGTGAATGCATGTGACATTTGTTTCTAAACTATTACTTTCTCTTTTATTTTTCAGAGTAAAACATGGTCGATTATCTGATTTTCTTACTACATCATTTTTCACTCACCTAAGTTTCCTGGATTCTGACTGTGATGAAAAACTTTTTGATGAAAGTAATGAAGGGTATTATAGTCCTGAAAGTCCTGACTATGAGTATGAGCTCGGAGGATTTCAAGGGGAGCGCAATGAAGATGGTAAGAAGAAGGGAATGCTGGGAGATTTGAGTGCAGCAGACAGCGCTATTCTGAATACGGATGTAATGGAAAATGATTAAAAATGAGTAATACAAAATAGGCGACACAGTGTACAGTATGCTTTGGAAACATTATAAACTTTTATATAGAATATTAAAGGGGTCATCCAGGAAATGAATAAACAACAGAGGCGTGAAGCAGGTGTAACATAAAAAAATGTCACCTATAAAATAAACAACACTCACCTTTCCTTGGCGCTCCATTGTCCGCAGTCACGTGGGTTGTAGGACTACTGGGGACAGAGGTATGGCACATAACCAAATAGACTGCATCGGGAGACAACCCCCTTAATACAGTGAAAACCTGCAAAGAAAGAGACTTTATCCTAAAAGGAATATAAATATATATAATATACTTTATTTATTATACAAGTTAAGAATCATAAACATTACAGTGATGTAGGCTGCATAGCATGCAAAGGACAAATGCATTCTAATTGTGGGCATTAGCTTTGGTCCTCCGCGCATAGCGGAGACCTGGTTGCGATGGCGATTGCTCTGCAGTAGAGCGGCCACCATTATTCTTACAGATCCGGCATCAATCCCTCCCTGGTAATAGAACGGCGGATGCCGGGAAGGGTTTTAGACGCCAGCACAGGTGCCGGGGCCTGCAGCATTGCCATGCTCCTGTCGCTGCAGAAAGCCAGCAGCAGCAGGAACATGGCGATGCTCCACATTCGAGCTATAAGATGCACCCTCATTTTCCTCCCAGATTTTGGGGGAAAAAGTGCATCTTATAGTCCGAAAAATACGGTATGTAAAATAAACATGCATAGTAAGGGCTAATGCACATGACCGAGTGCACTCCTCCAAAGGGGGCGTCCAATGGTCCATTTTGTTCCAATAAACATAGAGCAGGTCCTATACTGCTCCATGTTATCGAAACAGAACGCATTGGAAGGCACCATAGAGGTAAGGATATCACTCCGAATGTAATGTGAGTGCATTCTGCTGCAAACCCGCCCCACATCACACAGCACGTGCATGGGGTATACCAGTCACTGATGATACAATTGTTCAGTGGTAGAATGAATAAGAATATATGAAAAATGATTGTGTATTATTATATCTTTTCAGATGACGCGCTGGATGAACTGGATCAGTACATAAGTCACTTGCAGCAGAGTATGGCCTCTACAACACATTTACCTCCCACATCTACTACCTCAGCACATTACCCTGCCTTTAGCGCTCTTCATTCCACTCGTGATATACTCTCCATAATGGCCAAGTCACAGGGTCTGGAAGTTTCCAGTAAGTACAGAGATATATTTTTATTTGTGATGCAGCTTATTATATCCTACAAGTACTTCTGATATATAGAGGGGAAAGGAGCATTAGACTTGGTGGCTAGGCATGTGGGTAGACAGCTGCCCAGATTTTCTAAATGACCATTAATGGGACTTTTTATTTATAAAATAAAATCTAGCCATATTGCTGTGTATGTAGACTTTTCATTACTTTATTATAAATTTTCAAGCATGCGTAAACATTTGTGTTATTAATACATCCTATTAATATTATAAAAGTGAAAGTTTGTGAGTTTGGATGTTTGTGGGTTTGTGTGTTCGGATGTTTGTTAGTCAATCACGCAAAACCCGCTCGACCGATTTGGCTGAAATTTTCCACAAACATAGTTAATACACCCCATTGTGCAATAGGCTACTTTTCGTCACAATAGCACACATACGTTTTTCCCAGGACCCCCACAAACCCCAAACTCACACCACCATCTCTGCAATCTCACACACTTTGGACCATAGCAAGCCACAGAATTCATATTGCCCTCTTCAGCCTCGCCCCTAACCCCACACAATCTCATATACATATACTTTACCACTTTGCCCCTCACCTTAACGATACTCCAAGAGGCTCTCTTTAACACTCCGGAGCAGCCATGTTTGCCGACCCCCACCACTCTGACAATCCGCGACACCGCCCACCCATGTCAATACCCCTAGGCGGTCTAATAAATGCAAAAAAAAAAAAGTTTAAAAAAAGTAAAAAAAATATTAAAAACAAAAAAAAAAAAGGATTAAAAATTCAAATCACCCCCCTTTCCCTAGAACACATATAAAAGTAGTTAAAAACTGTGAAACACATACATGTTAGGTATCCCCGCGTCCTAAATCGCCCGCTCTACAAAGCTATACAAATATTTTTCCTGTTCGGTAAACGGCGTAGCGGGAAAAATGGTCAAAAGTGCCAAACCGCCGTTTTTTCACTGTTTTGATTCTGATAAAATTTTGAATAAAAAGTGATCAAAGCAATAACATTTCCCGAAAATGGTAGAACTACAAAGTACACCCAGTCCCGCAAAAAAAGACGCCCTATACATCCCCGTACACGCACGTATAAAAAAGTTACGGCTGTCGGAATATGGCGACTTTTCAAAAAAAAATTTTTTAACAGTTTTGGATTTGTTTTTAAGGGGTCAAAATGTAAATACAACCATATAAATTTGGTATCCCCGGAATCGTAACAAAACACAGAATACAGGGGACATGTCATTTTAGTTGCACAGTGAACGCCGTAAAACCAAAGCCCGTAAGAAAGTCGCAGAAATGCATTTTTTCTTGAAATCCACCCCATTTTGAATTTTTTCCCTGCTTCCCAGTACATTATATAGAATAATTAATGGTGGCATCATGAAGAAAAATTTGTCCCGCAAAAATTAAGACCTCATATGGCTCTGGGAGCGGAGAAATAAAAAAGTTATGGGGTTTAGAAGGAGGGGAGTCAAAAACGAAAATCAAAAAATGCCATCGGTGGGAAAGGGTTAACTTCAAATACCTACAGAGTCACTATGTAAAGTTTCTCACAACACCGTATATATAGCGGCTCTAATACAAAGTAACTTCAACACAAAAGTCTCACGTATTCTCTGAATTACAGAAAAAACAAGATACAAACTTACATTTCATATCCCATACCTTATACACACTACGAAAACCTTACCCACGCCTGTATATACCCACTGCTACAATCACCGCAGACGAAGTCGCGGGTACCAGCTAGTTTTTAATATATTTTAAGACATTTTGGCTCCTTTCTGTGAAATCTTGCATTTCTTTATTCTTTCTCTTGCTTCTTTTCTCAGCTGTAGCTACGTATAAATATCAGAATCCCGACTGTTTTAAATCAATGATATGCGTGAAAACAATACAACCAGAATTGCAAGCTTGTCGTATGAAGGATGAGCATGTCCTCTTTCATACGACACCAGAAGCACAGTTCTATGTTTTACAATGTGCTATAACTGTATGAAGAGGCGCCAATGAGTTCATGAGTCATTGACATGTATACTGATGTGTGAAATTCTATTATCTTTTCAGATTCATCTTTGTTTCTACCCTCTAAAAATTTTAGTGGTCCACGAAGATCTCTAAATCTGTTAGAAGTTCCACAACTTCATAAACCTCAGGTAGAATTGTTTCTGATAACAGACACTATCACTATATTCATTGTACGATAGGGGATAACTTGCAGATCAGTGAGGGTCTAACCTGTCAGACCCCCATTCATCAGATAAGAATGGAGCTGTGGTTGGGCAGCACTTCCACTGCTCCATTCATTTCAAAGGGAATGCCAGAGATAGCTGAGTGCTGTACTGCGGCTATCTCTTCCATCGAAATGAATTAAGCAGTGCATGCACTGCCCGACCAGGACAGGGAACAAAAGTCCCTTGTTCTCTTGATAATTGGGGCCCAAGTGGTCGGACCCTCACTGATCTGGAAGTTTTTGTGGGAAAACTCCTTAAGGCTAAGGCCTCACGAAGCGGGCCGCAGGCAAAAAGTAATGCGAGAAAAACCACAGCAGAAACGCATTGTGATTTGTCCCACAGCACTTTTCACAAAAAGGCCACAGAGATTTTCTCTGCAGACTTTGTGCTTCAGTTATGACTGTATGGAAACCATCAGGATTTCCATAAGTATAAATCACATGCTGCAATTTCCAAAAACGCAACGGTTTTGAAAATCACTATATTTCCGCTGTGGGTATTTTTCTCCCAGGTGTGGATGGGATTCACAGGGACTGTAAAACGTTGAGGTTTTTGCAATGACGTTTACACCACATGGGGCGCTGGCCTTAAAGGGATGTTCCAATTTTAGTAAATAAATGCTGTTGCAAATTTTCTTTATGTATCAGATGGATTTTTATATGAAGGGAAGGGAACTAGATGTTAATGGTGATACTGACACCTAGTTAGTCATATATATTTATATAAATGACAGAATAAAGAATTAGACTCCTTACCAGTGGTGTAAGTACTGCTATAGCAGCCATAGTGGCTGCCACAGGACCCTTAACCTTAGGGGACCTTTTTTTTTTTTTAATAGGCTCCAGCAACTAGCCCTATTCTAGAGATGAGCGAACACTATTCGAAACAGCACGCTCCCATAGAAATGAATGGACGTAGCCGGCATGCGGGGGGGCAAGCGACCGGCCGCCGGCAAAGTCTGCGTGCCGGCCACTTCCATTCATTTCTATGGGAGCGTGCTATTCAGAATGGCTGTTCCGAATAGTGTTCGCTCATCTCTACTATTTACTAGTCGATCCCAATTCCAGCTCCACTTCCCCTTCTGCCCTCCATGGGGCCCCGATTGTCATATTTCACATCGCTGGGGCCCCCTGGAGGGAAAAAGGGAAGCAGAGATGGCCATGATCTAGAGTGGGGATTGGTAAGTAAGACCGTGGGCCTGCAGGAAGAGTATTTGTTGGGTGAACCCCAGCAAATAGTGGAAGGGCCACTATGGGACATTACACTGTGTGAAGGGTTCGCTATATGACATTATACTGTGTGGAGGCACCTTTGGTACATTATACTGTATATCAATGCAGTGTTGTACTGTGTGGGGGCAAGGAAAGGGGGTGCTATTCCATGGGGCCCAAGTCAAAAGTTTGCTATGGGGCCCAGGCTTTGCTAGTTACACCCTTGCTCCTTACCTGATTATCCTATCATCTAACCTGCAGCTTGACTATCCCAAAATAAAGATCAAATAAATGGCACTGAGCTTCAATACCAAGTACAGCCTCTATACAATGCTGGATGCTCTGCTTTATAAACAGTGAAAAGGCCTCAAATGTTTGTCCAAAGTCTCCAGCCTTCTTGGAGGTGGAGGCCCCCTGATATGAAAATGTCAAAAAATCCTTTAATACAGTTCCTGAATGGCATCTAGAGTATTCTTACAGCAGTATGGTATAGTGCAGGACATCCTGAGAATATGTCAATGACCTTGCTTTTAGTGTTGGTTATCCGATATTAATTATCTTTGTACTTTTTACAGACAAAAGACACGGAATTAAATTTGCCAAAAGACTCGCATGGTAACGTGGACTGTGAAAAACTAGTGAAGCAGCTTAAAGAATGTCCAACTCTTCAGGACCAGGCGGATATACTCTATATATTGTGTGTCATAAAGTGAGTCTTCATATGTCTATGGTCTATGAGCATGAGGGGAGTGAAAGATTAATCTGGGATTTTCCACTAGACCAATTATTTTAGAGGATTTGCTGAAATTCCTTGTTTGCAGGACTCCACTTGCAATTACTTGACGTACTTGAGGCTATGTGTTTCCTGGCTGTTTATCTGCACTACCTCTCCTGGATCTATGCCATGTAGACTGTTATCTTAATGCTGGCTGGAAACTCTGCTGGAATTTTAGGATCAATAGCTACAAGGGTGATATATAGTTACTGATATTATTAAGGGTGTTTTTCGGGCCGCGCAGCATTTTTCCTACTGCTGACCTGTCCACAGAATAGGTCATCAGTACCTGATGTTTGGTGTCGGACTCTGGACTGATCATTAGGCTACTGGCAGTAATAGAGGTGTACTTCGGTTTGAGCTGCTCTTCTCATATTTAGGCAAAGGGCTATTTAGATCACGTTTTGATCATCAGTTTGACAGATACAAAGAAGCGGATGGAAACGGACGGAAACTGATGACCATCCATTTAGGAGGCATTCACACAAAGTAACACGGCGCTGATTCTTGCATGATAACTCACGTAAGAATTAGCGCTGCAAAACAGAATCCCATTGACTTCAATGGGTTCCGTTTAACGTGCATAGCACATTGAAATCAATGGGTTAAAAAGCCTCCCATTGATTTCAATGTGTTACGCACGTTAAACGGAACCCATCGAAGTCAATGGGATTCTATTTTGCAGCGCTGGTTCTTATGTGAGTTATCGTGCAACATTCGGCGCCGCGTTACTCCGTGTGAATGCCTCCTAAATGTTCTTTTATGCGCGACCAAAAGAATTTGGCACACAGGTACATCAGGTGTCCAAGAAGGTTTTAAACCGGGTCTCGGCTTGCTAAGACGTTTCGTTCCAGAGATACAGTAATCCCAAAACAATGACTTACATTAACCAATACAAGCCTGCAAGTCTTTCACTCATATTCCAACTGCAATACACATAGTCACATGTCCCTTCTCAGCCAGTAGAATCTCACAGGCGCTCAGCACACAGCTTTTAGTAATATCTGCAGTATGAGCTAATCTCCAAACACAGGTGTTAACCCCTTACATGCCATGATCAATCATGACTGTAGCATCTAATGGTTTGTTCTGAGTAGAGATGAGCGAGTACTGTTCGGATCAGCCGATCCCAACAGCACGCTCCATAGAAATGAATGGATGCACCTGGTACTTCCGCTTTGACGGCGGCCGGCCGCTTAACCCCCCGGACCGATCGGAGGCATTAACCCCTCCGGCGCTGCTGTCAAAGGCGCCGGAGGCGCCATTTTCCCGGCGGCGCATTGGCGCCGCCATTTTGGCAAGGATCGCCGGCTCCTGGAGCATGCTCCAGGGCCGACGTCATGTTGCAGTGACAGCCGGGAGCCTTATTAAAGGCTCCCAGCTGGTCTGCAAATTCTCTCTTTTGCAGGCTGGTGTATACAGCCTGCAAAAGAGATGATGCTTTTTTGCAATGCATTAGCATTGTAATGCATTGCATTAGTGATCAGACCCCCTGGGGTTCAACACCCCTAGGGGGTCTAATAAATGCAAATAAAAAATAAAAAAAAAAGTAAAAAAAAAATATAAAAAAATATAAAGTATTAAAAGTTCAAATCACCCCCCTTTCCCTAGAACAAATATAAAAGTAGTTAAAAACTGTGAAACATATACATGTTAGGTATCCCCGCGTTCGAAATCGCCCGCTCTACAAATCTATAAAAATATTTTTCCTGTTCGGTAAACGCCGTAGCAGGAAAAATAGTCAAAAGTGCCAAACCGCCGTTTTTTCACTGTTTTAATTCTGATAAAAATTAGAATAAAAAGTGATCAAAGCAATAACATTTCCCGAAAATGGTAGAACTAAAAAGTACACCTGGCCCCGCAAAAAAAGACGCCCTATGCATCCCCGTACACCTATGTATAAAAAAGTTACGGCCGTCGGAATATGGCGACTTTTAGAAAAAAAGTTTTTTAACACCGTTTTGGAATTTTTTTTAGGGGTCAAAATGTAAATAAAACCATATAAATTTGGTATCCCTGGAACCGTACCAAAACACAGAATATAGGGGACATGTCATTTTGGCTGCACAGTAAACGCCGTAAAACCAAAGCCCGTAAGAAAGTCGCAGAAATGCATTTTTTCTTCAAATCCACCCCATTCTGAATTTTTTTCCTGCTTCCCAGTACATTATATAGAATAATTAATGGTGGCATCATGAAGAAAAAATTGTCCCGCAAAAATTAAGACCTCATATGGCTCTGGGAGCGGAGAAATAAAAAAGTTATGGGGTTTAGAAGGAGGGGAGTCAAAAACGAAAAACGAAAATCAAAAAATGCCATCGGCGGGAAGGGGTTAAAAAGTTCAGTTTTCACTGTAACGCATATTAATTCCCTTGAGGGATACATTTCTAAAATGGGGCAATTTTTTAATGTTAACTTTTCATTTTACACTGGTGCTTATTGACTTTTGAGCCCATAGGGTATTTCCAAAATCAGGAAACAGAGCATAATACATGGAGAGCTGACTTCTCACAGTGTCACAAGCTGGACACGACATATTGGGCACTATTATAGAATATATCTGGGAAAATTTCAATTTTCATTTCACACAAAAATTGAGTTGTCATATATTGTTATAGAACTATATTTTGCCCTACACGAGCCTAGTCCCTACATCAGCCTTTCAATCAGACCACATGTGCACTACTTGGCACACATTGCTTATAATTTCCATGGTTTTACAAGTATTGTTAACATATAGTTTACATATGAAAAATGTCTTATAATCCACTTATTATGTTTTCTGTATAGAGGGCTAGATTGGGACACTAATCTGAATGACCAGGCTGGCATAACCGTACGCTGTCTGCTAAGTGAACTGTATGGTAAGGCAGGCCACAATCGAGAATGGGGTCTGATCCGTTACATTTCTGGGTTACTGAGAAAAAGGGTGGAAGTTCTGGCGGAGGTAAGTTACATAATCATTTTCATGTCACCTTTGCTGGGTTCTTCAAGTTAAAACAAAAACCTGACGCAGTTCAAATCCTTTTTCACTAGGCATGCACTGACATCCTTTCACACCAAAAGCAGCTAACTGTTGGACTGCCCCCCGAACCACGAGAGAAGACGATTACAGCGTAAGTGTAATGTAATACTTGGTGACATTATATATCATTATAACCATAGCTCAGGACTATGAGGCGAGACATTCTTTTAGGGACATATGTCAGGTAGGCAAATATATTTACAACTGGCAACTACTGTTTTACTATTATTATACTGAGACCGGGGGATATTAACACTCCTTAGGGAGAGTCTGCACCTTCACAGGCGTATGGAGACTTACAAGCCATTTCTGCTCCACTGGGGGTTATGGGAAAAAAAATATGCAAATCTGTTCTCCAGGATGTAAATAGGAAAACCGCGCCTCTGTTTGCTGCCCTCTTGAGGCAGCCCCCTTAACATCATGCATGACTTGTTAAAAAGCCTAACAACATAATGCGAGGATTATTGCCAAACTAGTATTTCTATTCCAAAAGGAACAGATTCCCAGCTGCGGACAGCACCGTTTCGATCTGTTGGATCTCTTCAGCGCAGGGATACTAGATTGGCAAAGTGAGAGACTATAGACCAAGATCAGGCGATATTAACACTCCTTATGGAGAATCTACACCTTCACAGGCATAAGGAGACTTACAAGACTTACATATATTTTTTTCCCATAACCCCCAGTGGAGCAGAAATGGCTTGTAAATCTCCATATGCCTGTGAAGGTGCAGACTCTCCGTAAGGCGTGTTAATATCCCCCAATCTTGGTCTATAATCTCTCACTTTGCCAAACTAGTATCCCTGCGCTGCGCTGAAGAGATCCAACAGATTAAAACGGTGCTGTCCGCAGCTGGGAATCTGTTCCTTTTGGATTAAAAATACTAGTTTGGCAATAATCCTCGCATTATGTTATTAGGCTTTTTAACAAGTCATGCATGATGTTAAGGGGGCTGCCTCTAGAGGGCAGCAAACAGAGGCACCGATTTCCTATTTACATCCTGGAGAACAGATTTGCATATTTATTATTATACTGCATATAGACAGTCGTAAATCAGGACTGTCTATATTTTCAGTGTATTTTCACAGGTGTTAAGGTGGCCATACATATTAGATCAACATTGGCCAAACACATCAATTTGGCAGGACCAGGTGACCATTTATTGTGTATCTGTATGGGAGTAATTCTTGTTTTCGTAGGAAATAAGCTTATAAACTGAAGATATACACTTTAGACTCCTCTGATCTGGCTTCACCCTTCTAGTGTAATTTAAGGATCATATTAAGTAATAGCATAAATACAAACCACTAATGTTATTAGCTTAAGAAACAGAAGATGGCAAGATAATGACACCTATTGTCTGCACTACACTGAGAAAATGACACTACCAAAAAGTTGCCTTGTAGTTCTTTATTGTAATCTTAAAAGCAGCTCTAAACTCCAAACATTGTGGAGACCTAAAATATTCAACAGAATTAGAATAGAATATATACATACAATGAAGGTTATTCTTTTTATCATAGACCTTAATTCACTGTAGTTATACAATGAAGGTTATTTTTACCTTAGACCTTAATACAATATACAGTATACATATAATGAAGGTTATATTTTTATCATAGGCCTTTGCCGCCAGAGGAATTGGCAGATCTGATCTATGAAGCCAGTGGTCAAGATATTAGCATTGCTGTACTGACACAGGTAAGGCATCATTTGAGAACTACTGTCCATGACAACTCAATGCCAAACTGCAGAGGTCATAATACGATGCCACATACATACTGTGTAAGATGTAAAAGTTGCGATTTCTTACAATACAATTATGTATAGCGTACCTTAATTTATAAAACATTTTTTTCAAAAATGCTTACCTCTTTAGAGCAACACCCTAATTGTTCCAAAGAGCTCATGTGCATTTTGGCAAAAACTGCAGCATCTCTACAATAGAGGTACTGGCTCACAAGGGGAAAACACTGTCTGATTTTGTTACCCTAACCTATGTATCTATGGGGATGAGTTGATATGCTGGGTTCTGGTGACAGACTTCTTTTAATATAACCGTAGATTAGATTCTATGTATAAACTTCTATAAATGAAATTATTGACAAAACCACTAATACACAAGAATAATGTTACTTAACCATCTCCATTTTTCTTTCCCAGGAGATAATGCTGTATTTGGCTATGTATGTCAGATCTCAGCCCAGTCTTTTTGGAGAAATGCTTAGGCTCCGTATTGGCCTCATTATCCAGGTGATGGCCACAGAGCTTGCACGCAGCCTGAACTGCTCAGGTAAATTATAGCTTTATACTAAAAAGTCTCCCATAAATATATAGACCACAGTTGTCCCAACAAAAATTGAAAAGACTGCATTACCTTCCAGTATTCGCTCCCTGAAAAATATGCAGATATCTCATCCATTTTCCTCCACTCACTTACCAGGATTAGTCTTTGCCAACCCGTTGTATCACATGTAATTTTGTAACCTGTGTGTACAGTTCAAGGGGGTAAAACCTTTAGTCTTCAACCCTTTGAAGATGCATTTGGAACTTTATTTTTAGGTGAAGAAGCTTCAGAAAGTTTGATGAGTCTCAGCCCTTTTGACATGAAAAATCTTCTCCATCATATTCTGAGTGGGAAAGAATTTGGCGTGGAACGTAGTAGTAAGTGAATTCTACATATTTGACAAAAAAAATGCAACAAGAAGTTGTTGGAATTGGATGAAACTTTTTGTGTTTATTAGGGAAAATTGTACAATTTATAGGAAACTCTAGTACTTGTCTGTGCCACCTCAATGTATACAGGTTCTTTGTGGTATTCTGAAACACATTTGCCCACAGATGTTGCAGCTAGGCCTGTAGATCCTGCTTACATGCAGGCTACCCAAGCTGGTCCCATAAATTATCGACTGCTGAAACATTTGGTGACCGGGCAGGCCAAGGAAGTGTTACAATCTGCCAGAGACATTCCTGGGAAACCCTTGCTGTGTGTAGATGAACATTATCCTGGAAGCCCCGCCATGAGAGAGGCCTGTCCGTATCACTGAGCTGTTAGTGTCCAAACTGCTGTACCCAATGGCTCCCTATATTATCACACCAGCATCTGCGATGTCTCCCCACAGCAAAGGCAGCATTAATGCACTAACCACAAGGCCTCTATACTTCGACCAGACCCCAAAACAGATCCCAAACAGAGCCTCGATCCATCATAAAAGATTCTATTGTTCCAGTGCGTAGAAATTCCGGCCCATCTAATGTCAGGGATAAGTCTGGTCAGTGGTAAATGTAATTGAAGGAGGAGATCTAGGCAGTCAGTGTAAATCTGTGTATTTTACTGTTAAAATTCTTGTACATTCATGCATCACATTGGGGACAAGCGAAAAAAATAAATAAATAAAAGAACTCCTATGTTCCAGAGCGGAGGATTGCTAACATAGAAGGCCTCCCACTCTGGCCGACTCATCCCAGCAGTGTATTACATGATAATACACTGTTTGCTACAATGAAAATGTGTGCCTCTGCCAAATCTCTTGGGAATATCATATCAGGGGTATGGGCCTGTAGTAGTCAGCTGATCGCTGGGCTCACTTGACTCTCATTGTGAGAAGTAACGTTATTCCAGAAATTTAGGTTTTTCTTTCTTGTTTGTAAAGTGCGACCAATAGAATCCTCTGCAACCAGTCCAGCTATCTCCATTCACGAGATGGGACACACGGGAGCCACTAAGACGGAAAGAACTGGTATTAATCGACTACGAAGTGAAATGAAACAGGTAAGTTTAGTATTTCCTCACCTACAAACACCTTGACAATAAAGAAAAATTATAATTTACATTTTCATGTAAAGTTACGTCCAGTAGTTATAGTATGAAATGTATCTGGTAAAAAAAACAAGCCTTCTTTTGGATACTTTTTCTCAGAAAAATTAAAGGGATCCTATCACTCAGACACAATTTTTTCTAAGTACCACGTCGGAATAGCCTTAAGAAAGACCGCCTTTTGCCTACAATCCCGGTTTTTCTCGGTATGCAAATTAGCTCTCTTGCAGCAGTGGGGGCAGGCCCCAGCGCTCAAACAGCACTGGGGGCGTCCCCAATGCTGCGAGAGAACTCCGGATCTTCGTCAGCAGTGTCCTCTTCAGCCTCTTCTTCCGGCAGTGGCTTGTAACTTCTAGGCTTCTGGTCTTGGGCAGAGCAGACTGCACATGCCCACATGCCATGAGAAAATGGCCACTTACAATACTGTGCAAGCGGTCATTATCTCGTGGCCTGTGGGCATGCGCAGTCTGCTCTGCCCGAGGCCTAGAAGATACAAGCCACCGCCGGAAGATGGTTAAAGAGGATGCTGCTGACGAAGAAGGAGGCGGTGCTAGAGAGAGTTCTCTCGCAGCATTGGGACTGCCCCCAGTGCTGTTTGAGTGCTGGGGCCTGCCTGCAGTGCTGCGAGTTAGCCGGGATTGTAGGCGAACGGCGGCGCAGAGAAGACGTCAAAAGGTAGGAGACGAATAGCCTTTCTTAAGACTGTTCCGACATGGTACTTAGAAAAAATTGTGTCTGAGTGATAGGATCCCTTTAAAGATTTATGACTATTTGAATACTGTGTTAAAAAAATGCTAAAATTAAAAGGAGTTAATTTTTAAGGATAATGTTTTGTTTCACAACTGTTCCTACTGATCTGGTATTACTATAGGCGGATATATTGAGAATATATCTCTGTACATAACATTCTATACTGGTGGGTGCTAATAACATTGTACAGAGAAAGTAAATCCTTTGGGGAATACTTGCAAAATATACGGTGCTTGTTGCCATAGTAACCGAGCAAGTGATTGCTGTCACTTGCTAAACTGCAGCCGCAGAAAAACATATAGAGAATGGCGATCGCCACAACATAGATACTACTCCTACTCCTGCTGTGGTGTATGCCGTGAAGGTGGCAGTCACGACCGCACTGCATACAAACTGTGATACAATGCAGCAGATTTATTAAAACCGTCTAAAAGCAGCCATAGCAGCCAATCAGAATGCTGCTTTCATATTCCAATATCAGAATACAAAATGAAAGCTGCGCTGTGATTGGCTGCTATGGGCAACTAAGGCTGGGTTCACAAAAGCGTTGGTCTCTGTACGGGGATTCTGTTATTCGCTCCTTTTTTGGGCAGAAACCATACGGACCCCATTATAGTCCATGGGGTCTGCGGGTTTCCGCGGGTAACCACTTTTTTAAGTGGATTAGGTTTCCGTTCATGGGTTCCTCAAGCGGAAACCTGAATGCAGATGTGAACCTAGCCGAAGACAGTTTTGCTTTTAGACCATTTTAATAAATGTTTCCCAATAATTTGTGTCGTCATTGGTGTCTAGTTGAAGACCCTAGGCAACAGGCATAAACTAGGCCATAGAAATCTTATGTATTTTACCCGAACTAGTCATGTGTGGCAGGGAGCAGCTTCATCTAGTCATGCAGTCAACACACTAAATGTGCGGCGTACCTGACATGTCTCACTGTCCGACATCGGTCCAATACCCTACCTAACTGCCGACTACACAGGGTGTGATGTAGAACGATAACTGCATGACTAGACGAAACCGCTCCCCGCCCCTATGACTAGTTAACGTAAATTTGCATATGCTTTTAAAAGCAACAAAAATCTTAGTGAGCAGAACCATAGGAAAGGTCATTACTTGATTCTGGGACCAGTTTAGGGTGGAAGAACCACCTGACAAGTTTCCTTTAAATTTAGTAAAAATCCTTTCTTAGACCCATTTGGTACTGTGCAAAGATACAAGCTTAAACTGTTCAGAAAACTTCTCGAAGTGTGATCTATCATCTAATATTATATAATATTGGTAGTATGAAACTTTTTTCTGGTTAGTGGAGATTTATTTTTTCTCTTGGAAGCATGGTCCAAAATGGCTTTGAGGTTAAATGTGACCTGTCATTAAAGTCTCAGGTTTTTATGGCATAACAGTGTGATCGATGTGGGGCCACCTCTGGTACCTGCACCAATCTCAATAACAGGGCCCCTGACCTTGTCTTGTCTTTGTGCAGAGGTTGGGAATTACAGTCGGGTAGGCCGTGCTATGCAGTTTTCTTAAAACCCATAGAAGTAAAAGGGGGCTGCAGAAATGGCGCAGCACAGAAAGCTACACAGATGCCAGGATACTGTAACAGGTTGCTGTGCTCTGATGTTTTTGTAGTTCACAGTAGTATGGAAACACATCCAGCTGTATGTCGAGAGATCGATCAAGTGTTCCTATCTCAACCACGACTGACATTGAAATACTCCTTTAGGCTAAGGCCCCACGGGCTGTATACGCAGCACTAAAGCGCTGCGGGAAGAACCACTGCGTGAACGCATTGTGGTTCTTTCCGCAGCACTTTTAAGAGAAAGTTCACGTTGTTTTCCTCTGCGGACTTTCTCTTAACATTATATCTATGGGAAAGCCGCCGGCGTTTCCGTAGATATAATTGACATGTTGCGATTTACAAATCCGCAACGGCTTTGCAAATCACAGCGTGTCCGCACTGCGTTTTTTTTTCCGCAAAGTGGGCATGGGATTCACATGAATCCCATCCCCTTTGCTTGCACTGTAAAACTCCGCGATTTTTTCCGCCGTGGGCAAATCGCGGTGTTTACACCCAGTGGGGCCCTGGCCTTAGGCTGAGGCCCCATATTGTGAAAAAGCAGTTTTTTTTGTCGCTGATTTTTTTGTTTTTTTGAGCCAAAGTCAGGAGCAGATTGAGCAGAAGGGAGAAGTATAAGGGCTTCCTATATATTTCCTATTCCTTTTGTAGACAGTCTTGGATTTGTCTCAAAAAACTGCAGCAAAACCTGCAACAAAAAAAGCAGCTTTTACGCAACATGGGGCCTCAGCCTGAAAAGTCAATTCATCATTTTAGTTGTATGTTCAGAAAAAGCTAATGTGTATATTTGAGTAATAGCACTATATCTGCCACAATATCACATGTATGATCCATTTCTAGCTGTTTTCCTCCTCTACAGGCTCCATATCTAATTTTCATTTTTAGGCCGTTTCCTAATGTTTTAGCACCAGTGTCTCCAAAGGTATATAATATCTATCGTAACTGAATGGACAACATCAATGGATTACTTTTTGTTTTTTGTGGGTTTTTTGCTTTTCCAAATACAGAATTTGGCTACTTCTCTCTTAATCATTGTTGTCAATGTTTCATATCACTGTATATTTAATATTTCCTCTGATCAACTTACATTGTCATTTATTTCCAGTTTCAGACGGATAGGAGGTTTAGTGCCGACGAGCAGGTGAATTGTCATGTGGATGTCCGCTAATGAAGTTTGTTTTATTCTAAAATGTACTAATACTAATGCTGAAATCTATTCCAGTTCTCGATCTGCAGAATGTTACATAGACTGTATTGTAGCCTTTATTACTATTAATATCCTACAGTAAAGTTCCTTCAGTCAGTGGACGGACCTGAATTGGATTATCACTTATTCTCGCCTTTCATGTAACAGTATAACAGTACTCATCTCTAAGGACATAGGGGCAGATTTATTATAATAGTCTAGAAGCAAAACTGTCTCAGTTGCCCAAAACACCCAATTACATTGCTGCTTTTGTTTCTCAAGTGCTGAATACAAAATGAAAGCTGTGCCGTGATTGGTTGCTTTGGGCAAATAAAACAGTTTTGCTTTTTGAGAATTTTAGTACATCTGCCCCATAGAATCTAAAGCTGCACATACACATGTGATAGCTGACCACTTATTTGGCCATGTTCCCCATACTCATACATGCTGAACATGTCTGGCATTGAATTATCTTTCCCAGAACAGTCCCTAGTATTGTGAATTTCTCTATTTTGCAGTTCTGTGCTGCAGTAATAGCCATATTATCATGTATTTCGAAAATTTCAGATGCTGGGCTAAAGGAATTTTATTGTATTCTGTAATGGGTTGTTGTCTTCGGATTTAACATAGGTCAAATGGCAAAATACTTTACTGACAATTTCAGTTCTGAAAGTATAATTATCTAACATTGGTAAATTATATTAATACTTATTAGAGGGATAACCTGAATACAGAAATCCCTGCGCAAGGCTTGTGTGATTTTTATATGCTATATTTTATTTTGCTGCTTCCAGGATATTTTAGTATCATATGTACTGTTTGACAACCTCTATTAACAACTACTGTATATCAATATTCATAGTTGTCACTCACCTACTGTATGCACAGATCGTCCTATTGTTACTGGTTCCATCCTAGCGCAGAGGCCATAAACTGAAAAAATTGTGATTTCAGACTCTTAGATCGGATTATCTCTGGGTTACTATGCAAAATGGCATGACACTAAGCAGTAGTGTTTAGTAGCTATAAATGAATAAAATACACTATATATATATATTATATAAACACACACATATTTACACACTCACACATAGTAAAGACCCCTGCATGGGTCCATACGTGGTGTGTGATGCTATTGTTTGAATGAAGAAAATTCCCCTTATGCTTATGTGGTAGCCGCCGGACTGGACTGCTTTTCCCAAATGGGAGATGGGGTTTCTGCCAAGCAACTAAGGTAGTGGTATTTATCCCTATTATGTTGAATTCTGTCACAGAACTTTTTTCATTTTACATATTGTGAGGAACTTAGCTCGGTAGAGGCAGTGGTGCAGACCCAAACAGTCAAGATAGGAACACAAAATATGCAGCAAACTGGTTTATTCAGAATAAACAGGAAAATAAACCTTGACTTTAGGCACAAAATGAGAAAAAGAAAATACAGCCTTAACTTCAGGCAAAAACAAAATAAAAACCTGCTTGTCTGAGCCACTAGCTAAACAGAACTGATAACCTAACTATACATGTGGATTATTACCAGCCATTCTAACAAAACAGGTGCAATATAGTCTCACCGGACTCAGGGTTACAGGACAGAACCAAACACCTCCGCTCACCTCATGGAACTGCACACAATGCAGGATCTGCAGCCTTTTTCTGGCCCAGTAATGAGCCCAGGATCTATACCTGGGCTGAGGCCTACTCCAGATATGCCCTGGACCACACATATGTCAGAAACCTGGGGCTGATATATCTGGACTCCAGCACTCGGCCTGTCACCTACTCACTATCTCGCTGATGCTTCCTGTAAACAATTTCACAGAGGAATATAGCATTTTAGGGCAGGTCAGTATATTTTATAGTGTGTCTATATTAGTAATTAACTATGGGAAGAATATGCAAATCCGCCTTCCATGATGTAATTAGGAAGACAGTTGCTGCCTCATTGTTGCAAACCAATAGAGGGCGCTCACTGGAATGTGCAAGCCTGTCTTAAGACAGGATTCCAGTGAAATAACCCAATAATGGCTGCTCCCTTTAGCCTCATGCCCGACCTTCCAAGAGGCCTTTGTTTAGCAATGACGCTGGGATTATTACCAGGTTATAGTCTCTCAATCGAGGACAGCTGTTTCGATCTGGTTGGATCTCATCAGCCCGATGTAGAGAGGACTATAACCTGGTAGAGGTGAGAGGCTTAGACAGGGTTCGGGGGATATTGTCACTCCTTAGGGAGAGACCACCATATAGGTGTGTGGAGACTTGTTAAGCCTTTAGCACTCCACTTTGCAAGGAACTATGGGAAGAATATGCAAATCCGCCTTCCATGATGTAATTAGGAAGACAGTTGCTGCCTCATTGTTGCAAACCAATAGAGGGCGCTCACTGGAATGTGCAAGCCTATTAGTAATTAGTAACAGAATGGCAGTATTATATATACCATCTTCTTTTTGTCTACCTCTATCACACAGAAATGCAGTTTCCGCAATTTCACTTTTTAGTCCTAGCGGCCCCTTGCTGGGATTTCACTTTGCACATTGTACTGCGAGCCGATCGCTTCACACTGCGACATACAGTCCTGTAAATTGCACCTTTAACTTCTGCCGAGTCTACTTTTTCAATCTTCTCAGGATTTCAGCTTCTCTGCAGATGGTCTTTTATGCAGCTGTCTTCATGTTGTGGGCTCACAATGACTTTTTATGTTGGAGGATTGTCCTCTCTGTCATAAGCGAAGTGAGGAAAAAGACCAAGGACAATTATGAGCACTGGGAATAAATGGCTGCCCTGGGCTTCTGTATTCAGCTCTTTAGCCTGTAGTCATTTCTATGGTCTGACTAAAAAAAAAAAATCCAAATGAAATGAAAATGAATGGCTGTTCTTCTGCATTGATAACATGTTCCTGAATGCTCAGCAATGTCCGGTACACACAGCAGGAGCGGCCACTCACAGGGAAAGTTACCAAATATATTACAGAATTTCTTTATTTCTCAATCGTCATTGAATGGTCAAAGTTTACTTAAAAAGCATATTTATTGAGTCCATAACCTTTTAATTTTGGACATTTATAAACTTTTTTCCTGCTATTTGCAGTTTCTTGATGGAATATTTCCTATTCAGATGGACTACAGAATCTCTGAACCTTGCTCCGAAATTTAGCTCAGTGGGCTACAGGATGAGCTGTGTTATCCACTTGTTCATCTTGGACTCTATTCATATTAGTATAATGGCTACAGTCTTTCACTGAGCAAGACAGCTATAAAACCATAAATCGGAGGAAATCCAACAGGCTAGAACACATAGGTAGTGTGAATAAGGCCTGATAGATGCTTTTATTTAAAGCATTGCAGTCTGGTACACCCACCTGAATCAGGGAAGTATACAAACAGGAATTCCATCATATACTTTATATTCCGGGCTACTCAGAATTTTCTTTTTTTACGTTCTTTTAAAGGAACACTAAAGAAAGCTAATTCACAAGAAAGCAAAAGTCTAACACTCACTGTATTAAAAGTGTTGGCCGTTTCCAAGTATAATTGTACAGTAGGATAAAACCGTTGTGACTGAGAAATTCCCTTTTAAACTTATTTAATTGTATAGTATGAGGGAAAACTGAGAAACCTACAAAGAAATGCATCCCAAGAACTCTTCCATGTTCCCTCTGCTCCTTCTATGAATCTGTTTAGCTGCAAGATAACTGTCTGGGGCAGAAGCCTCCGGCTAGGTTCACACCAGTGATGGCCTCTCCATAATTCGTGACAACTTGTGGATCTGAACAACAGAGAGCTAAAAAAAAAAAGTGGTTACCTGCAGACCCCATAGGCTATAATGGGCTCAGTCGGGTTTCCACTGGCTTTATACTGAAACCGTCATAGAGAAAAGTCCTCTGTTCAGGACTGTTCTCTCCCCCAGTTTTAGCTGGAATCTACGGAGAGTTTCCAACACCAATGTGAACCTCACAGCACTGTTGTTCAGCCTGGTTCACATCTGTGTGCGGTATTCTGTTCGGAGAGTCTGCTTGGGGACTCCCTGAGCGGAATACCGAATGCATTGACATAGACTATAACGGGATCTGTGTGTTTTCCGCACGAATCTTGTGGAAAGGAAAGTAGTTCATGAAGTACTTTCCGCTCCACATGACTCGTGCGGAGACTGCGCGGAAAACACACAGACTCCATTATAGTCTATGGGGTCCGTGGGCTTTCATAACGTGTCATCACGTGTCAATGCGTTCAGTATTCTGTTCAGGGGGTTCCCAAGTGGGCTCCCTGAACGAAATGCCGAACGAATATGTGAACCAGGCCTTCCCTGCCTGCAGTAGTTGAAAAAAAAATCTTAAGCCCCACCTTCTCCGCCAAAAGTGAATTAGATCAACAGCAGATTAACTCATTTTTTTGTATGCAGGTTTTTTTTTACAACACTGTCAGGAACATACAGAAAATACTGCAGACCAACAAACCGTGCAAGCTCAGACTAAGTTATACCTCAGTCTTACCTGCAATTTGGCTCTGTAGATAGGTGGGGATTCAGCCACATGTAGTTGATGCCGTGTCTGACCATAGCCTTAGCTGTCATATAAGCAGGATATATGATGTAGTTCACTATACTTTAGTACATCTCTCATCTATTATAACTAAGTACTGAAGTTCATGTCATTTTGCACAGATTTACTAACCCCCTACTAATAGTGCCCCCTCCTGCTCCTGCATCTCATAATTGGCTTCCAAAGTGTGGGACCCTTCACACATCTGCTAGATTTCTTATTCACCAGATTATTTCTGTGTTCTCATACAGCCATTTTGTTGGCAGCAGCATTTACTCAGCAAGATCTACGGTAAAATCACCAATTTTTTTTCTTTATTTTTTCCATTTCTAAATCATGCTTTTAGATTATTCTTCCCTATAAGGTGAATATTGCTCACTTAAAAGGAACCTGTCCTAATGTACATGCAGTCAAATCTTTATCAGGAGATAGAAAATGTACAGTACACCATATACACAGATGTAGCGGTGTTATCCCGCTGGAGTGAGATATCTTATCGTAGACAACAAAAATCGATGAAAAGTCATTGTAAAAAAATGTAATGACTTTTCATTGTTTTTTGCTGTCTTCTGTAATAAGATATCACACTGCAGCTGTTTAACCAATTGAAGAAATTCGGGTTAACCCTGCTACATCTGTATATAATATTGTGTGTATATATAAATCCCTTCCTATGCTTAGGAGTCTAGTGGGTGGTCACATTTAGTGGATGACTGCCATCTCTATTTGCATTGACTAAAACTGCCCACTGGGGTGTTTCCTTCTTCATAGGTTATGCTCCATATGCAGGGAAGGTAACAACTTGAAGATTGGTGGGAATGTCATCACTCAGACCCCCACTAAATCAGGAAAACGGGGAGTTTTGATCCCTGTTCTGAATGGAGCAATGGTTCGTGGTGGTTGGGTAGCTTGTACACTGCCCTATTCATTTCAGTGGGCGTGCTGGAGATAGTTGAGTGCTATAGTTTGACTATCACTGCCTTTGATATAAATGAACACTTCATTTAGTACAGGGGAAAGAAATTCCATGATCAGAATCTTCAAGTTTTTCCCTATCCTTGTAGGGCATAATTTGCCCAGATGAGAAATCCCCTTTAGGCTAAAGCCCCACATTGCAGAAACACAGATTTTTTTGTTGCGGTTTTTTAAGCCAAAACCAGGAGTGGATTGAGCAGAAGGTAGAAGTATAAGAACTTCCTATATATTTCTCATTCCTTTTGTAGCCATTCTTGGTTTTGGCTCAAAAAAAGAGCAAAATCGGCAACAAAAAATGCGTTTCTGCAACGTGGGGCCTTAGTCTTAAGGCTGGAGCCCCTCATTGCAGAAACGCAGCTTTTGTTGCGTTTTTTTATTTTTTTGAGCCAAAGCCAGGAGTGGATTGATCAGAAGTAGAGATGAGTGAACAGTAAAATGTTAGAGGTTCGATATTCGTTTCGAGTAGCCCCTCAATATTCAACTACTCGAATCGAATATCGAACCCTATTATAGTCTATGGGGAGAAAATGCTCGTTTCAGGGGTAGGCAACGTTCAATCAAATTATACTTACCAAGTCCACGAGTGAGGGTCGGGCTGGATCCCCCGAGAAGTCTTCTCCTTGCAGCTTCCCCGCGGCATCTTCCGGCTCTGAATTCACTCTGCCGGGCATCGGGCTTGGGCAGAGCCGACTGCGCATGCCCGCACTACAAGCAGACATGTGCACTCGGCTCTGCCCAGGCCCGATGCCTGGCAGAGTGAATGAAGAGCTGGAAGACGCCGCGGGGAAGCTGCACGGAGAAGACTTCTAAAGGTAGGAGAAGAACCAGCGTTGATTGGCCGACTGTATAGCATTCGGCCAATCAATGCTGGTTCTGCATTGAACTTTTACATTCGAACAGCGAGTGGTACTGGATCGAATACGAGTATTTCGAATACGATAGTATTCGATCGAATATCTACTCGATCGAATACTACTCGCTCATCTGTAATCAGAAGAGAAAAATATAAGAACTTCTTATATATTTCCTGTTCCTTTTGTAGCCATTCTTGGCTTTGGCTCAAGAAACCACTGCAAATTCTGCAACAAAAGAAGCTGCATTTCTGCAATGTGAGGCCTCAGCCTTAAGAGGAATTCCCATGAACATAACCCTATTTAAATATGAAGATCATCAAAAGTGAAACCTTTTTGTAAATATAGTTAAACATTTTGCAGCGTTTTAAAGATTTTCTTTAACCATGTTAGTGTCTTTTGTCTTGATCGGTTGCCAGTGGAGCTTTCAATTGTCTGAAATCCAACCATGATTTCCTCATTGTAGCTGAATCCTCTACTTGTGCATCTAGTGTTTGATAACTTAGTCACAATAAGAACTTGATGGCTGGGTTTCTGACAAGTACAAGACCACTGAAAGTTCCGGCATTCGCAGTCGTATCTATTGGCAACCAATCAGGGCAACAGACTGTCACTACTAACATTATTGGAAAAAAATCTTTAAAACTCTACAAAATGTTTAATTTATTGTATTTGCAAAAATGTTTAATTTTTCATTGTCAGTGAAGTAATATATAGTCAAGTCCATCAGAATACTCCATTAAGCATAGGAAGAGCAGGCTATTAAATTCATGAAATAAAAGTTATACTGAATATTTCCCTACAAACTATGAATCCATATGCTCAGCTCCTCCGGCTGCTTGCCGATCAAACTTCTTGTTTGATGTGAACAGTCTCCTTTAATCTTTGTATTGTTGAATGTCTCTAAATACATTTTGGACAGATGGTCTTTTCATACACTGGAACATGTAAATATATTTCAAGCTCTGAGTTTTTAAGCCCCATGGATGTATCCACATATAAATGCTGAAAAAATTTGCCCTTTTTTAGTCTGGGAACACATGGGATGATTTTGTTGCACATTAGTCATCTTGAATTTGCCAATGGCTAACCTGCTGTGATGTGCCGTACCGGTATAGCGGATGAAATTTATTAAAATCTCACCAAATGTGGGTAAACCTACATTGTAAAGCAGAGGTCCTCAAACTTTTTAAACAGGGGGCCAGTTCAGACCATTGGAGGGTCAAAATATAGTTTTAAAAAAATTCCAGATTATATGCTCCACAGTAGCTCCCCCCACAGTATACTGACTGCTTTCAGCAGCATTTGCGCATTCAACTGGAAGCAGCGATCGAGCAGGGAATCCTGTACCGAATTCCCCGTTGGTGACCAATCCGGGCAACGGCGTGGGCCACATGCGGTGGACCCGAAAAATGTCCTTGGCGGGCCATAGTTTGAGGACCCCTGTTGTAAAATCACCAGCACTTGAGTATTGTTTTGGGTTTTACCTTCACAAATTCCTACTGGTGTACCTAAACACAAACTACCTGATTTTGGGTGTTTTCTTTTGCAGTTTTTATTGTGGTGTGCCTGCCTGGCCATGGAGGTCTTTTCATCATCTTTGCAGATTCTAGAATTCACTTATGCATTATATTATCAATTTATCACACAATTAATCTTGTATATGATTTCTTAATTGTATAGTAATTGTGCCGTTAATCTATATAGCTGTGAAATTCAGAATATTAAAGCCTCCTCAGTTCATTTCCAGGGAGACGGTCCGGGGCTTCCTCCGATTGAATTACAAGTTTGCTAAACCTCATGAAATAATTGTTTCATGAATCTAATTTTCTTTCTAACTTTCTGGCTTGCTGCAAATTTTTACACATATCTATCCTTAATAATTCCCAAATCCTGGATCAGTACAATAAAGAGGAGGAAGTAGTAATATCTTACACCATCTTTTTATGTCTTGCAGAGATGCAGCAGTCCTTCCTCTCCTACGGGAACTTTGTCTCCTACTGCTTCCTCTGGACCTCAGCTTATTTGGGATGATCACCAAGGCCAGTGGCTCAGAAGAAGAAGGTTAGATGGAGCCATTAATAGGGTGCCCGTCGGTTTCTATGAAAAAGTGTGGAGTCTTCTCCAGAAAGTGAGTCATTGATTGAATTAAAGGCAAGAATATGTGATAAAAAAAAAAAATGCCTGCCATGGATTATTATTACTATACTGTATATTAATAGATTTTGTGCTACTTTTTATTTACTACAACTTTCAATATGATAATTTCCTCTTCAGTGCCATGGTTTGTCTATTGATGGATACGTCCTTCCCTCTTCAAGCACAAGAGAGGTAATGTCAAATATTTATTTAATGAAATATACTAGGTTAAAAAAATCTAGGACAGGTTGTGTGTATATTGCATGTTCATTTGTATTTGTTACTTTCAAGTTAGGGCTCATTCACATCTGCGCCCGGTCTCCGTTCTGCAAGGTTTCCGTTTCCTGCACAAAACAGAGCAGGAGACGGAAACCTGCCGGCATGTTTCAAGCCCATTCATTTGAATGGGTTTGAAAGATGTCCGGCGGTGAGCGTTTTATGCTCTCCGCCGCTAAACCGTTTGTTTTTTTTTAAATTGGACACAGAGTCGGACATGCAGTACTCTGTGTCCGATTTTTTTAAAAAACGGTTTCGCGGCAGACAGCATAAAACGCTCATCACCGCTCACGGCCGGACCCAGTCTGAAAGGTTCCCGTCTTCTGCATGTATTTTTTTTTTATTATTATTGTAGGCCAGGAAAGGTGAAAAAAACAAAACAGGCTCTGGTGCCTCCCAGTGTGGTCCAGTCCTGCAGTTCTACTGTTTCCTTCTGGAGGAATTCCCCACCACTCTTGAATGCTCAGGCCAATCGGTGGCCTCAGTGAAGGACTCAGGATGTCACTACTTGTGATGTCCATCCTAAACAGCTGCCTCAGCAGTCACTTGACCACTTAGGCCAATCAGCAATCTAAGGAAAGGGACATCGGATGTCAAAACTGGCGAGGACTTCTGGCAAAACAAATCAGAGCTGCAGACCGCACTGGGAGACACTGGAGCATATGGGGACAGGTGATGCTTCATCCACACTTGTGCTCCTGTCCAGTGCTTGCCATTCCGCCGGGTTTCCATCCTCAGCCTCAGCGATCATCTTTAAAACCCTTTCACTTGAATGAGTTTGTAAAGGTGACCGCCAGTGTCCGCCGTCTGCGGCCTGTCCGCTGAGAAAATTTTTATCCTGGACAACTTTTTTAAGTATAAAACTTCATGGTGTAAAACTGGAGCAGATGAATACTCCAATGAGATTCCTTAAAGGAGCTGTCTCGTAACATATAACTTTGAGCAGAATAGGTGATAAATGTATGATTGCTGAGGGATCTTGCCTGCACATTACTGCTCCATTCACACAGGAGCATCAGACTTTAATGTCATATGTAATCAATGTGCATCTATGTTTATGGTAAGAAAACTTCACTAAAGAAGCTTTTAGGTATAACAACATTGCAGTGAGTTTACTATCCCCTTCGTGCCAGAAAACAAAGGGGATAGATGGAAATAGCTGTGGCGGTGATATCCAGCCTCTTTGCTCTTTCTGCACCCCACTCTCCACTTTTTACAAAAAACTGGTTATACTTCAGTCCCTTCCTGCTGTAGACTTCTATTCCGGCTCACAGGAGTTCACCTGAATTATTAAGAGGCCGGAGAATCGCTGTAATTTTCGTGTATTTCACACCAGCAGGAGAATTGATTAAGACTGGCATACAAATCGCCAGTCTTAATAAATATCCCCCTTTGCTTCCTGATTGACTTATATATGGCATCTTGTTCTTAATCTACAGATATTTTATAATGCTTATACCTTTACTTCAATCAGATGACTGCTGGGGAAATAAAATTTGCTGTACACGTCGAGTCTGTCCTCAACCATGTTCCTCAACCGGAGTACAGACAGCTGCTAGTGGAAGCAATACATGTACTTACATTGGTATCAGATATGGAAGTTGATAGCATTGGTGGTATTATCCTTGTGGATCGGATTGTGCACATGGCCAGTGATTTATTTCTTCAAGACCAGGTATGGATCACTCTCTATAAGTAATCAGTTTTTGGAAATAAATCAATGGACTTATTTTTATTTTTAGGGGATAGAGATCATTTGATCTGTGTAATCTATAACTAACCATCCATATTATCATAAAAATCTATACTGTATGCACAAGAAGTCTGCTTCCTACTGTCCCTTGGTAAATCTGGCCTAGGCAATTCTGCTGGAGGTACAGTACCACCACTACCAGTGGCGTAACTACCGCCGTAGCAGCAGAGGCAGTTGCCATAGGGCCCAGGACATTAGGGGCCCGGTGACAGCTACTACCGCTGCTATCATTATACTCGGGGGGGGGGGGGGGGGGTGTCTTTCCGGAACCCCAAGTATAATGATTGGCGGACCGGGAGAGGTAAGAAACATAAAAAAACTCTGTTACTCACCTATCTCCCGTCTCCTACGCTGTCGGCCTCTGAAGTAGTTGATCTTCAATGACGTCAGACGTCACATGACCCTGGACGCAGGCTGAGGTCATGAGATATCGGACGACTAGGCCGAAGTCTGCCCGGATCGTGGAGAGGTAAGTAACAGTGGTTTTTTTAATGTTTTTCTCCCCCTGGGTTTCCGATTATTATACTCTGGCGTCTGAAAAGACCCCAGAGTATAATAATTGTTTATGGGTGTTCATTATGGGGCATAATGGTGTGTGTAGGGGCCACTATGGGGCATAATACTGTGTGCAGGGGCTACTTTGGGGGATAATACTGTGTACAGGGGTCACTAAGGAACATAATAGTGTGTGCAGGGGCCACTTTGGGGGATAATACTGTGTGGAGGGGCCACTGAGGGACATAATATTGTGTGCAGGGGCCACTAAGGGACATAATAGTGTGTGCAGGGGCCACTATGGGGCATAATAGAGTGCGTGGGGGGGAAGGGGGGTTGGTCGAGGTCTTCGGTGTTGGACGGGGGCCCGATGTCAAAAGTTCGCCACGGGGCCCTGCCATTCCTAGTTACGCCACTGACCACTACGTGTTTCCCACAGGATGATCCAAATCGGGATAAGACAAAATGTTCCTCACATTATTCAGTGAAAAAAATGTGTAGTCTACATATATCTAACCCACACTGCGCATAAGAATAGAGTAGGCAGCGATCAAATTATATATGTAGCGATGAAAAGACAGAGAATTACAAAAACATGTTGTTTTCAAAAGCTGGTCATCTCGTTACACATATCTGAACATATCCAGCCAAAAGCTAAGGTAAAGAGGGACACATTGTAGAACCAAGCGTATATTTTATTGGGTGTCCTATGTATATTTTCTTATATTTTAGGTTGCTTTTGTTATCACTATCAATCTTTGTGCCTTCAGTTATACTGAAGGCCTAGGAACTGATACGTTCACAGCACTGTGTAATACAGAATATTAACTCTATGTGAACATTAGAGGATAACTGCAGATCCCCTATATTCAGTAGACCAGGCACTTTCAGACACAGGGATACCTAATGTGTTTGTGTTTCACAGTACTTTTCTACTTTTATATGTATTCTAGGGAAAGGAGAGATTTAGAACTTTTATTTACTTTATTTTTTAATTATTTATTTAAAGCTTCTTCAAAGATTGTGCTGAAAAATTTGGCTTATACTCGAGTATATAGAGTATACTCGAGTATCTAGAATCCTAACTTGTATCTTTTTTGTTTAACAGAAAGCCCTCGGAGCTGGAGATTTTTATCTCGAACAGGATCCAGCAACTGGGATCTGCAACTTTTTCTATGACAGTGCTCCTAGCGGGGCCTTTGGTACAATGACTTACCTGACCAAAGCTGTGGCCATTTACTTGCAGGACTATTTACCAAGTTCCAGTTGTATGATGCAGTAAAATGGCAGGGTGACTTATGGCGTCTTGAACCAAATAGATGTGCTTTAGCTGGGCAATTGTTTTCTGTTGATCTGTTTCAGTGGTGGACATTTCAAGAAATGTTCAGATGTTACTTCAAAATTACAGGCAAATTATTCCAGATGAAATTTATTAATTCTAGTTTGAGCTGAAAACTTTTTTTTTTTTTTTTTAATTCTAAGACTAGTGATGAGTTGTGGGAAAACATAATTTTGATAGAAGAAATATACACTTAATATTTCTTGTAATATATACAATACTTTATGATTATAATTTATTATTAACAGATTTCATTTGCATTCTTGATTAAATAAAAATTCTGGATATTTTTTTTCTCAGAATTAATCATCTTCTTGTTCCTCAGTTAAACATTCCGAAAATGTATGAATAATTTTATAACTGGGTGTTACCAATTGGGATGGGGGGGGACCAGTCACACTCTGACACTGTCCATTTAGAGTTGACAGTACCAGATTGTCTTTGACAATTGTAGCATTAAGTTGTGAATTTATCCATAAGTATTGAAGAGGAATATCAGAGGAAAGGCAAAATGTATTTGAGGGGAACAGAGGAATGGTACAGACCCTCTTTACACAGGTCCCCTATACCCAATAATAAATTTAGCGCAAAATGAACTTTCTTATTTATTTATGTAGTTTTTTTTACTTTAGTTGGGTCATTCATTATTTCTAGCTAAGGCTACAGTCACACTGCCGTAGTTCTGTTCCGTCACAGGTTCAGAACAACGGACTGAAAACTAACATGATGGACCACCTTCAAAAACAAAGCTTTCTGCAGCCTAGTTTATTATTCTGTTAAACCTATGATAAGATCCTACACACAGGACTTTATCTTCTTGGAGAAAAAACATGTCGGATAAAAGCTTCTGTATTTGGTTTACAATTAGAATTAGAGATGAGCGAATAGTAAAATGTCCGAGGTTCGATATTCGTTTCGAGTAGCCCCTCAATATTCGACTACTCGAATCGAATATCGAACCCTATTATAGTCTATGGGGGGAAAATGCTCGTTTCAGGGGTAGGCAACATTCAATCAAATTATACTTACCAAGTCCACGAGTGAGGGTCGGGCTGGATCCTCCGAGAAGTCTTCTCTGTGCAGGGTCCCCGCGGCATCTTCCGGCTCTTCATTCACTCTGCCAGGCATCGGGCCTGGGCAGAGCCAACTGCGCATGCCCGCACTACAAGCGGACATGCGCAGTCGGCTCTGCCCAGGCGCGATGCCTGGCAGAGTGAATTCAGAGCCGGAAGACGCCGCGGGGAAGCTGCACGGAGAAGGCTTCTAAAGGTAGGAGAAGAACCAGCATTGATTGGCCGACTGTATAGCATTCGGCCAATCAATGCTGGTTCTGCATCGAACTTTTACATTCGAACAACGAGTGGTACTCGATCGCATACGAGTATTTCGAATACTGTAGTATTCGATCGAATACCTACTCGATCGAGTACTACTCGCTCATCTCTAATTAGAATGAATTATAATAGATGCAGATGGCGTCATTACAACAGACATAATGACAACAGTGTGAACTTAGCCTAAAATTCTCTCTTGCTTTCCTAATAGCGATGGAGGTTAATTATCATAGTGTTTCTTAACGCCAGTCCTCAAGCACTACCAACCAATCGTATTTCAAGGATACCCCATAGAGAGAAAGCTTGTAGTAATATCTGATATCCTGACCATGAACAAATCAATGGTACAATACTAGGGAAGTCCTAACCTATTCGGGGTACTCGAGGAATGGAGTTGAGAAAAATTGTGCATTAGCAAACTGCCTAGGATATGGAACACAGATGAAGTTTGGTCCTGGCATGCGATAATTTATTAATTTATATTAATATTAACGGCTGCTATCTGCTACAATGTAGCAGAGCAAGTATGCATGCTGGAAGTTGTAGTTTTGCAACAGCTGGAGAGCTGAGGGTTCCCTACCCCAGCCATAGACTATAATGGGGGTTTCTGCACAAAACATGCAGAAAAAAAAGTCCTGCAGCATTATAGTCTATGCGGTCCGCGGGTTTCCTTAGGTAACCGCTTTTTAATGCGTATAGGTTTCTGTTCAGGGGTCCCCAAGCGGACTCCCTGAATGGAAACCCAAACGCAGATGTGAACCGGGCCTAAGAGACGTGACCTTTGATACTTTACCATACTAATGTTGTACTGTGGGGTTTATAGCATAGAGTTGGATTTGTCTATAGCCAGTCTTATAATATTACATAGGTACAGCTTGCTGACAAAATTACAAGTCTAGTTGTCCATTTAAGACAATGACCCTCCATGAAATGCTAAGAGGTCATTGATATTAAAGCTCTGCTATTACATTCTGTTTTCGGAATAATTTTCTTGTGTTTTGTGGACATGTTGTTCTCTTTAACCTCAGTTGCAGCAAACTTCTATGTGAATGCACTGAAATTGTAGCTGGCAGGGCTGTTTTTACTGCTCAGATTCTAGATAATGCATTGTAACAATGTATGTACTTTGGAACTTTATTAGCCCATAATTGTACCTGAGTCATTCATCTGAGAGCATCTCTTTGTACACTCACAAAGCATTTCTTGGTATAGCCCAGCGCGCCTGCTGATTCCCTGTTCTGTTAATAGGGCTTCAGCATTGTACCCAATACGATGTTATAAACCCTATTCCTGCTAATGAGACCAACCTCTAGCATTGCCCTTCATGTTACTTGTGACACTTAAGCCCAGGGACCAGTGGTGAGACTATCTGTCCTAATGTAAAACCCTTCTAGCTTGTTGTTTGATGCTCCCCATTCAAAGGAAATCTGTTTTTTTTTTTTTGGTGTTTAAGTTTTTATATTCAGCACAACACAAATCGAGAAAAATAATGCAAGTGTAAATGAATTCATGTAGAAGCCAAGAGAAATCCAGAGCTGAATTGTATGAGGTATGGCCGGTAAACATAGGACTTTAATAATGGCAGGTCTGTATCATTGCTGTGGATTATATATCCATATCATTGCTAGTACTGATTTCTAGTACTGTGTTCGGTTCACCTTTTGTTGATTTTTCTTGTCTACAAGGGACATTTCTCATTTTCTTTAAAAATTAAAAACATTTCCATTTTCTCAGTGAGTCCTGAATAATCATTGGTCAGTTATTAATGTATTTATTTTAATTCACAGCTTTCAATTTTGCTAAAAAAATTCTCTGTTCAGTCAATTGTGCCCTCTTTTTTGCTCCCTCTCCCCTCTCACAGCATTCAGACATGCAGAGAGAGTGAAAGAAACTGCAGCTGCACCTCCCTCCTTCCTCTCCTCTTGTTGTTGCTTTACTTTAGGGGAGAAATATTTAGGGGGCTGAGGAGGTTTCTCAAATGAGATAAATCCTGCTGTATAGTGAAGACGATGCAGCTTATAAAGTATATAACAGCCTGATATTTCAGTTAGCAGGAAGCTGATCTTAGAGAGACTGATGCCTCACCAGCGTCATCTGTCCATATGTCCATGAAGCATTGCCTACATTTTTACAATATATAGCTTTTGAACATTTGCTTAAATGACACATGTACTGGAAAATAAAAACTTGTCTTCCTAATACCAGATGCTACTGCTTATACAGATCTGTTTTTGCCATTACTGATTTTCAGCATAGTAGTAGTAGTTATGTACTAGGGCTCTTTGTGTCATTTATGGTTGTAACAAACCTGTTAGAAAAGCCATCTGATGTATTTCCGCAACATGAATGTGTTTTTCCCTAAGAGTTGATGTACACTGCAGGGGCAATATTATTGGTGGGTGCAATACAAGATGTGTCTGCACCAGCTCCAATACTCACTTTGATTGTATCGGGCATTGTATATAATACATTAGTTCTTTTCTGTTCATAGAATAACTTGATATGTTAAAAGCAGATTCTTTTTAATTATATTGTAACATGTATATTCAGATGCATGCATTTGTAGGATGAGTTATGTTGAATCTGTATCAAACTGTAAGTCATCTGAGTTTTATAACTGGATGGACTAAAGTCGCATTTGGTTACTGCACTGCCTGACCTTACCTTAAAGGTGAAGTTCAGTAAGTAAACTGAAATTAGCCACACAAACCAACCATCTACATGAATATCTTGTATCCATTCTACATACCAGCGGTGATTCCAGTAAGAAGTATCACACCCGTTCTGGCAATCTATACCGCTATAAGGTTCGGTTTTATAGAGTTCATCCCACATTTGACACTTATCAGACAGATTGTCGAGAGCACTCATATGGATCAGTAAGTCTCATTAATACAAATAATAAGATTCCGCACATGTTGATGTCAGTTCCAGATTGGCATGTCATACAGTAATTGTAAAATTTGAGAAATCCCATTAAAATCTAATATGCACATTTTGTCTTGTGGCTTTTAATCTCTTTATGACGGTTCCGTTCAATTCCAGTTAATCTGATTAAATGCAAACCTATTTCCACATGAGAGGTTCACATTGAACAGGGGCTTCTATAAAATGCCATAGTGAATGAAAGTGGCTGTCCGTGACGAGATAAAACACAATTCTCACCTATTCCATCCCATCCCGCAGTGTCCATAGGCTCGTAATAATATAGAAGTACACTATGGCACAAACAAAGCAGGTATGCTAAGCTACAATTTGGAGCATATTAGATGATTATGGGGCGTAGTCATTCTTCTCAACACTTCCTTGCACATGCATATGTGTTCTTATTGAGGAGGGAGAACTAAGCGAATGCCAGGCACTTGCAACAGCTTCATATTTTCCCTGAATAGAAAAGGATTGAGCATATCGAAATCCAACATGCCCAAACCCCTCTTTACATGATATACTTTGTGCTATTGTGGAAGAGTTAGGAAGCTAGTTTGGATGACATTCATGTAATGTATAGTTTACCCAAAGATTAGTCAGAATTACCAGAATAAACGCTGCTAATAAGAGCCTCCCCTCTTCAAGAGTTGTAGAATTATCAAGTTTAACAAAAAAAAAAAGCTCAGGCTTAAGGTAAATCATACATAAAAATTAACTTACCAGTCCACAACACTAACTAGTAGTATTGAGCGAGTAGTATTCGATCGAATACCTTTGCGCCATAGGATTGCGTGTAAGCGGCCGAACACCAACGGGTTAAGCGGATCGAATATTCGATGTGTTTAACCCCTTGGTGTTCGGCCACTTAAACGCATTCCTATGGCAGCGAGGTATTCGATCGAATACTACTCGCTCAACACTACTAACTAGTAATACTGAACTATGAAAGTTAAACGGTTTAAGCCACAAACAATATTTATCCTCTATCTGATAAATTTCTGATCACTGTGGGTCTGATGACCGATCTTCAGAAAGGGGGTGTTTAACTCTCACCGTGAAGGCATCTGCGGGAAAAGAGCCCCTCTCCCATTAACTTCACTGAGCGCACCAGTGATAGCTGAAGATCAGGCTGTTATCTCCAGTGTTCCCATGGAAGTGACTGGGAGCAGTGGCAGACCTGCATCCACTAGGGGTTCAGCAACATTTGGAGAGGCTGCATTCACAACAGGGTAAAATGTCCCCCATTCTCAGGATTGGTGGTAGTCTTGGTAATAGACCCCCACCAACCAACTCAGTGGCTATTACTATTGCTTTGCAGCGTTGGGGTCTTGGGTTTAAATCTGACCAAGGGAAATATCTATATGGCGTTTTCATGTTCTCCCCATATATCAACGTGGGTTTCCCTTTGGTACTCCAGTTTCCTCCCACATGGTAAAAAAAAAAATATATGTAGTTAAATTGGCCCTTGACCCTTGTGGGTGTTGGGGATGAGCACCTGTATGGCAGTTGTTAACTCCCCTTCTCCACAACACTTCCTGCACTTTGCATCTCCATGAGAAAAGCGCTTTCCAAGTGTTTGTTATCCTCTCTCTTGTGTATAGAGTTATGTTAGTGGTATACTTTTCATGGTCCCATTGGCCAAATATAAAACCTAGGAAATATTCATGATATTGAACTTAATGCGATACACCAAGTTTATAGAGTACAAAGTCATCACGTAGAGCGCTAAAGAACTGAGGGTCATCTGAATAGTAACTCTACAATTTCCCAGAAAATTTACATTTTAACAAGGCACGCTACAGAAAGACCTAGAAATGTGCACCCACCAATGAGTACACAGTAAGCACCATATATCATAGATTAATAGAAGATCTTTATGAGAAATAAGTGCAGACCCCAATTAATCCACATGAAAGGAAGAAAAAGATTGGACGGCAGGAAGCCATGGCTAGACCCAAAATATGGCGATTAATTCATGCCATATACAACTGATAGTACTACAAATGTATAAACATACCATATACAGTGTGTGTGTGTGTGTGTGTGTGTGTGTGTGTGTGTGTGTGTGTGTGTGTGTGTGTGTGTGTGTAAGATGTGACTGATACAATTCAGTAAAATACATCAAAGCAATATATCAGTCCATGGCTTCCTCAAACCCAGTATATAGTACAAGCAAAAGGGAATATAGCCACGATCTCCAACCAAACCTACGTTTTGCTTCCCTGCATCGAAGTATGTATTGGGTCTGGAGGTTGGAGGCCAGAATTTCCTCTTAGTTTGTCTACCATACCATACCATACTATACTTTAGCTTTTATTGTGATTTGTGATTAACTTTTGGCTTTCCCGTATATTCACAAGGCTGCAATAATTTCAACGTCTGTGAATGGGCGCCATTTACAGAACTGATTTTTTGACGGTCCATCAAAATATAGATCATGCTTTATTTTTGTCTGTTTTCATGGATCCTTCCATGCACTGATCCTTCCATGCACCCTTCGTTTTGCACCACGGTCTTGTGTATGCAGTCTGTATTTTACAGCAATATACCAGTCAAGTATTTCTATTAATTTTAATAAAGATTTTTGTATTTACCTATGATATATGGGATTGATTGTGTATTTTTTGGGTCGGGGCACATTTACCTGAATAGTAACGCCTGCACTAGAACATCGCCTTTAAAGTACATTTTTTTTATTACGGACCTGAAACATACAGTGATAAATAATGCATCTGCAGTCAATTCTTTTCCAATTTCTGAATGTTATATAAAGGGTAAATAGTAACCGTTGAGAGCATCCTTATGCTGTTGGCAGTGACACGAATATAGAATATTAGACTGCTGATTATATATATATATATATATATATATATATATATATATATATATATAGTATATTAAATGTGTGAAGACATCAAAATGTATTTCAACTACTGAACATTTCTATGGCCAGCATGTATAGCTCTTTTCTATGTACATGCATGAATGTTTATTCCTTTTTCTAAAAATTTCCTCTTAATAAAACAATATTCCTTTAAATTGAGTTTTGTCCGTTTTACTATATGAGGTATATCATATTACATAGTAGAATCTTTATAACACACCAAACATGATATATTTGATATGTTTAGGTACTATTTGTAGATACTTACATTCCCATTACCGGTTATCTTAGACTACTGGAATTTTTCTGTATGTATTATATCATATTGTTTTGCGCTGCTTTGTTTGCGGAGTAGCCTTTGCATATACAGTGGTTATATATCAGAATCCTATTGAGGCAATTCAATCTGTCCACATGCATAGATCTTCGCCTGGACTATAAGACTATCAACTTGGAGGTCTCCTTAAGGAGAAACTTTATCCCCAAGGGCCCTCACCCAGCCAACTAATACCTTGCATTGCACTGATGAGGGGCAAAATCCCAGAAACTGCTGTATGTGGATGGATTGCTTTAGAAACCTTATGTTCTTATTCATGTTCCATGGCCTGCTAAGGGATCAGACATTTGAAGGGTTGCTATCCAGTAGTTGGTAGTAGAGTCATTTTTAGACATCCAGTATAAGAGCTTATTTGCATGCAGGTATTGAATGGACAACCATGTATGAGAATAACCTCATGTAATACTGCTTTTACTCAAAGTCCACAGTTTCCTCATCAGACTTTCTGCTTCCATTGTACCTGTAGGGAAACCGCCACCCTTTCGGTAGGTATAATTGACATGCAACGGTTTTGGAAATCGAAACACATTTTTTCCACAAAGTGGATATGGGATTAGCTATAATCACAGCCACTTTGCTGTGACTATAAAATGCTACGTTTTTTTCTGGTGGCTTATGCCACGTGGGGCCCAGCCTTATAAATATTTTGGTCATTACTAATCTGTAACTTGGTGTGTAAGCTTCCAAGACCACAAACTGTTCTAGCAGCATGCTAGGTGGTACAGATTTATGTAAAGTTAAACCTACAAATATAATTGACTATGTGCACAGTCATAGTAAATCAAATAAAAAAGTACCAATATTATAAAATAGTGTCCTCAAGTGTTCCTTATGGGCTTGTGTAAAATGATACATCCATCGTTGTAAAGTATCAGAAGTCAAACGATGGTAGCAGGGATCACCACAGTATTCAGTATTCTTCACTCTCCTTCACATACTGGTGTAATTCCACTCCAATCTCCATTGTCTTTGCAAAAACTCTGCACATCACCTGTAGACATTGTGTAGCCTGGATAACAGGAGTATTGTATGTAATACGGATACTGGTATGGAAGTGGATCCCTTATAGTAAAAAAACGGAAGGTTCCATGACTGGGTACCGGAGGGTAAACACATTGGACTCTTCTTTTATAGGGTTTTTGTAGTAGGCCAAAGTTCTTCTGGTTTCTCCTAGAGTCCATTGTGATGGCAGTAACTGCAGATGTAGTTTTTGCAGTGCTTGTCGGTGATGGCGTCTGAGTGCTGTAAATCTTTACTTTAGACAAACTGGTACTTTGTATCAGAGTTGTTCTATATTCCTGATCAATAGAAGGGCCTTTGGTTCTGGTTATGACATTATTCTGATCAGTCGTGCTTAAAGCTTCTATATTTGACATCTCTGCCTCAACTATGGTCTGTTGTGTTTGTACCTGGACATCTGAAATACCATTGTAGGTCATTGAAGATGATATGATGGTACTCCACATTGTTGCTGGAGTTGTTTTCACTTTGATATAGGTGCCTTCAGAAAGATTTGTGGGGTTTGCTATTATTTGTCTTGTCTTGTAGGGTTGGCTTGAGCGTGGGATCATCTTTGAGATTAAGAGGGTACTTAGATATTGCGATTGTATCCGTTGAGTTGCTTGTGGAACATTTGCTGTAGTGGTCCTCAGTGAACCTCCAGATGACCCTTTTGTGCCATTTTTTCCATCTTCTACATGTTGTAAGTACTTTTCTTGAGGAGCCCTAAACTTTAATGAACGCGGCGTTGTTCTATCATACGATTCTGTTACATTTAGAAAACCTGGAAATGTTTGATTTCTTTTCTGTATTATCTTTGAGTATTGCATTTGTGTAGCGGTAGAAAGCCAACTTGTCACGTGTTTCTTTATGTTAGGTGGTGCAGTATGATTTTCAGGTGTAGATATGTTCTTTACAGTTTTTGAAGCATTAAAAGATGATTGATTTTGGGATTTTTCATGTGAAAATGACAGGAAGGTCTTTGGTGGCAGTGACTGTCTTTGAGGTCCGAACGCTTTCAACACATTTTTTACATCTTTTTCTTTTCTGGCATTTTCTGAGTGATCATGTCCTGTTTCTGTAACATTAAATGAAACCCAATTTGGCTCTTTTTTTAACAAAGAGTTTTCAATTACATATCTGCTTTCTGCCTGTGAATTCTTCTCTTGTAAGGTAGAATCCATCATATCCATCTCTGGAACAAAAGCAAATGGGCCATTTTATACTTATAGCTGTAAAGAACAGAATATTTACAAAATTTATATTTTGGAAATCTATATAATATGTCACATTGTACACTATTGGGAAAGAAAGAGTCTACAATATTCACTTGGGGAGGGGTTTCCAATCCATGTCCACTAGTGTCATGGCTTCCTTCCTTTATACTGGAATGGATCCATTTTCCAACATATTAGAACTAACACAGATTGGTGCCATTAAAGGGATTCTACCATTAAAACACATTTTTTTCTTGACACGTAGGAATAGCCTTAAGAGAGGCTATTCTTCTCCTACCTTTAGATGTCTTCTCCGCGCTGCCGTTGCTTAGAAATCCCGGTTTTTGTCAGTATGCAAATGAGTTCTCTCGCAGCACTAGCGGCGTCCTCAATGCTGCGAGAGAACTCTCCAGCGCCGCCTCCATCTTCTTTGGGAACAGCCTCTCTTCGTGTCTTCTTCCGGCACTGGCATCAAACTTCTAGGCCTAGGGCAAAGGCTACTGCGCATGCCCGCCGGCCACAAGAAAATGGCCGCTTACTTACTGTGTAAGTGGACATTTTTCTTGTGGCTGCGGGCATGTGCAGTTGGCTAGGCCAGAGGCCTACAAGTTTGACCGCCTGCACCGGAAGACGACGTGTGAAGAGAATGTTCCTGAGGAAGATTGAGGCATCACTGGAGAGTTCTCTCGGAGCATTGGGGACACCCCCTGTGCTGTTTGAGTGCTGGGGACCGCCCCCAGTGCTGCAAGAGAACTCATTTGCATGCGGACAAAAACTGTGATTTATACCAAACAGTGGCGGGGAGAAGACATCTAAAGGTAGGAGAAGAATAGCCTTTCTTAAGGCTATTCCTACTGTACGTGGCAACGAGAAAAAAAATGTGTTTTAATGGTAGAATCCCTTTAACTATAATAGGGTTTGTTGTGGATCTTCTATATTTAAGCAATAAAAGTACACCTTAAAAAACATTGAAAAATTATGATCAAAAACTTCAAATGTAAAGTTTAAGCAGAACCTTAGGGATAAAGAGACAAGACAAGTCACAGTCAAAGATGCAGTAATTCTGATACCATTCTATATAACAATATCTAGTTATTACATTACCTCTACACATGGGAATTGTGCTGTTCCACTTTTTTCCATCACAATAGATCATAGAAGAGCCAATGAGTTTGTATCCTTTTTTGCATGTGATGATTATGACTGCATAGTTGTGACTTACTTGAAGACTTCCATGGGCAATACCAGAAGGCATGTGGCAACCATTTGCTAGAGAATTGGTGGAATACAAAGAAAGAAAATCTGTAAGTACAAAAAATTGGATTTTAAAATTGTAATTCCAAAGTAAACTTTTGACTTTGTTCCTTTGACCTGGATTTCCAGCTGACTTCTCCCATTTATTTGTAGTTTGATATAGTGCTTAGTTCATTGTAATGTGTATTGGATGTATTGAGAAATCATATATATACTATGTAGCGGCCCACAGGACTTTTGTCCTGCAGTGCTTTTCACAGAAAATCAGAATTTTCCTCTGTGGACTTTCTGCTTCAATTATACCTATATGGAAACTGCTGGGGTTTCCATATGTATAATTGACATGCTGCCATTTCCAAGAATTTACATCACGTGGGGCCCCTGCCTAAGTGTATGTATGGAACATCATCACTGGAGGATGGGGCAGCAGAACTGGAGGGGGCTAGTGATGGCACTCAGGCCTCATTCACATCTGTGTTGGTATTTCATTCGGGGGAGTCTGCATGGGGACCCCCCTGAATGGACTACCAAACGCACTGGTAAGCGGTGTGCAGTAAAAGCACACAAACCCCATAGACTATAATGGGGTCCATGTGCTCTCCACGCGGTGTCTGCACGGAACATGTGGACAGAAAAGTAGATTGTGATCTACTTTCATGTCCGCATGATTCGTGCAGGAAGTGCATGCAAAGCACATGGACCCCATTATAGTCTATAGGGTCTGTGTGCTTTCACTGCACACTGCTTGCTAATGCGTTTGGTAGTTCAATCAGGGGGTCCCCATGCGGACTCCCCTGAGCGGATTACCAACGCAGATGTGAACTAAGGGTAAGCTGCTGGGGAATTAAGCAGGTAATTGTTTTTCCCACTATTAAAATTTTTTTGTAAAATCCTGAACAACTTTAAAGGGGTTGTCCAGGATAAAATGACACTTTAACACTAAACTAAACACTCTCCCCCGCCCAATTTCTAACTTACTTATTTTATCAAAAATGCATATCTACCCATTTCGCTGAGGTGGTCATGTGACCACTTCAGGCACATTTTCTGATTTTCCAGTGACGTTTCATTCCCCCATTTTTGGAAATGAAATGTAATCAATACTACCCCTCCCCCACCCCGTCATACTTACCTGTCTTCACGTCCGGATCTTCTGCACACAAAATGCCACTTTCTGCAGAGGGGCCAGCTAATCTTCTTCTTCATGTCTGCCACCCACTAAGGCCGGAGTGCCGGCAGACGTGAAGAGGAGAAGGACAGAAGGAAGTGATCTCCCATGCCCAGAAGATCCAGATAGAAAAACAGGTAAGTACGATGAGGTGGGGGTGAGGCTGAGTTAGTTAGCTAGGTAGGGCTAGTAGTCCGTAGGCTAGCTAGGGTAACATTGAGTGGAATGGATTGAGAGGGGTATCATGGTAGTTGGAGGATAAAAGAACAGGAAGCTGTCCATATTGGACAGTTGTAGCATATCCTCAGGCTAAGCCATAAATGTGAAAGATGGGAATGTCTGTATATATCGCCTCCAGGTAGAAGTAAACTTGTGAAACAATTCAGTTTATTTGAGAACATGACTTACCTACACACAAAGGCATTGGTTTTCTCCACCTTCCTCCAACACAGCTGCTACTCATGTGCCCCAGTAGACTGAATCCAGGATTGCATGCAAAATTTGCAAAGATTCCTCCATAGCGGAAAAAAGTTTTTCCATTCACCAGTTGCCCAAGTCCAGAACATGTAATTGCTGAAGAGACTGAAAAACATATTTTAGTAACATTTGTTACTCCGTAAAATTTATTTTATTTATTATGAATTTATCTGAAATATGTCAACCAGACACTTCAGTAGGGATGTGATGGATTCAAGCTGTTTGTATTGCTTGCATTCATAGTTTTTATAGACATTGGAAATAAATCTGAATATTTTACAAATGAGTGACAATGCATTGCGTTTTTTTTTTTTCCGCAGCATTTCATTGCTTATTTCCATGTGGTTTGTTTTTCTTCCCGTTTCTGGTGGTAAAATTGACACGGTGTTTTTAAAAAATGCATTCATTTTGAAATGCAACTTTTCTATTTTTTCTGCAGTCAGTGGATGAAATTAGCTGGGAAAGCCTGTGAAAGCTTGTCGAGATGGGAAAGCGCGATGATGTCACTGCAGTGTGCAGTCATCTGGCTGTAGTCCCGGCGCCTTCTGGGCTGAAGGCCAGACATAGCTTGCAGTCCACAGGCGTGGGAGATGCAGCTGAGGCTCCTTAGTGCATCAGGGGATTAGGGGTAGGGGAATATAAACTTTGGGGCCCTTTAGTCAGACACATCAGCTGTAAGTCACTAAATATTCACCTTAATGTTCTGCAGACCCCTGTGTGGAGCCACTATATACTTATATAAATTGAGTGACTAGTGATAATATCGGTATATCTCATTTGGGGACCTACTTGGACATGTTTCACCCATGCTGAAAACCTAGCTACCCCTGGGATACTGTCAATAAATGTCTGCATAATAAGATAAGGAACATACTGGAATAGGGCTTGCACATATGTATGTTAATTCATGATTTCTTTTCCTGTATACTGTAGCTGGTGTGTACATGTAGTAGATCACTTGTGTTTCTCATACTAAAAACATAATATTGTACTTTTGTACATAACTCAATATTATCAAATTAAAAAAAAAAAAAAACAAACAGCATTTAGTTGTTGTAGATGTAACATTATGTTACAGTTGAGTGGAAATTGATCAGAAACATAAAACAGATAAATAGAAAAATAGAACATAATAGAAAGAGTAATAGAAATACTTACAGCACTTCATCCTGAATAAGTATACAATTAGTAAGAAACGTGATGCCTTTATCAAAATATTCGATTCCATCATCACTGGGTTTCATGAAATGATGACTAGACAATACAAGGCTTCATACTGAGGATGCCGCATACAATATCATGAGGATGCAGTTGCAGCCTTTGCATGGATAGAAAGTGTAAGCCTTGATTCCTTGCTCCTAGCTCATTGTTTGACTTCTTGTGGCTCTATCTTGGAACTCTTAAGTATATGTTCTCAGGTATAATCTATGCTGCGCTGCCTAACATAGTTCACATAATAACTGCAACCTCCCCCCACCTGTGACAGCCTGGTAATAAACTAGAGAACCCCTCAGGGCATCACTTCTAACACATACCACTGTGAATGATGCAAAGAAGGTTACAAGATAGTGACTGATAAGTCTTCTACTTCATTCTTATTGGTATTAAACCCTTGTAACACACGACATTATTCTATCATTCCATCAAAGCAAAACATGAAATATCTTCATTATTCATAAATGTTTTTTCTATCATTTTAGTTAATAAATGTTTTTGCAGGTACAGTCTCTACAACCTTAGACTAGTAATGAGGATCCAATGCTTGTTCGATTGTTTATGGCATATTGGCAGGAGATGTTGATATATGTTGAAATAAAGAAAGAGATGCAATTGCAACACAACTCCATTCAAGTCAACGCAGACTTATGGTCCTTTTATTCCGTGGATTGGTGGAGATCCCAGAAATCATACCCTTGTATTTTACCAAATGTATATCTCGAACATGAAGATACAGGAAAGGAAGAGATCTTCCAGGATGGCTCTCGAACAAATACCTCTTTTGTCTATATTACCTGCTTTACTATTTGAGAAAGAAGTCTGTGTACCCCGAAACGCTTCATAGAAATACTAATACAAACCGGATTATTCTTGCATCCAAGAAATTAGCTTCTGCCTCTCAATCCTAAAGGGGTTAGGGGTTGTGGGTGCATGCAGAAAAACAGGTATTTGTGCCAGAGCCATCCTGAAAAATCTCTTCATTCCTGTATCTACATCCAAACCAACCGGACAAGAAGGGCGAGGTATCTTGTGGGATCCTGGCATGGCAGCAGCATCACAGCACATGTGAATCTATATGATTCATTTTGCCTGAACTCACTTAAGAATAGGTGAGAATCCATCTAAAAGACCCAAGAGAAGCCTACTACTTGTGTAAACGTTTTCACCCTACAAGTGCTCTTTCTCTTGTCCATATGCCCATGTGATACCTTAAACCTGTACTACTGTATAGACATATAGTGGCATTCCTTGGTCATTGACTTCCACTGTTTAAAAAAAAAAAAAAAGCTTAGGGGCAACACTGTGGCTCAGTGGTTAGCATTGCAGTGCTGGAGTCCCGGGATCAAATCCCACCAGGGACAACATCTGCAAGGAGTTTGTATGTTCACCCCGTGTTTGCATGGATTTCCTCCCATTCTACAAAAGACATACTGATAGGAAAACAAAAAAATGTACATTGTGATCCCTATATGAGGCTCATAATCTACATTAAAAAACCAGCTTAGTAGTATGCTATACCCAGGATGGAGGTCTCTGACTTATGCCACTGTATAGACATAAAGCGTCATATTTTCCATTGCCTGCATGTTTTCTTTAACCATCTCACACTTCATAAGAAAGTGTAGTAGGCTATGCTTTGTGATACTGTAAAATAAAGGAATACTGACACATTCAGGCCCAGCATATGTCAAAGGATACTCTTTTGACAAAGGTTGGCCACATGGGAGGCCTATGGACATGTTTAGCCTGCAGCACATGAGATGAGAACTGAGCCTTATAAACCTGGAGAGAAATAACACACAATGATAATAGTGACAATATGCAATGTGACAGCTCACTATCTGCGCAGTGACCTCAGCACGTCACACAGCATGGCCACCACACGCCACCATATTGTTTCTGTATTCCAGATGCATGCTGCAAAGTGAATCTGAGGTAATATGGCCGTTCTCTTCACCTTGTATAGAAAACAATTAAAAAGTGTATTCTCTGTAAGTGACGACAGATCAGTAAATAAGATTGTGTTTCAGCATAGATTTTTATTTAGTAAAGAATAGCATAACACAGTCATATAAGTCTTCCCTACGAGAAAACAATTCTCCATGTTGAGCCTTTCCCTTATTATTCTTCTTCTTGGAAATATACAAATAAATTGAAAACTGGGTATCGCACTTCCTCGTGTGTGTCTGGTGAATGTTGACACCATCTGTACTGATAAAGAGGCCTAGAATTGTTAATTCAGGGGGATAGAAAGATTTACTTAGACTTAGTCAGGTGAGGTGACGTCTGACACACCATACATTTTTTGAGGCCATGTTTGGTTTATAAATTGCTTCTGTGATGAAAAAGAGACACTAAGGGATCGTTCACACGGGGGCGGTGGGGCGGATTTTGGCGCCGAGAGTGACGCGGGTCGCAGCTTCTCCTTCCGGAGTTGGCTCAAATGAATGGGCAGACTCCAGAGGTTGCTGCCGCCAGGCGGAAGATGCGGCCCAGCGAGCCGCGGAATCCGCCTGAAGAAAGGGCAGCTCGCTCTAGAACTCTCATAGACCACCATTGTATGGAGGCGGATTTTGAGTCGAAATCCGCTGTCACAATCCGCCTCCTTGCCCCCGTGTGAACTAGCCCTAAGAGGGCACCTATAGGATATGGGGTTAAACTAGTACAGCACTCACTATACAGTATTCAGAACGAGTGTTTCAGGGCCTATGTGCTGTGTATGGCAGCCAAGTTGAAAAGGCTATTCAAAAGGAAGTGACATCACATCCGTTGGTCACATGGTAGTGTTACAGTGCTCAGTCCTATTAAAATGAATGAGACTAAACTGCAACATGTCCATGTGACCAATGGACGTGATGTCACTTCCTGAGAAGAAAGCAGCCATGTTATCTAATCCTGCACAACCCCTTTAACTTGTACAGTAGATTTATTGCCCATGTAACAGAGTGAATGGAAACATATGGACATAGATTACAAACCATCTACTAGAATATATTTTACAGACAGATTACAATATACTGTAATAAAATAATAATTCAACCAATAATATTCATATAATTAAGAACTAATAACATGTCTAAGGAATATTCACACATGGAGAAATATCACATGAATGAAACGGATTTTCAATGACAAAATTTCAAAATTTTTGCAGCCACATGTAACCTTACATCTCTAAATTTTGTGTATTTTAAAATAGCTATAGCTAGATAGCTACCTAGTGGGGTAACCTAATGGGTAGTCAGTGGCACAACTAGGAATGGCGGGGCCCCGTTGGTCAGGAATGGCCAGGTCTTGATCAAGGTAAAAGAAGAACATTCACTACAATTTATTACAATTTACAATTTTCATTACAATTTTCCAAAAGCTTTTTTTAAATATAATATTTTTTTTTTTTCTTGAGAATTATTCATTTTAAAAGGCTAAAATATATTTTATTATTTTATTTCCTATGTCTTATTCATTTACGTTTTTTAACTTTTAAGCTTCTGTAATCTGTAGTCTAAATGGCCCAAAATTGTTTATTTCTTGTACATTGAGTTTTGATAGTATAAGTAGTATTTCTAACATCTACATACATTTCTACAGACCATTTTACTCCCCTTTATATTAGTTTATCATCTTTAAATAGATTTCATTGTGTGTTTAAATAAATAAATTCTTGCACGGTCTCCTCCTGCTACAAAGACAGCCAGTCTAGATAACACTATAGACCTCCCTTTATATGGCTAAAGTCTTGAATTGTCTCAAAAAGGTTGTTCTGCATTTCAGAGTAGCGCGGCATAGAGACTATTAGTGAATAGCAATAATAATGTTGGATATACTTTTATGAATATGTGTATCTATGTTTATAACTGAGCCATAGATGACAGTGCGTAGTTCCTTATAACATGTATATATACCCATATATAAGTCCAACATTATAGATTGACTGCTGTACGTGACTGTACATAATTCTCTTCTCCATCATACATGGCTGACCAGCCTCTGCTCTTAGCAGTACATGCATCGTACAGAGAAAGCCCATTGACTTCATGGCTTAGAGACAATGACTTGACTCTAGGTGATCTTGAATATGAAATTATTCTTCATATGTTAGCAGCACGGCTTTCATCTTTTGTTACTATTCTTCCTTTCAAATTTGTGAACCACACGAAAAGCTTCCAAAAACTCATTAAAGTCGATGCTCCCATCCTTGTTGGAATCTATGCTATGGGCCAAGTCATCTATAGTTGAATCATCTATACTGATATGAAGGTGGGAGCTGAAAAGTTTCCAAGTTTGACGAAATTCATCAATGGATATCAAACCTAAAGAAGATGTGAGATGAAAACATTATGATCTGTAAAACATTATGATCTGTTTATATAATATCCATGATAATAGATTTACTATTGAGTTTATGACTAGACACAGCCATAAACATGGTGCATCTAGTTTGGGCTATAAATTTTGACATGCAAGGTATGTGGGTGTGGATTTACCAAAAGGGGTGTGATGTAAGTGTGACATGATGCAGCAAAAATCATACTGAAGCAACTGAAAGGTAGTATAAACACAGACTAGACAGTCTAAGGGCGGGTTGACACCTGCGCCCGGTCTCCACTTTCAGGTTTCAGTCTTCTGCCCAAGATACTGGACAGGAGATGGAAACCAGCAGTCAGTTTTCATACCCATTCATTTGAATGGGTTTGCAAAGTGTCCACCCGTGAGCATCTTCTGCTCTCCGCGGCGAAACCATTTTTTTAACCGGACACAAAGTCGGACATGCAGGAATTAGCGTCTGGTTAAAAAAAAATGATTTGGCCACGTTGACCAGAAGACGCTCAAGGGCGCTCACTGGGCGGACACTGACTGCCGGGTTTCCATCTCCTGTCGGCAGAAGATAGAAATCCACAAAGCGTAGATCGGGCACTGGTGTGAACCCGCCCTATGATACCACAGATTTATCATCCAGCATTTGTAGACTGCCTTTCTAACTCTGCCCTGTCCTTTAGTAATTCTGAGTCAATGTATTATATCACTGCTCAGAATGCCATGCCTGTCCTTAATAATTTACATACATTAAGGCAATGAATCCTACTCCAATGATAAAAGATATTCTTTGTTAGATATGTCCACCATTAAACAGCTTGGCAACTCAAGGTAAAATATACAGGGTAGTTTGTACAATTTCTTTATATCTTCAATCTTCATTACTTACAACATAATCTTAGTTACTTTCCTGGGATAATGCCAATAGAAATCTCCTCCTGAGACATGGTATAATATTACATTTCAATGTTACATCAATTTAGCTGTGTACCTATTGATCTGATGCCATTTGGTGTTCACCAAAACTACACAATTTCTTTTGCTTGATTTTAGATTATAAGTAACTATACAGTACAAATGTTGACAAAAGGATAAATGGATATGTGTGTATTTTGTAATAAACTACAATCCCTTGCTCCCCTTTTTGTATGTTTATTTGCGGAGTGAGTTCCTTTCCAAGCACTAGTGCATTTTAGAGCGCCATGTCATTGTGCTTATTCTAATATTTGCAGTTGTCAAGGTGTATGACGTACTTCTGACTGATATTTGGTCCCTAACAAAGAAAGTTCTTATGTTACAAAAAAAAATAAAAAAAATACCTGAGTGATCCTTATCAATGATATTGAAGATGATCTCAAGGTCTGCTTTATATCTATATAATGTCTCAACCAAATTTGGCTGAACCTAGTGGGAAAGAACATATATATTGAGAAAAACAAACAGTAAATGAAATTGGCAGTATATAGGTATACACATATGAATTAGTTCTAATAGTACAGGGGTCCCCAACCACTGGTCTACAGACCAAGACTGAGCCATTGTTTGTTTTTTTTTGGCGTGGCGGGGTGGCCTCAGTCTTAGCTGGATACTTCGTGCTAGGCCACGTTGCTATTGTAATGTGTAAACTATCAGGTAGTGCAGCATCCTGTAGCTGCTAAGGATGCCGTGCTATTGGATAATTTACATGTTGCCATTGCAACGTGGCCTAGTGCAAAGTATCCAGCCTTGGTGTCTAGTGATTTGCTATGTCTGCTTAGATGCTCGTGTCACGCCCGCTTGTCCCGCAGAGCATCCCGGCAGAGAGCCTTCCTGTCCACATGGTGGAGCCCGCTTCTAACCTCGCCACCATATGAACAAAGATCCTTCCCTTCCCTACCCTGCTGGGCCATGGAAAGATGGTCTAGCTTGAAACCGGTCCCTGGTACAAAAAAAATTGGGGGCTACTGTACTAGTTTTTATGCAGTGCAAAGAACGTATTAGTCAGTCTAACAAACCATTTCTCAAGGGTGACATTTTAGAGCTAAAAGTAGAACATCATACAAAATAAATTCTTACTTTTAAAGCAGTAAGTTATCCTACAGAACAAAATAGTTCAATAAAGGTTACATTGAAATTATGGATAAGAAATAGAAGTTATTACATTGAATAATTTCACTTTTGGTCCTTCTAGATTTCAATGGTGTTGCTTATACAGAAAAAAAATTCTCAGGATTCTCACATCTGACTACAATCCTGAAGAAATAAAGCAATAAACAGATGGCTGCTTTCTGCTAGAAACTTGTGCGATACCTGTCCTTGAGTTGTGTCTGGTAATTCAGCTTGACTGCATTGTAGTGAATGATCCACAAGCAACTGCAAGGAAAGTGTGGACCCAGAAACAACAATAAACATGGCAACAGCCTTCTTCCATTCTTTCCTACTCTGATTGTGTTGATAAATTTTATCAGATTTTTGAAATTGTGTATTGAGATTTGGTACATTGAAGTAATAGAAAAAAAAATAAGCCACACTTACTTTTTTATTGGATTTTTCCATTTGCAGATCTTCAAAACATGACAAATATTTTACATTCCCATCAGAAGCCAGTCGTACAAGTCTTGAGCGTAATGTCCTCCAAGGTAGATCCAGATGGAGTACTGCCTCCATTGCTGACGCCCAATCACTGACGGAGATTTTTCCTGGTCAATATATAATGATTTGCTATTTGAAGAATATATAATTTTATAGAAATTACAACTGACAATTCACATTGTCCAGTTTATTGCCTTTCAATACACATTTGAAAATGCTCAATGCTCTTGTGTAAACGTACACAAAAGAAAAACAATGAAAAAAATCAGCACTCACTCATGTGCTTGTGGTATAAAAATGAATGAAACTGTCAGTTCTTAACATTTGTTTGTCATCAGTATGTCACTTATCAGTTTCCGGTCTGTGTTTCAAATGTGTTTGACCAAACTCACTCATCCATGTATGGGGTCCATCAGACAAAGATAGGAGTTAGTAATAGGTATTTACTGTCAGTTAAAAACTGTCATATGAATGGTCATGTAACTGACATTATAAAAAAGTTCAATAAATATCTATTTTATTGATTAATTAAATTCAGAGATAAAGAATATAGAAAACAAGTTATTGTTCTATATAGTATAGAGTTACTACTATATGGGCATTTCAAATATGGGAACCTCAAACCATCTGTATCAGTGATGTGAAAGGCTCATTTTTTTACCTGTATCATCTGGGTCATATTCTTTAAAAGCTTTTATAAGGTCAGAGCGATGGGCAAAGAACTGTTCCTGTAATGCTCGAAGAGCTGAGTCTTCAACCGCATTTATCCTGCAAGAAAAGAAGCCAGCAGTTCCTAAGTTACCAGTTACTAAGATTTTATGTACAGTATTTATATTACTACTAGCTGGTACCCGCGACTTCGTCTGCGGTGATTGTAGCAGTGGGTATATACAGGCGCGGGTAAGGTTTTCGTACTGTGTATAAGGTATGGGATATAAAATGTAACTGTGTATCTAGGTTTTGCTGTAATTCTGAGAACACGAGACTTTTGTGTTGAATGTAATTTGTATTTCAGCCGCTATATAGTGTTGGTATAAACTGTACATAGTGTCTTTGGGACAGAGGGATTTCAGGTTAATATACTTCGATATACGACATTGTATGATTTGTTATTTTGCGCCAGTACATGTAAGTTTTGGGCACAGGATACTCTTGAGCAAGCAACATAAAGTCTGGCCCTGTGCATGACAGTTTAGTAACTCCATGCGCCTCTTATTAATAGCAATTAACCCCATCATGTCCCTCACATTAACCCCTGTGTAAGAGTTACTGATAGAGATGAGCGAGTACTATTGGGATCAGCCGATCCGAACAGCACGCTCGCATAGAAATGAATGGACGTAGCCGGCACGCGGGGGGTTAAGCGCGCTGGCTACGTCCAAGCAGAAGTACCAGGTGCATCCATTCATTTCTATGGACCGTGCTGTTCGGATCGGCTGATCCGAACAGTACTCGCTCATCTCTAGTTACTGATATGTGAGAGACTTGGAGGTAATAATTAAGTATATTCATTACTGAGGTCTTTTATTAGTCCCTCCATGTCTCACATATTAGTAACCTTTATATGGGGCACACAGGGGTTAATATGAGGGACATGATGGGGTTTATTCCTATTAATGTGAGGCACATGGAGTTACTAACACTAAACTAATAACCCCAAATGCCTGACATTAATGAGAATAGGAAGTAAAGGAAGGGAGCTGTGTGTTTCTTACTTTCAGTTTGCTAGCAGCTTTGGCAGGAGCTATCACTATAGCAGGCAGAGACTTGAGCGACTAAGCTCCACCCCCTGGGTTTCCTGCACACCTCGCAAAGGGGAGTGTCCTTATGCCTCAGCTCTAGCAGAGACTTCATTTAACTCTTGCAGGTCCTGTGCTGCTGGCGTGCCAGTGAAATATGGCAGGAGTGCCACTCTTGGCATGTGTGCCAGGGGTTACTGACCTCTGCTGTAGGGGGTAATATGAATTTTGTGGCTTGCTATGGTCCAAAGTGTGTGAGATTGCAGAGATAGTGATGTGAGTTTGGGTTTTGTGGGGGTCCTGGGAAAAACGTATGTGTGCTATTGTGACGAAATGTAGCCTATTGCGCAATCGAGTGTAGGGACTATGTTTGTGGAAAATTTCAGCCAAATCGGTGGAGCGGTTTTTGCGTGATTGACCGCCAAACATCCGAACATCCAAAGGGTCCTGGGAAAAACGTATGTGCACTATTGTGACGAAAAGTAGCCTATTGCGCAATCGAGTATAGGGACTATGTTTGTAGAAAATTTCAGCCAAATCGGGGTCCAAAGTGTGTGAGATTGCAGAGATAGTGATGTGAGTTTGGATTTTGTGGGGGTCCTGGGAAAAACTTATGTGCGCTATTGTGACAAAAAGTAGCCTATTGCGCAATCGAGTGTAGTGACTATGTTTGTGGAAAATTTCAGCCAAATCGGTGGAGCGGTTTTTGCGTGATTGACCGCCAAACATCCGAACATCCAAAGTCACAAACCCACAAACTCACAAACATTTCACATTTATAATATTAATAGGATATCATTTTCATGTTACAATTTTACGTTTATAATAAGTTACCTAAAATTCCACATTAGTCTCATTCATCAAAAGATTGTCATTGTAAATGAAAGGAAAGGGTGAACAGCCTAACACTGATCTATGTCCAAGACTCAGAAAAATTTTCAATATTCAATTCGAGAGACCAAAAAAATTCAGCACAAGTACTTTTATCATACCCTGACACCCCTTTCACTTGAAGGGACGTTCATCATTCCCAGCCAATCACTGGCCTGATTTAAGAGGTGGAGATTGGAAGTCTCCTGGGGTCAGTTATGTGCCAGCAATGAAGAAAACAAAACCACCTGCTGAGAGACTATTGCAACCCCTGAGGGAAGAGAATTAGAGATGAGCGAGTACTGTTCGGATCAGCCGATCCGAACAGCACGCTCGCATAGAAATGAATGGACGTAGCCGGCACGCGGGGGGTTAAGCGGCCGGCCGACGTCAAAGCGGAAGTACCAGGTGCATCCATTCATTTCTATGGAGCGTGCTGTTCAGATCGGCTGATCCCAACAGTACTCGCTCATCTCTAAAGAGAATCCATCTGCCCAGAAGCCTAAAGAATTGCTGCCAGCCACCAAAGAAGGGAGAAAGTATGTCAAGTGGAAGAAGATGAGGTTAGTTACAACCTCTGAGCAAGGACCCATAAGCATCCAGGTAACGTGGGTATCTTGGGAGTTCATCACATCTGTCCACACAGACATATTGGGAGAGGCAAGATATAGATTCATTGGAGGAGAGAAAAGGCACCATATCACCATCTTTATTTTGGGCATCCCTCTTCCCAAGTCTGGGACCAAACACCACACTGGATCTCCATTACAACTAATACCATCAGAATACCATTCATATGTTAACTGTTGGCTCCGTAAATTTACATCATTGTTCAACTGCATTGCTGTCTCCAGAGCCATTCCTATGCTTACCATCATGGCACAATCACACAGCTGAGAGTAGAGTAGACCCCTCTCCAACAGGAAGTGCCCCCCCCCCCCCGGGAAAAATACTACTCATCAGGTATATTGCAGACTTCATCAATTCTATCCATCCTATGGGGTGGGTGGGAGGAGTTTGGTTGATTGTCCTTGGCCTACCATTGACAACACAGCTACAACTACTACATCCTTCCTATAATAACGTCTATTGGGTTGTGGCAGATGTTCTTAATTCTAGATGCTTTTAGTAAGCATTAAAAGAGTTGTTCAAGACTAGATACAGTATAGCAATCCTTAGGATAATCATTAATATCATACTGGTGAGAGTCTGACACACAGCACCCCACTAATCTAACCCTCCCAAGAATAGGCCTGAATATCTACTCTTGAATAATAAGTTACTCAAGGGTAGGCTGTTGCAACCCTTCCTTACTCTTAATTCTCCAAGCATGTACACTATAACCTCGGGTGGTTTAAAAATCGCTAAGAAAGTTTTAAAAGTTGCATTTCCATGAACAACCTCTTTCAGAATACAATCCCTAGGTTGATCAACTCCTGAAATCCCAACCATTCATATGTTTTCCAATGAACATTTTAGAAAAAATATACATAGACCATACATTGTAGTATTATAAATTGATCTACGCTTTTTTTTTTAAGAATCCTCATGATCAAGACATAAAGTAAAATGGCGGAAGTGTTGGGACCAATAAGCAATTCCAAAATTCATTTGGAAGGTCTGGAGATGGCTGTGTGGCTGCAAGACTCAGCCGTGCAATAATTACTATCAGGACTTGTGCTATAGAAGCCTTTGTAGTAGACAATAACACAGGTGACCAGGGAGTCAAAGTGCCCTGTAAATGTTACAGTGTAAATTCATAATGTGTTTTGGAGTCCTAAAGTCCTCATTAGCATATTCAGATCTGTAAATGTCACATTTCTGGTGACTGCAAATGTAAAGTACGGAAAAAAATACGCTCTTACCGTTGATGAAGTGTGAGTTTGCGTGTGGACTTACTGACTTGATATTGCACAAAGCGTGGAATTAGATCTGGACACAGTTTCAGATATGCCCCCCTGTTACTTCCTTCATCATAGTAGTTAGATGCAGAAAATATGGTTATAACCTATAAAGAAGATGCAAAAGCTGCAACAAAGATATCTTTAATGTACATTATAATAAAGATATACATGTAGGTCTATTTGGCCAAAAATGCCAGAGCATGTATTTGCTAAAGTAGTTTTCTATGCAAAGTTTATGATCCAAAAGTAACAAAAGGTATAAAACTTTCTATGGATATTCAATTAAACCTAGGACATAATAGCTTCAATTAAACATCCATAGTCCAGTCACATTAATGTGGCCACCTGTCAAAATCCACAATAACCACCTTTCGTAGAGCGGACCGCTGCGAGACGTGCAGGAACAGAGGGGATGTTGTGATGATGTTCACTGGGATGTTGAGCCTTGCTGACTCCAGTGCCGTGGCCAAGTGCTCTAAGTTACGCGGTTGAGCATCCATGGCGCGAAGAACCCGATCAAGGTGGTCCCACAGATTCTCCATTGGGTTCAAGTCTGGGGATTTTGCTAGCCAAGGGAGTACGGTAAACTCATCCTCGTGCTCCTCGAACCACGCACGTACACTGCGAGCTTTATGATACATCACATTGTCCTGCTGGTAGATGCCATCATCCTGAGGAAAAACATTTTGCATGTAGAGGTGAACATGGTCCACAAGGATAGATGCATACTTGTGTTGATCCATCGTGCCTTCCACAATGATGAGTGCACCCAGATGGCTGATGACACGTGCCTTCTGCAAGTGGTTATTTAACATTGACGTCAAAAGCAGGCGGTGGTCACATTAATGTGACTGGACTGTGTATGAGCCCTAGCATAAACCAACCTATGACAATCACCATACAGATCCCCCCACTCCTTCTGTTCTAATGCTTCGCCTATAACCCGCTAGTCTCTACTTTCTGCTCTTTTTTTACATAGACATGTGACTTCAGAGGCATTGGAATGGTAAGGGAATGCTAAGGAGAGTTTGACTTTATTTTACCAGAAAACTGGTGAGTTATACCAGAAATCTATGGCAGTCCTGACTGGAGTAGACTTATTAGGAGGCCAGAGTCTCTTAACAATTCAGGCGCATCTCGTGCCAGCAGAAGAATTTTCCAAAAATTCTTTCCTAGCTGGGGGTTTCTTAAGTTATTTAAGTACGTGCATTATTATATCATTCAAGCTGCAATACCAGACACAACCTTGGAATATGAGAGGCATTGTTTGATAAAAAAAAAATAGAATAGTTTAAGTAGATTTTAGTTTTTCTTACCCTTCCATTGTGGCCTAACTCATAACCTTCTTGTTTGCATTCATGTGATCTGATCAACATTTTAAAGTTATATTGGTCAAGTAGTTTTTTTGTTACATCAGGTCCAAAGTAACAACCTCCACCTCGAAAACTGTTTGGAGAGCAACCATTTTGGTTCCTTGGATCACTCCACAATATGTCCACAACCTTAGCCAATAAGAAATACATGTTAGCAAGGTATACCATTTATCACAGTAAAAATTATGTATAAAAAATATATTTCAAGTGTTATAGTATGGAACATCAAGTAATAGAAGAATTTAATATTGTAACTAAAAAAAGAAAGTGACACATACACAATGAAGCAATGTGACCTCTGCAGCAGATTAAAAGTGGTGAATAGTTTGATAGATGGAAAAGAGATTACTAGGTTTGGGGCCCTAAACTCCAGCCATATAAGGATATGTTGTTGTTTAGGGGCCCCAAACCAGGTGATAGGTTCAATTTAACAGACCTGTTTCCATTCCTTTTGTTCATTGACTGTTAATTCTGGAGTCATATCAGACAATTGAATACTTGAATCCAAGTACTGTATTTCTAGAATACCATTTCGGAATTCTTCTGGAAGTCCACTAGTGTACTGAGGAGTACTTGAGACCATTGGTGAAGAGAGGCACTTGTCTGCAGCATACTGTACTCCAAGACTTGAAGATCCTGTTTGTCTTTGGGTTTGTTTAGAACCTTTACAGCCATCTAGAGACAACTCTGGTCTTGGGGGTCTCAAAGCTGATTTATACTAAAATTGACAAAAAAAGTATTTATTTTAGGAGAAGGGTGAAAGAAGGGGCACATAGTGATGTACAAAGAAGAACAAGGGAAAGCTAACAATTGACCTCCACTGAGGTGATGTGTTCTACCACCCAGTATAGTGGTGTCAGCTATCTGTTCGCACATCCCCACCCATCTATGACTTTTAGCACTTCCTCATGCATTGCTGCCCAAACAGTTCTTCTAGAAATGGAATCCTGCAAAGGTTCTCATCACCCAGTAAACAATGGAACCAATCAGAACACTAACTCTCCAAGGGCAAAAGATAGCAGGGTGTCTAGTCTGGGAATGGAGAGATAGATCTGGATATCATCTATACATACAGTAGATGATATAAAAAATGGAAAGAACAGATGAGTTAACAATGGTCATATTATAGGTATAGATGTAGCAGAGAAGGGAACAGCTTACTAAGCCTTGTGGTAAGCCAACAGAAAAGGGTATGAAGGGATGAGACACTAGATGTCTTGTTGCAAATTCAAGGGGTGCCTAGTAAGTAAAGATTATGGAGGTGTAAGGTTTAAGCATGGATAATATATTCAAATGTACTGTACACAATATGTTTTTACTTATTCCCGACTTCAGAAGTCAGTGCCACGTACTATGGCACACCTAAATAACAACTGCAACAACCAAAAGGGTTTTTTTTTGGAAAAGATGGCCTCTATACAGTTAAGCTATCTGAAATAATTGAAATAAAGTTACAGCTAAATCTGGAAGATCCAACTAGTGATGACTGTAGAGATGATGACAATGGAAGATTATAAGGATAATCTGTTTTCCCTTAGACTAAACAGCAGCACAAGATGGGGTATTCCTGCCCCTTTGTGCTGTTAGGACAGGTGGAACTTTTAATTAGCTAACAGTTTTTCCCCCTATAAGAGGCCGGAGAGACCTCCTCCCCCCTGTGTTAGTCAAAAAGTATAAAAGGCAATATAACTAGAGATGAGCGAGTAGTATTCGATCGAGTAGGTATTCGATGGAATACTACGGTATTCGAAATACTCGTACTCGATCGAGTACCACTCGCTATTTGAATGGAAAAGTTCGATGCAGAACCAGCATTGATTGGCCGAATGCTATACAGTCGGCCAATCAGCGCTGGTTCTTCTCCTACCTTTAGAAGTCTTCTCTGTGCAGCTTCCCCGCGGCGTCTTCCGGCTCTGAATTCACTCTGCCAGGTATTGGGCCTGGGCAGAGCCGACTGCGCATGTCTGCTTGTAGTGCGGGCATGCGCAGTCGGCTCTGCCCAGGCCCGATGCCTGGCAGAGTGAATGAAGAGCCGGAAGACGCCGTGGGGACGCTGCACGGAGAAGACTTCTCGGAGGATCCAGCCTGACCCTCACACATGGACTTGGTAAGTGTAATTTGATCGAATGTTGCCTACCCCTGAAATGAGCATTTTCCCCCATAGAGTATAATAGGATTCGATATTCGATTCGAGTAGTCTCCCTATCAGGGAAAAAAGTAATGAATGGCTCCGAGGCAGCCAAAGCTTGTAATTCTCCAACCCTTTTGGCAGAGGTAATTGCCAACAAGAAGGTTACCTTGTAGGAGAGATATCTCCAGTCCACTTCTGTTAAGGGTTCAAAGGGGGGAGAACAAAGCCCCTGAAGCCAAGTCCCATTGCAGGACAGGGGGCTGTACCTGAGGACGGAGCCTAGAGGCCCCTTTAAGGAATTGCTTTATTTGATGATCCTGTGATAACCGGGTCCCTAGAAGAGCGGAAAGTGCTGAAACCATGAACCTTCAGGATAGCTGGAGTTAGCCCCTTATCCAGGAACTCCAAGACCGATTCGATAGCAGAGTTGTTAAGCTGCCTATCTGCACACCAATCTTGAAATATCCGTGAGATCCTTTGGGAACTCCTGTTAGTTGAATCCGCTCTTGAATGGGCCAACGTTCTTAGAATGACCTGGGACCATCCTCTATTTCCGCATACGGCGGGGTCAACCTCCAGGCAGTGAGGTTGAACCTGTCCAGGTCCTGGCAGAGCTGTCTGTTTAGAGTTACCAGGTTTTGGACTTGTGGAAGCCTCCAGTAGGTCCCTCGACTCATCAGAATGAGGTGGGTAAACCATGCCCTCTTTGGCCAGAACGGTGTGATCACTATTGCCGAAGTCTGGTCGTGCCTGAGTTTCACCAATACCTTTGGAATCATGGGAATCGGAGGAAAAACGTATGCCAGTTTGAACCTCCAAAGTATTGACAGGGCATCTACCGCCAAAGGATTGTCTTCCCGGTAGAGGGAACAAAACTTCCTCACTTTGGCGTTGTACTGGGTGGCCATAAGATCCACCTCGGGGAGACCCCACATCTCGGTGAGATGATGAAAGATGTCCGGATTTAGGGACCATTCGCCTGTCATCACCAAGCCTCTGCTTAGCTGATCCGCAAGGATATTCAGCCGACCTCGAATATGAACCGCTGATAGTTGTGAAAGATTCCTCTCCGCCAGGATAATATTAGATTCGTCACCTGAAGAAGCGAGGGGGATCTGGTTCCCCCCTTGTTTGTTGATATATCGGTCTGCTGTTAAGTTGTCTGTTCTCACTCTCACAGCTTTCCCTTGCAGGTGGGGTGCAAACATTAGAAGCGCATGGTGCACCGCAGTGAGCCCTCGCCAGTTGGACGAATGAGCCTTCTCTAGCTGGTTCCAGGTCCCACGTACCGGGGTCTCCCCCAGAAGCACTCCCCATCCTGTGAGGGAGGCATCTGTGGTCAACAGGGTCCAGGATGTCTGGACCATGGACTTCCCGTCTCTGAGCTGGGACCACCAAGCCAGTGATCGACGGGTTCTGATGGATAACTGGATAGGTTTCTGTAGCCCCGAAGGACTGTGGTTCCAGACTCTCAGGATCTCACACTGTAAGGGGCGCATGTGCCATAGGGTCCACAGAACTGCCTTGATGGCTGCGGACATGAGACCTAGGACCTTCATGGCGGTCCTGATAGTAACATTCCGGGTTGTGGATAGGTGATGAGCCACTTGACCAATCTTCTCCTTCCGAGGAGGAGGCAGGGAGATCGTCATGCCGAGAGAATCCAGGATAAACCCCAGAAATTGAATCCGGGTAGATGGAACCACTATTGACTTCTGCCAGTTTATTAGCCAGCCCAGCTCGTTTAGGAAAGTCACAGTGGATTCCAACTGTGTGGCAAGAACCTCCTTTGACTGGGCTTTTAGGAGCCATTCATCTAGGTATGGGATAATAAAGATCCCTTGGAGGCGCAGGGCAGCTACGACCGGGGCCACTACCTTTGTGAAGGTGTTGGGGGCCGAGGATATGCCGAATGGGAGAGCCGTAAATTGGAAATGACGCAATATTCTGTTTAGATACACCGCAATTCTTAGAAACCTCCTGTAAGGAGGGTAAATGGGTACATGGAGGTATGCATCCCTTAAGTCTAGGGTGTCAAAGTCATCTCCGGATTGCAGGAAGGGAAGGATCGATTTGAAGGTCTCCATGCGGAACCGTACCCTGTGAATAAATCGATACAGGTATCTGAGATCGATGATCATATGCCATCCGCCTGATGACTTTGGTACTAAAAAAACCAGACAGTAGACGCCTTGACCTCATTCTGCAAAGGGAACTGGTTCCAATGCGGCTTTGTCCACGTACTCCTGAACGGATCTCTCTAGATAAAGTTGCTTGATGCCCTGAAGAGGGCGGGTCCTTATGTATTTGTCTGGTGGAAGAGAGGAGAAGCTTATTCTGTAGCCGGCTTGAACAACTTGAAGGACCCATGGATCTTGGATAAGCCGTGACCAAGTGGACATATGATGAGACCAAATAGCCTACCCAGCTCATCTAGATGTGCTCTCCTCAGAGAGGGAGGCATAGGTAGTCAACAGGGTCTGGCGTTAGCTGGACCATGGCCACTCTCCACCAGAGAGGGATGCATCAGTGGTCAACAGGGTCCAGTTAAACTGGACCACAGACTCTTCATCCAATTCCACGTTATTCCTATGCAACTTTTCTCTAGATTCACTCCCACTAGAGAGAGTGAGGCATTGATAGTCAACAGGGTCCGGCACTAGCAGATGGAAAACCAGCTGGATGAAAGACAGATTTTGAGGAATAACTAAATTGGCTTGACCCAGACTGCTGAGTTTTTTGTCAGCTGGATGACACAGCTTCCTCCATCCAATTCCTCATTGCCCATATGGGAATCTCCTGTAGATGCACTCTCTACCGGAGAGGGCGGTATCTTTGGTCAACAGGGTCCAGACTATCTGGACTATGGTCATCCAGGCCCCATGGGTTGTGATTCCAGGCCTCAGACTTACCTTCTGCAGGCCACATGTGCTATATGGCCAAAGGGACTGCAACTGCAGATTCTGACATAGTCCCACAATGGAGAAATTTCAGTGATACAGTTTCATAGATGGTACAGTAGCATATAACAAGAGAGAAACACATACAAGCTCATGGCAGATAGAGAAATACTAGGAATCATAGCAATTAAAAAAGAAAGAAACACAGACACACTGCAGGATCATTTAGTTCTCTCTGTGAAGTGATGTTAATAATACAGCCGACCGTGGTTGGAGGATATGAGGAGGGGGGTCACAGCATGTAGATATAACAGGGCAAAAACAAACAAAAAAACAACAATGTTTTTTTGCAGAGGTGGGGGACATATGCAGCTATCATGATAACATGTGGCAGTTCCTTTGGTAGGTAGTGGGATCTCATGCTCACAGCTGATAGTTCGGTATCTTGCATCAGCACTATTGTCCATTAACCACAAAAAAAAAAAAAAAAAGCCACAAATGTCCTTCATCACAAGCCCTCCTCCTCCTTTCTTCTTAGCACTGTGTTCTACTGCCCAGAGAAGTCTGAAGCCATCCAGGTAGACAGGGTGCTGCTCTCTTGCCAAGCTTCCATAAACACATGGGGTAGGTGGGTGATGGTAGGTTCCCAGGTTGTAACAGAGTCCCACGTGTCCACAGTAATAGAAAGAAATACCAGTCAGCTGTAGGCATCTTCCCACATCAGCAATAGACACCAAAAATCATCTCCTTGAAAGAAGAAGTCCACACTTCCATGCAGGTCTCTCCTCCAGCTTTCTCTGCCTCATGGTGTCCATGTGGTTCTTAGCTCGTGGGCGGGATGGTAACAGGTATGTGTGCACACAGGAAAACTCCAGGTCTTGAGTCATTGCCCATGATTTAACAATAGAAACTCCACAGGGTCTTCCATTCGATTTATAGTTGCTAATTCATAGTGCTAGTTTGCTTAGTTAGAGGATTCTTGAAGATACAGACAAAGAGAGTGAAAAGGAAAGATAAAGGTTGCTCTTGGAGCTCTGTATTGAGGCAGCCACTCAGTGCAGGCGCCAGGAAGTAGACCCAGTAACCTTTGGCAGTTAGGATGGAAACCCGCTGTGTCACCTATAGATAATGCACTGCTGATAGATTTTCAAGCAGACAGAGTCCAGGATGAAGTTTAGAAACTTTTTCCATGTGGATGGACCATGAGAACCACAAGTACCTTATTAACTTTTTTTTTTGATCATATCACAAATGCAAAAGTGCAACTGGGATTTAACTCAGGATACTGTGGATTCAGGCATACAAATCTGTAATCCTACAGACTGAGCCACTAGTGCTTCTATTTCTAAGTAAGACCTCTATGAAAACTGGGAGAGGGAATCTTACCAGAAATCTGAATGCACTCCTTTACCCAGGAGATAAAAACATAAATGGAGGGCTCCTAGATGGAGGACCCCATACTGACGGCAGTGCAGATATACATAAAAATGCCTTAGAGCATACACCATCATGTGAGCAATAAGCAAATATGCACCTAATAAGTAATGATAGTACATAGGTATATGAACCCTTCTTTTAGGTTTACAGCATATAGTCCCCACTTAGGAATTAAATGCACATTGAAAAACTGCAAGACATAAAAACTTTGGTTGGACCTTACCATAATGGCTGTGAATCAACTTCCACGTTGTAAAGTTGACAGAGTGCCCATAGCAATAGAAATTAGTGCTTTTAGTCTCTGCAGTGAACACACAGGGAAAGCTGAAAGAGGACACGGCTTACCTTACTGCAGGCAGTAAATGAACTGCAGCTGAAAAAGTCAGTAACCTGCACAAGGCAGGTAAGACAAGAGACTGCAGTATAAACATAGAGCTTTCTCTCAGAAAGAAAGGGAATGAGAAAAAAAGGATCTAAGACACCTTATTCTAAACCATAGAGGAGGCCACAACCTCCTCCACCTGTCCAGTCACAAAGGACAAAAAAAAACACAGGGGGGAGGGGGAGGAGGTCTCTCCGGCCTCTTATAGGGGAAAAACTGTTAGCTAATTAAAAGTTCCACCCGTCCTAACAGCACACAGGGGCAGGAATACCCCATCTTGTGCTGCTGTTGGGCGTAGGGGGAATAAGGTTTATCCAATTATTTCTCTGCCTATTAGTCTTTGGGGCCGATTTATTAAGACTGGTGCTTTGTGGATTGGTCATAATTAATGGCCTCTGTCCTCTTAATCATTTTAGCACACCAGAAATGAACGCTATGTCAGTCTGTTTTACAGCATGGCTTATATTATATCTAGAATCTTTCCCAATTTTTGCTGAAAAATCTAGGAATAAATTACAACTTTTCATGCCTTGTAAGCCATAAAACTGATGTCCAAATCATGATAAATCGACCCCATTGATGCAACCATCATAGTAACCCATAGTAACCCATAGTCTAGTGTTACTCACCTTGCTTCTTTCAATAGAAGTAAGGTAATCCAGGTCTGTTGTGTCCGCAATGCCCCCATGTAAAATTAGAACCTTGCTGTCAATAATAGTAGCGAGGGGCAGATGACTATATATGTCTTCAAGTAGATGAAGTATTTTCTTAGCATGGATCTGCAACAAAATAGTTTTTATGATTTACTGTAATAATTTTTAACGCCCTGTCAGGCTTAAATACATATTCTTCAGTGGCATAACTAGGAATGGCGGGCCTTGTGGCGAACTTTTGACATGGGGGCCCCCCCTGACCAACACGGACGCTGAAGACCTTGATTGACCCCTCCCCCACACACATTCCTGCGCGCTCTATTATGCCCCATAGTGGCCCCAGTACACAGTATTATGCCCTATAGTGGCTCCAGTACACAGTATTATGCCCCATAGTGACCCCTGCACACAGTATTATGCCCCATAGTGACCCCTGCACACAGTATTATGCCCCATAGTGGCCCCAGTACACAGTATTATGCCTCATAGTGGCCCCTGCACATAGAATTATGCCCCATAGTGGCCCCTGCACACAGTATTATACCCCATAGTGGCCCCTGCACACAGTATTATACCCCATAGTGGCCCCAGTACACAGTATTATGTCCCATAGTGGCCCCTGAACACAGTATTATGTCCCATAGTGGCCCCTGAACACAGTATTATGTCCCTCTGTGGACACCCATGAACAATTATTATACTCTGGGGTCTTTTCAGACCCCAGAGTATAATAATCGGAGACCTAGGGGGGCATATAAACATAAAAAACACTGTCACTTAACTATTCTATGCTCTGCTGCAGTCCTCGGTGGTGTCAGCCATCTTCAATGACGTCAGGGCGTCACATGACCCGGGATGCAGGTCCCAGTCATGTGACGTCAGATACATCACACAACTAGGCCAAAGCCTGTCTGGAGCACGGAGAGGTAAGTAACTGTGTTTTTTTATGTTCTGTTACCTTTCCTGGGCCTTTGATCATTATACTCGGGGGTCTGAAAAGACCTCCCCCGAGTATAATAAGAGTGTTTGTGGGGCCCATGGCGTCACTTACCTATCCCAGCCCCTGCCACGATGGGTAAGTAAATTGGGCCTGTTACCGGCTGGAGTAACTCCAGCCAGTAGCGGCCTATAAAAAAAAAAACAAAAAAAACAACACAGCGGTAGAGGCTGTTGCCGGACCGCTAATGTTCCAGGCCTGTGGCAGCCGCTACCCCTGCTACCCCAGTAGTTGCGCCACTGATATGTTTAGTTTTTGTGAACGCAAAGAAGTTGTCCATAAATTACAGAAAACTCAGAAGTGGCCAAGTTTGGTGCAAACAGATACAGTCCTATGAAAAAGTTTGGGCACCCCTATTAATCTTAATCATTTTTTGTTCTAAATATTTTGGTGTTTGCAACAGCCATTTCAGTTTGATATATCTAATAACTGATGGACACAGTAATATTTCAGGATTGAAATGAGGTTTATTGTACTAACAGAAAATGTGCAATATGCATTAAACCAAAATTTGACCGGTGCAAAAGTATGGGCACCCTTATCATTTTATTGATTTGAATTCCCCTAACTACTTTTTACTGACTTACTGAAGCACAAAATTGGTTTTGTAACCTCAGTGAGCTTTGAACTTCATAGCCAGATGTATCCAATCATAAGAAAAGGTATTTAAGGTGGCCAATTGCAAGTTGATCTCCTAATTGAATCTCCTCTGAAGAGTGGCATCATGGGCTACTCAAAACAACTCTCAAATGATCTGAAAACAAAGATTGTTCAACATAGTTGTTCAGGGGAAGGATACAAAAAGTTGTCTCAGAGATTTAACCTGTCAGTTTCCACTGTGAGGAACATAGTAAGGAAATGGAAGACCACAGGGACAGTTCTTGTTAAGCCCAGAAGTGGCAGGCCAAGAAAAATATCAGAAAGGCAGAGAAGAAGAATGGTGAGAACAGTCAAGGACAATCCACAGACCACCTCCAAAGAGCTGCAGCATCATCTTGCTGCAGATGGTGTCACTGTGCATCGGTCAACTATACAGTGCACTTTGCACAAATAGAAGCTGTATGGGAGAGTGATGAGAAAGAAGCCGTTTCTGCACGTACGCCACAAATAGAGTTGCCTGAGGTATGAAAAAGCACATTTGGACAAGGCAGCTTCATTTTGGAAACAAAAATTGAGTTGTTTGGTTATAAAAAAAGGCGTTATGCATGGCGTCCAAAAAGAAACAGCATTCCAAGAAAAACACATGCTACCCACTGTAAAATTTGGTGGAGGTTCCATCATGCTTTGGGGCTGTGTGGCCAATGCCGGCATCGGGAATCTTGTTAAAGTTGAGAGTCGCATGGATTCCACTCAGTATCAGCAGATTCTTGAGAATAATGTTCAAGAATCAGTGACGAAGTTGAAGTTACGCCGGGGATGGATATTTCAGCAAGACAATGATCCAAAACACCGCTCCAAATCCTCAGGCATTCATGCAGAGGAACAATTACAATGTTCTGGAATGGCCATCCCAGTCCCCAGACCTGAATATCATTGAACATCTGTGGGATGATTTGAAGCGGGCTGTCCATGCTCGGCGACCATCTAACTTAACTGAACTTGAATTGTTTGTCCAAAATACCTTTATCCAGGATCCAGGAACTGATTAAAAGCTACAGGAAGCGACTAGAGGCTGTTATCTTTGCAAAAGGAGGATCTACTAAATATTAATGTCACTTTTCTGTTGAGGTGCCCATACTTTTGCACCGGTCAAATTTTGGTTTAATGCATATTGCACATTTTCTGTTAGTACAATAAACCTCATTTCAATCCTGAAATATTACTGTGTCCATCAGTTATTAGATATATCAAACTGAAATGGCTGTTATAAACACCAAAATATTTAGAACTAAAAATGATTAAGATTAATAGGGGTGCCCAAACTTTTTCATAGGACTGTATGTATAACATGGTCATCAATTTTGTTGACTATAGGGTGAACACACACAACAAGGTATTGAAAATGGACTTCACATTAATCCACTGGTCACCAGACTGCATTCATGTCTATAAGGAGCTCTCCATTCGGGACAACCTTCTTGAATACATTTATGTACTTTACAATAACATATGAACTAACCTTGTACTTCTGCATTACTTCTTTTGTGAAGCCATACCTGAATAAAATGATACAATATAAATGATAAATGCATATTTTACATTTCATAGAACTGCAGGTTTCTGCAGAGTCTTATACATACAAATAAGGATACCAAGAAGTTCTCAGAATAAAACAGTGCTAGACATCCCCCTGAGCATTTGAGAGGGGAGCAGACCCTTGACAGGCTGCAACTTACAGCACAAGCACTTGGAGGCCATATAGAAACACATATGGCCTAGTGGTGAGAGCTGCATGCACTTTAGTGCTACAATGTGAATAGGTATATAGATATTAGTATAAAGAATGGTACCTCAGATTCATGATGGGGTCCTCGTGATTTCCTCTATTCAGATGTAAATTATTAGGGTAGATGAGGAGGAATGCAAAGAGGATTATTAATATTTCTATAGAATTCTTCCCTCTGTCTACAAAATCTCCATTAAAAAGGTAAGTATTCTCTGGTGAGGGGAGACCGTTCTGTAGAACACAAGAATGAGGAATTATAAAGGTTACAGAGATCTCATTTATGAAAATATGTGAAGAGATGGAACGAGAGACGTCCATAGAAATCAAATTCCAGATGTTTTTCGCTTGCAAAAAATAACTCTTCAATAGCAATTTCCAGGCCGTTCACTCCATAACAATATACCCAAATAAAAGAAAAAGAAGGAAAAATGCCTGTGAGGCATACAAAAATAATAATGGTATTTACATGGGCAGAAAAAATCTGATAAAAAAAAGAGAAATAAAGCAGAGGAGTAGAAAAAGTGCACATATTACTGTTGGTCTGATTCATAAGATAATACCGCTTATAACACACCAATTTTGCATTACATCCTTAAATAATAGAATTCAGATTTGCCTTCTTTGGGTCCTAAAAAACATTAAGACAACTTTCGTGTCAGGGTAAAATCACAGCATTGCTGTGACATGGCTACATCCGCAGTGCTTTCCTAGAAAAAGTTACCGTATATACTCGAGTATAAGCCGACTTTTTCAGCAAAGTTTTTATGCTGAAAAAGCCCTCCTTGACTTATCCTCGGGTCAGAGTCCAGCTGCCACAAGGTCCGGGGTATTAGGAGGCCCGGTGACATAGGCTTACAATGAACTCCAATGATATCCACACGTATATGTATAGTATTCTCTAGTTACAGTATAGATTCATTATTGTACTTTCAGATAATAATAATAATAAATTTTATTTATATAGCGCCAACATATTCCGCAGCGCTGTACAATTTGTAGGGTTCAAATCCAGACAGAAAGATACATTACAAAGAAAATCATTTCACACAATGGGACTGAGGGCCCTGCTCGCAAGAGCTTACAATCTATAAGATAGAGGGGGTGACACAAGAGGTAGCAGGGGCGGCATTGCTTATGCAGAGGTCAGACACTTTTGTAATAGAGGTGACTGTCATTGCATAAACATAAGACTTTATGAGCAGTCGACAGTCGTGTCCTGTAACATGTGGATGGAGCTTGGACAGATAAAGTTATCCTTAGATGACATCATATCATGTGGGGAAGTGTGGGAGCGGAGACAGAGGAGGGTTAAGGGTTTACGTTAGACATTGTGATAGGCTTGTCTGAAAAGATGTGTCTTTAGTTTGCGTTTGAAACTGTAGAAATTGGGAGTTAATCTGACTGTCCGGGGTAGAGCAGTCCAGAGAAGTGGTGCAGCTCGGGAGAAGTCTTGTATACGAGCGTGGGAGGTTCTGATAATAGAGGATGTAAGTGTTAGGTCATTGAGTGAGCGGAGAGCACGGGTTGGGCAGTAGACAGAGATGAGGGAGGAAATGTATGGAGGTGTGGCATTATGGAGAGCTTTGTGGATGAGAGTGATAACTTTATATTTTATTCTATAATGAATAGGCAGCCAATGTAGCGACTGGCACAGACCAGAGGCATCGATGTAGCGTCTAGCCTGATAGATGAGCCTGGCCGCTGCATTCAGAATAGATTGTAGAGGGGAGAGTTTAGTGAGGGGAAGACCGATTAGTAAGGAGTTACAGTAGTCAAGGCGAGAATGAATCAGAGAGACAATAAGTGTCTTTAGTGTATCTCTGGTAAGGAAAGGGCATATTCTGGAGATGTTTTTGAGGTGGAGGTGACATGAACGTGCAAGTGATTCAATATGAGGGGTGAAGGAAAGGTCTGCATCAAACATGACCCCGAGGCAGCGGGCCTGCTGCCTAGGAGTTATAGTAAGGCCTGAGACTGCAATGGATATATCAGGGACAGATCTATTAGATGGTGGAAACAGTAGTAGCTCAGTCTTGGAGAGATTTAGTTTCAGATAGAGTGAGGACATGATATTTGAGACAGCAGAGAGACAGTTGCTGGTGTTCTGTATGAGTGCAGGGGTGATGTCCCGGGAAGATGTGTATAATTCATTATACAGATACATTATTATTCAGTATTACAGGGATCTAAGAAAACCATTTCTACAGCTGAATTCTGTGACCTCACTTGCACTAAGCATATTAGTTCTCTAAGAATACTCTCATGGGAGGCGAAGACTGAACATACCAGTTACTGTTACTCACTGGAGACCACAATAAATCAGAAGAACATTCAGTGCCCTGCACTAGTCTTATGTATTCCATGTGGTTGGGAATGAAACAAGGACTTTAAGGATTCATATAGGATTGCATTGTCGCCGCAGTGCTTTTTTGCTGCAGGATGTTATGTGGGGCCTTAGACTTTTTCTATGAATATACAGTCCTATGAAAAAGTTTGGGCACCCCTATTAATCTTAATCATTTTTAGTTCTAAATATTTTGGTGTTTATAACAGCCATTTCAGTTTGATATATCTAATAACTGATGGACACAGTAATATTTCAGGATTGAAATGAGGTTTATTGTACTAACAGAAAATGTGCAATATGCATTAAACCAAAATTTGACCGGTGCAAAAGTATGGGCACCTCAACAGAAAAGTGACATTAATATTTAGTAGATCCTCCTTTTGCAAAGATAACAGCCTCTAGTCGCTTCCTGTAGCTTTTAATCAGTTCCTGGATCCTGGATAAAGGTATTTTGGACAAACAATTCAAGTTCAGTTAAGTTAGATGGTCGCCGAGCATGGACAGCCCGCTTCAAATCATCCCACAGATGTTCAATGATATTCAGGTCTGGGGACTGGGATGGCCATTCCAGAACATTGTAATTGTTCCTCTGCATGAATGCCTGAGGATTTGGAGCGGTGTTTTGGATCATTGTCTTGCTGAAATATCCATCCCCGGCGTAACTTCAACTTCGTCACTGATTCTTGAACATTATTATAAAATGATTAAGATTAATAGGGGTGCCCAAACTTTTTCATAGGACTGTATATACCTATACTCTTGTGTGCGGTCTTTGTTGCCTTGGTCATATAATATAGTCTAAGTGAAATGAGCACACAGTTCAGATAGATATGGGGTTCACCTGTAGACTCTTTTTCAACAGGCAGTAAAATATGTTAAATCCTAAAAAAAATTATCAACATCCCCAAATGATTTTTAATAGAAGGTGGACAAATATTTAGTGGTGTTTTTATTAGTGGGTATAAATAAAGTATCTTACCTTATAGAATATGAGCAGAAGATCATCTAACTTTCCATGAAGGTCACCTGTTCAAAAAAAGGACAAATGAACGGTAGTGACAACAATAGTTTAAAATGAGGGTTGTCGCCACTTTTTTTTTTTTTTTTTTTAACAAAGGTATATTGCTACAATATGCTAACTATTTATCATTCATGATGGTCCAACCTCTAAAACCAGAACTAATCCTTAGGGTGCATGCACACTACGTAACGCCGGGCGTGTATGAGAGCCGTACACGCCGGCGTTACAGCAGGGCTGCCGAACACTTCCCATTCACTTCAATGGGAGCACTCGTAAACGCCGCTGTTACGAGCGCTCCCATTGAAGTGAATGGGAAGTGTTCGGCAGTCTGCTGTAATGCCGGCGTGTACGGCTCTCATACACGCCCGGCGTTACTCAGTGTGCATGCACCCTTAGGGTGCGTTCACACGGAGGAAAGTGGAGCACAATCTGGCACATATACACGTGCCGGCAGATCACGCGCTCAAAATGCTCCCATTCATTTCAATGGGAGTTAGGAGCGTATATGCCACATTATTTTGCAGCCGTGATTTTGCGGGAGCATTTTGAGCACGTAATCTGCCGGCACGTGTATACGTGCCAGATCATGCTCAACGTTACATCGTGTGAATGCACCCTTAGGCACCTCTATGCAGGAAATACAGTGAAGGGACCCCTTTGTACCAGGGGTGTAACTACCAGGGTAGCAGCAGTAGTGGCTGCCATAGGGTCCGGGACATTAGGGGGCCCAGCAGCAGCCACTGCGGATTTTTTTTTTCTATAGGCCGTTACCTGCTAGAGTAACTCCAGCAGGTAATGTGTCCTATTTACATACCGATCCTGGCTTCTGATCACAGCTACTGGCGATTTCCCTTCTGCAGAGGCAGCTGTGAGCAGAAGCCGGGATCGGTAAGTAAGGCTGTGGGCCTGTGAACCCCACAAAAGCTTTTCAAAAAGCCCAAGTATAATGATCGGAGGTCCAGGGGAGGTGAGGGAACATAAAAAACACTGTTAAAGACGCTCTCCAGGCTCCAGCAGGCTTCAGGCCTTATGAGTTGCGACACAAGCCCCAACTCAAATGACGTCTGGTCCATTATTGAAGATGGCATCAGCAGGGAGTGCTCTGGAGCCAGGGAGAGGTAAGTAACATTGTTTTTTTACGTTTGTCACCTCCCCTGGGTCTCCGATTATATTTGGTCAGGGGAAGAGGGGGCCCCATGTTAAATGTTCGCCACGGGGCCCTGCTATTCCTTGTTATGCCACTGCTTTGTAATCAGGATCACTGGTGCCCAGCAGTTTGAGCTCATTAATAAAGTAATGCTGTATCCTAGTGATATGCCATCGGTTTACAAGATGGAAATACCCTTTTCATACATTATTATAATCCATAACATTAGGATTTTTGAAGTTCAAGAGGTGATATCAGGGATATCCTCAAAATGCTCCCATTCATTTCAATGGGAGTTAGGAGCGTATACGCCACGTTATTTTACGGCCGTGATTTTGCGGGAGCATTTTGAGCACGTCATCTGCCGGCACGTGTATACGTGCCAGATCACACTCAACGTTACATCGTGTGAATGCACCCTTAGGCACCTCTATGCAGGAAATACAGTGAAGGGACCCCTTTGTACCAGGGGTGTAACTACCAGGGTACCAGCAGTAGTAGCTGCCATAGGGTCTGGGACATTAGGGGGCCCAGCAGCAACCACTGCGGATATCAGGGATATCCGAGAAGTTCTCAGAATAAAATAGTGCTAGACATCCCCCTGAGCATTTGAGAAGGGAGCAGACCCTTGACAGGCTGCAACTTACAACACAAGCAGTTGGACAGGAGTTTACTTGCTAGTTCTCCCGCACAGTAATGCTCCAGACCACTTGCTATACAACACAGTTTCATTGAGTTTTCTTCATGTGAATGGGACTGTGTTGCAGTTTCTTGCTCAAAGGCCGGCCTGGAACATGGCTGTGCAGGAAAATATCTGTAAAGAGTCTGCAGGTAAAGACAACAAATATTGCAAAATGATTCACTAAAGAACTGCCTTTATCTTTAGCTATTAATTCTGTTTTTACTTCTTAATCGAGTGATTTTGGTCTGTGCTCTACACAAGAATATAACTTTGTAATGAAGTCTATTGAAAGGGGAGGGGAGGCTACGGAGAAAGACAGCTGTTACCTTTATCTCTATGTCCAAGCCACTGAAGACGGAATGCACTATGGCGGCTGACTAGGCCCTGCCTGAGGGTGATGGTCAGCTGTTCCCAAGCTAGTCCTGGCCCCGACAACTTCTGGCTCTCTAAACAAGAAGACCTAACGGCAGGGCCGCCATCAGGAATTTTGGGGCCCCATACAGCCTAAGTGTCTGCCCCCCCCCCCCATTTTAAAACTACTTTATTTTGCGACATACCAATTCTGTATTACATTTGCCTTTATTTAGCAGCATTAAAAGGCTTAATCAGATTCTATTTGCAGGTATAATCTGCTACGTGTGAAAGCGCCTATAGAGAGCCAACACCATTTATAAGAGCCCTCCTAATAAATCCTCAGGGCTTATTCACATTGCGTTTTTGGCCTCCCTTGCCGGGATACGTTGGTAACCAGTCAGAATCATCTGTCAACTTATCCCTGCACAAAGAACTGGCCATTAAAAAAAAGGGGGGGGCCTGCAGTTCTCCGTGCAGGGAAAGTGGGGAGCTGATTGTGACTGGTTACCAATGTATCCCGGCAAGGGAGGCCAAAAACACAATGTGAACACTCCTTTAAAGTGAAAGTTCCACCCCCAAACAGGCTGCTATGCAAGTAGCATAGCAGTCTACATCATTATTAATACAAAGCACACATACCTTTGGAGGTATTGTGTGCTTTGTAGTTCTCCAGCTAAAAACATATATATTATATATTATTGCCCCAGTTCCCTGTTCGCAGTGCCGCACACCCGATGCGCCAACAATCGCCCCCCCCCGTCCACCTTCTAACATCTTTCCACTGCCCCCTGTGCCCATACCTCCCAACTTTTGAAGAACCGAAAGAGGGACAAAATGTGCAGCGCGCTCTGCGCGCTGTGGCAAATTTAGCCCCATCCTTTTTTATGTTGACTCTGCCCATTCTCATTCATTTTTCATGTGCCCGCACACAGTATAATCCCCCTACAGTCACCCGTACATTATATGTACCCCCTCTATCTCTCCCCCAGCTTCATATACACCCTTCATCTGCCCCCAGTTTCATGTCCCCCCATCTCTGCCCCAGTTTCATGTCCCCCCTCCATCTCTGCCCCCAGTTTCATGTCCCCCCATCTCTGCCCCCAGTTTCATGTCCCCCCATCTCTGCCCCCAGTTTCATGTCCCCCCTCCATCTCTGCCCCAGTTTCATGTCCCCCCTCCATCTCTGCCCCAAGTTTCATGTCCCCCCTCCATCTCTGCCCCAAGTTTCATGTCCCCCCTCCATCTCTGCCCCCAGTTTCATGCCCCCCCTCCATCTCTGCCCCCAGTTTCATGCCCCCCCTCCATCTCTGCCCCCAGTTTCATGTCCCCCCTCCATCTCTGCCCCCAGATTCATGTCCCCTCCATCTCTGCCCCCAGATTCATGTCCCCTCCATCTCTGCTCCCAGATTCATGTCCCCTCCATCTCTGCCCCCAGATTCATGTCCCTCCATCTCTGCCCCCAGTGTCATGCTGTCCTCTCCATCTCTGCCCCAGATTCATGTCCCCTCCATCTCTGCCCCCAGATTCATGTCCCCTCCATCTTTGCCCCCAGATTCATGTCCCCTCCATCTTTGCCCCCAGATTCATGTCTCCACATCTCTGCCCCCAGATTCATGTCCCCTCCATCTCTGCCCCCAGATTCATGTCCCTCCATCTCTGCCCCCAGTGTCATGCTGTCCTCTCCATCTCTGCCCCCAGATTTATGTCCCCACATCTCTGCCCTCAGTGTCATGCCGTCCTCTCCTTCATCTGCCCCCGTTTCACGTTCTACCTCAGTGTACTGTGTACACATTAAACTTACCTTTTCCTCGTTCCCCCGCTGCTGTCTGTGCACCTCTTCTCTCACTTGTGCATAGTTGTAGACGCGATGTGATATCATCACATTGCGTCTACACAGCCGGCGTGCAGCGGCGGCAGCAGTAGCCGGCGTGCAGCAGCGAAGAAGGAGCTGACCTGTGTCAGCTCCTTGCTGTAGCCGCGTATGTGTACGTCCTCTGGACGCAGATCTGAGTTGAAATCGGACACACGACTGCTGCGGTTGCCAGGGGGCCGGCGCATGGTGGCGGTCCAAAACCGCCCCCCCCCCCCCATTTTTCAATTTGGCCGGGCCCCTGACACCAGTAGCAGTAATACTTGCCTATCGGCGGCCCTGCCTAACGGATAGGTAGAGAGAGAGCTGAAAGAGGCTAGGGACTGGGGATACTAAAGGTTGTCACCCCTAACGAAAAACAGGTGCAGCTGCAAACAGAAACAAACAGGATGGGATGTGCTGGAAAACAAACACACAGCACAACATAAACACACAACAGAAGTATGAGGAGAGAAACAGTGGAATAGTGAGGAAAGTGTTGTACAGGACAGGGGCAAAGTAAATCTGAAACCTAGGGGGCCACACGGTGGCTCAGTGGTTAGCACTGCAGCCTTGCAGCGCTGGGTCTTGGTGTTCAAATCCCACCAAGGGCAAAAAACCATCTGCAAGGAGTTTGTATGTTCTCCCCATGTTTGCATGGATTTCCATCCCATATTCCAAAAAAAAAGACATACTGATAGGGAAAAAAAATGTACATTGTGTGCTCTATGTGGGCTCACAATCTACATTTAAAAAAAAAAAAAAAAAAAGTAAATCTGAAACCCTAAACAAAACCTCACTAATACAAAGACAGTGTCAGGCAACCAGAAAGTGTAGGACAGGGGTTGAGTAACAATATAGAGGGCAAACAGACTCACAAAATAAACTCGCACCACTTCCAAATAACTACTCCTAGCTGAGCCAAGGATTCTGGTTTGAAACAACAACAACAACAAAAACTGGCAAAGACAGAAGCCATCCCCCTGCCTTATACAGGACCCGGAAATATCTGATAGGCTGATTAAAATGTTGAACACCTGAGGCTCACGTCAAGAGACCTCAAGTGAACACCAAAGGCAGATAGCCAGCACCCAAGTAAATAGCACAGTAACAAGAAACCGACTGCAGAACACTGGCTCGAATCTCCAACCAAGTAACACAAGAAAACACACAAATACCACAAATGACCAAGGTCCTGACAACAGAGATTTGAGGCTGCTAACGGAGTCATGAATCATCTATGCCAGGTAAAGGCTGGATAGTAATTCCTGATAACCCAGCAGTGTTATAAAATAAAAACCTGTCTTTCTTTGTAGCATTCTCCCTTACCTCCTCCTGCTCCCCTCTCCATAGACTTCTATTGTACAGATTTGATCAGTGGCAGAAGGAGGCAAATGAAGTACATTACAGAGTTTATTACCTTCGCATGCACTATAGATTTATAAAAAATTTAATAAAACTTTAGTTCCTCTTTAACTATTTTTGCAGCCCCTTCACTCTGAGGATTGGCAAGGGTCTAGGTTTGATCAGTAAGTCATGGAATACACCAGAAACTTAAGGTCATTTGCTTTAGTGGGAAAATTCCTTTGATGTTGTATAGCATATCCCTGCCATAAATCCAAACCTCTGTTTCCCTTCTGCTTTGATATTCATTCCCTTTAAGTCAATCAGTGAGAATATAATGATAATGACAAAAAAATACTAAATCTACCCTGTTGCTACAATAGATAATAAAGAACTTTAATGACATACCGGTTTATTTTACATAAATTATATGAAAATATCTACCTGCTAAGTGAAGTGACTACTAGCAGTGACTCTGCAGGCAATACTTACCACATATGGTGATCTGCTTGGAGTATGATGTGGTTAAGTGAACAATGTTTGGCATTTGTTTTAGGAACTTTTTGGTTTCATGGAAGAGCTGAAGGACATACCGGGCATGAAGTTGCTGAAACATAGACAGTTGATATTGCAAAATGCATGTAATTATATCATACAAGCTACTCCATTAAGATGAGTGGCATAGCAAATTGTGAAAATTTGAGATTTGTAGTAATGTGCTATAATTCAGTGAATTATAAGCTTAGGCCCGGTTCACATCTGCGTTCCCCGCCCCCGAATGAAAACCTATACGCATTAAAAAGCGTTTACCTAAGGAAACTACACGGACCCCATAGACTATAATGGGGTCCGTGTGGTTTCCACACACATTATGCATAGAGAAAGTGCTGCTTGAAAGACTTTTCTCTCCGCATGTTTCAAGCGGAAACCACACGGCCCCCATTATACTCTATAGGGTCTGCGGGTTTCCCAGTTCACCACTTTTTAATGCTTATAAGTTTCCGTTCCACTTGCCACTGCACTTATATTTGCGAACAATGGGATACTCTATTGCTTGGTGGGGGTCCCAGTGGTCGGACCCAGCGGCAAACAAATTATTGCTAAAGCTAAAGGCAGGTGATATCTTGTTAACTTAGTCCCACCCGTTAAAGTCTAAATCTGTCCTGTACAGTAGCTCAATTCTATTACTATTGTAAAGTAGTAGGCATCACTATGAATATCTAAAATGGTATAGGTTACATAGTTTATAAGGTTGATCCTGAAACTTGCAGTCCACTTCCCCATGTGATAATTTTCTGTATGCAATGAAAACCTTGATGTGAATCTCATAGGCTTGCACAGAAAGACTGATTTCTGGTGCATCGAAGGACTTGGAGGGTCCGGCTACAAGTTATGTGATGTGGCATCAGACCTAAATGGAGCAGATATCATATTTCTGCAATAAAGCAGACAGTAATACAATTGCTAGCGCTATGTTTTACTTGGGCTAGTTCACCAATAGAGGCAAAAATAACAGATATGCCTCAGGGGCTTCTTAAGGGCTAGTTCACACGGGGCTATGGAGGCTGATTTTGATGGCAGGTTTCGCCTCAAAATTCGCCTCCATAAAATGGTGGTCTTTGTAGACTGCTAGCAGAAAAAAAAAGTGACATGACCTTTCTTCAGGCGTTTTCCACCTGAGGAAAGGCAATAGAAGTGAATGGGAGGCGGAAAACCCCTAGCTTTTTGTTGCATAAAGCCTAGCTTTTTGTTTTGCAAAAAAAGCGACCGAAACAGTGAGGCTTTTTTTCCCAGCCATTCACTTTAGGGGAGGGGAAAACCGCCTGGCCTGGTTTGCCAAAAACCGCTCCAAAAAACACGGCAAGGTCCAAAAACCGCTTCCTAATTAGGAAGCGTTTTTTCCGGACCAAAATAAGCCACACATAATTTACGTGTGAACTAGCCCTAAGGATTCGTGGATTTGTGAGTGGAAAACATACACATACTAGCATTCTGCATTCATTTACTGGATTATTAGATTACCTTTTCTTGCTTGAAAGCATGGAGAAGGATATTTGTGTCAGACACAGATAAAGGAAATGAAAGCCGTGGTCCGTCATAAGAGTCAGGAACTTCAATTGTTTCATAAGCCATACGTTTCTTTTGCCCGTTTTTGGAAGAGTTGACTATATCAGAAATCAAGTCTGGAAAATCAAGCATTTGTTCCATGTTATTGTCTGTTTATTTTATTTTACTGTCTAAAGCAGGGGTCCTCAAACTTTTTAAACAGTGGGCCGGAGGCAGAGCAGGTCGCACAGATATCGGGAGCGGTGCCCTCCAATAGGTAAAGTGAAGTGCACTCCATGGCCTGGCCCGAGCTCCCCAGGAGCTTCATTATAAATGCATGCCTGCTGGCGTTGTCGGCGGGTCCAGACAGAAGTGCTTGGTGGGCTGCATGTGGCCCTCGGGACGTAGTTTGAGGACCCCTGGTCTAAAGCATTGAAATTTGATTTGGCTAGTCTCAGTATTTATAATGATATTGTATAGTATATACAAGACTATTGCATCTGCTTTAAAGAAGAAACTCATATAACTGGGCCTTTATGGGGCCCCATAATGAAGTCAGAAATGGGCCCCACCTTGCAGACAATAAAGTGAATTGTATGAATGCAGTCGTATTGTAGTTAGACCTTCTGCTCAACCGAGATGCCACATGATTGAAGGTAAACAACAAAAAGCCACCACCATGTTTTTTCCCTAGAATAAGGCACCCAATCACCCAACCGATGGCTCACATACATCAGGAGTCTCAAACAGGCATCCAAGAGTATTGTGTCGCTCAATACCATCCGTAAGGAAGCATCTGCTGGGATCTACCAACTATTGAATATGAATAAATGTTGTTTTTCTATTCTACCGCAGATGTCCAAATATTGGTAGACAGTGTATGTCCTTTTGTCCTGGAAAATGCTACATTTTGGGATCTTTAGAATAAAGCATATCTGATAATTCTTACCTGGGCCTGGATGTTGCTCATTCATCTGTGCATAGTGATCCATCATGAACGTAAAAAAATTGGAGAGCTGTAAAATAACAGATGTTTTTAAGGAATGAAAAGTGAAAAAATATTCACCACTAGACATACACATACGACTGTTCACATCATGTTATATTCTACAATGTTGGTGTACATGGTGGAGAATAGCGTCTAAAATATACACAAATATATCCATAAGGCTTCATTTACCAAATAGATGATAAAAGTATGTGTGTATACTTTTCTAATACACTAATGCAGGGGTACACAACCTTCGGCACTCCAGCTGTTATAAAACTACAACTCCCAGCATGTATACTTGCTCTGCTGTTCTTGGAGCTCCTTTTTTTCAGCTAGCAGAAGGCCCCACTGGGTGGAAACGCAGCGGAAAAAATCTGCAACACAAAAACTGCCTTTCCGCATCGTGGGGCCTTAGCCTAAGGGTCCATTCAAATGGAGGAAAATGGTGAGATATTTGAGAAATTTGGTGTGGAATTTCAGCACTGAAAAATAGCCTCCCATTGACTTCAATGGGTTCCTTTTTCAGCTATTGAAGTCAATGGGAGGCTTTTTTTTTCAGCGCTGAAATTCCACACCAAATTCCTCAACATTTTCCTCCGTGTGAATGGACCCTAAAATAAATTTTCTAGGGCGGATGACACTCGTCTTCGGGAGGTGGCGAGCAACTCTCCACTCCTTCCTTTTGCTCAGCTCTGCAATTCTCACCCTGATCTGCGTCTTTCGTGGCTGGAGTACGGCCAGCTTGCCTCCTTTCTGAGGAAGTTCTTCCCCCCTTCCCGACTCTCTTCGCCCCTTTTGGCGTTGGAGTCTGTACTTCATGGCTCACATTCTCCCCCACATGCCCTTTCTGTGTTGTACGACATCCTCGTAACTGATGCCACTGCGGAGCTTCCCTCCTATGTGGCTGCCTGGAACACTGACCTTTCTGTGAATCTGCCGCCTGCTGACTGGGACAAATCTTTGTTGCTGTCTCATAAGATGGCTCTTCCTTGTAGTGCGCAGGAGAGGAATTTTAAGATCCTAACCCGATGGTACAGGTGCCCTGTCCTCCTCCACAGGATTTTCCCTGCTGTTTCCGACCGGTGTTGGCGCTGTGGTATCGCTAGGGGCACTATGCTCCATATTTGGTGGGATTGTGATGTCCTTCGGCCGTTCTGGGACGCGGTCTTCTCTTTGTACTCTAAGGTATGTGGGCGCTCTGTTGCCGTCTCTCCTCAGCTGGCCCTCCTGTCGGTCATCCCTGGTAAACTGTCGGAGATTAAGAAGGACCTTCTGGGGCATTTCCTTACGGCCACCAGGGCTGTCATAACGAGACACTGGCGCAGCTCTACCCCCCCATCTATGCTTGAATTCCTTCAGGAATTCCTTCTTATCCGGAGGATGGAAGCTTTGGTGGCGGAGGACTCTCCTGATTTCTCCAAGTATGAGCAGCTTTGGCTTCTTTCTCTTAAACTGAGACGTGGCACCCCTTCTTCTTCCTTTCTCCGCCCCCCCCTCATTCAGGCTCTTCCCTTTGTGCTTCAGGTCTCGTCTTTCCCTTTTGTTTTGTCTGTCCCGTGTTTGTGTCGGTTCTCTTCGTCCTCGTCCTATGTCTCTCCCTCTTTCTCATCCCCTACTCTATATTGGCTGCCTGAGGTTAGTTTTGTTTGTTCGATTTTCTTGTTCATTTTACCTAGGCAATGTGTATATGCTGTTCTGTTATCGTGCTTGGGGGGTTCCCCTCTTGCCTGCATTCATTCTATGCACTCTTGAGCCTTGCTCGTTGCATTACCTGTTGATTTGTGTTTGTGTCCTACGCATTTAAAAATTTTCAATAAACTTGGTTTATACATAAAATAAATTTTCAAAATCTGCTTTAAATTCCTGAAGCAGAAATTTTCTGCCTGACAAATTCAATGTCCAATTCCCCCATGTGCACCACCCCTAATAATGAATAAAAACGCTACTGACCTGAAGCTGAGCTTGCTCTTCTGCATACTCGATAGATTGAAAAATACTAAGTGTGTAACGCCGTCTTATTTCCAGTCTCGCCATGTAGAATCGATACCATCTCTGTATCAAAATTGCAGCTTTAATTGCTAATTATAACAAGAATTGAATATCAATAAGATGAAAAATGAATATAATTATAGTAATAAATCTACTAGTAAAATACTTAGAAGTAAAGCTGAATGTAAAGCAGTTGTCAGAGCGTTCTTTTATGGGACATGGTGACATACAGTACGTTTCTGGTTCATACAGATTTTCTGGTTCCACTGAGACATTGTGAGGACGTGTGCAGGTTTCTCCATTTTTATCTACTGTAGTTTCATACACAGAACATTTGCAGCTAATATTTAATAGTAGCAAATATGAAGACTTCTCAGCGCCTTGTGCTTCAGTAGGCCATGCTGCGGAAACGCTTACAGTGGGAGATAATACATTTGTAGTTTTTTTTTCTTTTTGTTGTTTATGATCAGGGACTTGAAGCTTGGAATCTGTATTGCTTTGCAGTTCTAGGTGAGATGAAGTCCAGTACCTGTGCAGTAGTCTCACTAGTATATGCAGAGTGCAATGAGTCCTAGTTAAAACCCTGTATGTAAGCTTAGGGTCAGTTCACACGTGAAAACCGCCTAGCTTATTTGTGCGAGGTAAAAAACCTCGAGGAGTTTTTTTGACGCTGTTTTTTGCATTCCACGCGGTTTTTGACGAGGTTTTTGACGCGGTTTTCGCTAGCGGTTTTCGCTAGGGTTTTTTTTTCCTATATGTGCTATAGAAACTGCAGGCGAAAACCGCGCGGTTTTTTGCAAAAACACGCGCGGTTTTGTGTGCAAAAAACCGCGCGGTTTTTTACCACGCGGTTTTCGCCTCCCATTCACTTCTATGCAATTCTTCAGGCGTTTTCCGCCTGAAGAAAGGTCATGTCGCTTCTTCAGGCGGAAAACGCTAGGAGGAAAAAAAAAGCTAGTGGTCTACATAGACCACCATGTTAAAGGAGAGGTTTTTGAAGCGAATTCCGCTGTCAAAAACCTCCCCTTTGCCCACGTGTGAACTAGCCCTTAAAGGGTTATTTCCACCTCAGCAAACCTCTGTCAAGATGGGAATCCAGAATGGGAATAACTGTCACTAAGTTCCTACCCCTATGGGGCCTTATGGGAAGAGTCGGGCAGTGCTGCTCTATGCTGTTTACCTAACAACCATATAGGTGAATGGAGGCTACAGAACTGTGAAACTACAGAAACAGCAAAGCTTAGTTACGCTGTGCTGTTTCTGCAGTTCCCCTTGCCTGTATGGGAGTCATGGGACCCTTGCAGTGAGCTGTTATTCCCAAGATGACAACTATTTGAATAAATGGAAAGAACTCTTTAAAGCTAAGGCCTGGTTCACATCTGCATTAGGTGTTCCGTTCACAGAGTCCACTTGGAGACCCCCCGAACGGAATACCAAACACATTAAAAAGTGGTGAGCAGGGAGCTGTGCGTTTGCTTATTGCCCAGAGGTGGAAATCTACTTCTTGCCCGACACTGACTGTGCTGGTTTTGGTGGTGTCCTTAAAGAGGACTTTTCACGTCCTCATGGCACATGCAGTATAATACACCGCTATAAAGCAGAGAGTGCGCTAAATTCAGTCCACTATCGGCTTTCCTGTTCTGTGCCCCCGCTGAGGAGCTATTGGTGCCATTACGGTGAGGAAACCCCCTCCCCTCCTGATAGCACTAGTCCATAGGCGAGTACCGGGGAGGCATTCCTCATGGCTCAGCGTCATGGCTGGGCGGTAAGGAACACCCCCTCTCACAGTACAGTGCAATAGACACTACTGTGACGAAGGGCGTTCCTGACAGACTGTCAGAAATGCCCTTTTGACACTGAAGAGCTACGGTACTGGCACCAGTAGTTCTTCAGTGGGGGCACAGAACGGGAAAGCTAATAGTTCGCTGAATTCTGCGCACTGTCGTCTTTCTAGCGGTGTATTACACCGCATGTGCCCTAGGAGGTGAAAGGTCCTCTTTAAATTATCAACATGAACGAAGTAGATGAAGGATGAAGCGTTCCGGGTGCCAAGAATGAGCTTCAAGACTTACAATCCCCCTCTTCCTCTTTGATATGAAAAGCTCAAAATCCAGCGATGGTGGAGTGGTAGCTACTCATATATTAGTAGATGTGCTTTTCCACTGCTGTGAATACATTGCTTAAAGTTTCTTTCTCCCATATAACCCCTTTAAGGGATCAAAAAGAAAGACAACACAAAACCTCCAACTACACATAATGATAGCTCGCTGTTCTTCTGCTAGAAATAAGTTGTATTTTAACTATAATTTACCTTAAGGCAAGAAGTAAACACAAGGGATAGAGGCAGGAAAACAAACAAGCACTTATCACCATAAGAGACAAGATAGCACTTGTTTTAGCTATGTAATAGATGAAAAGTGATGCCAAATAATAAAATAACACATACCTCCGAGTACACGCTTGTAATTTGTTTTGGCGTACAGGCCCTCCAGGTACAATGTGTGAAGTGACATCATTCAACCTTCTCAAGGTGCTTTGAAATCTTACCATGACTGGTTATCTAACTAGCCAAGGTCTTACTTTCTTCCAATCCGTCCTTATACAGACTAGTGTGGCTGTGTTTTGTTAGAATAACATAATTCTACTTGCCTACTTTTAAGAAATAGTTTTAGGAGGAAGTATCTTACCGAAGTTCTCCTGCATACCCTTTCCTTGTATATTTAGACCATGCCTAAAAATCATGGAGGCCCCACAAAGTAGTACACTAGCACAACAATACATGTTCATAACCACACTGCGCTACTGAGTGTCCGGACCAAGTTCACTATGGAACTGCCAGACAGTGCTGATCACAACATACATCCATCACCAAGACTATAGTGCTACACAGTGGTGCCATCTCCTAAACACTGCAGTGCCTATACGGTAGCATAGATCAAATAGAATAAACCGCATATCACTTAAGCCTGGTTCACATCTGCGTTCGATAATCCATACGGGGGGTCCGCATGGGGACCGCTCTGAACGAAATAACGAATACATTGGCAAGCGGTGAGTTTATGAAAGACATGGACCCCATAGACTACAATGGGGTCCATGTGCTTTCCGTGTGGTGTCTACATGGAACATGCAGACAGAAAAGTACTTCATGATCTACTTTCCTGTCCGCATAACTCGTGCGGAGACCACGTGAAAAGCACATGGACCCCATTATAGTCTATGCGTCTGCGTGCTTTCAGTGCACACCACTAGCCAATGCGTTCAGTATTCCACATTTATCCTATGGACATCAATTGAAGGTTAGTGGAGTCCAACACATTGGAGAGGTGGATCAAGGTCAGTATAAGTGCTTGTAATTTTGCTGCATCTCCGCAGCTACAGCACATTTTGAAGGCAGCAGTGGAGGGCAGACAGGGCAGGAGCATGGTCAGGAGAGTAAAAATTCAGCTACTATTCTGTGTACGGATGGGGGGAAAAGGGGATCAGATATTGAAGGTAGGCTTTGAAAAAGCGGTCACATACTGTTTGGGAAACTATAAAAGGGGTCTCAAACTGTGTAGGGGCTATAAAAAGGGGGATCATATGCTGTGTGGAAGCAAAAGAGGGGTCATATACTGTGGTGGGCCATAAGAAAGGGGTCATATACTGTGGGAGGCAATAAAAAGCAGGGTTATATACTGGGGGGGGGGGGGGGGGCAAAAAACAGCCATACACCGAGTGGGGGGCTGACACTGTGCTGACACTGTGCTCATAAGGTTAGCTATCACTGTTAGCAGGTTAGGAAACTATTAGCAGAGAACAGTAGGAATACAATAGATAACACATGCACATGCACTATGGATTTTTCATGACATCACAATTTAGCACCATGGTACATGGATAAATGAACCTTCATATTTAGAGAGAATAGGTATATATATATATATATATATATATATATATATATATATATATATATATATATATATATATATATATAATTTTGTTTTATTCCAATCAACTACCACTATACTGTATATCTCTTCTATGGCTTCATAGAGACATACTACTTATGACTAAGTGACCAGAATCCTCATATTTAGATAGAAATGCACGTTTTTCATGAAATATATAATATTGCAGTACTCAAGAGCTTTCTATGTATTAATAAAGAACATCTACAGTTTAACTTATACAGTCCATATTTTTGACTTATAATCCTCATTGCACTGCATCATGTATGTAACCTTGGTATGACGTAAGAGACACTGATTTTAATACAATGCACTTTACGCACTTACCCTTTTCAGATTTCTTGCCTTGATATTCGGTCTTGACTGATGTTCCACATCCCATGGCTTCCAGTCTAATGTGCACCACTGTCAAATTTCAATGAGTCACACTGTCCAAGGCTTCTCAATGATGTTGTTCTAAGTCCCCTCGCTTGCTTACCTTACCGCTTTGGTCTGTAATACAAAGGGAAGGAGGTGTGTCACACACAAGGAGAATAGCGAGAAATTAAATTACATGGATTAGCAGAGAGGTTTCAAAGGGACTGATGCATTGAAATCATTAAAGCTTGTTATGAAGCATCTCGCATGATGAGGATCTTGTAGACCAGATTGTCACTGAAACATCTGCTTGATCTTACATCATTGCTATGACTAGAACTTGTGATTTATTACATTAAAACTATCGACATCAATGTGAATTTAAGTTTACACATCTCATGTTTATTTTATGTTATGCAAAGACAATTAGGATCCATGAATAATGTAATGTTTCCTGGCAGAAATGTTCTCCAATCTAAAACACTTCCAACAAATGCAGTAAGACGTAACCGATGGAAAACTCCTCAAGTAGACAACTGGAATTTTTGACCCACATGGGAATTTTTTAAAATTCTTGATATTATGAAATTATTACATGGGTCCAGGGAACTATGGAGATAGGAGATGCATACTAGGAAGCTACTGTAAGAGGTCTTGTAGAGCCGACATTGAGGGAAGAAGGTAGTTCTAAGGTGCTAGTGTTACAGGGCTTAGTCAGTGGCAGCTGAACAGTGTCAGCACCATATGTGTCACCTTCTGAGGCTGCCTTTAGCAGAAGCTCTGGTGTGTTTGGTGGGAGCTGAACTCCACTTGTGGTTTGGTGAGAGTTAGGACTAGATAGAAGAGTGGGCCTAGGCAACAGTAGATCTAGTGGTTGTAAAGCTTAGTTACCCTTTAGCCACTCCTGTTCAGTGGAGTGACTGTTGAGGGTGACAACTGGTAACTGTTGGAGTATTTAGGGTGATGGAACCCACCTCCAATCACAAAAAGGTTTTAGGTACACAACTTTCCCAGGTTCTTACCCAAGATTGCCCTGTATAGCCGTTTCATATATTTGTCTGAGCTTTGTGCATCTTATCATGCGCAGTAACTTTCTGTTTTTACTGTTTATATGCTGAACACTTTTTACACTGTTTGATGCAACACTTTCACTTTAATTGTGATTGCTGCTGAAGCATCATGCCTACTTCAATCTAGTATTTTCTGAAAGGAGGATGGCGGTGTGATTGTATCCAACTGAGCGGAATCCAGTAGCGCCTATTGGTTGTGCCATGAGTGTTGCCCTTTTTGCACTGCGGTACAGCCTACGTATGCTACATCCTGACGTCTTGTAGTCATGTCATGTAGGAATGTTCCCATATATAAGATCGGCTTTCCTGTGCCTTTAGCTCTTCCATCCAGAGCTCAGCTGTAACCATTGTGGGCCAGAAATCCACAGCTGTGAATGTATCCTTAAGCCTTAACCCTTTCATTATTCAAACCTGCTTGCCACACCTTTCCTGAACAACAAGGTTCTATTTTGAAAAATGCCATTTTTCTTGTTTTCTTTACTACTTCCTGACCATTTGGAGCAATTGGGGTTCTGGCAAGAGAGTAAAATTCTACTTTGCACACAAAGGTCCACAATAAATCTTTTACCAAGCTAAGGCTAACACCCCACGTGGCGTCCCGCAGCAAAAAAGTTCTGCGGGACAAACAATGGCGGCAAAGCATCGTGGCTCTTTTACTCAGGGCTTTGGACAGAAAGTTTGCAGATATTTCATTTGCAGACTTTCTGCTTAAATTAAACCTATAGAGAAACCGCTGATGTTTCCATAGGCATAAATGACATGCTGCGATTTCCAATACCTCAACGGTTTTGGAAATTGCCTGTAGCGCTTTTTTCCCCCCGCAAAGCGGGGATAGGATTTGCTAGACTCTAGAGATGAGCGAGTACAATTTGAAACGGCCATTTCGAATAGCACGCACCCATAGGAATGAATGGAAGTGGCCGGCACACAGACTTTGCCGGCGGCCGGCCACTTAACCCCCTGCGTGTCGGCTACGTCCATTCATTCCTATGGGTGCGTGCTATTCGAAACTGGCATAGATATACCGGGTTCTGGTGATAGATTACCTTTAAATCAATAACTCACTTTGACATAAACACTTTTGGGTTAGTGCACATTACGTGTAGCTAAAATATGACACAACATCATGGATCCAATATATAATACAGTTTGTACAAATACCACGTCCGTGGCGAAAGTTTTAATAGGGGCCCCCAAGATGTCTTCTTGGAGACCAATTGCTATAAGCATTACATTATAACCTGGGAGACGGTATAGTGTTTCTATGCAATAGTTTTAATTAAAAAACAAACAAAAAAAAAACAACAACTATGTAAATGGTTAGGCAGAACATTAAGTTTACATAACAATGGAACATTTCTATAGTTAATCCCTTTTACCTTGAATTTGGCATCTTCTTGCCCAGAGACATCAGATTTCTCTAGTACTGTACCTGATTTGTTCACGTAGACTTCATTCAATACTGAAGACTAAGGACAAGCCATCACAGAAGGTCTTGGAGGATAATGTAGTCGATGAATTGCAATAATGTTCTCATTGGATCTACTTTAATAGCTACAGCAATGCAGACAATCCTTACAGTATGTCTGCTGCCGCCCCTGCTGTAACATGCAAGAAGACAACAAGAAGGGGATGATATATGCAAGAAAGAACAGGGTTGTCTTCAATATCCACCACATACAACTGTGCATTGTGATTGTATGTAACTCATGCTTACTGACTCAATGGAAAACAAAATCAAAGCATAAGAACGCGATAAGACCATTGGCTGTACATCACGTGACCACTTCTCCATCCTTTCATGCGAAAGAAACCACTTGCAATGCACACTGCGTGAATCACAATTAACCCTTGCAGGGACAGTGCTTTCCCACCTATAGAATTATGGCTACTATTCTAAGTGTCTTACCTTCCACTAATCTGTCACTGTATACAGTTACCAATGATATTAATTCTTTATAGTGGGGGTTTCCTCTCCCCAATCCTCATTTTCAATATGTATTAACCCTGCTCATTCCAGGTTTCCGGTGACTGACAGCTATCTATGTACTGTATGTACAGTGAGACAAGGAAGGCTATTAGCCAGGCTGGGGTCGCCCATAGGAGTCCTAAACCCTCAACAATCCCAACTGTATATCAATCTGCTCAGCTCCTCCTGCTCGATAGCATGCTGATCCACGTGCATGTTCAAGGGACCATACAGTCATGTGACAAGTTAAAGGACACAATGTAAAACTTTTATTTTTTAACAAACATGAATGCTCAAGGATGATGATGAAAAATAATATAATTTACAATAATAGCAAATTATTGCATTACTATGTCACATCAGTGTCTGACACCCGGCACCCCCACCCATCGGTAGTTCACAGAAACTGTTAGCATCTCAACATATACAGTGAATGGAGATGAAAGCAGATAGCACTGTTTTCTATATAGCGGGATGGCCAAACTATTGCAGACTAGCTATCATAATAAAGTTTCCTTGCAACTCTGTGTTATGCTGCTCCTTTGTAAATACTTCTATAAATGTATGAATACTTAGTCAAGTGGGTGTTACTAAACGATCAGACTTTGCATGGACATACCCCTAGCTGATGAACACCCACTTGACTGACTACTCATACATATATAGAAGTAATAACAGAGGAACACCACATCACAGAGTCATAAGAAAAGACACTTCAGAACTTCAGTTATTTTATGGGAAATACAAACATTTACTAAAACAGACAGGTCAGTCAAATTGACACGTCCTCTTTAATAATTTATTTGAAAAAGGCACCAACCATGTGTCTGTCACATATGGCTGCCTCGACATGTCATGAGAGCGAACAGGTTAATAATAATAATAATAATAATACATTTTATTTATATAGCGCCAACATATTCCGCAGCGCTGTACAATTTATAGGGTTCAGATACAGACATACATAACAAAGAACGTCATTTCACACAATGGGACTGAGGGCCCTGCTCAAAAGAGCTTACAATCTATGAGGTAGAGAGGGTGACACAAGAGGTAGCAGGGGCGGCATTGCTTATACAGTGTTCAGACAATTTTGTGCATTAGGAATTGTGATAGGCTTGTCTGAAAAGATGTGTCTTTAGTTTGCGTTTGAAACTGTAGAAGTTGGGAGTTAATCTTATTGTCCGGGGTAGAGCATTCCAGAGAAGTGGTGCAGCTCGGGAGAAGTCTTGTATACGAGCGTGGGAGGTTCTGATAATAGAGGATGTAAGTGTTAGGTCATTCAGTGAGCGGAGAGCACGGGTTGGGCGGTAGACAGAGATGAGGGAAGAAATGTAGGGAGGTGCGGCATTATGGAGAGCCTTGTGGATGAGAGTGATAACTTTATATTTTATTCTATAATGAATAGGCAGCCAATGTAGTGACTGGCACAGACCGGAGGCATCGCTGTAGCGTCTAGCCTGATAGATGAGCCTGGCTGCTGCATTCAGAATAGATTGTAGAGGAGAGAGTTTAGTGAGGGGAAGACCGATTAGTAAGGAATTACAGTAGTCAAGGCGAGAATGAATCAGAGAGACAATAAGTGTCTTTAGTGTATCTCTGGTAAGGAAAGGGCGTATTCTGGAGATGTTTTTGAGGTGGAGGTGACATGAACGTGCGAGTGATTCAATATGAGGGGTGAAGGAAAGGTCTGCGTCAAATATGACCCCAAGGCAGCGGGCATGCTGCCTAGGAGTTATAGTAAGGCCTGAGACTGCAATGGATATATCAGGGACAGATCTGTTAGATGGTGGAAACAGTAGTAGTTCAGTCTTAGAGAGATTTAGTTTCAGATAGAGCAAGGACATGATATTAGAGACAGCAGAGAGACAGTCACTGGTGTTCTGTATGAGTGCAGGGGTGATGTCACGGGAAGATGTGTATAATTGGGTGTCATCAGCATAAAGATGGTACCTGAAGCCAAATCTGGCGATGGTTTGTCCAATGGGGGCTGTGTAGAGAGAAAAGAGCAGGGGGCCGAGGACCGAGCCCTGAGGAACCCCAACAGCAAGGGAAAGAGGGGAGGAAACAGAGCCCGCAAATGATACACTGAAAGTGCGGTCTGAGAGATAAGAGGAGAACCAGGAGAGCGCAGTGTCATTGAGGCCGACTGAGCGGAGCATAGTGAGGAGAAGTTGATGGTCAACAGTGTCAAAAGCTGCAGAGAGGTCCAGAAGAATAAGAAGAGAGAAGTCACCATTGGATTTAGCCTTTAGTAGATCATTAGAGACTTTTGTGAGAGCTGTTTCAGTAGAGTGCAGAGCGCGGAAACCAGATTGTAAGGGGTCAAGCAGAGAGTTAGCAGAGAGATAACGGATTAACCGAGAATAAACCAGGCGTTCCAAAAGTTTAGAGATGAAGGGGAGGTTAGAGACGGGTCGATAGTTAGCAGCACAGGATGGGTCCAGGGAGGGTTTTTTCAGTAGCGGGATTATAACAGCATGCTTGAAGGAGGATGGGAAGATTCCAGAAGAGAGAGAGAGAGGTTAAATATTTTAGTAAGGTAAGTAGTGACAGCAGGGGACAGAGATTGGAGAAGGTGTGAGGGGAAGGGGTCACTACTGCAGGTTGTGGGGTGAGATGAAGAAAGTAGCTGGGAAACTTCCTCTTCTGTGACAGGTTCAAAAGATGAGAATGGACAGTCTAAAGTGCGGCTGGTGAGGGGATCAGTACTATCGTAGGTGAGGGAGTCAATGCCACCTGGGGCTTGGGCAGTAATTTCCTGACGGATCTTATCAATTTTATCATGGAAATACATGGCCAGGTCATCAGCACTAAGGTCTGTGAATGGCGTCTGCACCTTGGGTGTGAGTAAGGAGTGAAAGGTTTCAAAAAGCCTTTTAGGGTTGCTGGAGAGAGAAGAGATGAGGGCGGTGAAATAGTCTTGTTTGGCGAGGTAAAGGGCAGAGCTATATGTTTTAAGAACAGGTTCTCTTAAAGGGGTTATGCCGTGAACAATATTTACTCTTTTGGGAGAGTAGGCTCAGGGGTAGCAGCAATGGACCCAGACAGTCAGAGACAGACACAAAATCAGGTACAAACAGGTTTAACCCTGTATGTTTATTATGCAAAATTGGCAGAAAATAAACAAGCCTTAACGTTAGGCAAAAATCAATAAAACAAAACCTGCTCGTCTGAGCTGCTAACTCGCTTGCTTCAGACACATGGAAAAAACAAAACAAAACAAAACAGAGGCTGTGGTTCACACACTGGTCTCTCACCAGGGGTCAGGCTGTTGAGACAGAACCCGGTTCCTTCACTCTACCCCAGGAACTGCCCAGGACTGAGGTCTTGACAGGCGTTATAGGCCTTTAATGGGGCCCAGCTCCCACCTGTGGTTGAAAGTTCCTTCCTGCTGTAGGACAAGAAATGGTTAAGCTCACAGGTAAAGTTTTTGCTACACCTCTGTGTTAACCACACTCACAACACATAAGAGAGGAATCTGGAGGAGACATAACGCCCTTTCAGAACTTTCCTTATCACTTTCTCACATCCTCTATCCACAGGTTAAAACATACCTTCCAACAGTCCTGGTTTGTGCGGGACAGTTCCAGATTGTGGGTTGTCGGCGGTAGGTATGTCCCGGATTCAACTCATCTGCATCAGGAGGGCACAGATGAGTTGACTTCAATACCGTATTTAGCAGTACTATCCGTGGACAGCTCCTACTTCTTCGCTGTGCTCCCCGTGCACTCCAGCCCTGTGTTGCTGTAGGTACGATGTGATGACGTCATTCACATTGCACCACAGCTCCTAGAACACTCTGGGAGAAGAGACTGCTGAAACAGCAGCAGCGGAGCAAGGAGAGGTGACTATCAGTGTTTTTTATGTTAAACTGTAGAGGCAAATTGAGGGGGAACATGAAACTGGAGGCTGATGAAGGGGGGTATGAAACTAGGGGCAGGTGATGGGGGGCATGAAGCTGGGGACAGATATAGGGGGCATGAAACTGGTGGCAGTGATGGAGGGAGAACATTAAACTGGCAGAAGATGAAGGGGGGTATTAAATGGGTGGCAAAAGGAGGGGATAGGGACATTAAATATGGGGAGATTAAAAGGGATATTAAATTGGGGACAGCTGGAGGGGAACGATGCAAAATGGGGGTCACTAGACGGAGACATTAAGTTGGTGGCAATTGAAAAGAGACATTAAACTGGGGACATGTCCACCTCTAGTTTTTCCCAGTTTAATGGCCCCCGCCAGCTACCCTTACGGTTTAATGTCCCCTTCCACCTACCCCAGTTTAATCTTCCCCTCTAATTGCCCCCATTTTAATGTCCCACTCTTTCTGCCATTAATTTATTGTCCCCCTCCAACTACCCCCACTCTTTAATATTTTCCTCCAGCTGCCCCAGTTTCATGTCCCCCCCCCCCCCCCCAGTTTAAACTGAGGCACAAGGAGAGGGACTTTTTAATGTGGGGAAATTGGAGAGGAACATTATAATGTGGGGTATATAATGTTAGGGTGACTGTCTGAGCATTACACTGTATGGGGGCAAAAAGAAAAATGAATGAGAATGGGTGGAGTCAACATAGAAGTGGGTGGAGCTAAATTTGTTGCAGCACGCATAGCACGCCACACATTTTGTCTCTCTTTCTGCTCTTTAAAAGTTGGGAGGTATGGTTAAAATGCTGATTAGTGAGGGGTCTGACCGCTGAGTCCCCCACTGATCCAGAGAACAGGGCGCATTTTTCCCCCATTGTGAATGTAGTTGGAGTAATAGCGACTGAACCCCTGGTGAATGCATTCACTGGAGATAGCTGAGGTACAGTACTGATCACCGATTTATCCTCTATCCCAGTGAGGGCCAACCTTTTGGAGACCGAGCACCCAACCTGCAACCCCAAAACCACTAATTTATCACAAAGTGCCAACACAGCAATTTAACTTTAATAATATGTGAATCCACAAATGCAGACAATTACAGACCAGCAAAATATGGTCATGTGAATGGGGCTTTACAGAGCTTTCATTAATACAAACAACTTTGTACTGAAATGTAATAGTTTGCATTTGGCATAATAATGTTCACTATTTACATCACACAGGATCTGTTGTATACAGTCCCTGACAAAAGTTCTATCGCTTATCCATGTTGTGGAATCAAAAGCTTATAAACAGACTTTAAATTCATCCATTGGTTTTAGAAATGACTCATATGAAAGCTGAAACCCTCCCAAATGTTTTTTTGTTAAGAAAATAAATTGGCTTCACCGCTGAAATATCGATCATTTAATGAACACAGAAAGGTCAAAGTTTTGTCGTTCACATAAAGTAATGTGAAAATCAAACGAATAATTCCGTTCAAATACAAAGATATGTTTCCTAACATTGGTGAATGAAGTTGTGGAGCTATTAGAGCCAAATTTAATATTTTGTGTGACTTCCATGAACTTGAAGGACGGCATCCATGCATTTCAACAATGATTCATACAATTTATTGATGAAGTCATCAGTAATAGCAGAGAATGCCGTCTTACAGCCTCCCAGATGTCTGCCAAGCTTCCTCTTTCATCCTACCCCAAACATGCTCAATGATGTTCATGTCTGGTGACTGGGCTGGCCAGTCCTGGAGCACCTTCATCTTCTTTGCCTTGAGGAACTTTAATGTAGAGATGGATGTATGAGATGGAGCACCACCCTGCGGCAAAATTTGACTCCTTTTATGATTGGAAATGTAAGAGGAAGCTAATACTTCTTGATATTTTAGGCTATTGTTATTGCCTTCCACCTTGCAAATGTTTTGCACACCCCCATAATGAATGTAACTCCAGACCATGATCTTACACCCAGAAAACAGTTAAGTTTGGTGGTGGAATCTTGGATGCATACGGGCTCCAGTAGGTCTCCTGCAGTATTTGCGGTGGCTGTGGTGTAATTCAACTGAAGACTCATCTGAGAAATCCAGCTTCTGCCACTTTTCCAGCGTCCATTCGTTTAGCAGGCTGTGGGCCGTTAATTGCCTTTTGTTTAGTGATGGCTTCTGGGCACTGATTCTACCATGGAGGCCATGTCGAGACAGAATCCTACAAACTGTTCTAGTTGACACAGGGACTTGAGGTGACCAGGCCTGTTGGAGCTCTGCTGCAGTGGAAGAGGAGCTGGTTATGATTTTCTAACCAACAAACGTTCCTCCTGAGCCATTGTCTTGCAGGATCTGCCGGACCTGGGCTTGCCAAAAACATCTTCATTCTGTTCAAATCTTTTTTTTTTTTTAATTCTTTAATTCATTAAAGGTGCCAGACACCTCAGCAGTGGATCTGGTCTTCAGCCTCTTGATGATCAAGGCTTTGGTCACAGGGTTGATTTTTGGCACGTTGTCAGAGGTGAAGCTGCAGTTCAAGTGAAGGTTTGGGGTGCTGGGGTTCTTTTTATACACCCCCACTAATTAATCGATCAATTAGTGAGCACAGGCGAGGCTGTAAACTAGGATTGGGTGAATTATGTGACAAGGTGACAAAACCTTTGTCTTGCCAAAATCTGACCTTTCTGTGTTCATTAAATGATCAATATTTCGCCTTTGAAACCAATTTAGTTTCTTAATAAAAAAAAAACACATTTGGAAGGGTTTCAGCTTTCATATGAGTCATTTCTTAAACCAATAGATGAATTTAAAGTCAGGTTATAAGCTTTTGATTCCACAACATGGATATGCAACAGAACTTTTGTCAGGGACTGTAGTGACCGTACAATGTTATTACAGCCTGTAATAATATCACTTGTCTGTTATAAAACAGATACTGTGAGCTAAAAATAATGAAGGGCCCCCACACAGTACAATTTGCTCCACAGTGGCCCCACACAGCACAATCTATTCCACAGATGGGTGCCCACAGAGAGGGCTCTGGCGTGCGTGCCATAGGTTCACCACCGAGGCTCTATCCTATGCATAAAGGAAATTCTTTTCCATCTGAACACATAAAAAGACTGTTCAATCCTGAAAGAGACCAAATTATAACAAAGTTATTAACCTCCTAAATACCAAAACAAAATTCCCCTTTAAAAGATCTAAAGATGAATAGATAATTTCTTCTAAAATAATGACTGAGAAATGAATGCAAGATGACCTTGCAGAAATCACAGAAGGAAGCAATAACAAGTCTTAATTCACAGCTCAGTCCCTTGAGATATAATTATCACATATTAGTACCACCAGATAGTCCAGCTTAATTAATGGCGCACAATGGCGAATACAGGTTATCCAAGTCTGAAGTAACAACGACAATACACAAGCTATTATACTTTTATTAGGACCCTATCCTTTTTTATCTTTGTTATTTATTTTTCCACATTGTGGAAAAGTTGCTTTTTTTGTTGCTGCGTCTTTTTGTGCCAAAGTCAGCAGTGGATTGAGCAGAAGCCATAAGTATAAGCACTTCCTTTACAGTTCTCATTTCTTTTGTAGGCGCTCCTACGTTTGTCTCCGGTGTTTGCACTTCTAAAGTATAAGTTAGACGGGTTAAATGACATTAAAACTAGTAATGTTAGGGTTCATTGCATTGAAGAGTGAGTGGTCTTCAGTAGGGTGGTCTTCTCAAAGAAAATGGTCAGTATACACAATATATGATGAAAGAGAAAATATGTCTATTTAAAAAAAAAGAAAAAAAAAAGTATAATATATATATATATATATATATATATATATATATATATATATATATATATATATATGTTAAAGATTTCTTTACTTATGTACCCCCTAGGAACTTCTAAGGGGTCTGATCTATAATAATAATAATAATAATAATAATAAATATTATTATTATTAATGAGCATTTTAATTATATAGCTCCAATATATTCCAGTTTACATATGAACTCACAATATTTGACATTACAACCTGACAAAAATTTTTACCTATCAAACAAAAGGAGTGAGGGCCCTGCTTGTATAGCTTACTATCTATGAGGAAATATGGGCACACAAGACTTAAGAGGGCTTATTTGGTACAGTGGTCCAGCCATCTATTAATGGAACTGAAGCTGTATGAGCCATCACCAGCCGGTATCTGTGAATATACAGATAATAAGTTCATGGAGTGCAGAGTAGCTTCTAGATGGAGGGGTCAGTTTCTGAGGAATAATAGTTAAGTTTAAGAAATATTAGTGTACTGTGTGCAGTGGTGTAGAATAATGTGATCAGGTCATGTGCTAAACCTGCCTAAGTAGATGTGACTTCAGAGTATGTTTGAAGCTGTTATTGTTGGGTATTAATCTGATTGTCTGGGGTAGAGCATTCCAGAGCACTGCTGCAGCTCGAGAAAAGTCTGGGTGTGAGATGTTCGGATAAGAGAGGATACTAGTCTAAAGTCATTAACAGAACGGCTAGGGCAGTATACAGTGATGCAGGAATAGATGCAGGGGGCACAGCGCTATGGAGGGATTTATGGGTGAGTGTGATAATTTTATATTGTATTCTGTGATGGATGGGCAACCAGTGCAGTGACTGGCACAAGACTGGCATCTATGTACTGGTTTGAAAGAAAGATGACCCTGGCGGCTGCATTCAGGACAGATTGTAGAGGGGGAAGTTTAGAAAGAGGAAGTCCAATTAGGAGAGAATATCACTAGCGTAGACGAGAGAGAATTGGAGCGACAATGAGGATTTTTGATGTTTCCACGGTGAGAAAAGGCCGAATTCTAGAGATGTTTTTGAAGTGCAGATGACAAGAACATGCCTGACTGTGTGGGTGTAGGTGAGATCCAAGTCAAATACATCCCCAAGACAGTGGTCATACTGCCTTGGTGTAATAGTAAGATGATAGTCAGAAATGGAGATATCAGGGTTAGGTTGGTTAGTAGATGGAGGGAACACAAGAAGTTCAGTTTTTATAGGACTCAGTTTCAGATAAAGAGAAGACATGATGTTAGAGACAGCAAAGAGACAGTCACTGGTGTTCTGTAGTAGAGCAGGGGTGATGTCATGGGGTGAGGTATACAATGGGGTGACAATAGCGTAAGGTGGAATTGAAAGGTAAATCTGTTGATGGATTGTCCAATAGCGGCTGTGTAGAGTGTGAGCTGTAAAATGCTGCAAAATATCTTGGAGCTATATAAATAAAATTATTATTATTAGCCCTGCCAAAGTTTCACTATGTAGCCCCAGGTGTACCCTGCTGTGTGCATCATCCCTTCTCTGATTCAGTTCTTCTTGCATTATTCCTGTTCTATGACATCACTATGATACTATACTGGGATCTCATAATGCCTGCACAAAGTGATCTGTGTCTCAATACAGGGCACAGAACCAACTGCTCCCTGCTCTGTGCACTGTATAGCACACAGACTGGAGACATTTCCGAAAAGCTGAGCCATGCATGGCCGGCTGTCAGACCCCACCCCCCCCAATCAGATCTTAATGGCCTAATCTAAGGACAGGACGTAAATAAAAAATCATGAACAATCCCTTTGCAGTCACAGGATGTGGATAAGATTTGTCCACAATCTAGATTACATAGGGTTAACCATTGGTGACATTGTGCTGGCTGAGCTGCTGCAATAGATGTTTATGTGGCCCCAACTTGACTGTCACAATATTTCCAGTACATTTTCCTATTGGTTTCACTTTATCAGAATACCGTTCTATTCCATACAAAGGTATAAAGTAGTATATAAATAATATCCAGGTCTGGAAAAAATTAAGAGACCCTTGCAAAATTTTCAGTTTCTCTGATTTTTCTCTTTTATTGGTATATTTTTGAATAAAATGTATTGCATTGTTCTTTTATTATATAAACTACTGACAACTTGTCAACGAAATTCAAAGCAAAAAAATTTTGTATTTACGGTATTTGCAGCAAATAAGAAATAGCCAAAATAATAAAAAAAGAAGCAGCGCTGTCAGATCTCAAATAATGGAAAGAGAACAAGATCATATTCATTTAGAAACAACAATACTAATGTAACTCAGGAAGATCAGAAATCAGTATTTGGTGGAATAACCATGATTTTTAGTCCCAGCTTTTATGCGTGTTGGCTTTCCACCAGTCTGTCACACTGCTTTTGGGTGACCTTATGCCACTTATGGCACACAAATGTAAGCAGTTCTTCTTTGTTTGATGGCTTGTGACTATCCGTCTTCCTTTTGATCACATTCCAGAGGTTTTCAATGGGACTCAGGTCTGGAGATCGGGCTCGCCATAACAGGGTCTTGATGTGGTGCTCCTTCATCCACACATTGATTGACCTAGCTGTGTGGCATGGCGCATTGTCCTGCTAAAAAAAAGCCAGTCCTCAGAGTTGGGGAACATTGTCTGAACTTATCTGGGTTAAAACGAGGGTCCCCTGAATCTGATGTCTGAATATTGGGCTATGTTCAGACAGAGCAGATACTCGGAGGGGATGGGAGGTATTTAGCCCACATTCCCAAGATTAATGGTGTAAATAGCCATGAAAAACATCAATGTATCACGCTTGTTTTGCACCCCTTCACATAATTCTCATACATTTGAGTGCATCGATAAATCTATGAAAACAGACAAAAATAGGACATATTCCATTTTTTTACTGTCTGTAGAAATGGACCATCAAAAGTGTGGTCATGTGAATGGCCCCTATTCACAGGCATTAAATTTAAAGTGACAGTCTCACGTCTGACATTCACTATCGTGCAAATGTTTGGTAAGTTCTTATGCACGTGGCTGTGACATTTTTCAAGGACATAATGTCTACAAATACACGGACGGCCCTTAAGGTGTATTCACACAAAAGGAAAATGATAAGGAATTTCTCTTTATTTTCCGCCAGCAGCATTTTCGCCACAGTCTAGCCGCGACAGTATGCCGATGCAGTGCAGCAGCATCCCACTACAGATTAGGTCTGGACGAATGGGCTTACACAGGAGGGAGTCTCCAGCTGTGGACCCTGCGGCTGAATCAACCACGGAATCTGCAGCAAGATCGAGCAGGACGCTTCTTTTTTCCATGTCTTGCTACGATCTCGGACTCCCATTGAAAACAATGGGATGTGTATTTGGGAGGAATCTGCTCTGGATTCAGGGGCAAAATTAGTGGCAAATTTCTCAGAGTGAACACACCCCAATTCACAAGGCAGTTTTCTGCTCCTCTAAATAATTGAGGTCCATGTGGTGTAAGTCACGCTGAGTTCACACCAGGGTCGGTATCTGTTGTCATGGTCCGTCAGAGAATGGGCGGACTGCTAAAATGGCGGTGACATATGGGACCCCTTTGACTATAATGGGGTCCATCCTTTGAAAACGGAAAGCGGCAGACAAAAAAGCTGTGTGTACAGGACCTTTCCTGACGCCAATTTCAGGTGGACATTGAGACGAAGTCTCCAGCGCAAATGTGAACGTAGCCTGAGAAAGCTGAAGAAGACTGGTGTGGGAAAGGACAGTCCTAATAAAATATCTCCATTGTATATTGCCCTTAACTCTGCAGAAAAAGCCACATTAGGCTCTAAGGGCTAGTTCACACATAGGCAAAGGGGCGGATTTCGCTTCAAAATCCGCCCCTTTACAATGGTGGTCTATGTAGACCACCGGGCTTTTTTTTTCCGCTAGCGGCGGGCTGCTGCTAGCGGAGAAAAGAAACGACATGCCCTTTCTTCAGGCGGAAGCCGCGCGGCTTCCGCCCCCGGCAGCTCCCTCCTATGTCGGCTCATTCACCGCGTCTCTCTCGGTGTCAATACCCGCGCGGGCAGTTCACGTGTGAACTGACCCTAATAATAATGATATTGATAATAATAATAATGATGATGATAACTTGCAGCAGTCACTACTATTGGACAGTGTTATACCTTGAGGCCAGTCTAAGTCCCTAGTTCAGACACTGCAGTCAAATCACAATTTTTCCCGCTATTTGCACTGAATGTAAATCAGAATCGCCATGTCATACGATTTTACACAAATTGCAGCAATAAACGGTGACCTAACCGCGGCATGTGACTAAGCAGAATCTTTCCGAAACCGAGAGCAATGTCTTTGCAAGGCTTTCATCCCTCGTGTAATAAGCCCTGTCCAGGACTGTTCTCCCGCTCACATCACACGTGGTTCACACCACCACCACAGCCGCACCACAACTACGACTACAAGCGGCTATGTGTATGTGTGTGGTCAGTCCCCGCCGCTCTCCCTGTCTGCCTGCGCCATCTAGTGGTAGAGAGCAGAATAGCCTTCCAGGTAAAAAGATAAACACGAGCCGGAGAATTAATTATACCAAACAATTAGCAACCTCTCATTAGATGAATGGAGGGGGCGGGGCTTCAGCGTAATACAACAGAGCGGGAAATCCACAAACGCTGCGGCACTGTCTGTCTTAACTTTAGTGACCGCTACTGCGTTATAAACCAGCTGCTAATTACATCTAGTGACGTCATAGAACTCCTGCCTCAGCTCGCAGCACCTTGCGTAGTGTTGTGTAGTAACGGCACATTACACAACCCGGAAATCACATGACTTACCCTTTTCTAAGCAGCTCTGAAGACTCTGTGCACAGCGGTTCCATAGTGTAGTGGTTATCACGTCTGCTTTACACGCAGAAGGTCCTGGGTTCGAGCCCCAGTGGAACCACTCTTTTATTTTTAATTTTACATATGTTACCATATTATAATCTAATTTAGATTTGTTTTTTCACCTGTCTACTTTCTTATTTTCCATTTTCACATTTGTGTACAATAATGAAGTTCTTAATAGTGTAACGTTATAAGGCTGCATAAATAAAAACCCAGCAATTTTTATGTTATATGCATTTCTGTGTTTTTATGGTGGCTTTTGTATTAAACATCATGTGATGGATGAATCGTGTGACCCATAAACTCCTATTTAAATCACATGATGTGAAAACCGTCCTAAAAAAACTCAGAACATGTTTGTACACAAGAAACCAACTAATGTCTATGGAGAGGATAACAACACAAAAGCCTAAAGCACAACATGTCTATGGGATGCTAAAAAGACACTAACTCACGAAAACAGGATTGATTGTAGAACCTAAGGTTATTGGGTTAGCACTAGAGCCTGTAGATAGCTGCTTGAGAAGGGGGCAAGGTGAATGTGTTTTTTTTTTTTTTTTCAGATTATTTGACTAGATTTGATCATTGTTGACTTACACGTAACAAAAGATGCTGCAAAAAAGTTGGCAAAAGTACCTTTTTAGCTTAAAATATATGAAACCACCCTAAGGGTGCATTCACACTACGTAACGCCGGGCGTGTATGAGAGCCGTACACGCCGGCGTTACAGCAGACTGCCGAACACTTCCCATTCACTTCAATGGGAGCGCTCGTAACAGCGGCGTTTACGAGCGCTCCCATTGAAGTGAATGGGAAGTGCTCGGCAGCCCTGCTGTAACGCCGGCGTGTACGGCTCTCATACACGCCCGGCGTTACGTAGTGTGAATGCACCCTAAGGGTAAGTTCACACGGGAGGTTTTTGGACTGGATTTTGATGCAGAGGCTGCCTCAGAATCCGGTCCAAAAAACGGCAAGCCGCGACTGGACGCAGGTGCAGTGCACCAGTATCCAGTTGCGCACTCTTCTCCAGATTAGGCCCAAATGAATGGGCCTAGTCGGGAGGGAGTGTTGTGAGGCGGACGTCTGCGGCTGAATCAGCTGTGGAATCCGGCTGAAGAAAGGGCATGTTGCTTCTTTATTCTGCGAGCGGGAAGAAACCGCTCATGGAAAAAGGAAATGACCGGCTACTAGAGATGAGCGAACACTATTCGGAACAGCCATTCCGAATAGCACGCTCTCATAGAAATGAATGGGAGCGGCCGGCATGCCGACTTTGCCGGCAGCCGGTCGCTTAACCCCCCGCGTGTCGGCTACGTCCAATTCTATGGCAGCGTGCTATTCGAAACGGCTGTTTCGAATAGTGTTTGCTCATCTCTACCGGCTACCATTGATTTCAATGGGAGGCGTTTTTTGAGCCAGATTTTGATGCGGATTCCTCATAATACTGTGTGCGCAGGGGTCACTATGGAGCGTAATACTGTGTGTGCAGGGGCCACTATGGGGCGTAATACTGTGTGCGCAGGGGCCACTATGGGGCGTAATACTGTGTGCGCAGGGGCCACTATGGGGCGTAATACTGTGTGCGCAGGGGCCACTATGGGGCGTAATACTGTGTGCGCAGGGGCCACTATGGGGCGTAATACTGTGTGCGCAGGGGCCACTATGGGGCGTAATACTGTGTGCGCAGGGGCCACTATGGGACGTAATAATGCGTGTGGGGGGGATGGTGGTCGGTCGGGGTCTTTGGCATTGGTCTGAGGGAACTCCATGTCAAAGTTTGTCGCAGACCCTGCCATTCCTAGTTACACCACTGTACCAGAGCGAGAGTCTGGCTCCTGTATAGTCAGAGAACGGTATCTTTGGTAAGGCCTAGTTCACACGAGGACGGCATAGCGTATTTTGATCCTGATTTTGACGCGGGAAGCTCGCTTCTTTTTTCTGTGAGCAGCAACATGCCGCTCACGGAAAAAAGATTGCTAGCGGTCTCCATAGACCACCATTGTGAGGGGGCGGATTATGACGTGGATTCCATGCTATAATCTGCCCCCTCTGTGCCCATGTGAACTAGCCCTAATAGTTAGTTCTCAACCGAGAAGGCTTTTGTTTTGTTTGTTTGTTCCTTTGCAAAGGTTGTTTATGCACCACAAGTGAATAAACACTGAACTTGAGTGCGAATCACTGCGAACTCTGTGTCCCTGTTTCCTGCACTGCTACCGAGCATCTACCTGAGCGGTTCCCCACAACATCTACATAAGGCAGATATATTTCATGTCATTGGTGTAACTAGGAATGGTGAGGCCCCGTGGCAAACTTTTGACATGGGCCCCTTAGTAGCCCCTGCACACACAATTATTGCCCCATAGTAACCCCTGCACACACAATTATTGCCCTATCGTGGACAAACATGTACAATTATTATACTCTGGGGTTTAATCTTTTCAGATCCCAGAGTATAATAATCAGGGACCCAGGGGAGGATACAAACATAAAAAGCACTGTTACTTACCTATCCGTGGCTCCAATGCAATCCGTGTTGATATCGGCCAATGACGTATGGTATGTCACGTGACCCGGGCCTGTGTCGCGGCATCAGGGACGTCACTCAATTAGGCCCGAAGCCTGCCTGGAGTGCGGAGAGGTAAGTAACAATGTTTTTTTTATGTTCTCTTACCTTCCGTGGGCCTCCGATTGTTATACTCGTGGGTCTGAAAAGACCCCTGAGTATAATAATAGTGTTTGTGGGGCCCGTGGCCTTACTTACTGATCCCCCCCACTTCTGCTCACAGCAGCCTCCGCAGGCGGCCGTGGGCAGGGACCAGGATCAGTATGTAAATAGGGCCCGTTTTAGGCTGGAGTAACTCCAGCTGGTAACGGCCTATTTAAGAAAAACAAACAAAAATGCAGTGGTAGCGTCTGTCGCTGGACCCCTAATGTCCCAGGCTCTGTGGTAGCTGCTACCCCCATAGTTAAGCCCCTGTTTCATGTACAGTAGATAGATACACAACTCAGTATGTTGTTGTTTGATCTAGTTTCATAAGTGACTGTATCCATGTTGTCTATAATGTACATCTTTAGCATGTAAAAAAATGAACAAAAAAAATAGAAAAATGATACGAATAGAAAAATACACAAACTAGAAAAACCCTTGTACCACTGAGTGCTGTGTATTGTTGCAAATATTCATGTGCACTCCTATAGCATACATTAAACATACAAATAATTTCTAGGAAATTTGTCAACATAAAGACATATGCGGTAATTATGAGCATGTGGGTGGTGTTTATTCTCAGGGTTATATCTTGTTATAAATCCATCCTTATATTATTTTTTGCACAATAAAGCAGCATGTGTGGAGTCCTATATCTACATGGCGCAAAGTCATTTACAGCATTCATTATCGCTTTAACTAAGGAATGGCGTATTTTATCTCATTATAGTTATGTAAACAATATGACAAAATCTATAAGACTATAGTTGTAGAGCTGCAGTAGGTGTTTGTAAAGACCAAAGAGTATTCCAAAGAAATGATCACGTCCTCTTTATTTCTAAGCAGCATGGACCCAATTGTGGCAGACAGCGGGACGTGGACCTAACCTATTCAACTTCTGGTGCAGGACCAGACACGTTTTCAGGTTTTTTGTATGTGTGGGTTTTCAGGGCTATAACATTTTTAGCATTTTCGTTATTCAACTAATTTCTGCTTTTTTTTTTGGTGACACATAGGGCTTTATTTTTATGTTGTTTTTATTTTTGCATGTGTTTTCATTTTTTCATATCTGGGAAAATAGCACAAACTGCTACTAAAAATTTTTTTAAGGCTGAGGCCTCACGTTGCGGAAACGCAGCTTTTTAGGAAGTTCTTATAATTCAGCCTTCTGCTAGCAGAAAAAGGAACCCATTGAAGTCAATGGAAGGCTTTTTTTTCAGTACTGAAATTCCACACCATTTTCCTCCGTGTGAATGGACCCTAAGATGTTTGTGAAGTACGTCTTGGACAGTCACTACATACTGTAGATTTGGGAAGACTCTCTTAGTCCCTACTGGACATTTGTTAAGGCTGTCTTGGACAGTCTCTACAAAGATGTTGCTAAAGGTTTTCTTGGACAGTCACTGCATAGATGGTTATGAAGACTGTGTTGGATAGTCATTACATAAATGCTTGAGAAGACACCTTTAGACAGCTGCTACATAGAGTTTATGAAAGCTGTTTTGTACAGTCACTATTGCAGCAAACTGGGGGAGGAGTGCGCAGAGGAGCAGAGGATGGAGGAGTCTGTCACAGTTGTTATCATAGTGACTGTCGTCATCTTCACCAAACCCAGGCACTCCTTGGGACTGGTGTAGGAATCACAGTTTTGCGCTATGGATGTTGGTGGTAGTGGTTTACTCTGAGGCATACCCTGTGTTAAAGTCTCCTGCCCAGGGCCAACATTGGGGAAGGGGGTGGGGGGAAGCAAACTGGGCCCATCTCTCCAAAGGGGCGCCCTGGATCCATAGCCTGATACCGTGGTATAGTAGCCGATTTCTCATATGTCAGTGTAACATTAGTAAGTTCATTGGAGCCACAAATAAGAAAATATAGTCAAATTCTGGAAAACAACCATGAGGGGACTCCAAGGTGCCAGGTTACTGGAAATACAGACTATGTAAAGTTCATTTGTACATACAATGGAAATGCTTACCCATGACATCAAGAGGCCAAAAAGAATAAGCAGGGGCCACATGGATGCTAACCAGGGGTGTAATTTGAGGGGCTGCAAAGGATGCAGTTGTACCTTATCTCAGGCGTCATAGGGTGGTGCTGATGGGTCCATAACACGAAGGCTGATTACAATTCTTTTGGCTTTTTATTTCCTTTGCTGGCTAGCAGACTGTTCAAACTAAATGTATTATTCCTGCCCTCTGGTGCACTAGAGTGAGACAGAGGAAGGAGATTTATGATATACGGCCTGTCATTGTCAGAAAGGAGAAAATTAACCTTTTAGTGCCATAAGGAGCAGTTGTTCAGCAGAATAAATTTACTATGCATAGACTGCCAGCCATCAATGGAAATCACTAAGGAGATCAAAGACGTTTAACCAACCGTTTGAGTGGTGATTTTGACTTGTAGCCCCCCTGGCTTGTGGGCCTGGTCACAGCTGCAACCACTGCAACTCCTATAGTTATACCAGTGCTTATGTCTGGGGGACTGTCACATAGTTAAATATTGAGATTTGGTAGCTGAACAGTAGCGAAACACAGAGGTCCTGTAACTATAAGCATACTTGTCAAATCTCCCAAATTTTCCAGGACACTAATTGTCCAGAACCTAAAAGTGAGATATGGCTTACAAAGCCACATCCCAAGGTGCGTGGCCCTTACTCAGTTTAGGGGCTGGGGCAAGATGTTCAGAGGTCTTCTCAGGACAGGACTTAAAACATTACTATTTTACCAACTTTAAAGTTTGTAGGTATGCTAGAAGTCACCAATAAACCAAAATAATATCATACTGAGAGGCGTATGGAAACACAGGGAAATCTTCAAAAATCTCAGTTATTTTAGAGCTCTATATAGGTCCCTGGATGTCATGGCAAACAGAATGCAATCCTTCTTTGTATACACTGCTGACTGCTTATAGAGAATAATGCACACTTATACATACTACAAAAAATTGGTTTACATTAAAAAGATTTTTTTTTTTACATTTTTCTAATCACTGAAGATAGTATCAGGGGAAGAGAAAAATTCATCCATAGCTAGCATAAAGTGTCCCCTTAAAGGGGATGTCCAGTATCATGTAATTAAATGCAGGGCGCAGAGAAGGGATAGAAAATAAAAAGGTATTGATATTTACCTTCATCCTCCTCTCCAATCCTGTGCAGGGCCGGCTATCACAGATACTGCTCTGTTTGTATCTAGGGGGCACTGCTATAGGGGGCGCAGTGGCAGCAGTTGCTAGCAGGTCCAAGACCCTGATCGTGCCCAATGGCCCCTCTGTCGCATAAAATATACCTCTATGCTAAGTGGTACAAGGTAGGTAGGGTCCCAATAGACATAAGCAGGTTTGCTAACAGTCCCTCAAACTAGACCATAAATAGGGCTATTAATGAATAGCCAACGTATTTTTGTGGAAATGGCCCCGCGGCGTTCACGCATCATGTACGGTTCTACGGTTTGTTTTCTGACATGGAATTAAGCACTAATAATATGTCAAAGAGAATTGTGGCTCAGCTACATTACTTAACAGACATACAATGGATCGCGCCAGCAGAACTCGCTGGTTGTTTTCATAATAGAAGCTCATTTTACATCCATTATATACAAGATTTGTCATTAGTTCTTCTTAACAGGGCAGTTCAACTAGCATTAGTGTACACTGGACACGGTCACGGGTGTATCAAGCAAAAATCAAACTTGGGCCCTCTAGTGGACAAGGTGGGAACTTCCATTGTTTAATTGTCAACACATAGGGTATGTGGGTGGTGTCTAATGCAAGTGGAACCCCTCTTAGTAACTGCAGGAGATGTCTTCATAGTATACAGTGCACTGGACAATTCCTGTTGCGCTTGTGCTTTTAAATAGCAGTCAATCTGAACAAGCAGAGCTGCAGTGTATACCGTGGATACCATGGGGCAATTTTCTAGATCTGCGCTTCCTGTCATTTTTTGTTTAGTTCCAGTGAATAAAAATGGATGATCGGATGGATAAATCAATAAATAGATAGATATGGATTTGTCATAGATTTTGGTGCAGCATTGTGACACAATTTACATTTAATTCAAAAGGTTGAAATTCAATGTGACATTGACATGCTGCAGTTTTAATTTGCTTTATGGATTCTTCTTTAACGTGAATGAGATTTTTATTAAATTAAAAAATATAAATAATTAAAACAACGTAAAATCACAATAATACAAAACATGTACAAAAACTATTCCGCACAGGTTTCTTTAACTCCTTCCCGCCGATGGCATTTTTTGATTTTCGTTTTTCGTTTTTGACTCCCCTCCTTCTAAACCCCATAACTTTTTTATTTCTCCGCTCCCAGAGCCATATGAGGTCTTAATTTTTGCGGGACAATTTTTTCTTCATGATGCCACCATTAATTATTCTATATAATGTACTGGGAAGCAGGAAAAAAATTCAGAATGGGGTGGATTTGAAGAAAAAATGCATTTCTGCGACTTTCTTACGGGATTTGGTTTTACGGCGTTCACTGTGCAGCCAAAATAACATGTCCCCTATATTCTGTGTTTCGGTACGGTTCCAGGGATACCAAATTTATATGGTTTTATTTACATTTTGACCCCTAAAAAAAATTCCAAAACAGTGTTAAAAATTTTTTTTTCTAAAAGTAGCCATATTCCGACGGCCGTAACTTTTTTATACGTGCGTGTACGGGGATGTATAGGGCGTCTTTTTTTGCGGGGCCGGGTGTACTTTTTAGATCTACCATTTTCGGGAAATGTTATTGCTTTGATCACTTTTTATTCAAATTTTTATCAGAATTAAAACAGTGAAAAAACGGCGGTTTGGCACTTTTGACTATTTTTCCTGCTACAGCGTTTACCGAACAGGAAAAATATTTTTATAGATTTGTAGAGCGGGCGATTTCGGACGCGGGGATACCTAACATGTATATGTTTCACAGTTTTTAACTACTTTTATATTTGTTCTAGGGAAAGGGGGGTGATTTGAACTTTTAATACTTTTTATATTTTTATATATTTTTTTTTACTTTTTTTTTTATTTTTTTTTTGCATTTATTAGACCCCCTAGGGGTGTTGAACCCCAGGGGGTCTGATCACTAATGCAATGCATTACAATGCTAATGCATTGCAATGCATTGCAAAAAATCATCATCTCTTTTGCAGGCTGTATACACCAGCCTGCAAAAGAGAGAATTTGCAGACCAGCTGGGAGCCTTTAACAAGGCTCCCGGCTGTCATGGCAACGGGGGGGTCGGCCCTGGAGCATGCTCCAGGAGCCGGCGATCCCTGCCAAAATGGTGGCACCCATGCGCCGCCGGGAAAATGGCGCCTCCGGCGCCTTTGACAGCAGCGCCGGAGGGGTTAATGCCTCCGATCGATCCGGGGACCGATCGGAGGCATTAGAGCCGGTTGTCTACTGCTTAAAGCAGTAGACACCCGGCGGCTATGACGGCCGCCCGGCTCCCGGGCGGTCGCCATAGTTACAGACCCGACACGCGCCGTACTATTACGGCGCATGTCGGGAAGGGGTTAAAGAAACATTTTTTTAAAAAAAACACAAACACATTCGTACACCTGCACATACACGGTCCCTTACCTAAGGACAAAAAGCCTTCCATAAGTCTTAACCTATTAACACATAATATAGTAACAGTAATAATAGTTTAAAAAAATAAAAAAAACTAGTAATATACAAAACCCATATCTCACAGATTATAATCAAAATGTATGACCCCACAAACAGAACATATAAGGAAAACCCTAAACTAAACATGACTATACCTGTCAAAAACACAAAAACAAACCTACCAACTAAATTAAAGGGGTATTCCCACATCACATACTCACCAGTCTTCGCTGCTGTAAAATCTTCTTTCTTCCTGCTTTGTTGCGTCATTGGTGGGCGGGGTTACATATGCAAAGCCAGCGGCAAGATGACGTTGCTTCTATGCCGCTGCCCCTGCGTGTGCGCTCATAGATGGTGAGACCAGTCAGTTCTCTGGCCTTTACAATGCCAATACAGACCCGGCATCCGCTGTAATAGAGAGGCGGATGCCTGGGAGGGTTAGACGCCGGCACAGGTGCCTGCGACATTGCTATGCTCCTGCCCTGCATGAAGCCAGCAGCGGCAGGAGCGATGCTGCTATTCTGCTTCTCCGCCCCCCCCCCCCCTCGGGAATAGCAGCACTGCTCCTGCCGCTGCTGGCTTCATGCAGGGCAGGAGCGTAACGATGTCGCAGGCACCTGTGCCGGCGTCTAACCCTCCCCGGCATCCACCTCTCTATTACAGCGGATGCCGGGTCTGTATTGGCGGCCCCTTCCCCCAAAGTGTAAACTACCTCCCCCCCTCCAGGCTCGATCCCGTGCACTTAGCCCCTCCTCCCCCCTGAGAGCAGGCAGATACATCACTTGACTTTTGACCAGATAAGTCAAGGGATGTGTCAACAAAGAAATGAATAAAGTAAGATAGTGGACAAACAAAGCAGTTTTGCTGAAGCAATGTATTTAGGAAAAGTCTTACATTCACATTAACAAGCAGTATAGATAGGATCCTTGTGATGGGACAATCCCTTTAGGTACCGTATATACTCGAATATAAGCCGAGGTCCCTAATTTTACCACAAAAAAACTGGGAAAACTTATTGACTCGAGTAGCCGAGGGGGGGGGGGGGGGGGAATGCAGCAGCTACTGGAAAAGTTCAAAAATTAAAATGACCAGAGTTTTTGGGTGCAGTAGATGCTGGGTGCTGGGAAAGGAGAGGGGGTGTTTTGGTTGTCTGTCTGCCCCTTCCCTGAGCGTGTGGACTGGGTTTTTTCTTCCCCCACTTGGAAAACAGCCTGGCTGAATATAGGGTATCTGCAGTGTTCCTATTAACCCCTTCCAGACGGAACAGGAGCACTGTAGATACCCTATATTCAGTAGACCAGGCACTTTCAGACACAGGGATACCTAATGTGTTTGTGTTATGCAGTCATTTTCTACTTTTGTATGTATTCTAGGGAAAGGAGGGATTGAGAACTTTTATGTTTTTTTAAACCTTTTTTATTTTTTGCACTATTTTATGGGAAATTCTATACATTGATATTGTGGCTGGTCATAGAACCCCCCTCCTAAGAAAAAAAATAATTTTTTTTTTGCTGACTCGAGTATAAGCCGAGGGGGGCTTTTTCAGCACAAAAACTGGGCTGAAAAATTCGGCTTATACTCGAGTATATACGGTAAATCAAAATGTAAACAGACATTTTTTTTTTGAACTTATTATACAAACCACCACCACAACCAGATCAGCAACTTGCCCCATGCCCTTCCACTGGTTGGATGTCCAAGATTTTCGCAGACCCCAGGGGTTCTTGAAGGGTGTCTGGGAGACCAAAAACAGGCTCTCGCCCACTCAGCCAGAGGCTCTCAAATCCTGGTTGATCTTTGATCTGGACGAATCCGAGTAGTCCATGCACTAGTGTCCTCAGAGAGTTTCCAGGGTCCTCCAGATCCATCCTGACTCCTGCCAACGGTCCCCAATCAATCTGCCTAATGAAGTGGTCGAAGGCATCCCTGTTAGACACCTGACCCCAACTAAAATGGATGAATGACCCAACCATTCACAAGCGGGAAAGACTCAGCCCCAGTGTAAAAGGTCTGAAACCAATTAATGAAGCTCAGAAGGACTGACCTTAAGTACTTGTGATTCATATTATCAAAAGGAAAGCAGAAACCCCTACCACCAACCTGCCCTACTCTGCTCCATGGCCTCTCTGACGCTAAGAACACTTAGGGTGAGTTCACACGGAGTAAAGTGCCGCTAAATAGCGCCGCGTATACGATCCCGTCTCCCATTGAAATCAATGGGAGCATATACGGCCCGCAAAATCTCACGCAGCATATACGTGCCACATCACGTGGCACTTTACTCCGTGTGAACTCACTCTTAAAGCGCTGCAACCAGAAAAGGAACAGTGCTAGGCCAAAGAAAAGGGCCGGGGTGCAAATTGGACCTACCGGTTGAAAAGTATCTTATTTTTTCGGTCCATATTAAGAAGTGCTATGGGCCTCCAGTTCTCAATACCGCTCAGATCCTTACCTGTTTATAGAACTATCAGGGCAGACCTCCTCATTGGCTTTGGAAAAGTGCTTGGCGTCAGTCAAAACGGGGGCTAAGGCCCCTTTAAAAGTCTGATAAAGTTCAGATGTTAAACCATCTGGACCCAGTGACTTCTTGATGGCAAGACTCTCAATAGCCTGGATGACTTACTCTTCCCTGATAGTTTCTACTAAGAGAGGAGTCTCTTGCTAGCTCAGGGATCATTTCAACCAAGAAACCAGAAGTCAAGTCTCAATTTAGTTCTTGCCTTGCCAAAAGATTTAGTAGAAGAACCTGACAACCCCAAACATCCCTGACTTAGATCTTGTCAGGGGTCCTGTACTAAAGACCAGGCCTGCTACGGTCTTACAAGCCACTGACACATTACAGTTCCAGTAGGAGTCAGGCAAGCTGTAGCTCTCAAAATCCTTCTCCAAAACTAAAGATGTGGGCCTATCATACTGACACCTCTTGAGCAAGGATTTCACACTGGAGATATATTTGTGGTTTCCCACAGTCGAGACCAAATGTTCAAGTCCCTTCCTCAGCATAGTGAACAGGCGGTACCTGTCCAATGGCCTAAGGCTTGAGAGTTGTCGGAAAAACTTTGCCACCCTCTTTTTGAATATCTCCCACCACTCAGACTTAGTACTTCCAAGATCCAATAAGTCCATCTTGCTCTGAAGAAATTCCTCAAAGGCTTGTCTCATAACTGCTTTTTCAAGAAGTGATGAATTCACCTGCCACAAACATCTTCCTCTACAAAGAGACTCTCTTCATCCCCTTCTGGCAAATCCTCCACCCCACTACTATTGACAACGGCTTGATTCTCCTTGTTCAAGGTCTCCAGCACCGGGAGATTTTCCGGAATAGCTGGACCAGATTCAGATGAGTCAAACTGCAGGACCAGTTGTTTCTTTTGCAGGTCCCCTGTTGGCTCCCCAGGTCCGTCAGGAGACTCCTCTTCTCCAACACTGTCATTGGTATTCTCTTGCTCCTCTTTTGCCCCACTGCTTTCAACCCCAGGCTTGAAGCCCTCTGCCTAGGAGTTTTACACAAAGGCTGTCTCACATTTGATGCGGTCTCTGTCCAGAAAAATGAGCATCATTTAACAACTTCTCCTGGAATGGGCTGGCTCCTTCCAGTATTTGCTGGCATCTCTTCTCCAGACTCTTAACTTCCACTTTCAGCTCTTTTATATATAGCGAGAACATTGGCTGTTTTCAGTGAAAGGCACGGTCACTCTTGGAGCGAGCTTTTTTCAGCTCCACCTCTGGTGTGAACAGTACCCTATGATGCCTTTTGTACTCAGCCATGATGAGAACTAACTGCCGGCTATATTCAGCCATCAGCTCCCCTGGCTTCCTTACCACCTAGGAGGACAAGTTATTGTCAGTCTCAGGTTTTGGTGGTGCTGCTGCTTCACTGCCAGCTTTGCTGGCACTGTCGGTACTAGTGGCGTTGATGCCACTACAAGGCCAGGTCTTCCACTGGGGCTGCTGTCCCCTTGGCTCCTTCTTTAGCTCTCTTCCTATTAGGCCAGGATAGCCTCCTAATCACTCTGTGTCTCCTCTGGGAGCAGCAGGGCCCGCAGAGCTGTGGACCCTTGTTGATCGCCTCACCCCCAAATCCTGGTCTTTTCCTACAGGCTTCGAAAACCTTCTGCCTCCTACCAGCCGATCCCAGGGGGCAGGAGTACGATATTCCATGTCTAGGCCAGCCACTGGCAGGTGTCCAGAAACTGTTTGACCAGAACAGTCCACTAAAGCTGCTCAAACACAAAAATTAAGCCTGCAGTCAAGGAGATTATGTAACACACCCACACTGCCACAACAGTACTACTGCCTTTCCTGCACAGTAACCCATCAGAGGTCAGATAAGAACCACACCTCATCTGCTGTGAGCTCATGGTGTGATGTCATAATGCCTCAACTTGTATTCCGCGGTCAGAGTGGAGCTGCTGCAGTCTTGTACTCTTGGCACAGAGATACGCACCTTTCAGCTGTGACTCCTGTGACCCATCCAAGATTACATCCGAGGGGAATCTAGATATCTTCACGTATAATGAGGAAAGCAAAATAAGTAACTGTAAACTAGGTTTAGGGAAGTGGAATTTATCTTTAGTCCAGGTGCAGGAACGCTTAGATACAGTAGAACGCTTAGATACAGATCTGCAACTTCCCTTCCTTCCATCAGATGAATATTAGGGATCCGACCACTGATCAGTCACATGGGGCAGATTGAAAGTGGTTGTTTTGATGGGTCATTTTCTACTGAAGTCTGTAGTATAGGTTTTTTTAGGGAAATTTTTTCAATAAAGTAGTGATCTGACTGCTTGTTATGACAACCATGGAAGGCTTTGTTGTAACAGTTTGACATCATATATAGATGCAGTTAGTATAGTAGTTGTATATACCACAATTATATCATATAACCCCTCTGGAATACAATAACACAGAAACTTATAACATGAACTAAAAAAGAAATTGTAATTTGTAATTCTGTTTTCACATAATCACTGGAATGGGGTGAGGACAATAAGGTCACCAGAATGACACAGGACACGAACACTGGGCAAGAATAAAACAGAGGAGACCAAAGTGACCTGTGTAAAAGCTGTCTTGGACAAGCACTATATAGATCAGCAATTTTTGGCACTCCAGCTGCTGTGAAACTACAACTCCCAGCATGCTCCATTCACTTCCATGGGAGTTCTAAAAACAGCAGAGTAAGTATGCATGCTGGGAGTTGTAGTTTTACAACAGCTGGAGTGCCAAAGGTTGCCTACTACTGATATAGACCATTGTGGAGTCTGTCTTGAACAGTCATTACACAGACTTGGCAAGGCTGTCTCAGACACTATGTAGTGACTACATAGACTAGAAGGCTCTTTGACAGTCAATACATTGATTTGGACAGTCTGTCTTGGAAAGCCATTACATTGTATTGAGAAGACTGTCTCAAACAGTCACTATATTGACATTTGTGAATGGTATCTTGGACTACTACTACTTGGGAAGCCTATCTTAGACAGTCAGTGCATAGATTTAGGAAAGTTGTCTTGGATAGTTACTACTGTACATAGACTTTGGAAGACTGCCTCAGATAGACACTAAATAAATAGACTTGGAAATGCTGTCTTGGACAGTGACCACATAGACTTAGGAGTGTTGTGTTGGACAGGAACTACATAGACATTTGTGAAGCCTGTCTAGGACAGTCACTAAGTAGAATTGGGAAGATTGTCTCAATTACTTGTGAATGCTGTCTTGGACAGACACTACAAATATGTTTGTGAAGTCTGTCTCAGACAGTCCCCACATAGACCTTTGTGATTACTGTCTTTGACAGTGACTACATAGACTTGAGAGGGTTGTGTTGGACCAGAATTACATAGACATTTGTGAAGGCTGTCTAGGACAGTCACTAAATAGACTTGGGAAGCCTGTCTCAATTAATACAAAATTTTGGGAAGGCTGTTTTGAACAAGCACTACATGTTTGTGAAGGTGGTCTAAAACAATCACTACATAGATTTGTGAAAGTTGACTTGGACAGACTCTACAAAGATGTTTGTGAAGGCTGTCTGGGACAGTCACTATATAGTCTTAGGGCTAGTTCACACGTGAGTATAAGGGGAGGTTTTTGACAGCGGATTTTGCGTCCAAAACCTCCCCTTATAATGGTGGTCTATGGAGACCGCCGGGCTTCTTTTCTCCGCTAGCGGCGGGCTGCTGCAAGCGGGGAAAAGAAGCGACATGCTCTTTCTTCCGCCCGGCTGCAGCACCCTCCATGTTGGCTCATTCATTTGAGCCGACAGCGGAGGTGAAAGCCGCGACCGCGATGGTCGCGGCGGGCGGGTTTTGACAAGAGAGAGACGCAGCTCGCCGCGTCTCTCTCTGTGTCAAAACCCGCGCGGGCAGTTCACGTGTGAACTAGCCCTTAGGGAGAATGTCTGGTACAGTCACTATATTGACGTTTGCAAAGGCTGTCTTGGACTACAATGACTACAGAAACGTTGTGATGGCCATCATAGACAATCAGTACATAGAGTTTAGTAAGGCTACATTCACATCTGTGCCGGAGTCTCCATTGCAATGTCTGTTGAAAATAGGCATAGGAAAAACTCATGCACAGAGGGCACTAATCTCCTGCTCTACTAAATTGTATACCTACCTTCTCTTCCTACACAGCACTGAGGCTGTGTTCAGCTGTATGTCTCTTTTATTGTCCACCGGGCTCTCCTGCTATCACAATAGGATAGAGTGCATATAGAATATATATGGTGTGGTAAAGTGGTGAACGTGGGGGGAATATGTCGCCTGGTTTCCTCAGCCCGGCGGGGTGAAGGAAACCCAGAAGTATAAGTGCTGCTTTAGCAGAACATAGTCTGCTAGGGCTCTGTTACCATAACATGGGCTGGTTTTTCTGGACTGGAGGGCAGGTTGGTAGTGTGAGCCTTCCAGTCCACAACTATGGTCCACCACGGGTCTTTCCTTTGGTCCCAGGTGCACACAGGTGAGGCTTCCTCATGTCCATTACTAAGGAAGGAAGCCTGGTAAAGGGATGGCTGAATGTTTTTTTTTGCAGGCAGAGTGAGGCAAAGCTCTCCTGGGATGGTATGTACCGTTTGGCCATGTATTGCATGATATGCTTGACCTGCTTTAGCATAGAAAGGCATGCTGGTGTTTAGTTAGAGCCGGACAGGCTTAGGTTTTGTTTATTTTGCTAAATGCTAAGTGTTTTAGGCTGAAGATACTAAAATAAAACACTCTGGATTTTAAAACTACTGCCTGCCTGACCCTTGTCATTGCCATACCCCTACTGTGTGCGCTGGACCCCCTTACAATGTATATGGTCAGATTTTAAATTTTTTTAAATCAAACTGGTGAAATCAAATGGTAAAATTTCAATGAGCAGTAAGTTTTCCATGAATAAGTTTTCTTTCTGATCTACCTAATTTTTGTGGCAATTTTTATTACTTGTTTTGGCAAACCTATGTAAGTTTTTATAAAATGGCAAGGTTTTGTCACCACCCAAAAAACATGTTCCCCTGAACACAACGCGTGTAAATGCACCGAGAAGCTTTTGAGTGATTAAATGACAATAATGTGTCCAATGGTTTAATGACCGTCCACTGCATGCTAAGAAGGAAGCCATAAGGGGCTTATTGAGGGACAGATTAGCTTAATCTCCCTCCCGTGCAGCGCTTTCCACCACAGACATTCGTGAGTGAGACAGAAATGCATTTCCCTAGAGGAGCATCACTACTCTTCATTCTATTTTGGCTGGAAGGTAAGACAAACTCCTGCTGAATGCACATAGTAACTCCTCAACCTCAGTCATCGGGTGGAAGAACAGTACTAGTAGGAAAGAGCCCTCCTTAGATTCCACATAGAATGCTCTGACATGTAGCCTGATGCTACATATAGGCTTTAGATACTGTGGCACTGCCTCTGCAGACTATAATGGTGGCTATGCTGCAGTATCTAAAGCCGCTGTTCCACATTATACATGGCACGGCTACAGTATATAAACATTACCAGGAGCCACGCTGTCCCAGATCAGCTAATAGGCAGGTTTGCAGTGTTGGGCCCTCACAGAGCTCATTTTGATGGACCAAATTAATAATAGAAGATTGATAACCCAATTCACGACATGCAAAAATGTATTCAGTTGCAATGATTTCGGCAACTGGAGGGTTCTCTAAATCTTTTAGTTTTCCACCATATCTGGCTTTGTCCCTGTTTTGCGAATGTCTGAAGCCGTAGGGCCATTTGCCACCTGCTATTAGCTTTAACCTGTCAGTGGGGACAGCTTAACACTTTAGCGATACGTAAGTGGTGGGATAACAACAGTAGATATAATGTCTGTGTAGGCATGTAAAAGGATCATTCTTAATGGGATTTTTATAGTACATTCTTACCAGTCTTGTAGTGCTGTGAGTATACAATTTGACTCCTTTACCTTATGAAGGAGATATTCTGGTGATGAGTATTTATGAGAAGCATGCTGCTTAGGCAAATCCCTAATATAGTAATCTAGATAGGACAAACTATACATTATATACTGCAGGTTAATGTATACTGTGATTTTATAAGAATGTAATGGTAAAACTCGGAAAGAGTTAAAAGTGGCAATCTCCTTAAAGTATAGAAGACTGATGAAACATGAACTGAAATAACCCTATAAGCAGGTAGGAGAGAGCTGAAGATCTGCTTAAATACATTGAAAGAACATAAGGCTAAATGCTGCTAGTGGAAAAAAGAACACTAGCGGTCTCCATAGACCACCATTGTGAGGGGGCGGATTATGACGTGGATTCCACGCCATAATCCACCCCCTCTGTGCCCGTGTGAACTAGCCCTTAGGGTCCCCACATACACATGCATGTGCTATTGAGCGCTGTAAATGGAGAGGGGAGTAAGCCATTGCCCGATACCTCTAGATGTGTCTTGTCTTCCTTTTCTTCTTTGCCTCAGAATCCGCTATTGGGGAGAAGTCAGGGAAGTATTATATAAATTAGAGGGATGCCCATTTCCGCCTAAATCTGCAGGTTTGGTTAGCATTAAAGATGTTACGCCATGAGGCGAGATCGGGAGGTCCTTTCCCCTACACATTCAGCCTGACTGCATCTACGCTGAATGTGGTCATGACGGCTGGTGGATGGCCCTTCTAGTTACGTCAATGGGAGCGCTGGAGATAGCTGTACTTCAGTTGAGACCAACATTCCCAATGAAATGAATGGGAATACTGTCCACCACAAGTCAGGCCTACATTCAGAATGGTTAAGCTGAATGCACAGGTGGGGTGACAAGACCCTCCATTTTTCCAGACTTTTCCCCAATGGCAAATGCTGAGCGAAAGAAGAAAAGGATGGCTAGAGGATAAATACTTTTCATGCCATAGCCACTTTAATTTAATGTGCATGGCCAGCTCTACTTTCACAGAGTCCTTTGTAGAAATATTTGCATGTTTGCTATCTCAAGAATCATTACCACAATCTCATAAGCAACAGAGAAGTGTTTCTCAATCCTGATAAAGGAACACATCATTATATTGCTCCATGTAGACTAAAATGTTCTACTATGGAGACAGAAATTAGAAAAACAAGGTTATGGCCTTTTTTGTTGTTCTGTTTTCTCATAAGAAATAAATGAAAAGCAGAATGCCTAAAATTGACAAATATGGTGGTCTTCCATGATTTTACAAAGCTGGAGCTAAAGCAGGTGACGACTAGTTTTCATTATTCCTGCATTGTGCCAGTTACGAAATGCTGGTTTCTGCTACGGTGTCCTCCTAAGGTATGCTATATAGGTATATAACTCTATTGTTGGCAGCAATAACATTGGTCATAAGAACTAACCTAAAAGAAAAAAATCAAGTTGTATAAGATAATGAATTTGAATTCCCCTTTGGATTCTGTTTTTGACTTACTAGGCCTTTCAAATGGTTGTTAGAAGGGCTTTAAGGGGTTTTCCCATCACCCACTCTCAAGAGTTTGCCTGTTCCCTCTCCTTCTCACTTCCTGTATTCTTCAACAAGCTGGTAGACATTGTCTTTACCATGAGAGATTATATAAAGAGGGATAGAGGCCAGGGACCAAGGAAAGGAAGGAAGGAATAATCTAACATAGCAGGCAAACGAAGCAGTATTGCGAAAGCAATGTATATAGAAAAACTCTTCAGTTTTACATAAGCTACCAATTTAAAATAGGATTGTTGAGATAGGAATACCTCTTTAAATCCAGGGCCCTAAATGGAAAAAAATGCATTTTACAGTCACAGTAAGGTGGTTGGGATTCTAACAAATCCCATCCACTGCTTGTGAAAACCATTGTGGTTTTGGAAATTGCAGCATGACAGTTATACTTATGGAAATGCGTGGTTTCCCTACAGGTGTAATTGAAATAGGAAGTCCACAGAGAAACCCTCAGTGGACTTTCCGTGAACAATACTGAAGGAAAACTGCAATGTGTTGCCGCTGTAGTTTTTCACACATCACTTTTTTGCTGCATGATGCTACTTGTGGCCTTAGCTTAAAACTGATTCAAAGCCACTCTTATTTTGGGAGCAGCTTCTCCTGTGGTTTCTAATTCCCGGTCACTCAAAGCTCAGGAAATGACACTCAGGCAATCACTCAGGGCGGTTACCATTGTAACCAATGATTTGCGGAATAGTCCTTTATTATGTGTCAATAAAGACCAAGAACTAGAGACCACGGGGAGGACACAAGTAGTGTCAGAATGGAGCCATAGGTGATTGGTGAAGTGAACATTCCTCCTTTAATTTTCTAACATATTTTGAGCCTTGTGTAATTGCCGGACGACCCCTTTAAATTCAGACCCCGTGTTCAGGTTCTGATACACAGCTAGACTATGTTGATTTTGCTTCTCATTTATCTTCCCAAACATTAAGTTAATGGTCATTTGATATGCAGAAGTATTATCACGAGACAAGCTGGTACAAGATGCCCACCTCTGTGGAGAGATGATTGGTGTAGTCTATATACTAACCTAAGACATTGTCTTCTGTCCACCATATGATAAATATGCTTCATTATCTGGTTACTGGAGAAGACATTACACTGTATGTAATGAGCAAATATGCTATGGTATGTCAGACGCCTCATCAAAGATTTATGTAGTGCTGTGCTTTACCAGGCAGCAGAACTCTGCATGACGTCCACTCGGCATATCTGCAGCTCTATGTACTGGTTAGTAATGGGAAGCTATATACATTTGTAGACTGACACTATAATGTTAGAGGAAAACAACAAACAGGACTATTAGATTAAATAGTCCCATTACATGCAGGTTACAGCCAGTGGCGTAACTAGGAATGGCGGGGCCCCGTGGCGAACTTTTGACATGGCCTCCCCCCAAACCGACGCCGAAGACCTCGACCGACCCCCTCCTCCGCACTCTATTATGTTCCTTAGTAAGCCCTGCACACAGTATTATGTCCCATAGTGGCCCATGCACACAGCATTATGTCCCTTAATGGCCCCTACACACAGCATTATACCCCATAGTGGCCCCTGCACACAGTATTATGTCCGTTAGTGGCCCCTGCACACAGTGTTATGTCCCTTAATGGCCCCTGCACACAGCATTATACCCCATAGTGGCCCATGCTCGCAGTATTATAGTCCATAGTGGACACCCATAAACAATTATTATACTCTGGGGTAGCTGCCTCCGCTGCCTCTGCGGTAGTTACGCCACTGGTTACAGCCTTCCTGTAGTGCACATGCTTCATAGGAGATTGTGTTGCCTGATGCTTTTTGTGTAATGTTTGAGCTAACAATTCCCTTCATCCTGCAGTGGCTCAAGGTGCTAAATCTTGGCAAGATGATTCACCAACTGATGGTGAGAATGACACATCTACAAAAGGTCTGCTGTTATCAAGGGTGCATTACTATATCCATTATATGCAAGTGTAGCTTATCGAACTGCTCTCTGTAAAGAGGACAGCACTATAGCCTGTTTAACCTTTTCTGAATCAATTGTCAAAATTTTCCTTGTGTACATTATGGATAACCATAAGTAGTGGAGCAATTGTGCTGCCCATCATTGTCATATTTGATAAGCTGCTATGGCTGCGTTCACATTACCGTTATCAATGTCCGTTCATACAGAGGTGAATCTAGCCTCTTTGCTGCCTGAGGCAGACTACTAACTTCACACGCTGCCTTTGTCGCACAATAAGCATACATAATACACAAAGCTATAAAACGGTTTTTAAGAATTCTTCTGACTGTATTACTTCAGTATCAAAGATCAACATCATGGCATTAAAAATGAAAATAACTTCACACATCTTCTGCTTGGTGGACGGATCAGCCCACAAGATCCTCCATTCTTGAGGAAGTCTTATGTCTGTCTTCTCGGTTTCTTGTAAACCACAGGCCTGAAGTGGCTTGTGGTTTACAAGACAGAATGACAAGCTTGAGTTTTAACTAGATCGGTGTCTTGCAGACGCCGATCTAGTTTTATGGTAAAGTATATATTAATGGCGGCTTCAGAGTGGACCCCACAGAGGCAGTGGGCTCAAAGCAGTGTAGGAGTAGGAGGGCAGCCTAGGCTGCCTCACGTCAGGTAAATTTTACAGTGATGTGATCTGATGGGACACACGCAGACCAGTGCTCCTCCATACCGCCCCTCCTGATAGTGCCTCATTAATGGTGTGCCCCTGTGTTCATGACAGCAATAGGCAATGATGAAGTCCCCTCTGGAGTCCTCCTCTCATTGATTCTAATGCTCTCATGCTGTGACGGATGAAAGCAATGGTCATTGATTAACAGTAGTGTGAACATAGTCTTTGACTTGTAACCAGTTATAGATTGTGTTGCCATAGAACCATTCTCTAAAGCTCTCTGAGCACCTTAAACTATAACTCTGCCTTATGTCTACAATATTTATCTAAGACATTTAGCTGTGAACTGTTATGTTGTAGATTTTGTATAACACTGTTTATAGGGTTATCCACTAGGATATGTCATTATTTTGTGATTGGAGAGGGTACCACTGATTCTCAAATAAAGGGGACACAGTAATGATTCAGGACAGTGTCCCCTATACAGTCTTCTCTGTACAGCAATGCTCCTAGACCCTGACTGCACCGCTCAAGAATGGAAGACGCCTGCAGTTGGACACCTTCCGATCACAAAGTCATGGAGTAAGATGACCATTTGCAGTATTTCTCAGTTTTATACACTCCATCTGTATAATAATGTGGTTTCAGAAAAAGCAAAAATCTTTTAGAATCTTTAGAATTTCTTCAAGAATCTGATCTGAAAAAGTTTCAAATGTTCTTTTGCAACATTGGAAATTGCTCTTTTACAGGTAAAAGGCTGCCCTATAGTCATTGAAATTAGGTCCCTAGGTTTCTTAAACAAATCTATTTCTAACACATTACAAGGATTCAAAGTATCTCATACTAATAGGAATGCCATTTCCCTTGCTAAGACCTTTCTATGGAATAGACAGGATTGAGGGGATATCGTCACTCCATAGGGAGAAAACCACCATTAAGGTGTGTGGAGTCTTATTAAGCCATGAGCACTCCACTGTGCAAAGGAACATGGGAAGAATATGCAAATCTAATTACATCATTGAAGATAGACTTGCACATTCTCAGTGAGCGCCCTCTATTGGTGTGCATTCTTGAGGCACTGGATTCCTAATTACATCATGGAAGTCAGATTTGCATATTCTTCCTATGGAATAGACAAGCAGTCCTTATTGCCATACACTGGGTCATCCCTTTCCAGTTTTTTATTGATAATGTGGGTTCAGAGTTTGTAGGTAGATTTTCTGTCATCCAAAGAAAAGTTGTTACCCTAACCATGGTAAAAGCCAGAAGGCTTTTACAGTTTGCACTTCCCCCTATGCCCCTGAATCCAGCACACATGCTTTACCATCCCTCTGCTTGCTATAGCAATGAGTGTACCTATACTCCTATTATTCCGACTGATGCAGGCTGAGAACAAGCACTGATCAACTATACATACATATTACCTCCCAATAATTAACCCAATAATTGGGTAATGTAATAGTTCCATACATTTAGGCTAAAGCCCCACATAGCCAAACGCAGCAAAAAAAAAAAAAAAAAAACCTCTGCGGAAATGCAGCATTCTGCCCCTATTATACCTATACCGAAAACAGCAGCATTTCCATAGGTATAATTGACATGCTGAGATTTTAAAAAAATCTCCCCTTCTCTGTTGCAGATATTTTTCTGCAATGTGTGGATGGGATTAGCCAGAATTCACTTTGCAGGTTCTTTAAAACGCAGCGTTGTTTCCGTTGCAGCCAAAATGCTGCGTTTTCGCAATGGGCCATAGGATTTATTTTACACCACATGACCTATACATCCTTATAGAAGCAGAAATGTGCTAAATTTTGCCATATCACATATTAAATATTGGAATGACAGTGCAGCTGGAACTACATACTTAACCTCTTTATAGTGATGCCCGATTCTCATGCGGGCAGTGTGTGGCAAGCACACGGACCCCATTATAGTCTATGGGGTCCATGTGCTTAACTACACAGTGCTTGCAGTTGCTTTGGTATTCTGCTTGGGGGGAGGTCCTCATGCGGACTCCTTCCGGACGAAGCCAAACGCTAATGTGAACTGACCCTAAAGAGCCAGGAAAACCAATGTTCAATTATATCATTTTGCTCATTTTAGTTTTTTATGTTATTTTAGAGGATTTTGAAGATTAGTATTTTGTTGTACAGCAAAGGGTCTGAAAAATTCTGGGAATCAATGATTGTTATTCAGTGCAGCAGAAGGTCTAAACCTCACCATATCCCCATAGAGAATCTTATACGGCATATATAATATGTAGAATGTATAGCATGTATGCTACCAAGCTGTGCAGGGTCTGCGCTTTGTGCTGGTGTTTGAACTATGTTACTGACAAGTATTGTTAGCTCTTTTTGAGGAAGGCTGTAGATGAAACCCTTCTATGGGCCTTATGTATCAAACTTCTGAAGTTAAGGGGTATTGTTGTCCATAGCCATCAGTAAGAGTCTGTCATTCATTTTTCCTGTGCAGTTCAGCATATAAGGTATTTGCTATAGATATTGAAAATGCAGCTTTTCTACAATTTTTTTCTGCAGTATGTGGATGGGGTTAGCCAGAATCCCATTGACTTTGCATGTACTGTAACATGCTGCTTTTTTGCTATGTGGAGCTTTTAGCCTAAAGGGGTTTTCCTATCTAAGTAAGTTATGTCTTATCCGTAGGAAAGGGTATAACTTGCGTTTGTATTGGAGACAACTTTTTCTACAATGAACATAAAGGTTTTGTTTTCTGTAACCAAAACTCCTAAACTGCCTGAGGAGGAGAGACTTTAATCCAGGACTGTGGAGTCAGAGTTGGAGTTGTGGAATTATAGTTAAAATCAGGAGCATTTTTTGGGAGTCAGAAAAAAGTTATCAACGCTGGTCGATGTAAAATGATTATTTTTAATTACAATATACAATTTTCAGTACTGTATCTTTAATCAGATGTATTGTTTGCTGCATAGTTACAGTAATAAGATTTCAGTCACTGGGATTTTATCATTAGAAAAAGGCTACTCCGCTATTACCTCTCATTCTCTTGTGCTTGCCGTTTCTGTAAAAAAGTGTTTCTTCTGATATGCAAATTATGCTCCGAGCACACCAGCATCATCAGCTGCTCGCCTCCCCTTAGTGCCTCCTGTTCCCTCCCCCTCCGCCCACATCTTCTCCTAGTCTTCAGCCTTGTGTAGGCTTCCGACGCTGTGCTATACGCAGTTAAAATCCCGAGCATGTGCAGTCAGTTCTGCCACAAGACTGAGGATGAGGAGAAGACGCGGAGAGGAGGGAACAGGAGGCACTAAGGGGCAGCGAGCAGTTGATGATGCAGGTGTGCTTGGAACACAGGGGGAACGCCCTCTGTGCTCCCTGAGCATAATTTGCATATCAGAAGAAACACTTTTTTACAGAAAGAGGGGATCACAAGAGAATGAGAGGTAGGAGTAGAATAGCCTTTTCAAAAGCTATTCCAATGTGCCATTGATTCAAAACATCATTTTCTAATGATAGACTCCCTTTAAAGATTAGAGAAGCTTTACTGCTTCTGATTGATCATGGCTTCATTAAGGAATCAGAGTAAGAGCAGGAGTCAGAGTTGGAGTCAGGCTGTTGAGAATAGAGGAGTAGGAGTTGGTGGTCTGGCCTACTAACTACACAGCTCTGCTAGAGCCATCATCTATCCTGATTTATGTCACACGTCTTTTTTAGGGGTCATTCACACGGAGTAACGCCGGGCGTGTATCACAGCCGTACACGCCGCCGTTACGGCAGACTACTGAACACTTCCCATTCACTTCAATGGGAGCGCTCGTAACACCACCGTTACGAGCGCTCCCATTGAAGTGAATGGGAAGTGTTCAACAGTCTGCCGTAACATTGGCGTGTACGGCTGTGATACACACCCGGCGTTACTCCGTGTGAATGCCCCCTTTCTTGTATTTTAAGAAGAGTGGGACAGTTAACCCCTTCCCGCCGATGGCATTTTTTGATTTTCGTTTTTCGTTTTTGACTCCCCTCCTTCTAAACCCCATAACTTTTTATTTCTCCGCTCCCAGAGCCATATGAGGTCTTAATTTTTGCGGGACAAATTTTTCTTCATGATGCTACCATTAATTATTCTATATAATGTACTGGGAAGCAGGAAAAAAATTCAGAATGGGGTGGATTTGAAGAAAAAATGCATTTCTGCGACTTTCTAACGGGCTTTGGTTTTACGGCGTTCACTGTGCAGTCAAAATGACATGTCCCCTATTTTCTGTGTTTCGGTACGGTTCCAGGGATACCACATTTATATGGTTTTATTTACATTTTGACCCCTAAAAAAAATTCCAAAACTGTGTTAAAAATTTTTTTTTCTAAAAGTCACCATATTCCGACGGCCGTAACTTTTTTATACGTAAGTGTACAGGGATGCATAGGGCGTCTTTTTTTGTGGGTCGGGTGTACTTTTTAGTTCTACCATTTTCGGGAAATGTTCTTGCTTTGATCACTTTTTATTCAAATTTTTATCAGAATCAAAACTGTGAAAAAACGGCGGTTTGGCACTTTCGACTATTTTTCCCGCTACGGTGTTTACCGAACAGGAAAAATATTTTTATAGATTTGTAGAGCGGGCGATTTCGGACGGGGGGAAATCTAACATGTATATGTTTCACAATTTTTAACTACTTTTATATGTGTTCTAGGGAAAGGGGGGTGATTTGAACTTTTAATTCTTTTTATATTTTTTTTATATTTTTTTAACTTTTTTTTTTATTTTTATTTCTGCATTTATTAGACCCCCTAGGGGTGTTGAACCCCAGGGGGTCTGATCACTAATGCAATGCATTACAATGCTAATGCATTGCAAAAAAGCATCCTTTCTTTTGCAGGCTGCATAGACCAGCCTGCAAAAGAGAGGATTTGCAGACAAGCCTGGGAGCCTGTACAAGGCTCTCGGCTGTCATGGCAACGGGACGTCAGCCCTGAAGCAAGCTCCAGGAGCCGGCGATCCCGACCAAAATGGCGGCGCCCATGCGCCGCCGGGAAAATGGCGCCTCCGGCGCCTTTGACCGTGGCGCCGGAGGGGTTAATGCCTCCAATCGGTCCGGGGACCGATCAGAGGCATTAGAGCCGGTTGTCTACTGCTTAAAGCAGTAGACACCCGGCGGCTATGGCGGCCGCCCGGCTCCCGGGCGGTCGCCATAGTTACAGACCCGACATGCGCCGTACTATTACGGCGCATGTCGGGAAGGGGTTAAACTAACAAAAATACACCAAACTTTTGGCACATTTTTTTGTCAAAAACTAAGCCATCCAATAAGTGGTGTAAGATTTCGGTAGACAGTCTATGGCAGATTTACAGACACTTTAGTAAATCTGATGCAGTTTAAGACTGTCACATTTAAAGGGGTATTGCCATAACTCTTGTTCTTCAGGCTCTGTGCTCTCTTCACTTTCTGGATTTCTCGGCACATTGGTGGGCGGGGGTTTCACTTGCTCTGCTATCTGCTATGTTTGCAGTCCATAATGAGGGATTGGTTGTAAATGCATTACCACAATGTAAAGCTGATGTGGAAACTGATGTAGCAGAGCTGGATTTGAGTCAGCTTGCATTACATACAGAGGTACCGGACTCACTATCTCAGCCCTTATCAGCCAAATTCAATTAAACCGACTGATAAGTGGAAAACCTGAAGATATACAGCACAGTAATCCTGGAGCTCTCACCTCCCCCCTCCCCTATCTGAGGAGCTCTGTTGCTTGTCAGCTCCTCCCTCCCCCCACTTAGAGCAGGCAGCTACATCACTTGGTCACTTGGGAAATGAGCAGATAAGCCCAGTGGCCATAGAAACACAGTGTCAACAATGAAGTGCATAAATTAAGATAGCGGCAAAACAAATCAGTTTTGATAAAGAAATGTATTTAGGAAAAGTCTTAAATCCACATAAACTAGCAGTATAGATAGGATGCTTTTCCTGGGACAACCCCTTTAAGTTTGCACTGTCTATAAGACGGTTTTAGTAAATCTGCCTTGGTGCTCTCACAGCTGGAAGGCCGGCCGCTGACCCTCTACAAGCTACATAAAACAACACTGTGGATCAGATTTAAAGTGTATCCCCAGCTATAAAAAACCTTTTCATTATTGAATAGTGCATGTGAATTAGTGTTGGGCAAATTGGATTCAACCTGATTGTTCCAAATTGTTCGGTTTTTAATGAAATTTGGGATTTGTCTCAGGTGAACTAAAACGGTTGCTGCAACATAACAAATTATAATTTATTAGAATACACAGTCTTAGTCTTAGTTTGGACATAACTGAATTGTAGGATTGCTTTCTCCAAACACTAGATTAAACAAATTAGAGGTAGTCCATCCCTAATGTGAATATAAGAAACGTTATGTCTTATATAAGAAATACTGTATGTTAGGTCTCTGTTTATCAAGTTGAGTTACTTTTTACATATTAGTCTGTGGATAAGAGAGCAGGATAGAAGGCTGTTGGAAAATACACACAAATAACTGCTGCTGCTACTTTGTGAGTCAAGTAGTACTTTTTGCGTCAAGAGAATAGGCCACGATGTCTAAATAATACAATAAATGAATTTTCAGCTTCCTCCCTCTCCTCTATCCATAGAGTTCTGTGTGTGGGCTGGACACTGAGGCAGACTCTATGTAAACAAACAGACTGATAAAGAGGAGGAGAGCAGACTATATTTAATGCATGTCCATAATACACAAATCACCCAAAGGTGACAGTCTAGCCCATAAAGAAACAATTACAGCCAATGGATGGCCCAAAAAAAAAAAAAATCAAACACAACCATTTTTTGGCTATGTGTGACAAATTTAGGTTTATGTATGAACAATCATTTGCCAAACATTCAAAATCTTTACGTTGGTTTTAAAGCCAGAATACATCAATTATTAGGGGTTTTACAACCTGTGGGGCACCCACAGAAAACCTGAGGGTGAGTCACAACAAAAAAACACCTGATTTTAGTGATTAGTCAGTACAACATATTATGCATTTTGTGACCCGCTTGTTCATATTTTAAGCATTTTAATTATTATCATTGGCCAGGTTCTAGATAAGTACAAATATTTATATGCTTTATAATGAGTGACTTTACAATGACTTTTTGTATTTTATTTTCCCAGCCCTTGTTACCAATGAGGTAAGATCCACCTTTTAACCATTATTGTCATGTCCTTATTCCTGTTACAATTCTAGACCTAACCTCACATGTTCATATACAGTAGTTGTAAGAAATTGTGTTGATGATGTAAAGAACAGAAGTGTAATATATAGACTTAAGGTGTTGGCCAAAAGTATTGGTACCCCTGCAATTCTGTCAGATAATACTCATGTTCTTCCAGAAAATGATTGCAAGCACAAACTCTTTGGTGTTATTATCTTCATTTAATTTGTCTTCAATGGAAAACCACAAAAAGAATTGTCAAAAAGCCAAATTGGATATAATTCCACACCAAACATAAAAAAGGGGTGGACAAAAGTATTGACACTGTTTGAAAAATCATGTGATGCTTCTCTAATTTGTGTAATTAACAGCACCTGTTACTTACCTGAGGCACCTAACAGGTGGTGGCAATAACTAAATCACACATGCAGCCAGTTGAAATGGATTAAAGTTGACTCAACCTCTGTCCTGTGTCCTTGTGTATACAACATTGAGTATGGAGAAAAGAAAGAAGACTAAAGAACTGTCAGAGGACTTGAGAACCAAAATTGTGAGGAAGCATGAGCAATCTCAAGGCTACAAGTCCATGTCCAAAGACCTGAATGTTCCTGTGTCTACCGTGTGCAGTGTCATCAAGAAGTTTAAAGCCCATGGCACTGTGGCTAACCTCCCTAGATGTGGACGGAAAAGAAAAATTGACGAGAGATTTCAACGCAAGATTGTGCGGATGGTGGATAAAGAACCTCGACTAACATCCAAACAAGTTCAAGCTGCCCTGCAGTCCGAGGGTAAAACAGTGTCAACCCGTACTATCCGTCAGCGTCTGAATGAAAAGGGACTGTATGGTAGGATACCCAGGAAGACCCCACTTCTTACCCAGAGACATAAAAAAGCCAGGCTGGAGTTTGCCAAAACTTACCTGAGAAAGCAAAAACGTTTTGGAAGAATGTTCTCTGGTCAGATGAGACAAAAGTAGGAAAAGGCATCAACATAGAGTTTACAGGGAAAAAAAAGAGGCCTTCAAAGAAAAGAACACGGTCCCTACAGTCAAACATGACGGAGGTTCCCTGATGTTTTGGGGTTGCTTTGCTGCCTCTGGCACTGAACCACTTGACCGTGTGCATGGCATTATGAAGTCTGAAGACGACCAACACATTGTGCAGCATAATGTAGGGCCCAGTGTGAGAAAGCTGGGTCTCCCTCAGAGGTCATGGGTCTTCCAGCAGGACAATGACCCAAAACACACTTCAAAAAGCTCTAGAAAATGGTTTTAGAGAAAGCACTGGAGACTTCTAAAGTGGCAGCAATGAGTCCAGACCTGAATCCCATAGAACACCTGTGGGGGAGAGATCTCTTGATGGCAGTTTGGAGAAGGCCCCCTTCACATCTCAGGGACCTGGAGCAGTTTGCTAAAGAAGAATGGTCTAAAATTCCAGCAGAGCCTTGTAAGAAACTCATTGATGGTTAGCGGAAGCGGTTGTTCAGTTATTTTGTCTAAAGGTTGTGCTACCAAGTATTAGGCTGAGGGGGCCAATACTTTTGTCCGGCCCATTTTTGGAGTTTTGTGTAAAATGATCAATGATTTGACTTTTTTTTTCATTCTCTTTTGTGTTTTTTCATTGGAAGCAAAATAAATGAAGATATTAATACCAAAGAGTTTGTGCTTGCAATCATTTTCTGGAAGAACACGAGTATTATCTGACAGAATTGCAGGGGTGCCAATACTTTTGGCCAACACTGTATATGTATATGCATATTTATTTTATTTTTATTTTTTTTTTTACAGTGGCTTACTAAAGCCTGCAAGTGCGACTGTCAGGGGGGCAGTGGATCAACTTCACCTGCAAAATTTTCTGCAATGGATTGCATGCCAGGTACAGTAAGAGACTGTTGCTACTTGTCAACTGCCCTTGAGTAACATCCCTGTTTTGAGGCTGAATTAGTTCTAAACCACCTATAAACTGTGACATAACAATGATACTTTTTTTGGTGTCAAAATGTAATCTTGCAGAGAAACAAACTTTGAGGCTAAGACTCCACACTGCAAAACGCTGCCAAAACACACTGCAGAAAAATCTGTGTCAAAACCGCATTACGTTTTTTTCTGCCGTTTTCCTCTGTGGACTTATCTACTATCTGTCCCTATTATACCTGTATAGAAACTACGCAAGTGTTTTTGAACTAGCGGCATTTCAGCTGCAGATTTTTTTTCTGCAATGTGTGAGATTAGCCAGAATCTCATCCACTTTGCAGGTACTGTAAAATGCAGGGTTTTTTTTTTTTTTTGCTGTAGCTTTTGTAAAAACACTGCAGTTTTGCAACCAGCCTTAAACTGTCTGTAAGTAAACTGTTCAGAGTACGCCTGTGGTCGATAAACGTTGGGACCCTTAATTTTTCATGTAAGGAAGTCGAGCTGGCTTGTGACTACAGTAAAAAAACAACCACACCCAGGTTGCACTATACAGCATTAAGCACTGGTAAGTAAGAAAGATATACACTGTCTACCAATAAATATTTGGACACCTGTGGTCTGAGCAGAATGAGCAGCAATTACAGCCTCAGCCCTCCAGGGCATGCTTTCCACAAGTCCTTGTATGACGGTTAGTGGTATTTTATTCTATTTGGCTTGGAGAAGACAGGTAAGATCTTTCACCGATTTTGGTCGGCTGCTGCACCCCTTAGTTCGGCGATCCAACGCGTCCCAGAGGTGCTCGATAGGGTTCAAGTCTGGGCTCTGGGCAGGCCAGTCCAGTCGGTTAACCTGATTGTCACTGTACCAGGCCATGGTAGACCTCGCTACATGACAGCTAGCGTTGTCATCCTGGAAGTAACATTGGTCCGACCCATAGAACCGCCATAATGTAGGAAGCACACTGTTATCTAAAATAGTGCAATAGGCGTCGGCGTTGAGTTTACCATGCACTGGGACCAAGGGTCCCAATCCATACCAGGAGAAACACCCCCCCAGACCATAAATCCACTTCCACAGAACTTTATTGGGTGTCCAAATACTTATTGGTAGACAGTGTATTCACCGTATCACTAAGTGGCTAAGAAGCCATTTTGGTTCTAGTAGACTCCCTTTAATCATTGCACATAAGGTAATCATGGGTTCTAGGACTTTCTAAGATACTTTGTGTTTCGATTCATTACCATTTACAACAGAGAGCTGCTCTGTATATGTGGCTCCTCTTCTAGTGATGTTCAGCTGTTCTTGTACTACATGGACAACTATTAATCCAAATATCCATCATGAAAGACTACGTCCAATGGAATTACATGACTTGTCTTTTGTGGCAAAATCAGCCAGAGTTTGTTGCAAGCAGGACTTGTAATGATCAACATTTTGATAATGGTATTGGAATTTTTTTTTAGAATTGCTGTGTATAAAACTGTACAATTGGCCCAATGTTTTTTTTTATTTGTTTTTTTTTGCTCTCCTACTTGTATGTGACTTATAGTCTTAATGTTTCTGTTTTTCCAGAATGTCCTTATCATAAGCCTATGGGGTTCGAGTCAGGGGCTGTCACTGACGATCAAATCACCTGCTCCAACCAGGAACAATATACAGGCTGGTATTCATCCTGGACTGCAAACAAGGCACGACTTAATGGTCAAGGATTTGGGTAAGCAATTCAACTGAAGATCATAAAAGGTTGGGTTCTCTATAGGAAAACTCTGTTGACTTTCTGTGAATGGTGCTATGGGAAAAACTGTCATGTGTTTCTGTTGTGGTTTATCCCGCATCAGCTACGTGGGGCCTTAGCTTTAGACGCCATTCCCACGGAGTAATGCGCCGCTCATTCTGAAATGCGCGCTACCCAATGAACTCAATGGGAGGCTTTTTTAGCTATTGCTTTCAATGTGATACTATCGTATCCATAGGGATCTGTTTGTGCCGGTTATAAAAGTGATCCATCCCTATCCGGACTGTCCCGACAGAGATATGGACATAACCCTACAAAGTCCCCATTAATTATTGTATAATGAACAGACCTGCACATTTCTATTATACATTGGATTTTAAATTATTTTCCCATTTTCAAAATCTCTACTTTCCATTTACATCCAGTGGCTGAAAGTAATGAGTAACTGCAATGTGTAAACACAGCCTTATGTGATTGGCATTTAGTGATACCCATAATGTAAAATCTGTAGGAAAAAACACTTATGCAGTAATAGGGAAATGTAAATTTTGAGATATTACTGTAGAGTCTGTAAAGGCATCAAATAGTACATTGCTGTGTTCTCTATCTACTAATACAGGTGTGCATGGTTGTCCAAATTCCAAGATAATGGGCAATGGCTTCAAATTGATCTGAAAGAGTTAAGAGTTGTTTCGGGGATTATGACACAAGGAAGATGTGATACAGACGAATGGATGACAAAATACAGTCTCCAGTATAAAATCGATGATAGCTTGAATTGGGTTTACTACAAAGATCAAACAGGAAACAACCGAGTAAGTAGTGACTGCTTATCCATGTACTAGAAACCTGTAGCATTGTAACATACTAGAGTGGATTATATTGGTACAGACAATACCATTGGGGAGACATATACAAAATGTCTTGTGTTACAACATGCTAAACCCTGTATCCTTGTCTATCTCTCCCAATAAGCAGTGCCAAGACTGCAACTCTTATGGGCTGATCCACCCACATTGTCCTACGGGGCTGAACAAACTGGCATTATTCTATTTGTTTGGGAGCTGATTTTTTTTTCCTCTATGACATTGATTTCTTCTATATTGTCGTACTTACTATACAAAACCTAATACTATTTGTATTATTTTTTTGTCTATTTTTGTCAAATGGGGAAAGGGTGATGTAACTGTTTTAGGGGTCATTCACACTACTGTTGGATGTCCATTATGATAGAGTCTGTTTTTAATGGATCCGTTTAATGGATCAGTTAAAAAACACGGACATATTAATATCAGTGTCTGTTAATTTCCATTGTAAAGTGGTGTTCACACTACCGTCACTGTCCGCCCCAGGGTTTCCGTCATAAACCCCGGGGAACCTGGACAAGAGACGGCTTGCCGGTGTTCATCTTTAAAACCCATTAATTTCAATGGGTTTTTAAAGGTGACCGCCAATGCCCGTATGCAGCCTCTCCACCTGGAAACTGTTTTTTTTTGTTTTTTTTTTGCACGGATACAAAGTCGTACCTGCAGGACTTCGTATCCATGCAAAAAAAACAAAACAAAAAACAACCTGGTTTCCAGGCGGAGAGGCTGCATACGGGCATTGGCAGTCACCTTTAAAAACCCATTGAAATGAATGGGATTTTTAATGGATCATTGACAGATCTGTTAGTGTCTGTTGTTAACAACAGTAGTGTAAATACCCCCTTACTTCTATGTTATACATTTGAAAAATTTTCATTTTTTTTCATTTTTAGCCCTCTTGGGAGTATGAACATAAATTCCTTACATTGTTTGTACCATAGACTGCAATACTTCAGTATAGTGATGTTACTATTAAGCCCTGCCACTGGCATACCTAAACAGTAACTTAGCCCTTGCAGGCCTGGTAACCTACTGGCTGTCATAGCAAATTAACATCTCCCACAGTCTTGGGACAAGGAGAAGGGATGGTCAACCAGTCTACAGAGGGAGACTCTTTTCAAAATATCCAGATGCCATGGTCACATTCGATTGTCCTGACAAACATTTTATTTTCAATAATACCATCCTGCCCAGGCCTTGTCCTGCACTGTTTTTGTCCCAGTGCCCAGTCAGTATCCTGTTTTATACCCAGTTTTATATAGGTTGGTTGATGTGCCATCTTGATGTAGGACACCTGTCATGCAGGGGGTAGGGAGCTGGGCCCACCCTGGCTCAGGGGCCCACCAGTGTCTGGTTATGTCTAAGATTTCTGTGTGCTTTCCTCATATAAACCCAGCAATAGTAACTACAACATAATTCTCTTTCCTACTAGGTGTTTTATGGAAATTCAGATCGAACCTCTACAGTACAGAACTTCCTGCGACCGCCCATCATAGCTCGCTATATAAGGATCATCCCATTGGGTTGGCATGTTCGCATAGCTATACGAATGGAGATTCTGGAATGCATGAGCAAATGTAGCTAAACTGCTGACAATTTCTTACTGTATATACATCATATTACTTAAATCTGGATCAGGTTATAAAGTTTTAGTTACAATTACTGTACGTCATTTTGAGCATTTGCTGGCTTGTAGACAATATGAATAAAAGGTGCAGATGAAGAGAATCAGTATGAAATAATAGTTATTGACTTGAGAAATGTGAGAATACTTACCAGATAGAACCATCAATATTCCAAAAGTCCATTTTTTTTTCACGCTTTATGCTTTTTAAGAGATTTATGAAGGACGAAACTGCCTGTTAGCAGACTATGGTGAACGTGCGCACCCATAACCATATCAGCTTCCTCCAGTTTTTCATGATTTTCGGATGGTAAGGCTCGGTCACATGGTGGTGTTCTGGTGCAGATTTTGTACTGTGTAATGCCTACTTTCCCCTGTGGTGGTACTTCTGAAAAAAAACAAATACGTATTGCCGATCCATTCACATTCCATGCCACAAATATCAGAAACAAAAACAGTGTCTGGTTAGCTCCAATCTGGACCAAAAATGAGGAAACGTTCATACTACAGTCTGCACAAGGAAACAATACTCTGGATCAATACCAACAAGACATAGTACAAACAAAGCATCGTAGCATGTCGCGTTTCACGCTGATATCTCTTAGTCTCCATAGTATGAATGTGGAAAGCCACAGATGAGATATTGAAAGCTGCAACAGCCTCTACTTGTTCTGAATTTTGTAGCAGATTTTATGCCATTTCCATAGCAGAAAATATCATCTGTGTGTATACATCCTTACCTTTCGTCTGTGAGCTGTTTGGTGGTATAATAGGGACATTATTGGGATACCATTTACATATTTACACACATGTACGCACGTATATGTTGCAATTCAAGGCAGTCAGGGTGTAAGTATTAACATGGATGTGGTTTGGGTTCGGACCATGTAACCGTATTTAATATCATAATTGGCAATTCAAAATTAAATTTTTTTACAAATATAAATAATTACAATTTTGCAGTTTTAAAGATATTTCTCAAAACATCTAATAGTGACAATCTTTGGTCTTGAAAAGCTAACAATGGATAAGAACATGAACACAGAAACGTTCTATGATCTGGCCCTTGATCGAAGCCCAGCTATGATTTTCTTGTGGCCGCACTATCTCCTCGTACATGCGCTGTCCCTTCCCGCTTCTGTGTTTCTACGTGAAGAGATAACCTGGACACAATGGAAAATGACACTGGTATTCTGACTAGGGCCAGATCATAGAAAGTTCCTTCATCCATGATCATCTTCATTGGCAATTTATGAAGACACAAGTCTGTCTCCACCAAGTTAAACATTTTTTAATTTTGCAAAATTTCTAATGACTTATTGTCGCAACAAAGTATAACTTTTGTCTACAAACTTAAGTGTAGTTGTGTTTGTTGGAAAATTCTGTTAACAATTAAAATTAATATTTTAATACTTTTAGAGAAAAGTAGAACTGTCTAAAATATGAATATTTTACACTCTGTTCTCTAAGGAATTTTCTGTTTTGATTATACGGTAAGAATCTTCATTATCATAATATAATAATCAAATCAGTCTTCAGAATTGTCTGCTAAAAATACTACAACAATAATTGAAAAGAAAATAGAAAAAAATCACAAACACAAGTTAAAGGAGTACTCTCATTATACTAAATAATGATATATCCCTGTTCAATTGTCAGCTTACTGTTGAGATCTCTATTAATTCTCAAAATGAAGTAGCAGCAGGACTAGTTGAGCATTACTGTTCCTTAAAGGGATCTTATCATTTAAACTGATTTTTTTTCTGCTTATCACATAGGAATAGCCTTAAGAAAGGCTATTTGTCTCCTACCTTTCGTTATCTTCTCCGCGCCGCCATTCCGTAGAAATCCCGGTTTTCGCTAGTATGCAAATGAGTTCTCTTGCAGAACTGGGGGCAGACCCCAGTGCTCAAACAGCACTGGGGTGTCCCTAATGCTGTGAGAGAACTCTCCAGCGCCGCCTCCTTCTTCAGGAATGGGTCTTCTTCCGGGTGTTGGCTTCAAACTTCTAGGCCTTGGGCCTAGGGCGAAGCTGACTGTGCATGCTCGCCAGCCACAAGAAAATGGCTGCTTGCACAGTATTGAAAGCGGTCACTTTCTTGCGGACGGCAGGCATGCGCAGTCGGCTTTGCTTTAGGCCCGAGGCCTAGAAGTTTGAAGCCAACCCCCAGAAGAAGACGCAAAGAAGACTCGTTCCTGAAGAAGATGGAGGTGGCACTGGAGAGTTCTCTCACAGCATTGGGGCCGCCCCCAGTGCTGCAAGAGAACTCATTTGCAAGCCAGTGAAAACTGGTATTTCTACAGAATGGCGGCGCGGAGAAGACATCTAAAAATAGGAGACAAATAGCCTTTCTTGAGGCTATTTCTACGTAATAAGCAGAAAAAATTCAGTTTAAATGATAGGATCCCTTTAACAATATTTCCCTGTATGATGATCCTCCCAGCCATCTACTGCAATAGGGCTGTATGGCTGTCCCCTATACAGTGGGTGTTAAGCACTGCCATTGTGATGGGAATGACAAATAACTTTTGTCTCTTTGTACAATTTTTAAAATGTCCCTTGGCAATACAGACTGGAAGGGAGCCCCAAACTAATAAGCCCTCTCCCTTACATGCTATCTGTATGCTTTCCTCTGGGTTTTTGGAGCTGCACAGATGTGTCCACCCTTGCCTTAGCTTAAATTTGGTTAAAGGAGTTGTGCAGTGCTTGAAAAATGGCTGATTTCTTCTTCAAGAGGAAGTGACATCATGTTTGTTGGTCAAATGGCAATGCCACATCTCCATCCAATTAAAATGAATGGGACTGACCATATAACCAACGAACATAATGTCACTTCCTGAGCAGAAGAAAGCAGCCAAGTCCTGCAAAACCCCTTTAATAAATAGCTAAACCATTGCCAAGCTGAAATCCACAAAACATTTATAGTTTAGATATTTCAGGACAGAGTATCACAAAATCTGTTATTTTTGAAAAGCTAGTCATCATGCATCACACATCTATAGATATGTCAAGCAAAGGGATGGGAGGGTGTTACTGGTGGTTATATAAATATATACATCATATGTAGACAGCATTGTAGGAAGCCAGAGTGGATTGTATGGGGGAGAGTTTACTGTTCAGGGGTCTCCACCATTCCATGTAGAAACATGAACCTAGAACTTGGATACATGTGTCAACCTACATACTGTAAGAAAGATAGCACAATAGTGAAAATCATATAGCACAAACAGCATTTCCAGGTTTTGTCTCCTTAGTAATATGAAGAGTTTTTGCCAAATAATCACCTAATGAATTCTATTCATATAACTGAAATAATCTCAGTTCCTTCTCTTCTGTCACTTTGTAGCAGCCCAAGTGATTGATGAGACAATTGTTCTTCTTGTCTCGAGCTGTTGCTTTCTGTAAAGTACATTAAAATACAAGGTAAAAATATCAAGCTGCCTTTAAATTCTTAAGGGTGGCCATGCAGTGTCTCAATGGCTGTTGGGTGAACACAACAGCTTTTTTTTCTCCTGAACCCTTCATAGACATACAAATTCTGTTCTCCTGAGAGTACATGTGGTTCTGAATGGAGAGCGGGAAGTCAGCCACTGCAACATTAAAGAGGGCCTCTTACTACCTTCACCAGCTCAAACTCGTTTTATCCTTCAATAGCTGTGTTCCACTGATTCTATCACAGTTGGAATTTTTTTCTCTAACCCTCACCATTATTGAGAATCTTTTCATTTAATGTAATCATATTTATGTTCTCTATTGTCAAGTGGGTGGTCCATTTGTCTGCTCCAGCTTATGACCTCCCATCTGACAATACCAAGCATAATTGTGTTGAAGTTAACAGATATGATTGCTTGAGAATGGTGGGGAGTAGGGAAGAAAATTCAGTGGAGGCATCTATAGAAAGGATGCCATTAGTTAGAGTTAGTGAAGGTGGTGAAAGGTCCTTTTTAAAGTTTGAATAACATTGATTACCTCATCAAAATGGCACCTATCAAGTGCAGGGATATATTTGGCAGTAAGTGAAGAGTTGACATGAGGGAAGCAGGAAAAATGGGCAACAGTAAGGATCTGAGAAACTTTGGCAAGGCTTTATGTGAGCTAGTTAGATGACTAGGAACAGAGTATTTCCAAAATGTGTGATGTTCCTGGTATACGCTCATAAACACCCACCAAATGTGGTTCACAGAAGGACACCCAGTGAACTGATAATTATGTCATAGGTGCTCAAGACTCAATGATGTGCATGGGGGGCAAATCCCAGCCCGTCTGGTCCAAATCTACAAGCATTTGGTGTTGAAGTTTTATGAAAAACATACAGTAAGCCAAGGAGCACCATGGAATCTCTACCATAGAATCAGCTGTAGCACTCCGTGGCTTTTCATGTTTCCTTTTTACCTTGTACATGAAGTCAACATGGCAGCTAGGAACACAGTAAATTGCTGTCTTATATATAACTTCTCGGCATTGCATCCTTTTTTGGCTACTTTTTCTCCTTGCTTCAGGCCCTCTCCTCTGTAGTCACTATACAACATAAGTGACCAACCAGAGAACAAAAGTAGAAGCTGACTCATTTCAAAGTATATATTAGAGATGAAGTACATACAGTACGGTATATTGCTATTATGGTGCAAGTACGGCTCCCTGTTTGTGGTCCAGGTCCCAGCCATGAGACAATAGCTCTGTGAGACTGATAGAGCATGCAAAAACCATTTACAGTTAAACTTTTCCAGTAGACCACCTCTTTGAGAAGACCACCCCCTTACTCTGACCACATTTTCTGTAACAGATTTGTAGTTTTTTTCTAGACCACTTATGTAGTATGCCATCATTTCCATGTTACTTCACCCTCAGAACTAATATCTGTAGTTTAAGACAAGGGGAATACAAAGAACAATGCAGGAAACCAATAATATCTGGGGTTCTCCCATTTTGGCCAAACATGGGAATTTGTGGCTTGTTCTTCTATCTCATAAGGCCAGCTGTTCTACACTGTCTCTGTCACTTCCATAGAGATAAATAGCGAATTACGATGTTTCCATAACCGCAGGAATTACATAAACTTCATGAGTTATAGAAAAAACGTAGTTCACTGCGCTTTGCCATTTCTGTAACTCCAATTTACTTTCATGAGAGTTACAAAAACATCTTAGACCAGCCACGTTCAGCTATTTTTGTATGTCCCAACCACCTCAAGGAGATGGAGACACGTTCACAGCTGAGATAGAAAACCCTTTAAATTCCAGAAATAACATAACAAAATTCAGATGGAGTCTTGAAAACAATTTATTTGACAGTATTTCTGAGCGAATCTCATTCAATGCACAGTGATTGTCATATTCTTCATACAAGAAGCTTTTGTGAAGGTTGCCACAGAGGTTTTATTGTAGATACACGTGTGTCTGTGTTTCAGTCTTTTCTCACATTGAGCTTATGGCAAGAAACAAAGGAAAATAAGATGGATTCACAGGTCAGTGACTGCACGTAATACAATGTCAGACAGTAACTCTGGGGTAGCCATACATAGATGGAAGGATTGGAACTTATGAGTTGTGTGTATAGTTGCAGTAACTTCCAGGAAATCTCCAGTCTATGCGCACTATGTGCTTAGCTAAATGTTACCGTGCAGGGCTGTTCCATCCCATCGCCATACATTTTAGATTGGTGGAGGGGACACCTCTTGGCACCCAACCCCACTCTGTTTAAGGAGGTTGCAATAGGTGCAGCCTCTTCATTGGTGTTAGGTAAATCTGTTAGATAAGGACCACCAACAATCTAAAATTGATGGACTATGTTAAAAATACGCCTTGACTTTTTAAAAAATTTGGATAACTCTTTTAACCCGCCATACCAGACACAACTCATAGATAAGGGTAACGCTGTTTCTGATATAAAGACGTTATGCTTTTTAATTCTGTACAGCCCCTTAAAGGGGTTATCAAATGAATGGGACTAATCAGCATTATAGGCATGTGACCAACAGAGTGATGTCACTTCCTGAAAACATGAAAGCGGCCATGTTTTCTCATCCTGGAAAGATCTTTTTAATATTCAAAGATTACTCAGCATATCTATGCTCTTCAGCACCGGTGACATCATCTATCTTTGCTGCACCATCTTCTTGATTCCGCATATATCCAATATCCTCAGACAATTATGGACTCTACAATGCAATTTAATGGATGCTGATGTTAGCTTCTCTAACTACTTCTCAGTCTATGAAACTATGGGTACGAATACGATTATATCTGTCTAATATTAGAGCTGAAGATCTGATATGATGGATAGATAAAAGAATGATAACATAGTTAATGTCCAGACATTTATAGCAGTATGGTGGTAAATACAAGACTGCGATTTTACTTTAAATTGTTTTAGGTCTAAGGAGGTTTTACAATGTTACTGACAGGTTCTCAATAAACTCTAGGGAAAAAAATCTTATTTATTCTTTATTTTGATAATATATTTGATAATATAAGAATAATAATATACATACAACCAAAATGCTACTATAAAAAAATAAAATAAAACTAACTTTAGTTTCTACAGAATGACAAGCAGCCAAGGAGTTATCGCAGAATAACATAGGTATAAGTATCTTAACTATCCAATTATTGTAGGATCCCCATTGATCACAGGAAAGGGGAACCCATGTCCACATTTGAATGGAGCTATGATTGTGTATGTCTGCTGCCGCTCTATTCATCTCTACAGGACTGATGGAAGAAGCTGAGTACAATACTTGGCTCAGTCCCATAGACTTTGAATAAAGCAGAAGCGAATGCATGACCACTACTGTATTCAAGTAGGGAACATAGGACCCTTTTCTTGTGATTGTGGGAGACCCATCCTGGAGACCCCCAGAGATCAGACACTTGATATCCATGCTGTGGATTGGTCAAACGTTAGGATTCTAGAAAACTTCCTTTACTACATAGGAATTTGTGTTAAAACTAGAGCAGAAAAAAGTGGTGTCAGATCACGTCTATCATTTCCTAATCTGTGTGTGTAACCTGACTGATTCCTTTGGTCATCGCCTCCAGTTTTGTCTGCACGGAGTCCTCTCCTATCTATTTGTAATATTGTTTGAAGCCTGAATAATACAGAGTTACAGTTTGTGGCGCATTACAATACATGTAATAAATATAGAGAAAATACAGATTCTCCATTGGCCCTGCTATTCTTTATGGCAGACCATCAGAGGCCTCGGCAGTCATGTACAACACTTCTGGCATCATCGCTCAGTATTGTATGTGACCACTAAGGCCACTGACTGGATATATGGGTTGCATGTCAATACAGCACATTGTTGCTGAGAGAGCTTAAAGAAAGACTGGAGCCCAAACAGAGAGGCAAAAACCTGAACATTTTAAGGTTTTGGAAAGCAAAGTGGTTTAAGTTCTTGGACACAATGATATATAAAAATACATCTACTAGTTTTGGTTTCTGATTTTTAATATATATAAATATATGATATAATACTATTATAATAATTTCATTTTCAGTAGTGGTTTTTATTCAGTAGAAGGTTTCCAAGGGCACCAGAAGCAGCCAAATCTGGTCTAAGTTATAGAATATTCATAAGTTAATATGTGTTTTTTGTTTAATATCTTTATATTTCTAGGTTGTTGATGAAAATCAAATATTAATAAGTTCCGATAGATAAATAGAGTAGATTGATAGATAGATAGATAGATGAGATAGATAGATACATTAGATAGATAGATGATAGATAAATAGATAGAGTAAGATAGATAGATAGATATAGATAGAAGAGATAGATACAGTAGATAGATAGATGAGATAGATACAGTAGATAGATGATAGAAGAGATAGATACAGTAGATAGATAGATAGATAGATAGATAGATAGATAGATAGATAGATAGATAGGATAATCAGGAGATACAAATAGATATGTAATAAAATATTTTTCCCTTGAAATGGGGCAATTGGCATAAGCCTCATGGGGTTTTTTGCCTTCCTCTGGATCAACACTGTAGGGGATTGTAGTGTTCTAGGTTGGATTTGATGGACTAATGTCTTCATCCCACCTCATCCACAATGTAACTATACAAAATAAATACCTTTTTGGGGGGATTCAAGACAATATTATGCATAGAGATTGTCCCATACGGACATTATTCCTAAAGTCTGGCATAGGTAGAAATGACCGGCAGAAGTTTGTACAGCGTTGACATTTTTTTTTTTGCAATGTTCTTGGCGCCCTCTTCCCGCTCCAAGCCACGCTGAATGGGATAAACTTGGCGTGAGATCCAAAGGAGGCGCATGTGATAGCACTAGAGAGCCCCATTATATTTTGGACATTCTTCTTCCTCTTTGACCTCCCCCAATTGTCTCATTAGGTAGTGAGAAGACAGGTGACAGACAACACACATCAGTCAGATTGATGCAGCACTGTTAGGCCGGGTTCAAATCTGCATTCAGTATTCAGTTCGGGGAGTGCGCTTGGGGACTCCCCAAACGTAATACCGAACGCAGATTTGAACCAGGCCTTAGAGAGCCGCATCCCTCTGCACAGTCAGTGAAAGCATCACTGGAATGACATGCACTAAGCTGTTTAAAGGGAACAGCAGGGGGCGCCTATCAAGGGTAGTAAATGCAATATTTCTGTATCAATACATTTTTAAACAATTCCAACTGTGAAAAATATAAATTTTCTACAAGAAATAATTGACTTGCCACTTTCTTTTGCTGGATAACCCCTTTAATGTTTACAGTTCTAGAAAAAAAAATTTGGAACTGCCAATTTGTTTTGTAGAAATTTCTTAATTGTATTCAATATCTTTGGTCTACATCCTACAGCATGAGACTGGAAAGAAAATGAACATTTGCTGAGCATTGGCTACCAAGGCAAAATGCTTTTACAGCTGTGAAGAAGGAACGTTGCCCCTCACATTCGGTCATTCTGGCTTTTTAGTAAGTAGAGTTTTTCAGCAATAACCTAAGCAGACATGACAATGACACGGGTTGACCTTCAGACCTCTTGTAGTCAGACACGATTCACACTGCTGCAGGCACACTGACATCTCTAGTTTACTCCCTTTTATTAGAAGTACATTAATACTGCACAAATGTATAAAAATATGGCAGAGTTGTCATCATAACAATACTTTCTTCTCTATATGCTCGTAGTTATAAAAATGACAGTCATTTAACATATAAACAAACTACACACACAAATGTCTGAGTGTGCAGATAATATATAGATTTTTTTTTATATATAATACTCTTAATGCAATATATAAATGTTATACTGTAAGTTCTCATATAAACTACTTTAGCTGTTGTACGGCTTCACAATGTTATTAAACAGCTCAAAATAACTTGACATTGTAACAATGATATGACTTCATGATAATAATCTTAAATAAATATTACAAAAAATATCAAATATGGAAGTGTTAGTTCCTTAAAAATCTCTGACTCTGGATAAACCCACTTTTACAGCATTAGGTATTTAAAATATTGATTTCTTCCCTGGATAAGGCTATTCGTTTGTGACATATAAATATATTGGCGACTTTCTTTTCATTGTGTAGAACTGGGGAGATCTTTTGGATCTTGACAATATCTCTTTATTGCACATTCTAATGTCACAAGGAAACGGGTAGCGGGTAACCGGACAATCAACAAAAGTATTAGTGGGTGGGTTTGCGGCACAGTGTAACCTCACACAAGCATATTGCACATATTCAATATAACTATAGGTACTCGCTTATACATCCTTTGACGCTCCTTCCCCAAATTATCATTCGCCCAGAACTCATCTCATGTATACACTGACTTCTTCTCATGGGTCGACTAAAGAGCTGTCTCTTTTAAGTCATTTAAATTTGGCAATCTGGTTCTTTTTGTCCGGTTAAAAGGCATCCCGTTCTGGCCCGGCTTGGAGGCCAGCTGGTCCGGGAAAGGAGCTCCCTCGCTAGTTCCTCTATTTACCGGGGAGACATGCCACAGAGGTTCTGGTTGTCCTGGAATCTGCAGCCCAGATCGACTTTTTGGCTGTGGCTCCTGGCGATGGACAGAGCTGGAAGGCTGACTCATTGGGTGTATTCTGGCCTCTGTGAATGAAGGGGTTTTAGGTGGCTGGTTTGGTAAAGGTTGAAATCTTGGATCTGGTGGTACTGAGTGATTCGAAGATGAAGATGGGTGCAGAAGCTTCCACAGAGACTTCAATGGTTGACTCTGGAGACGAAAAGTGACATATGGGTAAAAAATATTAAGAAGAATTTAATAATAGTAACAACAAGTAAAAAAATAAATTTTACATGTAAGGACAACACTCAAAATGTACCACAAAAGACTCTTCATATTGTGTTAAGAGTGCATCTAATAATACGGTGGATGTTGGGTCTTTAAATATGGTGGTCACTATGAAGTTGTATTGCAGTCTAAGGCTCCGTTCACACGGAGTAACGCGCCGCTCATTCTGACATGCAAACACGTGTCAGAGTGAGCACAGTAAAACAGAATCCCATTGACTTCAATGAGTTCGGTCTTACACACGCTACCCACTGAACTCAATGAGAGGCTTTTTTTACCTATTGCTTTCAGTGTGATACACGTAGAACGGAGCCTAAGGGACTAGTCATCTACAGATTGCAGGTTCAAGCCACCTGTGGAAGGGGGGAGGGGGCTAATAAAAGTTTTTTTAAAAAAAAAAAAATAATATATAAAACCCCTCCTAAAAAGTTCAAATCATCCCTTCCTCAAATTTGAAACAAAAATGATAAAAAAAAAAAAAAAATGCCCACGCTACAAACATAAAAATAGTTCCCCCATACAGTGAACACTTTAGTGGGGGAAAAAAAAAATCAACAGAATGTATCCTACTAATATTATAAGTGTGAAAGTTTGTGTGTTTGGATGTTTGGATGTTTGTGAGTTTGGATGTTTGTTCCTCAATCACGCTAAAACGCCTGGACGGATTTGCGTGCAATTTTCCACAAACATAGTTTTCCCTTAGGATTGAGTCACAGGCTACTTTTGGTGCCACTAAACAACATGGCTTCCTAGCAGGAGACTCACAAAAGCAGGACTCCTAGCCCCAGCTATAGACTCACACACACTACCTGGCATTTCCTGCCTCAACCTGCCTGCACACTCCTTACTGCCACCTCAGGAGTAGCCTCACTCTACTCACTCACATTTTACATATAACTTTCCACTATATAACACATCACATTGTCTGTATCACGACATACACAATACAACACATCACATTGTCTGACACAATACAACACATCACATTGTCTGTATCACGACATACACAATACAACACATCACATTGTCTGACACAATACAACACATCACATTGTCTGACACAATACAACACATCACATTGTCTGTATCACGACATACACAATACAACACATCATATTGTCTGACACAATACAACACATCACATTGTCTGTATCACGACATACACAATACAACACATCACATTGTCTGTATCACGACATACACAATACAACACATCACATTGTCTGTATCACGACATACACAATACAACACATCACATTGTCTGTATCACGACATACACAATACAACACATCACATTGTCTGACACAATACAACACATCACATTGTCTGACACAATACAACACATCACATTGTCTGTATCATGACATACACAATACAACACATCACATTGTCTGTATCACGACATACACAATACAACACATCACATTGTCTGTATCACGACATACACAATACAACACATCACATTGTCTGTATCACGATATACACAATACAACACATCACATCACATTTGCTAGCCCACCAAACTTTTTAAAGCACTTTTACAGTTTCACACGTCTGTGTCCGCCCAATTCTCAAATCACCGCAGACGAAGTCGCGGGTAAAAGCTAGTTATCTAATAATAATTAGAAAAGCAATCGAAACTTCAGACATTCCCCTCAATGGTATAAATAAAAAGAACACCTGGGCCCACAAAAAAGACACCTTTTGTAGCCCCATACATGGAAATATAAGTTATGGGCATCAGAATATGATGTCTTCAAGAATTGTCAAAGTTTTGTACTTTTTTGAGGAGTTAATACATATAAATTAGATATATTAAATGAATTATCAGAACCCAGGAAGAATATGCAAATCTGTCTCCCAAGATGTAAACAGGGAGACAGTGCCTCTGTTATGCTGCCCTCTATAGCAAGCAACCCTGAACAACATGCCCGACTTCCCAGAAGCCTTTACTGCATGATGCGAGGTTATAACCAAATCAATTTCTCAGCTACGGACGGCACCGTTTCTGTCTCTTTGGACTTCATCAGCAAAGCCTAGAGAGAATTGATTTGGTTTAAGTGAGAGGCTGAAAGACCAGATTGTGGGGATAACGTCTATCCGTAGGGAGAGACCACCTTCTCAGGAGCAACTATGGCTGTATAAGTCTCCACACACCTGAGAAGGTGCTCTCTCCCTAAGGAAAGACGTTATCCCCACAATCTTATCAGAACCCAGTAATTTCGGCAAGGCTGGCTAGCCAACTGATGTATACGAAGGTGCCCTGACTTTCTCCTGACTAAATGCTGGAGAGAAGAAAGGTCGGGTAGCAGGGGTATGGGGGGCACATTCTGCAACACAACACTATGGCTGTGAGAAAGAAACCTGGTAGCCTCCTGTGTAACCCGGTCTAAAACAATGGTACTCACATGAGAGTGAATTTCTGCCATTTTGTCTGGACGCCACTCTTTGTGTCGGCTGCTTTTGTGACTAGATGAGTGGGAGGTTTTCTGTATGTTGAGATGATCTTGACCATCTGTATTAGGCATCTATGTCACAATAAAACACAGGGTTAAGATATGAACAGGAATAAAAGCAAAAGCAGCAGCGTTGTTTGTTGGCCTTTGGTTCATTTTGTCATTTATTTCAGTATCTATTGCAGAATTTTCTTGTAAAAAAAATTTGTCATTAAAGACACAGGATCGAGCATATGGGTCAGATTACTGGGGGCCCAACTGCTGTTAACCCCAGTGTTTGGGGGCCAAAACATCTTCCATGCCTATTCAATGCAAGTGTGTTCCATGACCTCCACTCATTCACTTCTATGGGGCTTCCGGGATGGCAATTTTGTGGTACCCAATAGAACTGAATGGAGCACCGGTCATGGCGCTTCATTTACATGGAGGAGGCATAGGCATAAGGAAACTTTAGGTATCCCATTCTCCGGATCCCTGGGATTCCCAGGGCTTGGATCCCCAGTGATCTGACACTCATCCTATATTCTGCAGATAGGGGATAAGTGTCCTTAGTGACAAAAACTCATTTTAGCATATGCAAGGCCAAAGTGAATGAGAACTGGGTGTTCAGCCATCAAGGTCAAGTATACACATTAATTTTGTGACCAATATACGTAGCAGTTAACTTGGCAATGAGGATATCATCATAACTGAATCTATGATGGCTCCAGATCCAAAACAAGCCAGCAAATAACACTACTGCAACGGTACAATGAGTTCTCAAAATCATCAAAAAGATTCCTTTCAGGTAGATTTCAGCCCACATATTGCTCATTCTTCTCCATGTATTTCCTGTATTTGGCATGCAGATTTCACCCCTTCCCAAAGCATTTACATGCTGTTAGTCTTAAGCAAAGGACGGAGTGATTAAGAAGCAAATTGGATACCATTTTATGGGTAAAATTAAAAGAATTTATGATAAAAACAAGTGTAAAAACCTAAACTTGGATAGGAATGACTTTTGGAACATAATGTATTTGTGCTGTGTTCTGGCCAAGTGAATATTTGCCAAGAAGTTTATCAAAGAACAAATTCTGCCCAATACTTTTCTTCTTTAACCTGTTTTATTGTTATTTATACCATTTGTTTTTACATGTTAGTTAGATATGTAAATGTATGCTGCTTGCTATATGTAACATCACAGTGTATATACCGTATATATTGGAGGTACACAGGCTAGTATAAGAAGGAAATGCGTTCTGTCGTATACAGTAGTGCTCTTATGTAGGGCTACGGAAATCATCTGACAGGTTCACTTTATATTCCCTGTGGTCCACCAGCTGTCTACAGGGGACTAAGCTTACTCTCTACAGGCAAAATAATGAACACCATAAATCCCAACCTAACCTGTGAACAGACTTACAAGGCAATCCTGAGGGACAAGGTTTCCCTACTACTGGCATCCCATAGCTTTATAAAGTTAAGGCATCTTTTCATAAATCAATAGTACAGATGAATGCAAAAACTGATTTATCTTTATTATAGAAATCAATCGAATACTACTCGCTCATCTCTAATGACAACCTTTCACACTTCTCCATAGACTTCTATGTGAAAAGTTGAGTTGTTTTAGAATTAAAGTAATGCTTTAAGAAAATAAATTTGTCTAACTTCTTGACTCTAGAGCAGGGGTAGGCAATTAATTTTCCCATGGGGCCGCATAAGAAATTGAAACTATGCTAGAGGGCCGCGCCACAGCAAATTTAGCTCCACCCACTTCTACGTTGATGCCACCCATTCCCAATCATCTTTCCATGTGCCCCCACAAAGTATAATCCTCCTACAGTCATCCATACATTATAAGCCAGCACATTATAATGTTCCCTTCCAACTGCCCCACAGTATTAAGTCCCTCTCCTGGTGCCCCAGAATAAACTGGTGGAAACTAGAGGGGACATGAAGCTGGGACAGCTGGAGGGGGACATTAAACAGTGGGGGTAGTTGGAGGGGGGCAATAAATTGACAGCTGGAGCGGGACATGAAACTGGGGGCAACTAGAGGGGGACATTAAAATCGGGAAGCTGGAAGCAGACATTAAACTGTAGGGGTAGCTGGAGGGTGACATTAAACTGGGGGCAACTAGAGGCAGACAGGTCCCCTCCAGCTACCTCCCCGGTTTGATGCTCCCTCCAGTTTTCCCCAGTTTAATGTGTACCCCTCCATTTCTCCCTCAATTTCATGTCCCCCCCTCCATCTGCCATCTCTGCCCTAGTATAACATTCTCCTTTCATATCCCCCTTTATTTTCCCCATTTCATGTCCCCCCTCCATCTCTCTCCCAGTTTCATGTCCCCCCCTTCATCTGCCATCTCTGCCCTAGTATAACATTCCCTTTCCATCTCTGCCCCTAGGTTACTGAGACACATATAGACAGACACATATAGACACACACACACACACACACACACACACACACACATATATAGACACACACACACACACACACATAGACACACACACACATACAGACACATATATAGACACACACACACACACACACACACACACACACACACATACAGACACATATAGACACACACACACATATAGACACACACACACACACACACACACTCTCTCTCTCCACCCTGCATCTGACCTTACATCTCTCAATACCTTATGACACACTCCACATGTCTCCATCTTCTGCCGCCACTAACACACACCCCCTAGACACGCCTCCCTAGTCAAGCTGTGCGGGCCGGTCTGAATCAGTCAGAGGGCCGGACTTTGCCCAGGTCTGCTCTAGAGGGATTGACTGATGATTGCACATGAGTCATCTGTCAACCAATGGCAGTTGTTGGTGTATTTCAACATGCCTGATCCTTTCTTCACACTGCAGATTGCCCACAGCCACATTTCCCATTAAGAGACTGTTCCACAGTCAGCAATCTCAAGTCTATGGATAGTTTAAAGGGTTTGACCAACTCAATTATTTATTATTCTATAGTGATGCTGAGGGGCCGTTAAACATAACAAACCACATGCTCACATCTTCCCAGGCCTTGGCCCTATAGCAGCAGCGACACCAGTGATATGTAGTTTGTATTATGGGACCACTGCAGCCAATCACAGGCCTCAGTGATGACCTCTTCACAAAGGGCTTGTGACTGCTGTCATGTGCCATTTACGAAGAGGTCACCACCGTGGATGCGGCGCTCCTTAGCACAAACCTGTATACAGACAAATAAAGCTGCTAGCACTGGAAATAGAGCCCGAGGGAGAGATGAAAATTGCTTTATGTTTAAGGGCCCATCAGCAGACCGTCAAATAATAAAATTATGAGTTGGACAATCTTATTAAAGAACACAGTATATTAAAGAACACCAGGCAATGCATTTTCCTTATATATTAGCACGTGTATCTCCAAACCAGTAATTTATTTTAAGGTTAGGTATATTTAATGTAAATTGTATGGACAAGTTCACTGTATATCGCAGAATTGTAATTTCTGTTACAGCACCAGAAATGTAAGAATATGACAGATGTGCCCCTCTCTACATGCATTATCTGTTTGATGGATATGTAAGAGATATGCTGATGCTGCAATACAAAACATATAGTCGTATAAGTGAATTATACAATAAATAATATGGATCATTGATACAGGGAGGTGCACTTAAGAATATGATAGTACAGTAACACCATACTGATGAATGACTTCACTTTTTAGAATGTGGGTACCAAACATTTTTTGGCAGTTACTAAAGTATATTCTGAAATGATGAAAGTACAAATATGTCCCAAAATCAGTTACCCTTTTAGACATGTCGAAGGGACTTAACTAGGGAATGTATACCATGGCTTCATCGCAGATATACCATCTTGTGGACAAAATGGGGGGGATTTACTAAAACTAATCCGTTTACACCAGTGTTTTAGTGTAGTTGGCACACCTTTTTTGAGCCAAAGATACATCACTTTGCACTTTCTGCTCCCCGCTAGCCACTGTCTAAAAAAACATGGACGGAAAGAGACAGGGATGCCTTGGGCTATCCTATTTAGTGAAAGGTGGCATGAATTATACCTAAAATCTATACCAGTCCCTGCCCGAAGCCAGACTTAATCAATCACCCCCCTCCCAATGTATACAGCTTCATTTGTAGAAAAAGCCTAATAAAACACTGAACCCTCTTTTTAAAGGGATAGGAGTCGATGCCAAGCTCCGAATACACTGTCTACCAATAAGTATTTGGACACCCAAGCAAATGAAAATATCTGCGGTGTCACGCCTTCCGCTGTTAAATATTGTGTATGAAACAGCATTGGCATTAGTCGCATGCAAGATGCCACGAAGTGCAGAGCTGGCCCGATTTCGAGAAAGGGGTAATTGTCAGGTACCACAGAAATGGTGGATCCTTAAGGGACATAGCAAGCAAACTGAACTAACCAAAATCGAGAGTGGCCTATGTGATTACGAAGTGGAAGGTGAACAGTGATTGTTGGAATGTGCCCCGAGTCGGCAGACCCCCGAAACTGGGAGATATTAGAGACCGACGAGTACTGGCCAGAGAAATTCAGAAGAACCGCACCCAACCAATGGATCACATACATCAGGAGTATCAAAAGGTATCCGGGAGTATTGTGTCGATCAATACCATCCATAAGGAAGCATCTGCTGGGATCTACCAAGTATTGAATATGAATAAATGTTGTTTTTCTATTCCAAAGGGGTCCAAATACCTATTGGTAGACAGTGTACTCCTTCCCTAGAATGATGATATCTGGTGCTGCAAATATTAGGAGGTGCTACGTTATCTCACTCTTGTTGGGAAGTTCTGAGAAGAGTTTTATCTGGAGAGGAATTTTCCACATATTTATAAGGTCTCTATTAGTATCAGTTTGGGTTTTGACATGACGTACCCACTGAACAGCAGTCATAGGATACAACAAGTGAATCTGTTACAAGGAATGAAGAGGTTTAATCTTTTTGTACTGCAGCATGTTAACATTCCAGAGATGTAATGTAAAATATCATGTAATGTGCTTGGCGGCGGCGTAGTGGAAGTAAGCTGCCAACTGTGGCTATGCCATGAAGATGGGCATCTTTTATTTTGTTAATTAGTACATCTTGCTCCATCTGGTCCTGTAAAGGTTCTGTCAAAGAGTGGTAAGATCAGGAAGTTGGAAACAGAAAGAAACCCTCTTGACAGCCCATATCCATGCTGTTTCATGTGATGGGAGAGTATTAATGTTTTATTGCCAGCGTAGTTAAAGAAAATAATACCATCGGCAGATTGACTACAGGCAACTTTTTCAAAGAAGAGCTACGCTTTAAATTGTTCTTTGAACTAAAAAGTGGGAAGAGGCTTTTCTTGATGTTCGGTTTTTCAGGATCTGTGGATTGTGTCTGCAATATAAGATACAAATACGCTAATAGCATGCAGCATTGTTAATGCTTAGACTTATCAGGTGACCTCTATAGCATTTCATGAGTTAGATTATACAATATGTCCACTTATATGAATGTATCAGGCAAACCAGAATGTCAATTTTTTTGGCAGTAATTGAATACTCTTGTATAAGAAATAACAGGTTATTATCCTCCCTGCTGAAGGATCTCACCACTACCATAGGTTGAGTACAGTGATTTAACAAAGATGAGGTCAACTGTAATAAATAACATTGTAATGTCCATAAAAGAATATATTTGTTTCTAGCTTGTGCTTAAAGAGGACATGTCATCAGGTCTCAAAAGTACAATGATATCAAGGGCATAGCTATATTGGGTGCACTGGCAGGTCCCTGAACCATGGAGGAAAGGGGTGCCACGGTCCCTCTGTCACATAAAATATATCATTATACCATACTATGCTAGGTACTGGCCCCATTGAAGATTTTGCATTGTGGTCCAGCAGCTTCAAGTTACGCCTCTTAAGACATCTGATAAGCGGTGTCAACAGCAACATTTTGATTTTCAGATGTTCCAAAGATATCAGCCCTGTTCGCTATCAGATGATGTATGTCACTGGGATTTTGAGGTATGGTCACAAGTCCTCTTTATTCTATTCAATAATGGATATATTTGTCATTGTGACTCTGTTAGGAACACACAACTGTGCACTAGCATTAACCATCAAAATGGTAGGAAAGTCTGATTCTGGTAATTTAACCTCTTAAATTCCACAATCCATTATGAGCATAACATCTACCGTGTTTGACATACGGAGGAATATGCAGTCAGGCATCGATACCAGGTATCCTAAAGCATTATTTATATAATCAAAACAATGCAGCTTCAAATATCTCGGTGAGACCAAGAAAACTTGTAAAACACAGTGCAATAAAGTCCAGGACCTTGCAAAGTTGGATACTGATGACCAATCCACAGGATAGGTCATTAATATCATATTGGTCGGAGTCCGACACCTTGAGACGTGCCAATCGGCTGTTTTGTCCTCCAGAAGCTATATACAAAGTATACGGCCACTACCAGCTCTGCTCCTACTCAAGTGAATGGGAACAGAACTCCAGCTCCAAAGGCAACCGCTAAATTTCATCAAGCTGTACAGAGTGTACGAAGCCCCGAGAACTGTAACTCCACTTCCATTCACTTGAATAGGAGCAGAACTGATTCTGGCTGTATACCCAATATATGGCTTATGGCAAGAGAAACAGTTGATTGGCATGAGGTTCAGGTGTCGGACCCTGATCAATCTGATACTGATGACCCATCTTGTTAATAGGTGGATCAGTATCCACTTTGCTAAGCCCTGGACAGCCACTTTAATATTACAAAAAGCCTCAAATGAAGCTGTAGGGTTTCCATGTGTGGCAAGTAACTCAGATCTATTGGACCTTATCCTGCATTTTTAGCTAGAAATACTGAGGGTGGCAAAAATAAGAAAATTAGATGTAAGCAGGGAAATAAAATAGAACATCAATGGTGTACCTGAATGATAAGACTGTCAATTACAAGATACATTACTAAACACAATTCAATAGGGTGGCGTCACTATGGGTCAAAAGGCCCTGCGCCCCCACTTTAGAGTACTGTTTACACCTGTGTCATGCTGGAGCGTACACGAAGGCACTTCCCATTCACTTCAATGGAACTGCTCGGAGTGAAAGAAGCAGCCCATTCATTTCTATGGGGAGCGCTCGTATGCCGGCTCCCATAGAAATGAATGGAGCTGCTTTATACGCCGCTTATTCTGAACGTGTTTTACGTTCAGAATAAGCTAGCATTTACTCCGTGTGAATGAGCCCTTAGAATGAACATTGTGAAAATATTATACATAGAACCAGGATTAGTTAGGACAAAAACATCACAACAAAACTCATTCCCTAACCTTGCTGCACACAGACTTCTGCACATCTGTACACATTAACTTCACATGGAGACATACAACTTTTTGTTTTCCTTTGTAATCCATACACCTTAAACAGAAATGCGACTTGTTCCATCAGATGCCTTATTACAGAGGTAGTTCATTGTAGAAGCATTGCTCCTAGGATAGACAATCTCTGACATCTGAAGACACAAAAAGCCACATACGGTGACACACGGGGTTCCTATAGCTCCATAGCACAACACAGCAGGGAACTCCGTGTAACACTACAAGGCTCTGATGTTTACATGAAGTCTAATATTGCAAGTCCCATTCTCACATCACAAGTATGGATACAGACACTTTTTGCGTGAATAAGTGTAACCCACTGTTTTCCAATTTCTTTCACAACACTCGATTTACTCTAATCTTTCGCAAGGTTACCTTCCCACAGCTAGTTGTAGCCACAAACAACTGTTCATATAGAAAGCAAACATGAATAATATACAATACAATGAACTCACAGCTTGGGACTTCTTCTTTTTCTTTTTTATGACTCGGAAAAAACTTTGCTTTTCCTTATCTTTAATTTGTTCTGAATGGCTTTTTTCTGTTGCTTTCCTATAGAAAAAAACATATGTATTAAACTGCAGGTATTTTTATGTCATTGTACATTCAGTTACAAAGTCACAGAAGATCAGTCATGTTCAATCACTTTTACTTAATTACATTGGGTCCATTATTAAGAGAATTCTCTGCCGCTTGTAGTAGTCACATCGTGTCCTGCGTCACTCACTTAGTTTGTCCTGTTTATAAATTTATATATCTTTGAATAAGTTTTTTGTGCTGCATTCATTGATGTTACTTCCAGTCCAGATTTGAGTCTCATGCACCTATTTTGGTAATAATGATAAGTTCTTCATATTTCATAAGATTAAGGGCTAGTTCACACGTGAGTATAAGGGGAGGTTTTTGACAGCGGATTTCGCGTCCAAAACCTCCCCTTATAATGGTGGTCTATGGAGACCGCCGGGCTTCTGTTCTCCGCTAGCGGCGAGCTGCTGCTAGCGGCGAAAAGAAAGGACATGTCCTTTCTTCAGGCGGAAGCCGCGCGGGCTCAGCCGCGCGGCTTCCGCCCCCGGCAGCTCCCTCCTATGTCGGCTCATTCATTTGAGCCGACAGCAGACGGTTAAGCCGCGACAGCGATGGTCGCGGCGGGCGGGTTTTGACAAGAGAGAGACGTGGCTCGCCGCGTCTCTCTCTCTGTCAAAACCCGCGCGGGCAGTTCACGTGTGAACTAGCCCTAAGAGGTCAAAGGACAGTAAGAAATCTGGTCTACAATAAGTCACCCATCATTTGGATTTGGCCGTGCACCCCTCTGCTCTCTCCCACCTGTTTCTCCTCTATTCAACCTTCTAAATGTGGTTTCCAGTTAACAGATATTTAGTGGGGAAAACCAAACTACAGATCCTATTAATATTATAAATGTGAAAGTTTGTGAGTTTGGATGTTTGTGGGTTTGTGTGTTTGGATGTTTGGATGTTTGTTCCTCAATCACGCAAAACCCGCTCGACCGATTTGGCTGAAATTTTCCACAAACATAGTTAATACACCCGATTGCGCAATAGGCTACTTTTCGTCACAACAGCGCACATACGTTTGTGCCAGGACCCCCACAAAACCCAAACTCACACCACCATTTCTGCAATCTCACACACTTTGGACCATAGCAAGCCACAAAATTCATATTGCCCTCTGCAGCCTCGCCCCTAACCCCACACAATCTCATATACATATACTTTACCACTTTGCCCCTCCCCTTAACGATACTCCAGGAGGCTCTCTTTAACGCTCCGTAGCAGCCATGTTTGCCGACCCCCACCGCTCTGACAATCCGCGACACCGCCCACCCATGTCAATACCCCTAGGAAGTCTAATAAATGCAAAAATTTTTTTTTTTTTTAAAAAAATATAAAAACAAATAAAAAGGATTAAAAATTCAAATCACCCCCCTTTCCCTAGAACACATATAAAAGTAGTTAAAAACTGTGAAACACATACATGTTAGGTATCCCCGCGTCCGAAATCACCCGCTCTACAAAGCTATACAAATATTTTTCCTGTTCGGTAAACGCCGTAGCGGGAAAAATGCTCAAAAGTGCCAAACCGCAGTTTTTTCACTGTTTTGATTCTGATAAAAATTGGATTAAAAAGTGATCAAAGCAATAACATTTCCCGAAAATGGTAGAACTAAAAAGTACACCCGACCCCGCAAAAAAAGACGCCCTATACATCCCCGTACACGCACGTATAAAAAAGTTACAGCTGTCGGAATATGACAACTTTTAAAAAAAAAAATGTTTTAAACACAGTTTTGGATTTTTTTAAGGGGTCAAAATGTAAATAAAACCATAGAAATTTGGTATCACCAGCATCGTAACGAAACACACAATACAGGGGACATGTCATTTTGGTTGCACAGTGAACGCTGTAAAACCAAAGCCCCTAAGAAAGTCGCAGAAATGCATTTTTTCTTCAAATCCACCCCATTCAGAATTTTTTCCCTGCTTCCCAGTACATTATATAGAATAAATAATGGTGGCATCATGAAGAAAAATTTGTCCCAGGAAAAATTAAGACCTCATATGGCTCTGGGAGCGGAGAAATAAAAAAGTTATGGGGTTTAGAAGGAGGGGAGTCAAAAATGAAAAACCAAAATCAAAAAATGCCATCGGCGGGAAAGGGTTAACTTCAAATACTTCTGTCCCAAAGTCACTATGTAAAGTTTCTCACAACACCGTATATATAGCAGCTCAAATACAAAGTAACTTCAAGACAAAAGTCTCACGTATTCTCTGAATCCCAGCAAAATCAAGATACAAAGTTACATTTCATATCCCATACCTTATACACACTACGAAAACCTTACCCACGCCTGTATATACCCACTGCTACAACCACCGCAGACGAAGTCGCGGGTACCAGCTAGTTACTAATAAATGAACTAAACTGGGCCTCGCACACAAATCCAATTGAGCCTAACAGGCAATACAACACCAGTTTTGCCAAGAACAGAATTTCTAAAGGAGTAAGGCATGCAACTACTGTTGGTGGGATCGGGGTAGAATGGAAACAGTGCTGCTGCCAGTGGGGAGGAGCCGGAATAGAAACAATGCTACTACCAGTGGGGAGGAGTCGGAATAGAAACAATGCTGCTGCCAGTGGGGAGGAGCTGGAATAGAAACAATGCTGCTGCCAGTTGGGAGGAGTCAGAATAGAAACAATGCTGCTGCCAGTGGGGAGGAGCCAGAATAAAAACAATGCTGCTGCCAGTGGGGAAGAGTCGGAATAGAAACAATTCTACTACCAGTGGGGAGGAGTCGGAATAGAAACAATGCTGCTGCCAGTGGGGAGGAGCTGGAATAGAAACAATGCTACTACCAGTGGGGAGGAGTCGGAATAGAAACAATGCTGCTGCCAGTGGGGAGGAGCTGGAATAGAAACAATGCTGCTGCCAGTGGGGAGGAGCTGGAATAGAAAGAATGCTACTACCAGTGGGGAGGAGTCGGAATAAAAACAATGCTGCTGCCAGTGGGGAGGAGCCGGAATAGAAACAATGCTGCTGCCAGTGGGGAGGAGCTGGAATAGAAACAATGCTACTACCAGTGGGGAGGAGTCGGAATAGAAACAATGCTGCTGCCAGTGGGGAGGAGCTGGAATAGAAACAATGCTGCTGCCAGTGGGGAGGAGTCGGAATAGAAACAATGCTGCTGCCAGTGGGAAGGAGCTGGAATAGAAAGAATGCTGCTGCCAGTTGGGAGGAGTCAGAATAGAAACAATGCTGCTGCCAGTGGGGAGGAGCCAGAATAAAAACAATGCTACTACCAGTGGGGAGGAGTCGGAATAGAAACAATGCTGCTGCCAGTGGGGAGGAGCTGGAATAGAAACAATGCTGCTGCCAGTGGGGAGGAGCTGGAATAGAAACAATGCTACTACCAGTGGGGAGGAGTCGGAATAGAAACAATGCTGCTGCCAGTGGGGAGGAGCTGGAATAGAAACAATGCTGCTGCCAGTGGGGAGGGGTCGGAATAGAAACAATGCTGCTGCCAGTGGGGAGGAGCTGGAATAGAAAGAATGCTGCTACCAGTGGGGAGGAGTCGGAATAAAAACAATGCTGCTGCCAGTGGGGAGGAGTCGGAATAGAAACAATGCTGCTGCCAGTGGGGAGGAGCTGGAATAGAAACAATGCTGCTGCCAGTGGGGAGGAGTCGGAATAGAAACAATGCTGCTGCCAGTGGGGAGGAGTCGGAATAAAAACAATGCTGCTGCCAGTGGGGAGGAGCTGGAATAGAAACAATGCTGCTGCCAGTGGGGAGGAGTCGGAATAGAAACAATGCTGCTGCCAGTGGGGAGGAGTCGGAATAAAAACAATGTTGCTGCCAGTGGGGAGGAGCTGGAATAGAAACAATGCTGCTGCCAGTGGGGAGGAGCCGGAATAGAAACAATGCTGCTGCCAGTGGGGAGGAGCCGGAATAGAAACAATGCTGCTGCCAGTGGGGAGGAGTTGGAATAGAAACAATGCTGCTGCCAGTGGGGAGGAGCCGGAATAGAAACAATGCTGCTGCCAGTGGGGAGGAGCCGGAATAGAAACAATGCTGCTGCCAGTGGGGAGGAGTTGGAATAGAAACAATGCTGCTGCCAGTGGGTGAAGTGTGGGAAGCAGGACAATAATGGCTCCAGTGGTGCTACACTATGATACATATCATTCCTGAGGAGGAGCATTGTGCGCTGTATGTCAAGTTAAAGGCTGCTACAACTGTTCATTTAATGCATCAAGTGTAGTGTTTGGAGCAGTTAAAGGTAGGTGTGCTTTATGATGATGCTTGGTTGGTGCTCCTTGGGGATAATGTGTGTGCTGCACAGTTGTACTTTTTTGGCTCTAGATTTTGGTAATTGTTCACTGGTGAGACCCTAGCGTCACCATGGACTGGACAGTAAGGCCCAAGTAGACAAAAGTCTTGGAACCCCAGGGCTAGGATGTACATTTAACAGCCAATTGTTCCTTTAACATTATGCAGCATCAGGTTCTTGCCACTCATTGACTTCCATTTCCAGAAAATCATCCAAATTCCACTCTGCTTATTCCTGCAGGTGAGACCTGCAGGTACATGGCAATCTTTCATCTTCTCATATTGTAGGATATGTAATACATGGGAATCTTCTGCTTTTCTACTGCAGTAGCTCATTCTGCTTACACGTCATTGTTTCTCCAGTAACGAATATAAAGCTGTTTAGCTTTGTGCAAAACACAGCCCTTGTTAGGGGTCTACTGGACTGCACCTTTAAGCAGTTTAACAACCTGACGCTGACTTATTCTAGAAATATACCAGAGTTTTAGAAATGATAGCATGTTCAATTATTCACAGCATTAACTCAGCAGCTATAGCAGGAATCCCAAGAGTAATGACTGCTAAGAGTCACAACCAGTGACCTCATTCTGAAGCTTCCTCTCCTAACGCAGGGAAACACACAGATTATCTGAGCTCCACTTGTTTAAATTCATCAGGCGAGGGCGCCGCGAGAGCAGAGCTGCAATAAATAATAAAGCACGGAGCAGATGTAGGTAGTGCACCTTTTTGTCCAACTCTACAGGGAGCTGCTATTATGACTTGTGATTTAATAACGCGGATGAGATTGGCGCTGGCAGTGAGGACTTGATCACATTTCTTAACACTGCTCCTTTCCAATTATTTTTTATTTTTAGGACACTCCGAACCTAGAACACCATTTCAAAGCATATCTGTGGGAATATTATATAAAATTCATAGGTATAAATGATCTACATGGATAATGACTATGTTACCAAGAACAATTAGTAATATTAAATAGTACGTAACTTAGTTACCACTCATATCTCCATTCATAATGGAGCATTACTACATGGTCATCGCAACCCCACATAAAAATATCATATACATTTTATGAAGACAAAACCAAGAATCTATAGAAAAATCATAGGGACCAACATGTCCCACCGTCCAATGAGAACCCTACTGAGCTTAAGAAATTATCATATCTAGTTAATAACTATCGTTTTTAGGTTTAAAATTCTTCTAAAGTATATCAAACTTGATAAATTCTACCATTTTAACTGCATGGTCACCACTAGGGGGAACTAGCTGCATATGGATTTATGTAGTGAGCGGCAATGGTGAGCAGTGGTGAACTTATCAACTCGGGCTTCATACACATAGACTAGTCCGAACTGGAAAAGATGTTATGTACATTGTCCAGATTTCCCAACCCAAACTTAAGCTGGAGAATGCTTGAAGTCCCTACCACTCCGAGGCACTTCTATGGTAGAAACAGCATGGGACTGTGAAGTTGCGGCGAGGCAGGGACTCCTAGAATCCTATATCTCAGGTCACTAAAGTTCAGACCAAGAAATCTGTCTGGTGTATAGACCAAATTTTCAGGTTTGGATTCCTCCATCTGCACAGGGCCTCAGACACAAGTGCACAACATTCTAGGACCCCACAATAATTGTATGTGCTTCCTCTGCAGTACTATAAGGATCAAGGAATCATTTTGTTAGAAATAGCAAAGATACAAAACACACGGGACACTCCATATTATTTAGTACATAGTCCAGTCACATTAATGTGACCACTGTCATTAAATAACCAATCTCAGAAGATACGTGTCATCAGCCATCTGGGTGCACTCATCATTGTGGAAGGCACGATGGATCAACACAAGTATGCATCTATCCTTGCGGACCATGTTCACCCCTGGAGCAAATAGTTTTTCTTCAGGATGATGGCATCTACCAGCAGGACAATGCGACGTGTCAAAGCTCACAGTGTACGTGCGTGGTTCGAGGAGCACCAGGATGAGTTTACTGTACTCCCTTGGCCAGCCAATTCCCCGGACTTGAACCCTATTGAGAATCTGTGGGACCACCTCAATGGGGTTTTTCGGGCCATGGATGCTCAACCGCATAACCTAGCGCAACTAGACACGGCACTGGAGTCAGCATGGCTCAACATCCCAGTGAACATCATCACAACATCCCCTCTCTTCCTGCACGTCTCGCAGCGGTCTGCTCTGATAAAGGTGGTTATTCTGGATTTTGACAGGTGGTCACATTAATGTGACTGGACTGTGTATTATACAATTGTGAGGGTCGCAAAAAGGAAATAGTTGGCATATTGTTTCCCTTCATTCCCCCAGTGGTGGAGCTCCAGGGCTGAAATATACCTGCTGTCACCTTTAGGGGCAGCTGAGGGACCAAACGTGACCAGGTTTGGGAGCTAGATCTACCAAACAAAAGTGAATTGTATTTTATGGAAAACAACAAAGAACTACATATGGAGTGTATAGACGCTACTCAAGGTATCAAGATGCCCCTGCAAATAGATATCTGTGTTGATATCTATTATAGCTGTGTCTACAGTGAAAAATGGAAAAATACACCCACTATAACCAGTGATTAAGGAGGATATATCCAAGACTACAGTGAAAGAATGGCAAAAAGAAGTACGAGGGGACACGTAAGCAATGCAACAGATGTTCTAGTGAGTCACATCCTTCTAAACAGGATGCTGTAGATCATCATTTTTCAGAGAAATATGAAGAACACTTCAAGAGGACCTTTCACCTCCTGGTGCACATGCGGTTTTATATACCGCTAGAAAGCTGACACTGCGCTGAATTCGGCTTTCACGTTCTGTGCCCCTGGTGAAGAGCTATCGGTGCCGGTAATGTAGCTCTTCACTGTCAGAAGGGAGTTTCTGACAGTCAGGAACGCCCTTATTCACCGTAGCATCTATAGTGCTGCACTGTGAGAGGAGGCGTACCTTACTGCCCAGCCATGAGGCTAAGAGGTGAGGAACGCCTCCCCCCGTGCTCGTCTATGGATGAGTATTATCAGGAGTAGGGGAAGCGGTCTTCTCTCTGATAGCTTTTCAGCGGGGCACAGAGCGTGAAAGCCAATAGAGCGCTGAATTCAGTGCACTGTCGGCTTTCTAGCGGTGTATTACACTGAATGTGCCCCAGGAGGTGAAAGGTCCTCTTTAACAGAGTCAGACCCATAAAAAAGTGAAAAGATGGATTTAAAGGGGTTGTCCAGGTTCAGAAATATATTGAGAGGCAATGGTTATTGTTTGTATAATCAAAGTTCTACAATTTTCCAATATACTTTCTGTATCAATTATTCATGGTTTTCTAGATCTTTGCTTGTTGTCATCCTTTACTTATAGTGGATAAAGCTCAGTCCATGGTCATGTGATATACAATCCAAGGTCATGTGATGTACAGTCCATGGTCATGTGATCAAGAGACAGGTGCACAGCTCGTTAACAGGCAGATGCCTGATTACTATGTTATGACTGTAAGGAGCTGTGCGCCTGTGTGTTCATCACATGACCATGGACTGTGTATCACATGACCATGGACTGTATATCACATGACCATGGACTGATTTTTATCTACTGTAAGCAGAATGAATGACAGCAAGAAGAGATCTAGAAAACTACAAGTAATTGATACAGGAAGTATATTGGAAAAATGTCTAATTTTTCATTTTACAAACAATAACATTTGTCTCCGAAAATTAGTCTGAAACTGAACAAACCCTTTAACATCTAACATTTAAATATCCATGTATTAAGAGCAATGACATCTCCAGTGCTGTGTACTCATGGCAACTTAAGGAAGAACCTGTCATGAGTTTTTTCGGCCTTGATCTTATGAAGAGTCATCTGGGTGACGTCTGACGCTGAAGAGTCAGGTCCTTTGACCACAGGATGTGATACATCATTACAATCCAGATCTGTTATGGCATGAGGGTGTGGCTAAGTAGAATGGGTGTGGTTATGCAAATTAGAGTCATGTGAGAGCTTAGTGAAACGGCGTTTCGTGAAATCTGACTTTCCATGTGACAAATCACTTATATGCTTATATGCTTTCTTTTTGTTCTGTGTTCTCTTCTATTACAGTGGAGCTTCCGTAAATTTTGGAGACGAGAGACGAGCTGCCAGCCCCCAAGTCACAGCCTCCCACCAGTGCAGACATTTTACATTGGCACCATTTCGCCCATTAAGGACGCAGCCTAGTCTGATACTTCAGGACATTGTCCCTATTTTGTTTTTGATGTTGTCACATTTGAAAAGCCATAACTTTTTTTTATTGTAATGTCGACATAATCATACAAAGGATTGTTTTTTGTGCTACAAGTTATACTTTTGTATTGCGCTGTGTTGGGAAAAAAATTGCTTCAAAATTATTCACATTTTATCAACTCTTTTTTTAGCAGGACGGGGAAAAAGTCAGTTTTATAATTTTCTTTAATGTTCTATATTTTGCGTAGTGCATTGGGCATCAAAAATAATATTTATTCAGTTTGAGTACACCAAGTTTATACAGGTTTTTTTTTATGTTTGTCTACTGTTGCACAACAAAATCACTCATTTGGCAAAAATAATTTGTTTTAGTGTCATCATATTCTGAGAGCCATAACTTTCATTTTTTTTATTTTCCACCACTGGAGCTGTGTGAGGGCTTGTTTTTTGCAGGATCAGCTATCGCTTCTATTGACACTTATAGAGATGTATTTATATATGTCATGTAGGGAAAGGAGGAATATGCAAATCTGTTTTCCAGCATGTAAACAGGAAAACAATGCATCTGTTATTTGAAAAAGTCATGCATGGTGTTTAAGAGGACTGTCCTAGATGGCAGAAAACAGAGGCATTGTTTTCCTATTTACATCCTGGAAAACAGATTTGCATATTCCCCACAATCCCCCAGTGGAGCGAAAATGGCTTATAAGTTTCCATACGCCTGCAAAGGCGCTCTCTCCTTAAGGAGTGTTCTTAGTCCCTGACCGTAGGGAAAGGAGGTTATTTGAAGTGTAAAATTTTTTCATTTTCATAATTTTTTAAAACTATTTTAAAAACTTTTATTTTTAGATCCACTCCACCATAAGGAGTCTCATCACTATACAATATAATGCAATACTAATACATTACAGTATATTGTCAAATCCATCGATTATTCTTATACGCAGTCATAGTTCATAGAGACACAGTAATGACAGGCCGGGGAGCCTTGAAGAGGCTCTCAGCTGTCATGGTAATGGAACGCTGCCCCCGGATCTCACTCCAGGTAACAGCAATCCTCATTAACATGCTTTTTGGTGTAGAATCCATAGCAATAATGAGCACGCTTTAAAATGTTAGGTGAAGTTGCCATCCTGTATGGAATTTTTCTAGAGCATGTGAATAGAGGGCCATGCTGGCTGAATGGTAGTGAATTCAGAATCGTCACTGGATAAACATGGCCTTGGAGTCTGGGGGCAACTGCATAATAGTTACGGTAATGTGTAGGAGTCATATGTAATAGGTATAGTCTCTTTTTAATTCTTACCAGTGATCAAAAGTAGTCTGTCTCTTTGAGTGATTTGTTCCTGAACTGCTGTCAACTGGGTGTGAAGAACTTCGGTTGGACACGCTATTTTCATGAAACGTTCCCTCTGGCCGAGGTGATGGAACTGTAGATAAAAATACTGTTTTGTGCATCAAAAGTCATCAGAAAAGATCTCCAAATAAAAAAAAACTACTTGCTTTTTGGACAATAATGTAAACAATGTTTCTTTACTTTTGTATCAAAAAATGAAGTTGTGCATGCAGGACATTAAAGTTTGTTACAAAAGTAAAGATAGCTTTCATCATGTTGTTTACATTTGTGGCAATGGGAACAGACACAGAATCAGTGCGACAGTTTAATGTCTGTTACTGTCATCCTGTAATGGAAGAAAGCAATGGACATTAACAATGGCAGGTTTGATTCAGGCCCCATCTTGTAGACTTGTATTCATCTTACACTGACATATAACAAAATAATATGATTATTAGTTTACCTCTGTAGAAGCTGCCAACCCGTCTGGGGACTGTATCACTATATATATGGCGGTTTTCTTTAGAGGATGGATCATCTGCATGTGTGTCATGGTAAGGTCCTCCCTGAACATTATAAAACAGGGCACAATTATTACACCATGGTATGTCACATTTTAGCGCATATGATGTATAAAGGTATATATCATATATAAGGTATAAAAAAATGCAAAAAATATAAAGTTGAAATAAGATATGTATTTACATTTCTCTAAGGGTATTATGCCATAAACATAATAATTGATCTAATAACAGAATATGTGATTGGATCAGAGGTGGTCTCTCCAATGGAACTACTGATCACTAGACTAGTGGGACCTGGCCATTCTGTGTATGGCTAGTACGGAGCAATGTCCAAGCAAGTGCAAGGCCTACTCATTTAATGGACTAAATTACTTTTTTTCTTTTTAATTTAGAAAGATATCTTTACAGCAAGTCCTCATGTGCACTGTAGCCAAGAACATTTTAAACAACTATTGCAGCAATCATCGCACAATGGCAGGAAAGTGCTTGAATTACAGGACTAAGAAATAGACATTCCAAGAAATCTTAGGAGAAATAAAAGGCTTGATCACTCTTTTCAATCAAAAGAAAAAAAAAGAAAAATATCTTCATGAACCTACAAATTAAAGGGGCTCGAAGTAATTGGTCTCAATTTTAATGCCATACCTATAAGCTTTCTGAGTTATTATAGTCCGCTATGTGCTCGCTGTTTTCTAATACATACATTTTACTAATCTGGTCACCAGAACAAAATCAAGGACCCTTGATACAGTACATGAGCTAAGCTGAATATAAGTAATGTTATAGGTGCAGATGCCTTAAACAGCCCCTAGATTTTTGGCTTGGACTGAACATGTTTTAATAAGTATAATATTTGAGCCCTTTTGGATTTTTTTTAACAACTACTTTTTAAGATCTATCTATCTCCTATCTATCTATTTATCTGTGTGTCTGTCTATCTATCTGTCTCCTATCTATCTATCTATCTATCTATCTATCTATCTATCTATCTTTGTATCACTCTATTATCTATCTATCTATCTCTCTTTCACTATCTATCTATCTCTCTTTCACTATCTATCTATCTATCTATCTATCTATCTATCTTTGTATCACTCTATTATCTATCTATCTATCTATCTATCTATCTATCTCTTTCACTATCTATCTATCTATCTATCTATCTATCTATCTCTCTTTCACTATCTATCTATCTATCTATCTATCTATCTTTGTATCACTCTATTATCTATCTATCTCTTTCACTATCTATCTATCTATCTATCTATCTATCTATCTATCTATCTATCTCTCTTTCACTATCTATCTATCTATCTATCTATCTATCTATCTATCTTTGTATCACTCTATTATCTATCTATCTATCTATCTATCTATCTATCTATCTATCACTTATCTATCTATCTATCTATCTATCTATCTATCTATCTATCTATCACTCCAAAATGTATTCCATATACACAAGATTCAATCCAACAAATATGGAACCTTTTTTAAGCAGCTTACCGAAACATAGTGTATATGAAATACACGGACGTAGCTGGAGGGGGCAACCGAGGCAAGTGCCCCGTGCAGGTTAACAGATTACCAACAAGCCACATTATGTATTTAGACACAGAGCAAGGGCAGTGAATGGAACCTCAGCCTTGGGTTACAGAAAGTCTAACTACATCTTTGTGGAATAAATTCACCCTTTGCTATTTTTTCACACGCTTTATTCTTGCATACTGGGACATGACGAGTTGACATTTTAAGCATAAATTCACCTTACATGTCTATATAATTAACAATCATATGAGTAGCAAGAAAAATACCGTAACTAAAAGCTGCTAAATGTTTAGTTTTACATTTCTTGTACTTGTGATTCAAGCTTCAGTCTGTATTAGGGCATATTCACATGGCAAAAATACAAATCATAAAAATCTGCCATGTATTTTTCCAGTGGAGTTCACAGCAGGCTGAAATCCAATGAGCCCTGAAATTCTACAGAGGTTCAGAATGCTAAATTTGCCCCATTCAATGGCCAGTTGCTGTGGACTGAATTCTAGTTTTATTTCCTAGGCTGAGACCCATGTTGCGGCAACGCAGCTTCTTTTGTTGCAGTTTTTTGAGCTAATACCAGGAGTGAGTTGAGCAGAAAGTAGAAGTATAAGAACTTCCTATACTGTATATTCCCCATTCCTTTTATAGCCTTTGTAGCCTTTCTTGGCTTTAGCTTAAAAACACGCAACAAAATAAGCTGCGATTCTGCAATGTGGGGCCTTTTTTTTTTTTTTTAAAGTGTTCATCTCTGACTCCCATTGAAATCTATAAGGGGCAGATTTGAAGAGATTTCCATGTTGATCAGTGTGAAAACAATTCTGTGTGAACTTAAGCTTATAGTTCTAGCATGTGTCCACAATTCTGCTGGTTGCTACAAGAATCAGTCAACATCTCTGTGATTTCTGAGCTCTTATCAGTCGGTTTAATTGAATTTGGCTGATAAGGGCTGAGATAGGGAGTCCCTTACCTCTGTATGTAATGCAAACTGCCTCAAATCCAGCTCTGCTACATCAGCTTCACACTGTGGTAATTCATTTACAACCAATCCCGTGCAAGTGAAACCCCGCCCACCAATGTGCCGAGAAAAGCTGGAAGTGAATAGAGCACAACAGCCTGCAGGTTGGTGAACAAGCGTCATGGGAATACCCCTTTAACTGTAAAAGTTATACTTTTCTGCAAGGAAAATTCTGCTCTGTTTTGTCTTCCCATATAATCGATATCTATATTAATTTATAAAACTTTCTACTACCCTGAAGTCATTTTGAGGGCTGCTGCTGTACACCCTCTTGTATATTTTGTATACAGTGCCCAGTGAAGTCATTTTACAGTGAACCTGCATAACTAACTGCATCTCTTCTTTTTGAACAAGATGTACCAGTTTCAAAGACAGAAAACGTTCCTGCTGGAAGCACAGATGTGACCCATTTTTACGGTACAACTAATGATCACTTAAGAGTGCACCTGTCCCTTACACAGAACATCTATCTTACATTGAGATCAGGTTAACAAAGTTTCTAAAGGACACAAAGCAACAGTAACTTTTTCCGTTGAGATAAACCAAATTTTCCTATAATGCACCAAGAGACAAACTTCCTGAATTTATCAACTATTCTTATTCTTATGACTAAGGGCAAGCTCTCCAAAATCTATAGATGAAAAAGATGGGCCGAATTTGTCAACTTGAGATTTTGGGAAAAAAACGGACACCCGACAGGCACCAAGCAGACCCCATTATGGTTAATAGGGTCCCTCGGGATCCTATAGAAAGGTGACAAGTTTCAATCTTTCGACAAACCCTTGAGACATGAACAGGAAGGAAAGTACTATAATATACATCAATGAAAGAAGTACCAATATTATCTATTCTACAGTATAAAAAAAAATATCTCAGTGACACAAAAAAAATAAATGAAAATAACGTCTCCCTTCATTTTCCCTGTAACACCTTGGAAGGCTCCTTTCTATGATTTTTTTTTTTTTTTTTGTATACCTTGCTATACTTGTAAGAATAGTCCAAGCTACAATGCACAATGACCAAAAGTGTAAGTAGCCTATAGACAACATGTTTTGAAGCAGGGCTATTGTTTTCAAGTGAAAAGACAGAAGCACATTAACATATTACAAAGGCACAAATATCTTGCAAAGCAAGCAAGCATTTATTACTTCACATGCAAATGAGGAACATCAAAAAAGCAAGCCACTGTACTGAAAATCCTCTATTCACTTTCCTAAAGGAGAATTTCTAGCAAGAATTTTTACTTTAGAATATAAGCATACTCTTGCTACTATTGTATTTCTCTATCAAAGACTGAGGATATACTAGATATGGTAAAGGTAGCTGTAGCTGTTCCTCATGGGTGGATCTTACAGGTTTGGCTTAGCTATGTTAACTGTTTCTACACCTTGAGTCACGCTTTCTTCCTCCACTGTCCTTAACACAATTCTTCCTTGGAGAATAATCGACAAAAGACAAGGGGCAATCTGCCTGAGAACTATATTATAAGAGTGTGGTTGCAGAAAGTTTAAAGGGGTTTTCCACGTTAAACAATTGATACCCTATCCTCAAAATAGGTAATCAAGGAATGATTGTCAGTGTGCCGACACCCAGCTGAATAGGCTGCAGTGCTGCGCACACACTGGATAATTGTATAGTGGCTATGCTTGGAATTGCAACTTAACCTATTCACTTGTATGGGACTGAACCGCGATCAGGCCATGTGACCAATGACGTGATGTCAATAAGGCTGGTGAAACGGAAGTACCAGCTGATCCATGGGGTCTGTATTTTGGAACTTAAACACCGGTCATTGATTTAAAATCCTGGGAAACCTCTTTAGGCCAAGACTCCACGTTATGGTCTGTAGCAAAAAAACCTGCGATAAAACACGCAGGAAAGGTAGCCATTTTCCTAACTGCTTAGATGTGGGTGAATTGATGGCCTTGTCCTGCGTCTTGAAAGGCTAGGAGTGTCCTAAGCTGCTGGACCCTCACACCCTGCCTGCTGACTGCCTGCTGGTCCTTGGTATATATCATTTTTTTTAACCATGATGAACATTCTGCTACTTTAAGATACACTGAGGACAAAGTACTCTTTGGATTTATTCTTAAGCACCGAGGCCTGAATTTGCAGATCTAACTTGCAAAATGTACAGATAAATTGGTGAGAATTCCTGATATTTGGCAAAGCTTAAATTTTCTTTTAGTTGTTGATATCCCTGTTTACGTGATTCAGACCTCAGTCTTTTGTCGCGAATGAAATGAAGTTGCACCATCTCTGTTGGGCTCTTTAGCTAGAGGTCTTGAGTGGATGATCCCTTCGGATGGAGCTGGGTCAGCCTGCTAACAGCAAATAAAACAAATGGTTCATACAGATTGTGAAGCAAGACAGCACAGATATTACCTGGTGAACAGGGTAAGCTTAAATAAAACATATTACATAAACGCACACTGAACAATGACATACAAGACAGACATTTGTCAAAAAAAGAGTCCTTTATCTTAGTAATGGTGTTTAAAGCATTAGGATGGCACTTAAGAGGTTAATAACAGTAGTAAATAATTAAAATCAGGAGTATAGAGTAACCAAAACCATAAAACTGTATCTTGGTACAAGGTAAGCAAGTAATATATAAAACGTATCCATACGACTATGGGTTGTAGCATGTAGGTCACTGCTTTCATTTACCAACCTGATTATGACAATTTGTATTTGCACTATTGTTTTCTGACATATTGGTGTAAAAAGCAAAGCTAAGTGAAAAAAAAAAGATTTGTTGGAAATACTAGAATAACACCATCAATGAGTCAAATGGGAAACTGGTGCAGAAATTTCTTGCACTCTTTAAAACATGAAAGGTTAAGGTGTCTTTCCCAGACTGTAAGTTTGTACAGTTTATCCAATGTGTTCATATACCTTTAGGGTAAGTTCACACAGAGTTTTTTGGTCAGGATTTTGAGGCCGTATTCGCCTCAAAATCCTGACCGAAAAAAAGGCTCCCATTGAAATCAATGGGAGCCGGACAGTTCTTTTTTCCAGGAGCCGTTTGTTCTGGCTCCCAGAAAAAAGAAGCGACATTCTCATTCTTTCAGGCAGATTTGCCTCGCGACATCCGCCTGAAGACACTCTCTCCTCCCGACTAGGTCCATTCATTTGGGCCTAATCCGGAGCAGGGTGCACTGCACCGGCATCCAGTTGCAGCTACCCGTATTTTGGTCCGGAACCTGAGGCGGCCTCAAGGCTAAAAATATTGATGACCTAATATCAGATCAGTGGGGGTCTGACACCCGGCACACCCATCAATTAGCTGTTACACAGAGAATGAGCACAAAGCAAATATCTCTGAGTAGTGGCCAAACTGAGTCACTGACAAAGAGAACAGAGCGATCCCCTTCCCACTCAATTCTATGGGCATCAGCTAATCAATTAAGATGCCAGGTGCCGGGCCCCCATTTATCTGACATTGATGACCCATGCTTAGCTAGTAGACTGGAAATATGAATATGATGAATATGTATTACAGGGATGGCTCAAGTCTGCTAGAATGGGAGTCATATAGAAGGGTTCTCCATCCTGGCTCCTAGAAGGGGCCTAGCATGCACTCATAAGTCGTTAAACTCAATCTCTACTGAAGCTACTTCAGTTCATCATTAGACTTTACTATCAAATATATTTACCAGGAGGCTTGGAGTGACTTATTGCTTTAGATGATGCGTTCCACAAAGGGGATAACCAAGCACCATAGTGGGTTGTCCTCTTGATGGACTTGCAATGATAATGTCCCAGTAGAACAACTACCGGACCGGTCTTTATGTTTGGTCATTCAATTTCTCTTCTCAGCAACAAAGTTGTACAGTAGATTAACGCCTTGAATGTACAGTGAGAAAATCTCAAATTTCCCAGAACATCACACAATGCGAACAATCCCTTTGATTTTTGATTTCCTTGGAAAACCAGAACATTCTTGACAATAACAATGCTATTATATAAAGCTAAAGTATTTTCATTCAAAGCCGATCTCCAGTATTTTGTCATTATGGGAGAGACTACTAAAAAAGGTACCCGAGTTGTACATGTAATTGGAAAATATTTGCACAACCCACACACTAACACCTACTCTCTCATACACCAAACACTAAGAGCGTTGCTTATTACCATAATCCATTTGTTTCCGTTTTAAGAAGCTGCATTAGAAATGGAACAAATATAGAATGGGAAGGCAATGCACAAATTGAAGCCGAGCATACAAAAAGCGTGATTATCAAAAACCAGGCTAAAGCTCCATTATAAACCAATTCCTCCGAAATACACATTATGCTCAGCGGTGCAAGATAATAGAGGTGTTTTATGGCAGCAAAGTTTGCTGTAACCTAAATTAAATTATTTTATGCTCACTGAAAATGAAAGACCTATGGGAAGTATGTCCTAAAAGGTAAATCTTTGACTCCTGATCTTATCTTAGTTAACAGATGGATTGGTATTGTGATGTATACATACATGTATACATAGGTAGATGTATCAAAATTGGTGTGTTGTACAGTTTTTCATCGGCAAACCTCATTAGCTATATAATATAATACTGACCGTCAATGGTGATAGCTAAACCTCTATTCACATGAATAAACTAGGCAAAAAGAAAAATCCATCTAATATGCCCTTCTACCATTACACTAGTGGTGGTTTTAGAAAAATGCTGATGTTTTACGGCTGTTTTTTAAGTATTATTTTGGGTGAAAGCCAAAAGTGGATTCCAAAAGGAAAATGCATTAAAAACTAAACTGGTATTTTTCCAAAAAAATGCTGTATGTGAAAACAGTTAAGCAACCAATAAAGAAGTATGAAGCCAGCACTTCATCACCGCTAAGAGTAGCCATCAAGTCAGTTTCATGTTTATAATTTGACATTTAAAGTGTAACTCCCATTTTTATTTTTGCTATTAGAAAAACAGGCTGTAACCAGTGGCGTAACTACCGCCATAGCAGCAGAGGCAGCTGCCACAGGGCCCGGGACATTGGGGGCCCGGTGACAGCTGCTACCGCTACTATCATTATACTCAGGGGTCTTTTTGGCCCCCCGAATATAATGATTGGCGGACCGGGGAGAGGTAAGAAACATAAAAAACATGTTACTTACCTCTCCACGATCCTGCCAAGCCTCCTTCCTGACGTCTCTGACGTCACATGAACCTGGCCTGCGTCCCGGGTCATGTGACGTCCAATGTCATTGAACACGGACAGCAGCGCAGAAGACCGCGTAGGAGCCGGGGGACAGGTAAGTAACAGTAGTTTTTTATGTTTTTATTCCCCCGGGTCTCCAATTATTATACTCTGGGGTCTGAAAAGAACCCAGAGTATAATAATTGTTTATGGGTGTCCACAGTGGGACATAGTACTGTGTGCAGGGGCCACTATGGGGGATAATATTGTGTGCAGGGTCCACTATGGGACATAATACTGTGTGCAGGGGCCACTAAGGGACATAATACTGTATGGAGGGGCCACTATTGGGGATAATACTGTGTGCAGGGGCCACTATGGGGGATAATACTGTGTGCAGGGGCCACTATGGGGGATAATACTGTGTGCAGGGGCCACTATGGGGGATAATACTGTGTGAAGGGGCCACTATGGGGGATAATACTGTGTGCAGGGGCCACTATGGGGCATAATAGAACGCGCAGAAATGCGTAGGAGGGGGTCGGTCGAGGTCTTCGGGGTCGGTGTCGGTCGGGGGGGGGGGGGGGGGGGCATGTCAAAAGTTCACCACGGAGCCCCGCCATTCCTAGTTACGCCACTGGCTGTAACATTCTCCTTAGCAGCAAAGCTGAAGCATTTAATAAAGTACGGGATGGTCCCTTCAAATGGCTGTATACATCCTAGAAAAATGGTTCCTGTTATAGTTAGTACTTCAATCCTGGAAGCATATGCTGAGAACGCTGTCTTGTGATAGCAGAACCATTTTTCTAGGGAGTATAAAACCAGAGAACTTTACAGCCTGTTTTCTATAAAGAGGAAGTTTGATAGGTTAATAAAGTATATTACAATATACAAATAAAATGGGAGTTACACTTGAAAATCAGTAATTTTAGGCTACAGGTACATGACCGTGATTGAATGGAATGGACAGCTCATAGATGAAATCTGCGTACCGCTCATGTCTCCGCAGCCCCATTTTTTGCTCTCAGTGAGCAAGGACCACAAAAAGAGTTTTGCCCCAGGCTCACCGCTGCATACAGGGGCCCATGATAATGCACGGACCAGTGTAAGCAGCCATAAAAATAAATGAGTCAGTGTGCTAGCTGTGAAAAACATGGTTAGCATACTGACAAAGCACATTAGCATGTAGCCTTGGCATGTAGCTTTACTAAAACCTTCAAATTACGTAATCTTCAAAAAAATTATAAATTAAAAACATGAATGCATAAAAATGTAACCAACCCTAGAAGTATCTTCTGTGCAATCTTCACGTGATGAGCCAACAGATCTGGTCAATGTTCGATGTTGTACCTGAGGAGATAGCAACTGAAGACTGTTGGCCCTAGATGCCATGCCTTGCCCAACACTTAGTCCTGGGTCATTTCCTTTAACCCGCACTCTGTCCCGACTCACATACATGGAGTGTCTGTGAGGGCGTTGCTGGGAGGAGAAAGGACTAGTGTAACCTAGGCCATATGAAAAAGATTCATGTGGGGCTGACAGTGAGTGAGTGTGACTACTATCCATCTGATCAGGAAGTTTCAGTTCCTCCATAGTTCTGGAATGTCTTGTGGTAGGTCTCCTGGACTCTAAAGTTCCTTCTTTCCTATTAGTCCTTCCAGAGGGGCTTAACATACCTCTGTTGTCACCATGCCTAGGTCCAGCAGGGCTTGTTGGAGAATTTAAGTCATGACAGCTAGATGGAAAATATCTACTGTTGGGTTCCAGTCCTTGTCCTCTACTTTCAGTAAGATTTCCCACAGATTTTGAATCTGTCAGAACGCCATGACTTTTTGAATAGTTCATATAAGAACCGCTTTTCCTTGAAGATTGTGGGATGGTATCAATGTAACTATGGCGTGCATGTTTTTCACCAGGTTGTAAGCTTCCAGTTTTACCTTCCATGAATGAATGCCTGTTGTGTTGGGAACGTGAACTTGACTTCATATATTTTGTTCCTGGCCCTTCACTGGTCTTTGGCTCAGTCCCAAAATCAAATTCAGTCTTAGACTTTGCGTCCTTTGGACTAAGGAGGTGTGGCAAATTATTATTGGACAGATCCTTGTTACCAGACCCACTTTGGTTGCTCTTTTTTGGATGGACTGTTGGACTGTGAGATCCTGTTGGGTGACTTCCATTGATAAAGGTTTCATTTGGTGGATGAGCTTCTTCACCTCTTTTTGGTCCAACAGAAAGACTTTGCACATCTTTACTGTTTGATCTGTGATGTGGCTGAGAGCTTTTAGTAGACGGTTTCCTGAAGAATAAGATTTACAATGTGACTTAGGGAGCAAAACACAGCAGTCACTAGATGATTATAACTATATTGTACCCTATACAGATATTCTACCCTCGAGAGATTTTCCATTGTAAAAGTCTCAAAAAAATCTATAAATAGTATCAACTGTGGTGTAAGGATAAAGGGGATCCATTCTCCAATAAATAATGTAGACCAAAATGAGGATCCAACCAGGGTAGAAAAATGAGGGGACAGAGACCCTCAAAATATCTCCTTAGGAAACGTTTGTATCTTGTGTATTGTTGACTAACATGAATGCACCAACAAAGTATTACCCATTTTACATATGACAGATACCTATTCCACAGTGGTGTATACTACTCATAAGAATCTCTTCCATCAACAAGTCTGGTGCAAATTTTCTAAGAGCAAGAATTTTGGAGACTAGTTCAGAATATAACCCAAGTGATCTCACAACGTCCCATATTTTTACCCTAATTCAACATTTCCTTCAAAGTCCCACATCAAATCTTTCTCTCGAAGAACACAATTACATTTTACTGAAAGAGACAATGACCTGCTTGATGAGTTGCTGTCTGAGTGATGAGTTTTTCTCTTGGATGATCTGGAAGGAGAACTCCCACCACGATCCAAGAGTCTCTGAGTCTGAAATGCTGGATGGTTCAAGCTCTGTTCGGTCAAATATCTATCAGACGGATTTAGCTTCAATAAGTTCTAGATAAAACAGAGTTTCATTTACAATCATGATCTAGACATGAAATGAATGACATGAGTACAGAGGAAGTATCATTTGTATGCAGAATAAGAATATATAGTACAACTGGTGCAGTCACAGCCTCCTATATACTGTATAGCTGGGAAATTACATAGATTTACTTCTAATGGATCTTTAAAAGGAGGCTTGCTAAATTATCCCTCCCCTCTGAACTTACTAGAGGCCTTCAAGACTGAAAAATCCCTTAAACAGTTATCAAACCAGAGCTAGCCTATCATCCATCTTTAGATGTACAACTTCTGGCATCTATTTCAACAGAGGTCATACAACTGAAACTATGGAGAAATATGAGGCAGTCATCCATCTCAAATTCCTCTTCATTTCAATTCTGTTCCTCCAGCCTCCCATTGTAGAAAGCCATGTGGCTTAATGTAGGAGGGAAGATCTGGCGCTGAATCTGTAATGGTATCAGCGGCACGGCTGAGCAGCACAACAGATTGATCAAGGAGGCAGAATCCGACGCTGATTTTGGGGTACCCTAATGACCATTAAGATGGAGTCTCCATTGGACTTTTTCCTCCACTGGTTTCATAACAACAAACACCCAATGTACCACATCATAGTCAATGGGGTTTGTCGGACTAAATGTGTAATTGCTGCTTTAGCAGTCCGCCTCTCCTTTGTTTGGGTCCCCCAATAGACCAGATAAAGGGATAGTACCTTTTCAGGTTGAAAAAATCCCTGCAAATCACCGCTGTAAAATATGCAAGTTTAGTGTCTGTGTATTCTCATTACCTACACTTCTGTCTGCTCATAAATTGCTAATATCTTTTCAGTTATTAATGATATATTATGTATCGCATTCACTGTTACATAGAAGACAATTTGTAAAAATCTATAGGGATATATCGAAAGAATGAAAAGATTTCCAGTTAAATTTGTGGCATACGTAGTCAGTCTACCTAAGTAAACTATCGAAACTATAGAGTCTAAAGTATCGATCTAACATCTACAGCGGGGGGTCTCAATCTCAGGTGGGCAAATAAGCTGTGCATAAAAAAAAAATTAAGTTGATGGGTTGATTCTAGAGATGAGTGAACAGTGAAATATTCAAGATTCAATATTCGTTTCGAGTAGAGCCTCAATATTCGACTACTCGATCGAATATCGAATCCCATTATAGTCTATGGGAAAAAATGCTCGTTTCAGGGGAAACCACTATTCGACTAAAAGAGAGTTACCAAGTCCATCAATAGCAGGAGGAGAGTGTTTAGGAGGAGCGCTGTGCAGTTAAAGCGCATGGACCCCATTATAGTCTATGGGGTCCGTGCGCTTTAACTGCACAGCACTTGGAGTTGCGCTGATAAAAAGTAAGCTCCCTCGTAACCGCAAGCTGCCAGCTCTCCTGACTAGCAAGGACAAGCCTGCTGCAGAACCAGCGTTGATTTTCCGAATACTATACACTGTATAGCATTCGGCCAATCAACACGGGCTCTGAATCGAATATTTACTGCGAATAGCTAGTAGTATTTGATCGAGTATGAATATTTCGAATACCGTAGTATTCGATAGAATACTACACGCTCATCTCTAGTTGATTCCCTTCCTTGCATTTTAATGTCTCCCAGCAGTGGCCCCTAAATCTATCTATCTATCTATCTATCTATCTATCTATCTATCTATCTATCTATCTAGGTGCCATAGACAGTATATATGGAACCTAGCACATTCCTACTGGTATATAAGTCTACCATCTATTTAAAGAGATAAAAAGTGGATGTCACTTTTTATGTGAATAATGTAAAATTCATTGAACACCGTTATCATAAAACTTGTAGAATTTGTGCATGGCATTCTAGATGTCCTTACCTTCATAAGGTCAAGTAAAACACTACTAATGATCCCCAAGTATCTTCTCTCTAAAGACTGAGGATGGTTGACTGCTGGAAACTAGAGTAATCAGAAATTGATAAAAAAGGATTAATTGTATATCAAATAAATGAATATCACTACATTGCAGTGTTTATTCAACAGGAATAAACTACATAAGGTTAAAATATAAAACTGTACAAAAAGCAAGCAAAGAAAACGAAAAATTCCCTATAAACATGAAAGTATATCTTTAGCTATGAACACCAATTTAGGATACATGACGACTAAGAATGTGTGCTTGTGCCATGGAATAAAATGGCACATGGATGATAGCTGTGTGCCTCCTGTCTCTGCAAGGATTTGCTTCAGTGAACCCTGAATACAAAACGGACAGGTATAGAATCTGTGCTGAGTTTTGCCCAGGTTCGCAGTCCCATACACGGAGCTGTGATAATATACGGGCTTGTGTATGGGGTCACAGAAAATAAAGGATCAGTGTGAAAGCTACAGTTACAGTTTATATATAGCCTACATATAAAATTATGGCCCGGTTCACATCTGCGCATGGGTTTCTGTTCCCCAAACAGACCCCAAAACGGAAACCTCATGCGCATAAAAAGGTGATTACCTTAGGAAACACCGGCCTAAGCTACTTTCTAAGGCTAGTTTCATGCTGGTGCTTTTGTATCCGTTGTTCTGATCTGCTATTTATAACCAAATTGACAGACACAGACATAGCACTTTCCATTTGTAACAGTCATCCAGTGCAATTTTAAAATAAAAACGGAAGGTCCCTTATATCAGTTTTTCATATACAGAATTTTTTTCCATACCTCCCCTCAACCCTGCAACATGCAAAGGTATGTATGTGTGTGTGTGTGTGTGTGTGTGTGTGTGTGTGTGTGTGTGTGTGTGTGAGGGATGGTCTAAGACTGGCAGACGGCATTATCTTCCTTTGTCTAACTACTCAGAGTATCTCAGATTGTGGATGTTGCAGGCAGATCCAACTATATAATACAACAAGCACTTGTCACGTATGGAGTGGGCTATCCTTCTGGAACTGATCCATACATCCTTCCGGCACTGTCACTTTCATATATGGCAAATATCAGCTAAGGGTTAAGTAGGAAACACAAGTTGTTGACTGCTTGGTGGGAGATGAGGTTGTTAGGACGTGTCTGTCAACAGGATTGTTGTCTGTTTTCAATCGCAACCAAAAGCATTTTACTCAAAAGTGAAGATGTAGAAATAGAAATCCTAAATTATGTAGGATTTTCTTATGACACGGAATTAAGGACACAATTTGTCCTATTATGTTGTTATTGTTCTGATCTCTCTCTCTTCGTACAAAGAGCATCACACTGCTTACATACTGCTTGTGTTCTCATAGTTGAGCTGGGGTCAACTTTTCTCCAGGTAAACTATATCCATGTGCCAGGCAAGTCAAACAATGTGAAACACGACTTATCAGACAAGGACACCTTCACTTATTGCTTTATTGTCTAGTTTCATTGCTCACATGGCCATTTATGGAGCGTTCAGTGGTGTACAGAGTTAACCAAATGTGATGTGAGGCATGTTCTGATAACTTTCTATCACAGTAGAGATAACTTTTTAGCAATTTGTGCTGCAGTACTTTTGATAGGGTCAAAGTGGCGTTTATGACTAATTGACCAATAATCCCGGGTAACTGTCGTTGTCCTAATTAATTAGGCTGAGTGCCAGGCGGTCAAGAAATCACACCACTCTGTGTTGGTATTCATTCTTCTCTCAGCAAAAATGTATGCTGACACACTTTTTATTGAGGCCACGGGGTTAAACCGTATCAGAGAAAGGAAGTGATATAACAACAACGAAAGTTTTCATATTCATTCCTGATTGGTATGGTACATCTCAATCAAACAGAAAAAGTTTAAGCAGTTCCATATATAGCCAGCTACTCCTGGTCCTGCGTGGTAACCTTGGAGAGCTGTCTTGTGGCAGCAAGCCAAGCATTTGTTTTTCTTGCACCCATCTTGGATACAGGAGCCATCTTATCATATAACATTATACCAGTTTCAAACATAAGCAACTATATCTAGCATTCAACTTTTAAGGAAAACAATGTTTTTTTCATACATTACAGGATTATAAACTTCACACTATATTATGGGATTAGACTAGATGGTTCTCAAACACATTAGTGAGCTACGTTACTCATGACCCTGTAACAATTTCAGAACTATTTTTGGTAGGTTCTATCCACCACCTACTGGGAAGACCCCACAAGACCTGTCATCGTGTGCTTTCCCATGAATCCTCCTTCGAACACATCAATTTCAAGAACTGACTGTTCCCTTGCCACTTAAGATATTCGACCCCTTGACAGGTGTCACTGCCCTAAAAATAATCAATATCACTAAATTCACCCATAAATTGTTTTATTGTTATGGTCAATCAGTCTGTATGTCTATAAATATATATTTTTGAAAAACAAAGGAATACCAGGGAACGCCAGAAGAAATAAAACCCCAGGGCTTATGATTATTCGTTTTGATCGTTATTTCATAAGATACGAAGCATTTTTATTTCTGCAGATCAAGGCTGAATAATGTTTAATGCTGTGTGAGTTAATGTTCTTTGATCATTGGATTTTGGGTTCGATTCAAAGGCATCTGGATTCTCTAAGAATCTGTCTGCAATGTACTTATACAGGTCACAAAGCACTCATGTACCAAAAAATAGCCATTAGCAAGACGTTGGCTGTAAGCATTAAACACACCTGTAGGCGATCAATTCAATTATTCTAAAGACTAATTAACCAGGTTACTGCTCTCCCCGCGTTTCTGGGTGATGCGGCAGCTAGTGCCAGGCTTTAAAAGCAATGGAAGATGTTATTATACATTTACAGCTGGAAATAGAATGTTTCCACCAAAAGACACTATGGACGAAGGAAAGGGAATGTGGTGAAATGCAAAGGAAACATTCAGGGTATTGCCTTTAAGAGGGTCTGTCAAGTCCAAAATGCCCCCCAAACCAATGATAGTGCTGTGTAGGGGCCTTGGTAGTTCAAACCATCGACTCAACCTCTACCTCCATCCTACTGACAGCCATGATAAGACAGAAACAGAAAAGCTTTTTCAGGCTAAGGCTCAACCTAGTAAAACACAGCATTGCATTCTCCTAGAGTGTTCTTCTGTAGATTTTCTGCCCTATTAATACCTATACAGAAAATACTAGCATTTCTGATTTTCAAGAATGAAGGCACTTTGGAAACGCAACTTTTCCACTGCAGATTTTTTTCTACAATGTCATGTGTGAATGGTATTATCTCATCTGTCTTTGTAAGTCCACCCGGAGTTCAGGCAAAAAAAATATATGAACACTACTTAAATGACTAAGCAAAACAATTGGATAATTCAAATGTAATTTTATGTAAATACCGTACATATATATATATATATATATATATATATATATATATATATATATACAGTGCCTACAAGTAGTATTCAACCCCCTGCAGATTTAGCAGGTTTAATAAGATGCAAATAAGTTAGAGCCTTCAAACTTCAAACAAGAGCAGGATTTATTAACAGATGCATACATCTTACAAACCAAAAAGTTATGTTGCTCAGTTAAATTTTAATAAATTTTAAACATAAAAGTGTGGGTCAATTATTATTCAACCCCAAGGTTTAATATTTTGTGGAATAACCCTTGTTTGCAATTACAGCTAATAATCGTCTTTTATAAGACCTGATCAGGCCGGCACAGGTCTCTGGAGTTATCTTGGCCCACTCCTCCATGCAGATCTTCTCCAAGTTATCTAGGTTCTTTGGGTGTCTCATGTGGACTTTAATCTTGAGCTTCTTCCACAAGTTTTCAATTGGGTTAAGGTCAGGAGACTGACTAGGCCACTGCAACACCTTGATTTTTTCCCTCTTGAACCAGGCCTTGGTTTTCTTGGCTGTGTGCTTTGGGTCGTTGTCTTGTTGGAAGATGAAATGACGACCCATCTTAAGATCCTTGATGGAGGAGCGGAGGTTCTTGGCCAAAATCTCCAGGTAGGCCGTGCTATCCATCTTCCCATGGATGCGGACCAGATGGCCAAGCCCCTTGGCTGAGAAGCAGCCCCACAGAATGATGCTGCCACCACCATGCTTGACTGTAGGGATGGTATTCTTGGGGTCGTATGCAGTGCCATCCAGTCTCCAAACGTCACGTGTGTGGTTGGCACCAAAGATCTCGATCTTGGTCTCATCAGACCAGAGAAGCTTGATCCAGTCTGTCTCAGTCCTCCAAGTGATCATGAGCAAACTGTAGACGAGCCTTGACATGACGCTTTGAAAGTAAAGGTACTTTACGGGCTCGTCTGGAACGGAGACCATTGCGGTGGAGTACGTTACTTATGGTATTGACTGAAACCAATGTCCCCACTGCCATGAGATCTTCCCGGAGCGCCTTCCTTGTTGTCCTTGGGTTAGCCTTGACTCTTCGGACAAGCCTGGCCTCGGCACGGGAGGAAACTTTCAAAGGCTGTCCAGGCCATGGAAGGCTAACAGTAGTTCCATAAGCCTTCCAATTCCGGATGATGCTCCCAACAGTGGAGACAGGTAGGCCCAACTCCTTGGAAAGGGTTTTGTACCCCTTGCCAGCCTTGTGACCCTCCACCATCTTGTCTCTGATGGCCTTGGAATGCTCCTTTGTCTTTCCCATGTTGACCATGTATGAGTGCTGTTCACAAGTTTGGGGAGGGTCTTAAATAGTCAGAAAAGACTGGAAAAAGAGATAATTAATCCAAACATGTGAAGCTCATTGTTCTTTGTGCCTGAACTACTTCTTAATACTTTAGGGGAACCAAACAGAATTCTAGTGGTTTGAGGGGTTGAATAATAAATGACCCTCTGAATAAACTTTTCACAATTTAAAAAAAAATTAAACAAAGAAATAACATTCTTTTTTGCTGCAGTGCATTTCACACTTCCAGGCTGATCTACAGTCCAAATGTCACAATGCCAAGTTAATTCCGAATGTGTAAACCTGCTAAATCTGCAGGGGGTTGAATACTACTTGTAGGCACTGTATATATATATATATATATATATATATATATATATATATATATATTTATTTTTATTTTTATTTTATTTATTTTTTTTAATTTGCATGAAAATTAATGAGGGCTGTCTACTTCCAAAGACTCTCTGCCCACATCCCAGATTTCACCTCTGTAGATGAGAAGAGGAAACTCTACATCCTACTAGGAGAACAGGAGTCCACCGTGGAGATTGTCGCCTAATATGTGTACACCTGCCACCAATTGAGGGGAAGATGAGACCCCATGGACTGCCACACCCCATTACTGCCCTCTGTAATCAACCACCCACCCACCCATCCTATGTACGACCCCCCCAACCCAACCCCCCCATACCCACTACTCGATTTGCTTTGGCACTGCCAAACGTCTACTCAGACAGGCCAATAAAGCTTCTTTGATTTGATTACATCAGTATGCAATGGAAACCTCATTCTGTAGGGGTTAGTGTGTTTCCCTACTGTTCACAATGTGAGCAGATATATGTGGGCAGGGCTTAGCAAAGAATGTGATGGACAGATCTGCTCTCTGGTGCTTGGATAATACAATCCAGTACTAAGACATCATTGTAAAGATCTGGTAGCCCTGTATCCAGCTTCATTACTGAATTTCACCAAACAGCTTATTTATATAGGGAACCATTACTGAGCAACAACTAAACAACCATCCTCCCATGGCACCACAGGCAATGTCCTACCCCTCTCAGAGTGGCCCCAGTTTTGGAAGCAGCTGACCGAACGCTAGAGAGTGGCCAGTGCAAAACATAAGAGGGTCAGGCAAAGAATCGTCAAGAATGGGCTGAAGGTCATGGCAGGAGGAAAATCAAGGTCATAAACTAGTCAGGGTCAGGGCAAGTAGCTCAGATTAACAAGTCAAGTACAGGTAGAGATCATACACAGGAATCCAGCAGTAACAGTAACAAAAGCCCTTGCCGGAATCTAAAACACCAGATCCAATAATGCTGGGGTGCTGTATTGGGGGCTGAGTGGATATAAACAGGCCAGGACTTCTTGGGGTTGGTTTGAGAGGCCCATAGATGTGCATGTGCACCTTACATAGCAGCATGGAGAGTCTGGAACCACAAAGTGTGAACCAGAGCTGCGTATTCTGGAAAAGATGATATTTCGGCAAGCACAGACCTCCGGCATTGCGAATTTGAATTTATAGCTGAAATTTTAACACAATTGTGTAAAATATCCGTGTTCTGCAATTCTGATAGTTTAATTAAAAAATGTAAAAATGTATCATACAAAGAAATTAAAGTAAGCCTCCTAACCAGCACCTTCATAATTCTGCTGGCTACAGAGATTACTGTACGACTGTGTACAGAATTTTGGAACAAACATAAAGAGAGACTTTGTCCTCTTATTGTACAATAAATCAGAGAAACTGGTAAGATTGTTCCCGGGTTCTGTGTCATAACATGTAATTTATGGCTCATCCTAAAATAATAGGTTTGGAAGGCAAGGAAATGGAAAAATCGTGTATTGCCAGGGTCTGCTAGCAAGAAGGGGATGAATGCAGAACCTTAATATCACCTTTCAAGATGCTAATGCCGAGTTTACAGAATGCAGAAAAGCTCAAGTTTCATTTACAAGAGTAACTAGTGAGAGTATAGCATCAATCCAATACTATACATACAGCCATATGTAACATAAAGAAGTCTTTCCTAGCCAAGAGACATAAAAATCACATATACCAGTCACATTAGTACAGGTAACTGTAGTGACTTATACAAGGGTGTCTGATTTCCAAAAAGGACACACCCTATGAGAAGGTTGGTATATGGGCCTTAGCACATCAAGCTTTTCTCTCCTGCTTTATTGGTTGGCCCAAATAGTGATACATTCCTAAACCTATATGTTGTAAGGGTTAGAGATGAGCGAACACTGTTCGGATCAGCTGATCCGAACAGCACGCTCCCATAGAAATGAATGGAAGCACCTGTGACGCGGGATGCCGGCAAAGTCAGCGTCACAGGTGCTTCCATTCATTTCTATGGGAGCGTGCTGTTCGGATCGGCTGATTCGAACAGTGTTCGCTCATTTCTAGTAAGGGTCCGTCTGGCTTATTTATGTGTACCATAAATAAAACACATTATTTTACATTTTTTATCATCGAAATTGCTTGGATCACATATGTCATATTAGCTAATTCTATACAGAGAGACAAAATGGTGCAAAAAGGTGCTCAAGTCTGAAAACGTCTTACATATACAGTATACTTAAAGGGGTTATCCACTTTCTAACATTGATGGTCTTATCGGAAGATATACCATCAATGTTAGATCTGCAGAGGTCCTACATCTGAGACCCCTGCAGATCAGCTATTCTAGGACAACGTGGCTCCTGTTAATGTTTATATGTCAGAAGTCGCCATACTTACTCACTGTACAAGTGTAGCGGAAGGTTTAGATACTGCAATATAACCTAAAGCCGCTTCTAAACTTAGCGTGGCGACTAAGCTTCACAGCTCCTGTCAAGTAAACATTACTGGGAGCCACGCTGTCCCGGAATAGCTGATCTGTAGATATCAGACTCCCGAAGATCTAATATTGATGGCCTACTCCAAGGATAGCCCTTCAATATTAGAAAACAGGAAACCCCTTTCACATGCTATAACAATAACACCATATATGCTATATGCTATAACAACCTCCAATAACACTATCACCGCACCACCATCTGTACAGTCTCCCCCTCTCCTTCTGTCTCTACCCCCTTCCCTCGAAGATTGTAAGCCCTCGCGGGCAGGGCCCTCTACCCCACTGTGCCAGCCGATCACTGTTCGTATGATATGTACCTGTATATTTTGTGTATTGTATTAACCCCCAAATGTAAAGCAGCATGGAATTAATGGTGCTATATAAATAAACAATAATAATAATAATAATAATAAAAATGCTATAATGCACATGCAAACATACCGCTTTATTGAAAATGGCCTCCTTAAATAGAAAATTAAGTTATCACATCCCAAAATTTGTGGGCATTAGATAAACAGGATCCTTGTTCAGATTGAAACTTTTTCTGTTCTGTTCTATTTGTTGGCAAACTCAGGGATCCCAACATAGCAGTGGGATCTATCAGGATACATAAGGGTCTGTTTACACACTAGTCATGGTAACCATGATTGTAAAAACTGGACCCAAGTTAGTAATGTAGACAGAGCCCAAAAGCAGGAGCCATAGAGTACAGCAACCCTAGAGTCCTTGTTCTTACTAGTCTCCTTGGTTAGTAAAAATGTCTGCAATATGCTGATCAACAACAATTTCACCTACAGGTGTATAACAGAACTGTAAAAAATGGGCAAGTTAATGTCAGAAAAGATCTGGATAAATATTTCAACAATGACCAATGTTTCAATAAATGCAGCGACCTGGTCCGGAACATAGAGATTCTGTCTACTGTGTAATGGTACAAAGCAAAACCTTACCTTACAAAATCAACACAAGTATAGAAATACCAGCTGAGCCATGAACCTTGCCATACAAAGTTAGCTAGGAGATGGTTACTAGCATCCCAAGGAAAAAGCGGATAAGCTTCAAGCAACCATTGGGGAAAACGGATGCACAAATAAACATTACAAGCTGAGTATCATAGTGATAGTAGAGAATTTACAGATATACAGTATTGCCATTGCACTTACACGCATGCCATGGAAACGAGGGTTGCTGTAGAACAGCTTCATCTGCTCTGATGGGAGAGGTCCTAACACTTTCTGGATTGTGAAAAGTTGATCAATTTCACTTTCTCCAGGAAAAAGTGGCTGGCCATCACTCAGTTCTCCAAGGATACAGCCCACAGACCACATGTCAACAGCCTTCCCATATGGAGCCCTAAATAAAGACAGGAACAGAGATTATTAAAATTCCGTGTTGCGCGGAAGCTGCGGGTTGTCACCTTTTCTTGCTCTAAACTGCCTGTAAAGAAAAAGGAAGAAGAAGGCGCAGAATGTTGTGTTTAGGTATCAGCAGGTGCTGAGATATCTGCCGAGACAGTGAAACCTGCCCGGATGGTTATTTTCTACTGCCTACAGGACCATTAAAAAGACATTAAAGGGATCACGAGCAAAAGCCATTCAGCAATGTTCTATTCACAGACAATAAAAACATCTACTTCATATTATATGTGCCAACATATCCATTTATCCTGCAGCTAATTTATAGTGTTTCTCTCTTTATATTTCTCTATAGATTCACTATATATTCTCAGGATTGTATAAACCTCTCACCTCTGCCAGATCAGTCCTCTCTGCGCCAAGCTGATGAGATGCAACACATCGAAACAGCTGTCCTTGGCTGAGAGACTGTACCTGGTAAAATCCCAACATCATTGCAAACAAAGGCCTCTGAGAAGGTCAGCATGATGTTAAAGGGAGCGCCCTCTATTGTTGACTGAGACTCTGTTTTCGTAATTACATCATGGAAGATAGACTTGCACATTCTCAGTCAGCGCCCTCTATTGGTGTGCATTCTTGAAGCACTGGCATCCTAATTACATCATGGAAGTCAGATTTGCATATTCTTCCCATGTTCCTTTGCACAGTGGAGCGCTCATGGTTTAATAAGACTCCACACAACTAAATGGTGGTCTTTCCCTATGGAGTGACGATATCCCCTCAACCCTATACTGTATCTTCTCTGTTATATTTTCTATATGTCTCTAACTCTATATTCATGTATTGATCCGCAAGAGAGGTCAGTTTTGTGCATGGTCCTAATACAGGACCCTACTAGAAGATGGCACAGTGCAGACACATAGAAGTGTCATCTTGAATTAAACTTCACTCCAATGGGGGACGCAATGCCTGATGGTTACTCTACAAGCAATGTTGAAGAAATGGTCTGTCCTGTTTTTACATGGGGGTAAATGCAGACAGACACCTAATATTTGGGTCTCCGCCTGCATCTGCCTTTTCATGACCACTGCTCTCATGCTGTGAAGGATGAGAGCAATGGCCATAAAATAACAGTAGTATGAACCCACCGTACTCTGACTTGGGCTTGCAAAGTGTATGCCATATTCCTGATCTGGGTCATAGTCTTAGGACGCTCACTTAGGTCACGAAATCTGGTGTTTGCAGTCGCATGCAATATTCAGGGCCACCAACATTCATAGGCAGTCATGTCAGCAGGCAGCAGGTGCTGAATAACACTGAATAACCTCATACAATGGAAACTGTGACTAGAATAGTCTGCAAGGAGTTTCTATGTTCTCCCTTTCTTTGCTCCCACACCCCAAAGACATACTGGTAGTGAATGTAGATCGGGAGCCCTATATGGACAGTGATTGACAATGCATGTAAAGCGCTGCGGAATATGATGGCGCTATAGAAGTAAGCTAAATAAATAGATAGGAAAACTAATTTTTCAGCCAACGAAAATCTACTCAAAATCCTATCAAAATGCCACTGTGTGAACAGGCCCTTTTCATCTTTGATATCGCAAGAATAAGAAACTACAATGTAACTTACAAAATACTGAACTGTTTGGCAAAACTTGGCAAAGTCCTCAACCCCAAAATGTTATTCATTGCAACTGTTATAACACAGCTTGTCAAAGTTCGCACATGTACAGCAGAACAGAGTGTAAATGTTGCACTGGAGATAAGTTCCTTACGTCTTACTTTCCAAGGTGCCATTATACAGTATGTAACAAACACTGAAGCAAAACTGGGTTAATGAAATTAGCCTATTCCTGCTTGAAGCGAATGCTTGCTCCAGTTTCCTAAGAACTGTGGAAACATTGTTCTATCCCCACAAGAACAGTATACAGGTGACTGCTCGCCACGCATCGCCACCATTCCTGATCTGTGCTATTAAGGAGTCCGTAAAGATAATGGCGTAAAGTGTACTTGTGCTAGACGTAGCCAAACAGGAAATGCTATTCACCATGAAAGAAGACGTACTGTATTGTTACCTGCTATTTCTATGTCTTACAAGAGCTGTCTGCTATTATTCCATCAGACACATTTGCTCTAGGCTTTCTTTGTATATTATATTATGCCGGGTACCACCATACAATTTATGGACCTTTACTTGCCCCCACAGGATGTCACCCCATATAGTACGCTCATTATATGCGTACGCAGCAGAAGACAATGGCAGATGTTACTTTTTATAGGATTAACATAGATTCACCTTGAAAACAAATATAGTTCATCACTCTGGAAATGATGTAATACGCAGATAGAGAAAATGCTAATTAATTTGCTATTCTCTGGAATAATTCCCAGACTGAAGTGCACAATGCTGGCAGAGCTGCCGGAGCTATTGGACATGCCAATTATTTTAGTGAATTTTAATATTCTCTTTTATAATGATTCCCGGACTGCAGGAAGGGAGCACGCCTCTTGGTAATAGGTGGTGTTTAATAGTGTGAAGCATTGCAACAATAGGGCAAAGGCAAAGTGTTACCATAGCCAGGAATATGAATAGAGTATTTCAGCTTCATTGAAAAACTCTCCTTTGCACCTTGACTGAGCACTTCTCACATGGAACTGGGGTGTCTAATAAGCATCCAGAGGTTAACTTTCCAAAAGAGAAGCCATGGATACTCCTGCCGAATAATACAACAAGGCTCCAAAGTGCAAGCAGAAGACAACCCCATGTGAAACTGACTATGGAGCCAATTACGGTAATACCTAGTAGGATCTGCCACTTGGGTTATTTCTTAAGGTGGCAATACACATTGGAGGTCATTTATTAAGACTGGCATTTCATAGTCTTAATCCAAATGCATCAGAAATAGCAAAAGGCTCTGGCTTTTTAATTAGTCTTGCATGTGTTGGAAGGGCCCTTGCACCTCTCTGAGTGGTGTAGATTTCTGGTATAACTCATCCCAGTTTATTAAATCTGCCAGTAAATCTGATAGCCCAAGGTGTCCCTATTCTTGCCTGCCTAGATTCCTGCTCTGCTCAACCCACTGTCTTAAAAATTGGCGACTAAGCAAGGTGCAGGAGATGAGATGTGCCATTGTGTACCTAAAATACGCCATGTTTAGGTAGAATGTTGGTCATTTCCCTGGCACAACCCAGTTAGTAAATTTGAACTATTATATCAAAACTTCAATAACGTGTATGACATATATGGCAGATGTTCACCTGGTATGTGATTGGTGGAAGTAAGATTGGACTTGCTGAATGTCCTACCTGATCCTTTGTTCTCAAGGAACATAAACCCCAGCCATAGATGTATATCAGTTTATTCCATTTTCCCTATTGAAAACACATGCACACTCAGACAAACAGTATATGCATGTATATGGGGAGGTTGCCGTCAGCTGAAAGGGTATGGATATCTTTAGACCTTATTAATACTTTATTTTTTGGGTGTAGAATGACAATAACAGAGATTTCAACGCAGTTGCAAATAGACATGAATGTGCTCTGTAAACATGGAGGCTCACAATAATTTTCTCTGGTGTTCCAGCAAATAGGGAACAAGCTGGGAGAGGTAACTATGTCATGGCGGGTGACTCCACATCTCTGCTGTATGAGTAATTCACAGTTATTCCTCCCCACATTGAATATGTGAACTGCCGTGAATGTACAAAGCCACAGCGCTAGAATGATGTCTGTGTTCACACAGCAGTTCTTTTGTATCATTTATTGCTACACTAATGCAATATATGGATAACAGCAATGTGTGAACACAACCTTAGGCTGCATTCACACAGAGTAACGTTGGCGTTTTTTGTGCTTATTTTGGCACATAGCGCCGCGTATATGCCGCGTTAACGCCGCGTTTGCGCCGTTTAACGCGACCGCAAAATAGCGCGGCGTTAAACGCGGCGCTATGTGCCAAAATAAGCACAAAAAACGCCAACGTTACTCTGTGTGAATGCAGCCTAAAGGGATCCAATCACTGGAATCCCATTTTTTCTCCTTAACACGTAGTAATAGCCTTAAGAAAGGCTATTCTTCTCCTACCTTTAGATGTCTTCTCCGCGCCGCCGTTCGGTAGAAATCCCGGTTCTCCTCTGTATGCAAATGAGTTCACTCGCAGCACTGGGCGCGGTCCCCAGCGCTCAAACAGCACTGGGGGTGTCCCCAATGCTGCAAAGAGAACTCTCCAGCGACACCTCTATCTTCATCTGGAAGGCTTCTCTCCGCTTCTTCTTCCGGCACTGGGCTTCAACCTTCTAGGAATGCGCAGCTGGCTCTGCCATGGGGCCTAGGCAGAGCTGACTGCGCATGCCTGCGGCCAATTTTTTGTAGCCACTTTCAGAGTAGGGCAGCTTTACGCAGTAAGTGGCCACAAAAAAATTGCCGCGGGCATGCACAGTCGGCTCTGCCCAGGCCCCATGGCAGAACCAACTGCTCATGCCTAGAAAGTTGAAGCCCAGTGCCGGAAGAAGAAGTGTCGCTGAAGAGTTCTCTTTGCAGCATTGGGGACATCCCCAGTGCTGTTTGAGCTCTGGGGCACGCCCCCAGTGCTGCGGGAGAACTCATTTGCATACAGAAGAAAACCGGGATTTCGACCGAACAGTGGTGCCGAGAAGACATCTAAAGGTAGGAGAAGAATAGCCTTTCTTAAAGCTATTCTTACGTGTTAGGGAGAAAAAATGGGATTCCAATGATTGGATCCCTTTAAAGGTGTTGCCTTGCCATATTCGCCTTTCCCTGGTGCTCCGGTGTCTCCCCACGCAGTCCGGTCCTGCAGCTCCATTGTTGTATTGTGACGGAAGTACCTGCTGCATGTGACTGTTAAGGTTAGTCAGCGGCCTCAGCAAAGGAACTGGGGAAATCACTACCTGTGACTTCCCCGATTCCCTGCCTGAGTCCGTTGATTGGTATCAGCAGTCATGTGACCTCAGCGGCCTCAGCGGAAGGGAATCGGGACGTCATAGCCAGATTGAAATTCCACAACAAGAAGGCAGCCCAGCTTCAGGACCGGACCACACTAGGAGGACACTAAAGCGCCGAGGACAGGCTAATAGGTTTTTTTTTTTTTTTTTACCTCCACCAGACTAATTTAAAAATAATTTATTTGCCCAGACAACCTCTTTATGTTAACTGTTAAACATTACTCTGTATCTCTGTGTAATTCAGACGTGTATATGATTCTCGTGACTCCTGGTTATTTGGTCTCCATACAAGGACTGAGCAGAATAGACATCCACACAAAGTGACTTTGTTCTCCTCTGATGGATTCTTTGCAAGCAACTCAAGTTTCATCTTTTACATAAGTAAGTATAATCCTCACCCCAGAAGCAGCTCAGGAGAACGGTACCATCGGGTGGCCACGTATTCAGTGTAATTGGCATTGCTGCCTTCAGATAAATTCCGTGCAAAACCTAAAAACATAAAAGATATTATTCTTCTCTCTTCTATTACGATGAAATTAATAAAGATTCCCTCCTTTCTTGTCCATGATGTTTTCCATCTGTGAGAGTCCCAACAGTCAGACCCCCACCGATTAAGGCATGCCCTAGTAAGATGCCATTATAAGATGGCAATACCAATTTAAAGCAGTTCAATGAGATACAATGTCGCTCTTTAATAGGATATTAGCATTTCACATATGTTCAAGAATATCAGGAGCTGTATATGTCTGATATTAACCCAATGTCTGAGCGTTTTCAGGTGTTTTCTCTGGTGCAGAACTAAGAAGTAGGCACCGGATAGGGTTTGAAGGGTTTTCTTGTCCAAGACATTTGTATCATATGAAGGTAATATTTCATAAATATCTCCTCTTTATTCCCAAATCCTGAAGTCCATAGAACTCAGTTCCCCAGTAGTTACTTAGCTTCTTCCATATCATCCATACAGACTAATAGAGCTTAAACAGGCTAGCACAAGGACCTGCCATCTGGATTAGGTGACTGGGGTTGTAAATGGAACCAGAAATCAAAGAACAATCTTTAGAGATCAAATAGGTAACCTTTTGGTTTATAGCATTGGCCAAGTCACCTTGACTCTCCCACATGTTTTGGTAACAGGTCATAAAGTTACTTACTAATATAAGCATATCACATACTCTGCGCCAGTGTCTGGATTTCCATAGTGCTGCCCCTTGTTTAGTCTAATCTTCGTCACTTGCAGCAAGGTGCTCTAGTCCCAAAATGGTAACCCGCAGACCGTTGTGTGACCGGATACAACCATCAGTGGCCAACACTGTGCATGGTAAGAAAATCTAGTCTAAGCACAGTGCCATTTTGGAATAGTGGTGGTTTTCTGGAAATAAGGAAGATAGAACGACACAAGGAGGTGGCAGTATCGAAGTCCAGACATCAGCACATCGAGCCTCTATGATCTTTTCAGCACACATGCCCAAGTTAAGATAAAGTGGCCAATAACATTAATAATAATAATAATAATAATAATAATAATAAAGATGCTAAAAATATATATAATATACCATATTACCATATCAATACTGCATGTAATAATATGATATTTATGTGACATGATGTCATGCAGCCCTTATTGGCCCCAGTCATTTGACATCACACATATGTGGAATCATTTTACAAAGAAAGTACAGACAGCAATCGGTAGTGAGGAAAAAGCTGAAAACCATATGTACGTGATGAGGAGATATCTTCTGTCTATAAATTTTACAAATTTTACAGCCTAAGGGTGCATGCACACTACGTAACGCCGGGCATGTATGAGAGCCGTACACGCCGGCGTTACAGCAGGGCTGCCGAGCACTTCCCATTCACTTCAATGGGAGCGCTCGTAACAGCGGCGTTTACGAGCGCTCCCATTGAAGTGAATGGGAAGTGCTCGGCAGCCCTGCTGTAACGCCGGCGTGTACGGCTCTCATACACGCCCGGCGTTACGTAGTGTGCATGCACACTAAGGCCGTATTTACACATCAGTAATTCACAGACGTGTTGTCAGTGCTTAGCATACAGACCTATTGTTGTTTAGTGTGTGTTTAGTCCATGACCGCTCCATTTTTCACTCCAGATCAGACATTTTGTTTTGGGTCAGTGAAAAAATGGAGAGTACACAACTGGTATCTGTCTGTGATTTTCACGGATTTTATTGGAAAAATTTCAAGGAATCACAGACCAAAATAAGACGTCTCCAATTTTTTCTAACAGACCCTTGGTCTGAAGTAATGCACTGAAAATCAATACTATGTGAATCACGGACATGTGAAGTTGGCCTTTGGCTGTTATCACACATAGTCTTTTTGTGACGGTGTTTGCTGCAGTTTTTGGAACCAAATCCAGAAATGGATCCAAAAGCAATTTGAAATTTGCGGCGTTTTACAGTCACTATGCAGTAAAAGATGCTCAGCGGACACGTTCTGATTTCAAAAACTGTTGAGGTTTTAGAAATTGCAGCATGTCAATTATACAGTGATTTCCCTATAGATATAATTGAAGCAGAAAGTCCGCAGAGAAAACCTCTGAGAACTTTCAGTCCAAAGTGCCGCAGGAAGAACCGCGCTGTGTTGCGTTTTTTCATGCATTGCGTTTTTTGCTGCAGCCCGCTAAGCCTTATAGGTATTCAACAGCCACATGAAAAATATCTGATTGTGGATCTGCTTGTAGCCTAAGTTCGAGCGCTACAATGGGTTCCATTTTTTTAATTTTTTTTTATTTTAGGCTCCTGCATTTCTTATTACTTGAGAGCAATCTAATTCCCTAATAATCTGTTCTATATGCTTCGTGAGAATATCTCCCTTGTACAGAAAATGCTGTAACTTACCAAAGTCGCACAGCTTTAAGACATCGTTGTAACTAATTAAGAGGTTTTCTGGTTTGATGTCTACAAGACAGAAACAAAAGATCAGAAGCCATAAAGTATCATGCCTTTCAGTCACTGATGCTAAAATAAACGTGAAAAACTTTTCTATCCTTTTAGTTACATCATGCATATAAATAGACCACTTTGATTTGTAGCATTACATGTTCTCATTAAAGCAAAACTACGTAAATATCAAAATCAACAAGACTTTCTAATAGATGTGAGTAATGACCGCCAATTCACATGAAAGGAAACAAGGATAAGGTCTCGTACACAGTTGTATCATGGCAGCAAAAAAAGCTTCAGTTTGTATGAAGCTGTAATACAAGACTGTAGGGTTGAGCGATTGGGATTGGAAAAGATCGGATTCCGATCGACGATCGAGTAAATTTCACGATCGCGATCGGATGGAAAATGATTGTATATCAGATTTTAAAATTGATCCTGAAATCTCAACCCTACAAGACTGATATAATGTTCATGGATCTATGTCCGAGTCATGTAGAATCTGACAAAATAATCTTGGCATGTTCCACTGTACACCTTATAGCGGAGGTATACTGTACTCTCCAAGAATCATTGCTACTGGTGGAGATCATCTCTACAATATGGTGCCAAATGGAGGCCACACGTTCCATATTTTATTTACTTACTGGTTTTCATACATAAGTGCATGAAAAAAGGCAGAACAATAGAATAGTACAGGTCTAATGACAGTATATATATATATCTATATAGCACCAAATTTTACCCCAACTCCAAAATATCTCAGGCTATATTCATTTGAACATAGAAAAACATGGCCATGTAAAAAAGTGAAACAGTCAGTTTTTTGTACAAGCATTTTGCATCCATCTGGTAGCCATTTTCACGTATCCCTTATAGACTTGGGTCTATTGTTGGATCTGTGTAAATGGAGGAAAAAAATTGGACTTGTTTTATTTTTTGATGGTCCATCAAGATGGATTAGTCATTTTGTAACCGGTGTATTCTAAATATGGTTGTCACACAGCTGTTTTTGACATTAATGTGAATAAGGCCTTAGTTTCTTGGCTCTGTTGTGTCCTGGGAAACCCTTGTTTAGTTACAGTATGACAGTATTCATTTATGTTGCTATGTGCACCCAGATGACTCCAACCAGCTCTATAGTGATTGTTCCTGCACACATTGGTATCTGTCCCAATGGGAAACCCACACAAACTCAGGGAGCAGACACAATATCTATCTGCAGCACTGGGTTGATATGCTAGCTTCTGGTGATAGACAGCCTTAGGCTGTGGCCCCACGTTGTGGAAACATAGCTTTTTTTGTTGCTGATTTTGCTGTGCTTTTTTGAGAATGGCTACAAAGGGAGTGGGAAAATTAAAGGAAGTTCTTATACTTGTACCTTCTATTCAATCCGCTCAAAAAAACGCAGCAAAATGCTCAACAAAAATGTTGCATTTCCGCAACGTGGGCCTTAGCCTTAAAGATGCTAAAGTGAATTCTGGTGCAAATCTCTGTAGCAATGTAAGTCAGCTAAAGGGTTGTATAAGCAAACCAGACAGCCTAAAGCTGCACCAAATTTCTCATCCAGCTTCAGCCACTGCAATCATCCTAGTACATATAAGGTAGTCTAGTCTAAGTGTACACTGCCTAAAAATTTGACAAAATTAGTATTTTGGCCATTTTTTTGTGTGTACGTCTAACATCAGAGGTACATACTCAGAACTGGGATGAATGTGTCTCATGGATTTATGTAATTCTATATCACTTAAGGAAAGTTCCCTCAGATTTGCTGAGGACATCACAACCAGGAAACAGATCGGGGCAATAAAACTTTCACTTTTTATCTAGGAACTGCTCCAATATTTACTGCTTTGGTTGTTTACTGCCCTCCTTATATCGATGGGTCTGTTTTACATCACTTGTCACATTTACCACTATGTTCCTATGTCCTGTTGTGTATAAAAATGTGACTTTCAGATATTGTGTTATACCATGCCTGGAGGAGAGATCTAATAGTAGTTTGTCATCATCTTGCCATTAAAAGGTGTCAACTACTGAAGACTCAGTTTTTAGCAGTTTTACAGATGAGAAGACTGTTAAAGGACAAAACGTTCCAGAGAGATCCTGAATTCTGTCCAGAATTGTGATTATTTGGAACAAGACTTTTTACTATACCAAGGTTAACTACATAACCATTTATATCAGGACAGTCAGAATAACTATCACTGACTGCCTAGTTATTACTTATATATAAAGTAATGTGTGACCATGGACCTGTGTGATAACACATGATATATAATTACATATATTACTTTTACAACATATCAAACATCCTAGCATCCATCTAACAGATCTGTCCCTAATATAGCCATTGTAGTCTCAGGCCTTACTATAACTCTTAGGCAGTATACCCGCTGCCTCGGGGTCATGTTTAACTCAGACCTTTCCTTCACCCATCATATTGAATCACTTGCACGTTCATGTCACCTCCACCTCAAAAACATGTCCAGAATACGCCCTTTCCTCACCAGAGATACACTAAAGACACTTATTGTCTCTCTGATTCATTCTCGCCTTGACTATTGTAACTCCTTACTAATCGGTCTTCCCCTTACTAAACTCTCCCCTCTACAATCTATTCTGAGTGCAGCGGCCAGGCTCATCTATCAGTCTAGACGCTACAGCAATGCCTCCGGTCTGTGCCAGTCACTACACTGGCTGCCTATTCATTATAGAATAAAATATAAAGTTATCACCCTCATCCACAAGGCTCTCCATAATGCCACACCTCCCTACATTTCCTCCCTCATCTCTGTCTACCACCCAACCCGTGTTCTCCGCTCACTCAATGACCTAACACTCACATCCTCTATTATCAGAACCTCCCACGCTCGTATACAAGACTTCTCCCGAGCTGCACCACTTCTCTGGAATGCTCTACCCCGGACAATAAGATTAACTCCCAATTTCTACAGTTTCAAACGTAAACTAAAGACACATCTTTTCGGACAAGCCTATCACAATTTCTAATGTAAACCCTTCCGTACTATAATTAGAATCCCCAAAATTTAACCCTCCTCTGTCCCTGCTCCCACATTTCCCCACATGATATGATGTCATCTCAGGCTAACTTCATATGTCCAAGCTCCATCCACATGTTAAAGGACACTACTAGTGATGGCTCATAAAGTTTTATGTTTGTGTAATGACAGTCACCTCTATTACAACATTTTATGATCTCTGTATAAGCAATGTCGCCCCTGCTTAGATTGTAAGCTCTTGTGAGCAGGGCCCTCAGTCCCATTATGTGAAATGACTTTCTTTGTAATGCATCTTTCTGTCTGTATTTGAACCCTACAAATTGTACAGCGCTGCAGAATATGTTGGCGCTATATAAATAAAATGTATTACTATTATTATCCTTATCCTTGGTATACAATGTATTATAGGAAGGGACTGAACGCAGGGCAGATTTTGTTACTTATCTCTGTAACAACATGAGATTCTGATCTATGAATAAAAAGACAGAGTTATTTGGAATGTCAATACTTGTACAAGATGATTTACTGTTTCAGTGTTTGTTTGCCCGGAGGCTCACCCGCCAGGAGAGGCAAGGTGCTGTAACATTCTCTTTTGGACATATGACAACAGATCAGGAGGTAATCCAGTTTACACCAGCCAGCACTGTTTTACATGAAATGTACGCCCTTGCAATGAATCAGGACTTGTTCTTTATATGCACATATTATGTATTGTGAAGGTCGTTACTGGCATTATTGTGTGATCCTTTAGCTTCTTGCACATGACTATATTACGGCATCAACACCAGTCTTATCTGCATTCTGCCACATATGCTTTTCTTATCCAAACTTTGACTACTATAGTGATCTAGGACAAGCAGAACCATTGAGGGTCAAGGGATTGTGACTAGAGAATAGCCGTGTTATGCTAGTCCCAAATAACATCAGTATATTTGGGGAATACTGACATTTCTCACATTGTCCAACCTTATCATTGGCCTCATGTGTATGACTTGCACACTCAGACTGTTACTTATCGTATCCTTACTCAGTCTCGTCTCTTGTACGGTTTTTGTACCATATGGATTTCTTTTCTGTGATTGCTTCGTTGTGCAATTTAATATTTTTCTTTGAACTCTGTAAATAATTTGCTTTCTTGTTCTTGTATGGATTTCTAGTTATTTGATGTTGCTTCCACCATTCATACACACAGCTGCCATCAAAACTTCTGCTGGTTGTGTTTGCATCAGACACAGATTTAGTGTTATTCCATTTTCTGTCATGTGAGCTAACAGAATAAGTGCACATGACAATGGGAAATAACCGTAGGATGTCCGTTTTTATATCACATTGACGTCAATGAGGCCATTCACGTAGATGATTTTTGAAGGTCTGTTTTAATGGGCCATAGAAAATAGGATATGTCCTATTTTTGTCTGCTTACACAGATCCATCAAAAGAAAATCCGGCGTTGCATCCATTTATCATGGAGGATTTTTAACAGCATTTGTGTGCAGGTAGCCTAATTCTGAAGTAAGTTTTTAGAATGAATGGCCAGTCTTACACAGTCTACATAAGGAATGGTAGAACGTTATTTAACATCTTAGGTAGACTTATAGTGGTTGTCTTAGTATAGATACTAATTCACTACCCCTGACTAGAGATGAGCGAGTAGTACTCGATTGAGTAGGTATTCGATCAAATACTACGGTATTCAAAATACTCATACTCGATCGAGTACCACTCGCTATTCGAATGGAAAAGTTCGATGCAGAACCAGCATTGATTGGCCGAATGCTATACAGTTGGCCAATCAACGCTGGTTCTTCTCCTACCTTTAGAAGTCTTCTCCGTGCAGCTTCCCCGCGGCGTCTTCGGTTCTTCATTCACTCTGCCAGGCATCGGGCCTGGGCAGAGCTGACTGCGCATGCCCACTTGTAGTGCGGACATGCACAGTCGGCTCTGCCCAGGCCCGATGCCTGGCAGAGTGAATTCAGAGTCGGAAGATGCCGCGGGGACGCTGCACGGAGAAGACTTCTCGGAGGATCCAGCCCGACCCTCACTCGTGGACTTGGTAAGTATAATTTGATCGAACGTTGCCTACCCCTGAAACGAGCATTTTCCCCCCATAGACTATAATAGGGTTCGATATTCGATTTGAGTAGTCGAATACTGAGCGGCTACTCGAAATGAATATCGAACCTCGAACATTTTACTGTTCGCGCATCTCTACCCCTGACATAGTATCTAACTGTCTGACCATATGAGATCAAAATCCTCCTAGTTTCCCTGAGTGCTCCATGTGAATAAAGCAGTAGTGTGCATGTATAGTCATCGCTCCATTTACTTCTATGGGATAGTTAGGTCTGGAAGCCCCGTGTAATGTATCCACACTATTCTGGCGTTTCTTAGATATTACGGTTTCTTGACTTTGTAATAGGAAAGTCGGCTATGACCACACATCATTAGTGGGCCCAGAATCCTGCATGGCAAATCCGCTTTCATACATTGCCTTCCCCTACAAAGTTGGTAGATTTAGGAGTTTGGTGACTGTTTTCTGTTGCCATTTTTGGAGAACAGAAAGGGAAGACTCAAACTTATTTAAGAAATAAACTGAACTAGATTTCCAAGCAATTTGCCGGAAGAGAACCACATACATGATATACTGATGTCTGGTTTTTGGTAACAAAGATGAAGCTATTTTTTAACCAGGTAGAAAAGAATTCAATAACTGATTGAGTCTTATAAAAATAGAAACCCCACTGATATGAAAGCTCTCACCTCTATGAACAATGTCATTCTTGTGACACCAGTGAATTGCCTTGATGAGCTGATAAATGTAGTTCTTGACTTTTTCCGGAGGAACTCCATTTGGCATCTCTTCCAATAATTCAAGCATGTTCTAAATAAGGAAAAGTACAACAGGGTTCAGTGTTAATCTTATTACAATTTAACACGGCTCATTTCAGCTTCTTAAACCCACTCACAGCCTGGTTTATTTCCCAGCCAAGGGAATGATGCCAATGCAATCATGCAAGCACAGCTATGGGTCACAAGCCAGTTCGTACAATATAGCAATGCACAAAATGTTGATTAAATGTTCAGATTAGACGATACCCATATCTTCTGTGCAGAATGAATGATATACTAGGCATCGCTGTGCAGCCCACCCAATGGAAACTCATAAGGAAATAACAAAGGTAGAAAAGACTTCGAGGAACGTACTGCGCATGTGCGAAATTGCGGTATCGGCACTATGGCCGTGGGCATGCGCAGTACGTTCGGCAAAGTTCGCTGAACAGAGCATACTGCGCAGGCATCCGACATTAAGCTGAAGAAAGAAGGGGAGGATACAGAAGAACATAGAGGAGGCGCTGCAGTCGGTTTTCGAGCAGCAATGGGGACGCCCCATCCCATCTCCTGCGCTGGGGGACGCCCCCATCGTTGCGAGAGAACTAATTAGCATACCGGTACAAACTGGTATTTCGAACGAACGGCGCGGCGGAGAGCACTTCCAAAGGTAGGAGACGAATAGCCTTTCTAAAGGCTATTCCGACGTGTTACCTAGAAAAAATAGTTTTTTAATGGTAGAATCCTTTTAAGGGGCTTAGCACGTTGGATGCAAACTATGTCCATTTTACATCACTGCAGTGCCATGCCGCGCAAACTTTGTCATCAAAACAGCAAAAATTCTTCTAGGTACACTTGTACACAGTACTGTACATAAAACAGCAATGTGGGGGGCCACACAGTGTTTAGCACTGCAGCCTTGCAGCACTGGAGTCCTGGGTTCAAATCCTGCCAAGGGCAAAAAAACCCATCTGCCTGAAGTTTGTATGTTCTCCTCATGTTTGTGTGGATTTCCATCCCATACTCCAAAGACATACTGATAGGGAAAATAGTACATTGTGAGCCCCACATGGGGCTCACAATCTACGTAAAAAAACCCCAGTAATGTGGCCTGACTCCATTCTAGTAAAGTACAGTATTTAAGTGTAGAAAATTACTATTAGTAACGTAGTAAAAACTACTATTATAACTTTTGCTAGTAGATGTAGGTGTTTGTCTAACAGTATTCTCCCAACTATGGGTTCACAGCTGATACAGAAGTACAACATGGCAGCACAACACCCAATTATTGTTTTCTAAAATATTCACAACCCATATGCGCACATTGCATGTGTCTACACTATCATAGTTGTCAAGCTTTGTGTCCTTGTTTTGTGGACAATTAAGGCTGGATTCACATCTATACTGTAATTTTCTTTTTTTTCTGTTCCAGCAACATAGAAGCAGAAAATCTATCCAGCAATCCCATTGGGTTCCATTATAGTGTCTGTCATCTGTCTATGTAATTTTTCCAGAAAATATGATATAATCTGCAACAATGGTTCTGCAAGAAGATGTGGACTCAACCTTGGCCAAAATCAATAACAATAACTTTAGAGTTACAAATGTTGTACAGGAATTGTAAAAGGATGAAAATGACAATCTCAGTAACCCGCAGTACCCCTCCTGCTTACCCCAATTAAAGAAATAGTCACTTTTACATTTTCTATTTATTACGGATACTGACTGTATTGGTGGTGGTGATAGACTGCTCGTGTCTCTCTCCCTGCCTGCCCTTGTGATCCTTCTCCTCCTGCACTTGTTCAGGGTATCTGCGCCCACTCTTTCATTTTCCATTGCGCACTCACTAATGTGCCTACCATTACCTATAAACTCCTGTCATGCCCTTTCCCGAGCACCTGAGCTGCTTAGCTTGTTAGTTCCTGCTGTATTGTTTCCCTGACTGACTGTCTCTACCACATAACCTACCCTGGCTTGGGTTTCTGACCTTATTACTGAGCTGTAACATCTGACTGCTGACTTGGACTACTCCTGACCACTGCAACTGAGACAACCGCACTACCCATACTTCTTTCCTATGACGACTAATATATGCTGTCTGTCTCTTTGCCTTGTACATAGGCTACTATTTTTACTGACCCCTGGTGGGTTGCACCAATGTCTCTGGGGTGGGGGGAGCACCATTTGTTGCCCAAAAGGCTCAGAACCCTTTTAATGCAGCCTGTTACAGAACACTGGTAAAACTAAAAGTACAGAAGAATTTATGTATATTGCATGAGAGATCAAATAATCACATTTAAGTCCCCTAGGGTACGAGAAATAAGTAAGAAAAAAGGTTTAAAAAAAACATAACCCCCCAAAAAAACCATATAATTGTTATCTGAAAAAATGGTCAAAGTAATAAGATCTAATAAGATTTTTTGGTCGACCAACCCCCTGAAAAAAATGTAAAAAAAACACAAAAAACCCACAATCAAAAGAATATATGTAGCATAATTGTACCAATAGAAACTAGAGTCCCTCCTGCAAAACAAGAGCTTTTCGGTTGAGGCCCCATGTTGTGGAAACACAGCTTTTTTTGTTGCAGATTTTGTTGCGTTTTTTTTTTTTGCCAAAGTCAGAAGTGGATTGAGCAGAAGTTAGAAGTATAAGAACTTTCTATACCTTTTCTGTTCCTTTTGTAGCCACTCCTAGGTTTGGCTCAAAAAAACGCAGCAAAATCTGCAACAAAAGAATCTATGTTTCTGCAACGTGGGGCCTCAGGCTTACACAGGTTTGTAGACAGAAATATATAGAACCTTATTTGGGTCATATAGGATATGATAATACAAAGAAAATACAAAGCATACATAAAGCATAAAAAAAATGTACAAATATGGTATCACTGTATTCATACTGACCCTCAGAGTAACAGTATACTAAAATGTTTTAAAGTAAAATGGTGCCACTATAAAATACAACTTGTCCTGCAAATAATAATCCCTCATATGGCTACAAGTTATGGCTCCTGGTAGGTGGAGAAAAAAAAGGAAACTCTGCCTGATGCTGAATTCTATGTGCAAATTCTTCATTTGCTATCTATGTTATCCAAGGGAGCAATGTTAACTATTGGTCTGGGCCAATGTTTCCCAATATGGTTTCCATTACAAAAGACTGAGAAACCCTTAGGCAATATTTGTTCAAGCCGGGGAAGAGCCAGGACCGGAGGGCGTTGCCGAAAGAAGAGGAAGGCGTGCCAGAAGATGACGTCGGACCACGCATCACCGCCCAGCGTGCACGATAAGTATAATTTACATATATATTTTTATAGTTTTATTTTAAAATGGGTGGGGGGGTTAAAATAAGATTAGCGGTACCTGAATAGCCTTTTTAGAGGCTATTCACGCATATTTGGGGCTCATACAGCATAATTTTGCTGACAGAGCCCCTTTAATAGACATGTAATCTGAGTCATGTTATCTGCAAACCGTCTCAAGACAGATATAGCAGCGATTTTTAAAGTGAAAGTCATTTTAGCAGAGGAAGGAAGCCAGGAAACTTCTTGAGCATTTCAAATATATATTACAGAATTTTTTTTCTATCTCAATGCTCTACTTATTTATGGAAAGTTTGCTGAACTGAAGACAGCAAAGCCGGTAAACCTGTGATAGGAAGGTAAACTTTTGTTTTTGGACTTTATACCATAAAAGGGACGTAAAGAAAGGAATACATGTCCCTTGAAACTGCTCGTGTTAAGTTTCTATTTTCTGCCTTGCACACAGTCTGCTAATCTGAATATGACTGCAATATGGAGCCACTAATCAGAACAGCGCGGCGAGGTCTGAAGGCTACAGGGTTTCCCAGTATCTAGGACACAAGTCACGTTGATTACTGTGTAGGAAATAAAAGGAGAGGCTGCACAGCACTGAGATCCAACTAAGGCTTCTTCATCTCCTGAAGCAGAACATTGCCATATGCCATCCTAATAGAAGACACAGAGTGCAGCGAAAATGCCTGTAGTCTAATAAAATTGTTAAACGAGATCCAGTATTAAGCTGTCATTAAAAGAATCTTACACAAAAAGAAGAGTCACAAGCAAATAACCAGTAAAAAATGCAACATAGAGTAAAAAACGTTGTATTAAAGGGAGTCTATCACCTCCACAGCTACTGTAAACCACCGGTATAGTAATGTACATGCTATAAGTATATTTCCAATATATTACCTTTCAAATGTTACATGAGCCGCTGTAATGCCTGTAAAAAAAAACAGCTTTAACCAATATGCAAATTAGCTTCACGGCACATAGTGAGCATTGCCTTCAGTAAGCACGCCCATCCAGGCCTCTTGTTCGGCCCACCCTGGGCAGCATGATTGCTCAGTGGTTAGCCTTGCAGTGCTTGAGTCCTAAGTTCGAATCCTGCTGAGGACAGCATATGTAAGGAGATTGTATGCCCTCCCTGTGTTTGCATGTGTTTCCTCCCACACGCCAAAGACATAGTGATAGGGAATATAGATTGTGAGCTCTATTTGGGACAGTGACTGTCAATGTCTATAAAGCGCTGCGGAATATGATGGTGCTATACAAGTAATCATATATGAATAAATATCCCGTGGATACATAGTACACTCCTATAGTACTACAGTAGCACAGTGCAGTAGTTCGGCGCTACAGAAGTGCAGGATTTTGGATTTTCACTGACATTGCTTTTCTATTGCAAACAAGTGGCCTTGATGGGCGTGTGTACTGATGATGCAGGATGTGCTTAGGGACTGATGGAAACGCCCCCTATGAAGCTAATTTGCATATTGCTTACAATGTTTTTTACAGGCATCCTGGAGGCTCATCAACATTTGAAAAGTACGGTTGCAATTGTATTCATATCATGTATATTACTATAACAGTGGTTTACAGTGGCTGGGGGAGGTGAAAGACTCCCTATAAAGAGGACCTTTCACCACGTCCACCAAAGTTCTTCAATCATCTGCTAATAGGCGCTGTTGCACTGAATCCAGTGCATTTGGAATTTTTTTCTGTAGCCCACTCGATTCCTAATCAACAAGTGCAGTTAGTTTTGATACCTGATTTGCTATGTAAAGGAGCTCTATCATTGGGAAAAGTCATGTTTAGGTAAGCGCATACTTGCATAGCCTTTAAAAAGGCTATTCCACACCTACCTTTTGTATGTGCATTGCCTCAGTAGTTTATGAATAAGTCTGCTATTCTCTATGTGTGTGAGAGCAGAGAGGCTGCTGTGCTGATGGCTCATCTCCCTGCTCTCATACACATAGAGCAGGGGTGCCCAATATGTCGATCGCGATCTACTGTTAGATCGCAAAGGTCGTATGGGTCGATCGCGGGATGCAGGGATCCCCGGTGTCTGCTTGCTCACAGTGCAGGCTGAGAGTCATCTCCGGATACTGGCAGGCAGAGCAGCAGCAGCCCCAGCCTGCCAGTGTCCGGAGATAACTCTCAGCCTGCGCTGTGAAGAAGCAGACACCTGGGATCCCTGGGCAGCCACAGAACGCCGCTGTCTCCTGCTCTCACGATCCATTCGGCCCCGCGCACATACCCGGCCCTGCCCACAAACACGCCTGCCCTGCCCATAAGCCCGCCCGGTCACACCCATAGGTCCGCCCCGACCCCGCCCACATGTCCACCTCAGCCCCGCCCTAGTAGATCTTTTGCCTTGGTCAGCTAATAAAGTAGCTCACACGCTGAAAAAGTGTGAGCACTCCTGACATAGAGAATAGCAGGCAGTGCACACAGACACTTCCGGAGTGCACAGAGAAGGCTAATTAGTATATGGATAAAAACGGACTTATTCTAAAGGCTATGCAATTATGTGCTTAGCTAAAAATGACTTTTCCCAATGATAGAGCCCCTTTAAGCTCTGTAATGTCAGAAGAGCGGTGTCAGGCAGGGGATGTGACTCTGAGCTCCAATCAGAGGTAGCCAGTGTCAGAGCTCAGAATCGCACCCTTTGTCTATTCCTACCTGACACCGCCCTTCTGACAGTACAGAGACTAAATAGTATATCAGGGACTATAACTAAGAGACATGATTGCTCAGGAACAGTGGGGGCTAGAGAAAAAAAATCCAACTGTGCTGGAATAAGTTGGGCAGCAGCTATTGAACGTTGCAAAGAGCTGGATTTATTGGAGGTGATAAAAGGTCCTCTTTAAAGGGGGACCTCCCATTATATAAAGTGATGGCATATCCCATGGCTTTATGATCAATGGGGGGGGGGGGTAACAGTGGAAGGTATTTAGTACTGGGGTAAGACTGTGTCTTTTTTCCTTGCACACCAAGTCGTGGAGTGCTGCTGTGCAGGGAAAAAAATAGTGAACTGTTGCACCACTAAACTAGAACAGCAGTTCATCACTATTCCTGCTCAACTGGAGGGCAAGAAAGCCCCATTTCAGGGAAAACCTATGCTGCCTCCCCTTCAATCTTGAGACAGTTGTGGTCACCCATCTATTATAAAGTGAGGTCATTACCTAGATGTTATCAAAGATGCATAATGAGGAACATATTGCTGCATTGCCCTCTGAGTTATATACCTACATTAACTGGAAAATTTGGAATAAGTAATCGGAAAATATTTTAAATGTTGACAACTTTGGAATGTGATTATTGTATTTTCATGTGATTTCATGTGCATGTGTAATACATTTCTAGTGGATGTAACTCATTATTTCAGAAACACCTTTTTAAGGAATTATAAAAGATAGCTTACTGCCAAGTAAAGATATTAAATGTGTGTTGGTGCTGCTGCTGGGTCTCATGGCAACTGCCAGAAAAAAATAGCATATAACAAAGTTTATCAATTTTAGTTAAGTGCATGTCCATCCAAAGCAAAGCAAAATACTTTCTTTCCAAGCCTCCCACTTTCCAAAACCACTTTCAATGTTCTGCAGAACAAAGCGGAATGACTCTCAGGGGCCGTTCACGCGTAGGAATTTGATGCTGATTTGGGGGAGAATTCTGCCCCTAAAATCATCAGCAGATTACGTGCAGATTCTGTCTCCCTTTGTTTTCATCACAGCAGGATACTGATAAAATAAGCGTCCTGCTTGATCTTGCTATAGATACTATGGCTGATTTAGCTGCAGTCTCCCCATACATCTGGGCCAAATCAGCATTGACAAGCCATGACAGAATGGCAATGCTTTGCATTAGTCAATGTTACTAGAACTTTTCTCTAATTCTCTTTTGCGCCCAAATTGGTAGAGACAAATTGCTTTGATTTCTTCCAAGTATTGATGTGAATGAAACACTTGTGGTGTCATACAAAACTTACTATTAGCTACAGCAGCATGTCTCTCTTAGCCTACTTCTTTCTCATTTTGCTCCTCCTCTTCTCAAAATACTTCTATGAACACATACAGTTTGTATATTCCTATAGTATCTCTGTGAAATGACAGTCTATTTTGAAAGATTAAAGTATTAAAGGGGTATTCCCACGTCGCATACTCACCAGTCTTCATTGCTGTAAAATCTTCTGTCTTCCTGCTTTGTTGCGTCATTGGTGGGAGGGGTTACATATGCAAAGCCAGCGACGAGATGCCACTGGCCCTGCGTGCACGCTCATAGATGGTGAGACCAGTCTAGCCTTCACAATGCGAATACAGACCCGGCATCCACTGTAATAGAGAGGCGGATGCCGGGGAGTGTAGATGCCGGCACAGGTGCCTGCAATATCACTATGCTCCTGCCCTGCATGAAGCCAGCAGCAGCAGGAGCGATGCTGCTATTCCGGAGGGGAGGGGGAGGGCGGAGGAGCGGAATAGCAGCATCGCTCCTGCCGCTGCTGGCTTCATGCAGGGCAGGAGCGTAGCGATGTCGCAGGCACCTGTGCTGGCATCTAACCCTCCCCGGCATCCGCCTCTCTATTACAGCAGATGCCGGGTCTGTATTGGTGGCCCCTTCCCCCCAAAGGGTAAACTACCCCCCCCCCCCCTCCAGGCTCGCTCCCGTGCACTTAGCCCCTCCTCCCTCCCCCCTCAGAGCAGCAGATACATCACTTGACTTATGACCAGATAAGTCAAGGGATGTGTCAAAAAAAAAAAAGAATAAAGTAATATAGTGGACAAACAAAGCAGTTTTGCTGAAGCAATGCATTTAGGAAAAGTCTTACATTCACATTAACAAGCAGTATAGATAGGATCCTTGTGATGGGACAACCCCTTTAATATCAGTTTAGGGGAGGAGGAGGCAAAGACTCAATGGAGAAATTAGTAATTTTTCTCTGATAAGATACTACTAAATATTTATATTCAGGTGCATTCTTGATTTATGTATCTATCGTCTATCTAAGTTCATGACCATTTAAAGGATACCTGAATTTTTAGCAAAAGTTGAAATATGGGCATATATACGTCTTCACACATAGTGTTCTATGAGTTTTTCTGCTGCTAATAACTCCATTAAGAAGCAGTCTGTCACCGCCCATATCCATTGCTTTCTTTACATGAAGTTTTGCCAAAAGTAACCATAACATAGCATACAAATAGCTAAGAAAAGACAAAATAACCATAACATAGAAAACCCAGGGACATTGGACTCCATATCCAAGTTATGATGCAGCTATACAGATCCTTGACACAGAAAAAGAAAAAAACTGAGCACAAAAAGGAAAGTTGCTTGTCATTTATAACTATTATTCAATCAGCAATAGCACAAGCAGCTAGCCACAAATATATAGAAATACACAACAAACTGTCTTTACATTGCAGAAGTTGCAGAATCTTCCCAGTGCCTGCTGTTTGCAGACATGTACAAGCTGTGAGTAGCAACCAGCCCCTCCCCTCTATATTCAGTCTGAAGAAAACCAGACCCTCCTCCATCATTGTGAAAAAAATCTTGATTTTGAAGGTACATAAGGATGGAACTTCCCTAGTAACAGGGTGTCAACATCAAATTACAAAAGAAATTTAAATGAGTGAATAAATTTTATCCATTTGAACATTAAATATCTTGTCTTTGTAGTGTATTTTTGTATTATGTATTCAGTTTTTATTTATATTTTACACAATGTCCCAACTTCATTGGAATTGGCGGCAGCAACTTTAGGGTATGTTCAAACAGTTTTTTGCAGGTGGATTTTGACATAGAATCCGCCTGCAAAAAAGTCTCCCATTCCCGACTCCAATGGGAGCCGCTCACTTTTTTCCCCACTAGCGAAGGGAAATGCCCTATGTTGCCACAGATTCCACGGCTCAAGACACACTCCTGTTTACTTCCATTCATTAGGGCCTAATCAGGATGGTATGCCATGACTGAATGCGGGTGCACTGTATTGGCATCCAGTGGCGGCTAGCAGCGCGGAAGTTTACTTGGCGGAGACGTTTTTCATGCAGAAACATTTTTAATGAAACCGCATTATATTTTGATACAGAATCACATATTCTATATATAGGAGGCTAAGGTTTCTGAAAAGTTAGAGACCATTTACGTGATGTGTATTCACGGAAGTAGCAGGGATGAGTTTGTCATTTGACATACACTGTGTTATTATGTGATATTATGATATGGTTTTAAACGGTACTTTAAATCCCTCACCTATTAAAGGGTTCATCAAACAAAAAACATTATATAATGCCACATAATATGGAGTACAGATGACCTTTTATCCCATTTTAACAGATGTCGAGAAGGTTGATACCTCCTTTTGTGCATGTAATACCAGCCAGCATTGCTAACTATCTCTGCGATAATTTTACCAAATATGTATGCCTGCTATCTGTATCAGCAAGAACACTGGCACTGAAATCTTTCCATGCATCCAAGTGTGATTGTGCCATGTGGTCCCGGCCTACTACACATGTCTACAGACACATTACTAACCTAAATCCCCCTTTTCTCCCACTCTAGAAATCTCATGATGACTTCTGTCTTATTCATGGTTGCAATGAACAGTGGTATTTTACCATCTGCCATCATTACCGTCGAAACGATGCAAAATAGAGAAATCTGATCATCGGGTAGCAGCCCCTCTGCGAGTATTTAAATGGGGTCTCTAATTTCTTATTCTGCAACAATGTAATCTATGGAATACAGATAGATCTTCATTACTATAGCGTAAAGTTTATTATAAAAATGTATAATATATGTGCTGCACACAAGTTAGAAGCAATGGCACAGAGCGCGTTCCATTTGCCAGTGGCATTTATTCACAGATGGCCAGATTCCAGGCACAGGTGCTTGAACTGGATTTCCGGATGACATTTCTATCCACTTACCTTTTCAACATATTCAAAGACTAGGTATAATTTCCCTCTTCTTCTAAATGCTTCTTTCAGCTCGACTATATTTTCTTGCTTCAAAGTGCGAAGCATTTTAAGCTCTCGCAGCGTCGTCTCCTTGACTTCTTCATTTTCTGACAAAACACAAAAGGGAAAAGGACAAAATTAGTGGTGTAGTAACAATACTGCTCTTTGAAATCATTTATCTTGCCTAAACTTTGTGCTCTCCTCCCATTCTTCTCTCTTAAAGAAGGCGAATTGAGGGAAACATCTTAATTGTACATTTCCAAAACTTCAACCTCAAACTTAAAACTTTCTTTTAACTATAACCGCGCTAAATACCTACATGGCAATTGTAAGTCTCGCACGTGAGGTTACTTAGAAATTTTTTTAATAAAGAAAATGTTCTGGGAAATCAAAGAAATTACATAAAAGATAGAGCAAATTCTCTCCAACATCAACACTTGGGACACAAGTGAGGAAGACGGTGAAGTACAGAAGTCCAAAGACTGTGGAGAGTGATGGCATCCATTCTCAATCATGGATCCATTCAAACAGAATACATATATGACTTGCTCTTATGAGCCCCCAAGATTGTTTTTATGAGTCCCAGAGATGAGACTCCTTATCATTTATCAATGTCTTCATCAAACAACCCATCTAAGTGAGGCTATGGAAGTCTCTGCCCCAGGAAGTAGTGATGGTGGATTCATTGAGCAAGTTCAAAGAGGGCCTGGATGCCTTTCTTGAAGAGAACAATATTACGGGTTATGGACTCTAGATTTTAAGGACACGTTGATCCAGGGTTTTTATACTGACTGCCAGATTAGAGTCAGGAAGGAATTTTTTCAACAGAAATCGGGCAATTGGCATAAGCCTCATGGGTTTTTTTTTGCCTTCCCCTGGATCAACACTGTAGGGATTGTAGGGTTGTAGGTTGGACTTGATGGACTGATGTCTTCATCCAACCTCATCTACTATGTAACTATGTAATCCCTATACTCTACAATCCCTATGTTTATAGTAATGGTGACTTAGTGGTTAGAACTGTTGTCTTACAACCCTGTACTCCTGAAAATAAATCCGACCAAAGAAAACATATCCAAGGAGTTTTTATGTTTTTCTTTCATGATTACATGTGCTTCCTCCAGATGCTTTCCTTTCAGCCCAACCTCCAAAAACATACTGACTGAATAACTGGCTTCCTATGAAACGAGTCCTAATTTTAGACTGGACTGATGTGACGACAATCTCTATACAATGCTTCAGAATATGTCTTTTCCATATAACAATGGGATTTAAATAAAACTCTGTTCATTCAAGCCACCCACACCTCAGCAACAATCCCTCTGCAACACATGGCACAGACTGTAAGCCATCCCACTGCTTAAAGCGTAAGGAAACTTTTCTTTATTCTTTCACAAATCAGTAGCGCAGGTTAAGAGAACAAACTTTGCTATATACTTCACTAATAAAAAGTGCTTGTGTCATATTCATTCAGATGACACTCAGTATACAAAAAGAGATATGAGGCCGTCTACAGCATTAAATGAGTCATTTCTGTCAAGAGAAGACTGGATACTAATTACTGATAACCCCCCAAGTGAAGTGAAAAGGAACTGTCTCTCTACATATACTGCTGTTTGACTATCTCTCACTTTTCTCCCCTTCTCCTCTCCATAGAGTTCTATAGTACAGATTTCATCAGTGACAGAAAGCGGCAAATAAGTGAAGATTATATAAGGTATATAGCAAAGGTTATGGAAAAAAATATGCAAATCTGAACCTGGTCTAGAAGTCTCTCATCTCTGCTAAATCAGTTTTCCCTACGCTGTGCTGAGGAGATCCAATCAGATCGAAACAGTGCTGTCCACAGTTGGGATACTGATTTGGCTAAACCCCACATCATAGCAGTAAAGGCTTGTTGAAAAAGTCGGGCATAATGTTTAAGGGAGCCACCCCTAGAGGGCAGCAAACAGAGACACGGTTTTCCTATTTACATCATGGAAAATAGAGTTGCATATTTTTCCCATAATCCCCCAGTGGAGCGAAAAAGGCTTTTGTAAGACGCCATACGCCTGTGAAGGTGATCTCTCCTTAAGGAGTGATAAATAATATCTCCAGAACATAGCAAATGTTATCTCCACCTGAACTATTGATTCTGAAAAAAAATAAAGTACACTATAAGGCTTTGTAGTGCACTGATGACCAGGGAACAGAAATGCGTAGTTATGGTGGCACTTGATTGTTAATGGGCGGCCTTTGGACAAGTGTGAGAAGTGACTGAGGGATGTCCTAAAAGGATGTTGCTGTATCATATAGAAAGAAAACTAGAAAGGGGAATAAGTATTAGGAAGAATTAGCAGACAGGCTCTCACTTGTAATTGTAGGAAGAGCAGCTGTTAATGAAGAATAGAGCTTTCCAGGACTATAGAGTTCATCAGCAGTGCCCTGACAGAAATTCGCCAGTGGTGGTTTGTAACCATAAAATTTCCTTGAGAAATATCGAAATAGAAATAGTACAAGTTGACAAGATGTAGCATTACATCCTAGTGAGAGGAAGACCATGTAAAGCGGCAGGGTCTAATAAAGTGGAGTTGTCTGTAAAATGAGACAAGGTCATTGTCCACAAATTTTTCTGCAACATGTGACGATTTCCAAAAGTTGGCAAATATGATGTAGATGTCAATCTTCTCTGTACCATACTAGAAAGCTCATGGTGGACAAAGCCAAATCCCTGACCTACAGTACAAAAAGGACTGTAGCAGTAAACACCACCAGTACACAGAACTGGATCTCTAACCTCAACCAATGAAGGGCTCCAGAAAACAGCAGAATTCTTCAATCTATTTAAAGACTCAACATACCATAGCAGCGTAATAAAACACATATATGTAATGGACCATAAATGATACGTCTCATATTCTGCCTGATTGATTTAGTTACCGTAATTGAAGTGAATGTAAAATTAGACAATTTGTGCATTACATCATTTTCCACTACAGCAAGAGAATGGCTATAAATAAAGAAAACTTGAGGTAGAAAGATGCAAATCTGCACCTGTTACTTTGTGGAAATGTGAAAATATTGCTGAGTCTGGATATAAAGTGTTACTAACAATTCTCCTCCTGAATGTGCTGACGGTAACAGATTCTAATAAAGGGACTTGCATGTAAACATTGTGCCTAAATGTATAAATCTGCATCAATTTCATTTGTTCCCCTTTCCATAGGTTTCTTATTTCCCCAGAACATACCCGCAATAGTGTTGCTGCCTATATTGAATACTGCATACACTAGTGCTGTTAGGAGGTTACACTGCTTGTCGTTCCCTAGAGGTACTGTATTGATACAAATTGAAAAAAATTAAGAAAATCTAATGTTCTAATTAGCTTTGGAATATTTGGTATAATTAATTTCTATTGGCAACAAATCACTACATAGTTACATAGTAGATGAGGTTGGATGAAGACATCAGTCCATCAAACCCAACCTATAACTCTACGATGAAGTACCAGTTGAAAGAAAGCCTTTGTATATAACTTGGGTAGGTTATATTTCTTACCGCACATTTTCTATTTCTATGACTTCAAAAAAACTAAATCTAAAGTTAGAAAATGTATCATGAAGGGATGGTCTATTTTAGAAGATGTATTCTAAAGGAGTTTTCTGGTACTAAAATACTATAGGACTATCCTTAGGAAAGGTCATCAATATTGCATTGGTAAGAGTTTGAAAACTGGGACCGCTACAGATCAGCCATGCTGAAGCAGCGGTATTCTGTGCCATAATGGAGCGAAACATTATTCAACTTGGAAATTTTAAAGGGATTCTACCATTTAAACCCTTTTTTTTTGTGGATAAGATGTCAGAATAGCCTTTAGAAAGGCTATTCGTCTCTTACCTGTAGACGTCGTCTCTGCTGCGCCATTCCTTGGGGCGTCCTTGGGGCGTCCCCACCGCTGCCAGAGAAGTGTCTCCAAGCGCCGCCTCCTTCTTCGTCCGCATTGTCATCTTCAATGCCAGGCACACAGGTCAAGGGAAAATGGCCACTTGCACAGTATTGTTAGCGGCCATTTTCCCGTGGCCTGTGCGCCTGCGCAGTCTGCTCTGCTCTGCTAGAAGTTACATTGGAGGCATTGAAGATGACGCGGCAGACGAAGAAGGAGGCGGCACTTGGAGACACTTCTCTGGCAGCGGTGGGGATGCCCCCATAGCTTTTTGAGCGCTGGGGACCGCCCCCATTGCTGCGAGAGAACTCATTTGCATACCGGTAAAAAACGGTATTTCTAAGGAACAGCGCAGCGGAGACCACGTCTAAAGGTAAGAGACGAATAGCCTTTCTAAAGGCGATTCCAACGTCTCTTCCACAAAAAAAAGGGTTTTAATGGTAGAATCCCTTTAAGATTCCATTATATTCCATTTTTCTACATACATTTAAAGGTGTCTAGTAAAGAGCAAAACGCAATAAAACACACATCAAATCTGTCCCAAGGTATGTAACTGTTTTAATTTGTGGTAAAATTTGCACAAGAATTCTAAGTGATTTTCCCCAACATATTTTAGGATGATAAAGGATGTCCCCAAATACAAACTGCTACAGCCAAATGCAGTTATGTAACCCATTATAAAACAAGGGGATGAAACATAATGAGCACTTGTAAAATAGAAACAAAATATCACAGAAATCGTAATAATACATTGGAATGGCTCTAGAAATTGGTTACCAAGTTGACAAATAAAAGTTCCCTCCACAAGTTCTAAAATGTCACTTAATACATCCAGAATTTGGAACACTTTGTCAGGTCCATTCTGGTTACACAGTTGTCAACCTGTCACACAGAAATAATGGAATTGCTTCCCAGAACAGACATTTCCTTCCATGGTATAAGTGATAAATAACACGGGCTGCAAAGCATTTATCTTCAAAACTTAGGCTGAAACTTTGTATTTTCCTGTATGTAAGCAGAAGAATGGCACTTCCCCAATGAAATGTCAGCCATACTTTCCTTTCTAATCAAAATTACATGATGTGACAGATTTTGTTTGAAACGCGTGAAACCCGCTGGCATCTATTCTAGGGAATAACAGTCGTAGCCTGGAATCTCTACATGGACTATATAGAATTATGACAAACTGGACCACAAAGTGAGGGATTTTAGTTCATTTTTTTTTTTTACGGAGAAGGAATTTTGGGTCCTTAACAGGGAGAGGCTTTTATCTAAATTTGTGTCCACTCTTACCTTAGCCCAGATTTTGTTAAGGACTCTAGTTTCAGAGGAAACCAATTCAATACAATATTGTACATGCTAGCAAAATCTTTGATAGACTGTAGTACACAAGATAACCATTGCGTGGCCATAGATATAACATATCACTAGTATGACACATTACCACCAAACATTGTCTTGAAAAGCTAGTCATCTCATGACATACATATCTAAATATGTCCAGCCACAGTAACTTTTTTTTCTGAACGCTGCCATTGTATCTGTCAATTACCATCTCTTGGCAAAGGGCTTTCTATAGTTTGACTACTCTTAACTGAAAATAACATGTACCTACAGTGAAGTCTAAATTACCTTCAAGAAGATATACATTGTCTTCAGTAAACATTCAAGCAATTCAACATTGCAAAGCGTAAACTCTTTGAGACCTATAGAATCGCCTCGATTCAGTCAATGCTTTGCATTAATACCACATGCTGATACTCTAAAATAGATATACATGTCATAGTAAGCGTCAGGTGAAATGTCATCAGCAAGAGTTATATAGAAGCTGTGTTCTGACAGGTCTGGAATGATTTAGCAGGGTTTTCTGAGCAGCTTGCAGAATCTAACCATAGCATACAGACTTGCAGGAAATCTTCACGCTTGGTTACTCTCATCTATTAATAATTCAGTTAACATGCACTTGGGTAAAGATTCCACCTAACAACAGATACTGATATGAAGAAGTAGACGAAAAACAAACACAACAATGCTTAGTCTTATGTCAGGAGGGAAAAATGCAAAACCTTCATAGGCCTACTGGGGATGGGTTATAGCCCAGACCTGCTGTTCTATCAGAGGACAACTTAGGACTGCAAATACATTCACAACACATGTAGACAGTTTTACACTTTGCAAATAAAAATGTTGCTTTGCCATAGAATCCAGTTTAGATTGGGGAAAGAGAAAAAGAGATGTGTGGTACGTACAGTGACAACCACAGCTCCCACAGCCCTTAATACCAATGACAGTCATAACGTCCATAACCGTACCAGCCAGTCATCTAAAAATGCCTAAAAGGAGTGTCTGAACATGTACAGAGATGTCAACCTGGAAGGACCCTTCTTTCACTGAGGATGCTCTGCTCAATCACTAGGGTGCCTGCTTTCCATACACAAGGCCCTGGATTCGAGACCCGAGACAGACTTAATGAACAATTAAATAGAATAAATCTTTACATAAAAGCCCTCACAACCTACTTATTAGTACTGAACTACCCATTAGTATTCACCTCCTTATTAGTATTCACCTCCTCAATAGTATTCACCTCTTCATTAGTACTCAGCTACCCATTAGTAATCACCTCCTCAATAGTATTCACCTCCTCATTAGTATTCACCTCCTCAATAGTATTCAGCTACCCATTAGTATTCACCTCCGTACTCAGCTAGCCATTAGTATTCACCTCCTTATTAGTATTTACCTCTTCATTAGTACTCAGCTACCCATTAGTAATCACCTCCTCAATAGTATTCACCTCCTCATTAGTATTCACCTCCTCATTAGTATTCACCTCCTCATTAGTATTCACCTCCCATTAGTATTCACCTCTTCAATAGTATTCAACTCCCCATTAGTATTCACCTCCTCATTAGTATTCACCTCCCATTAGTATTCACCTCCCCATTAGTATTCACCTCTTCAATAGTATTCAACTCCCCATTAGTATTCACCTCCTCATTAGTATTCACCTCTTCCATAGTATTAACCTCCTCATTAGTATTTGCTGCACTTCATAGTGTTGTGAATACTAACGACATGGTTGGCCGGGTTTAAGTGACTATGAACTGGGTTATCGATGAACAAGCCTGAAACTGGGTTAGTTGACATGTCTGCAGGTACCATTAGGCCATTTATAAAATGCACTGTCAATTCAAATAATCGAGTGAACTTAAGCCTAAAATCGCACTGAGAATGCATTTATGAGGCCAGCAAACCATACGTTGAACACTCCAGAGACTCATCCGCAGAAGCTCCCAGCCAATGCATGGCACGGTGTAGGATTTGGATCAGCAGTTCACAGCACAATTTAGAGAAAGGTCACTCACAGTCGGCTCCCACCACAATGTAGTGGAAAATCTTCACAGCAGCTCACATGAGCTCACTGCACAATGTAGTGTGAAAATCCTCTACAGCAGCTCACAGTACAATGTAAGATCCTTTACAGCCACTGACCGCACAGTGTAGTACATCACAAAGGGATGGGGAGGATGAGATACACATCTATCAATTGTATAGAATTTGTATGCCGATGGTTATGCACAAAAGCTGCTGAAGACGAAGGAAGAGAGAGAGCTGAACTGAAGCTGTGCTAATTCCTGATAAATCACAACTGCCATAGAAGTTAATGTGTATAGCTCACCTGGGACTCATTTTTATAGATTACGTCTGTGCATGTGTTGCTCTGGCCCCACGATGCCAGCAATTAAACCACATCGAGTGAAGACGTGGGCACATGCCATTCAATGCTTCAAGTCCTATTACTTGTTAATCGCTACACAAGTCATGAGCTTGCAGGATATTTAAGGTGTCCACGTTGCTTCTTGGTGTTTGCTCCAGGCCCTCAATTTATGAAATGTCTTTTCTCCCAGCTATTCCAAAATTCCACAGTGAGAGATATTACTAGAAAGTGAAAGTGTCTAGGAACTTGCAATGAGGGGGCAGAATACGTAACGTTACAAAGTAGGGTCGCCAAATGCTGAGGTCCATGAAAGTCACTAGTGCACTGCTGACTCAATAACTATAGTGTTCCAAACCCCTCTTGTATTAAAGGACTTTTCTAGGATAAAATATTAATAGGATAGGTATTTAATACCAGATCTATGTGGGTATGACACCCACGATCACAATCGATTAGCTATTCTCAGTAGCTGACACACAGAGAATGGAGCAGGAAGCAGAGAGCTCTGTTCTCTGTGTAACTGCCAGAACAGATACTTAAAATCATCCGAATGGGACATGGCTCAGTGACTCAGTTCCACCAGTATACAGAGAACAAAGCTGTCTGCTTCCAGCTCCATTCTCTGTACATCAGCTGCTGATAACAGCTAATGGAAGGCGTCTTTAGGACAAGTCATCAAAATGTTTAGCTCAGAAAACCCTTTTAACATCAGCGCAAAAACTGTGCGCCACGTGTGTCCATCACACTTCTTTATCTAGTAGTCTGGGTTTGGTGAGAGAGCTTTCCCAGGGGTGCAGAAGCTGTTTTATCTAGAAAGGTGGGACTAACTCCATATTAATGCCTATTGATTTAGAATAATTACCATTAAAGCTCCTGTAGGATAAATGTGTGTTTACAGGAACATTACACTCATGTAGGCGGCCACAGTAAAATGGCCGAACAGACATGTGCAGTCGGTTTTGCCTGAAGCCCGATGGTAGAGGCAACTGCGCATGCGCCGAATTTAGGTTCTGAACGTAGGCTCGCCAGAAGAAGACTACACAAAGGATGTGGCGGAGAGGCGTGGCTGTAAAAGATGGAGGCGTCGCTGGAGAGTCTTCAGGCAGCACAAGAAAAGCCCCCTGTACTGTCTGGAGACTTATTTGCATACCAGGAAAAACCGTTATATAACACCAGAACGGCGATGTGGAGCAGAAATATAAAGGTAGGGGATGAATAGCCTTTCTTAAGCCTATTCTGATGTAGTTTTACCTGAAAAAGGGATTCTAATGATAGAATCCCTTTAAAGTGAGTCTGTCCTGGGAGCAGATAAGTACAATCAAATAGCCAAGTACTGCTTTTGGGGAAAAAAAAAAAAAAAGCATGAATGTTTCGTCCTAATCCTTTACAACCCCTTTAGAGTGAAACTAAACAGCTTTTGATTTTCCGCTAGTATTTGTGACTTTAATTCATTTTGTGATATATTTTATTAACAAATATTGGCTCCTTTCTGTGAAATCCTGCTCTGAAATCCAAGTTCTTTCCCTAGCTGAATCCATAAACTACCTCTAACTGAAGTATTGGAGGATTCATGTAGTATATAGTTCAGGGAAGCTAAGGCTGGTGGTTATATCTCAGGCATTTTATAACATAGAGCAGTGATTCTGGTGTTACATGGTACATTTTCAAACATTTAAAAACATGTTCAACTTTCATACGACACCAAGAATGTAATTCTACCTGGAGTATTTACAGAAACATCATGTGAAAACATAGTTGGGTTTAGCATATTGGGAGCAACTAAAGCTGCATACATTGCACCAGAAAAAGAATGGCTGCTCAGTCCAGAGTGTCAAGTAACAACTCCATAGAATTAGCCACATAACAGAAAGCAGCACTCCAAAATTGTGTATCAAATCAGGGTGAATTTATTTCATGTCCACAACGTTTCAGATTCTGGTGAAATATATTCACCCTGATTTGATACACAATTTTGGAGTACTGTCTTCTCTTTTGTGGCTAAAGCTGCATATAGATACCCCAATCCCCACTATGTTTACATCTTTCATGTGACACCAGAATCATTGTTCCAAGTTATGAAATGCCTGAGATATAACTGTTTGAAATGGCTCCAACCCAGTCTCAGCTTCCCTGCATTAGATAAACAAAGGAAAGAAAGTGGATTTCACAAAAAGGAGTCAATGCTTGTTAGAAATATTGTGGCAGTGTTCCTGCTGGAGTGATGTGTTGATGCCACTAGAGTTACAAATTGTGAATGTTTCACCCTAAGAAAGCAGAGTGGGAGAGACAAGTATTGGTAAATTTGGGTGTTTCTACAAGTAATGTGTTAACCCTTCTCTGTGCGCCAGGACCTGTGGGAGCTACATGAGTTGGTATGAACCATTGTGTTTTTGGAGACACTGGGTAGTAGTAGTAGTAGGCCCAGGGTCTCGTAGTGAGGGACAGTGAATGTGTAGTTAGTAGCCAGTTTATGTGCTGCGAAGCCCATGTAGATAAGAATAAAGCTGGTTGTTGCCAGTTTTGAGCTGAATTGACTGTGTTGGAATGAGAATTTATCGGAAATTTCTGATGCGTCAACTTTAAATGTTTTGTGAAACTCAATAGAGATCTCTGGACTTGCAGCCTGGCAATTCTGGATTAAGAAGACTGCTGGGTCCGGAAGTATTACGGTAACTCGCCGGGTCTGCTGAAATGATTGTTAATATGTTTTTTTTAGACCTTAGTCACCACCTCATTTATTACTTTATGGGCCGCCATTGCTTCTCTGCTTATAATCAGGTTTTACTAAATCACAGAGTGGAACAAGGTGAAATGAACAATGCCGCTAAAAGCCCGAGCATTTTTATTTTGGAATTAAAATCAGACTGGTTGTAGGAACAGCGGAGAAACACAATGAAGTTCTGAAAAATAATGTAACACTAATATAACAATATAATACCAAGATTACCTGTTATTGACTTCACTGTCTGTGGCATACCATACCACAAATGAAAAATAAAGATAGCTGCGTGTATCTGAAGACATGCCGAGTCTAATAATGCTTTTAGTGAGACAGAAATTTTCTGGCAGAAGAATCAGAAAGGCTTAATTTGTCTATTGTATACTGTCAGTACAGGCTATTTATGCCAGTGAATACTTTGCTTAAGGCTATGTTCACAACAAGTTCACTGCATACAGTGATATCTTCCAGGTATATAGTATATGTTATACATGTCCATGGCCTATTACAGCCTTAATGTTTGCCAAAAGAGTGTCTTTTTAAGTGGTATACATCTGCTAGCTCTTTTCCTACTATTTCCCTTGTCTAGCATAATTGACTAGATACGGGACTTCACAAAAAAAATCACCACTATATCCATTGTTCATAAAAAATACATCACTATATCTATTGTTCTACCGTCAACATATACAACTTATCAAACACAGTCGCATGTGTTTAATGAAAATTAAATATTCACTGACCAAACACTATTCGATTATCTGAGGGGAAGACAGCAATGTATTGCCCTTTTAATAGCAAAGATAGAGAAAAAAAGTGAAAAAACAAGGGGTATGTGTCGTGCCCATGGCTGTGCACGTTTAATTTACAACACAGAGAACTTAATTTTTTTGGCATCTTCCTATATCTTATTAGTCAATGTCATACAAATGTGTCCACCCTTACCTGTCTTTGGATTTTGTTAAGTTCCCACTAAACAAACAATACAATATTGGGACATGCTAGCAAAAACGCTCAATAGGTTGCAGTTCACATTACAACCATGAGATGGCCACACTGACACATACAGCACTTACATATCCTCTCCAATTTTTTTGAATGTCAAAGAACACTTTTAGTTCATTTTCTGAAAGTTTAAAACTTCTTTGCATAGCTATATGCTTGAATAGGTTGTTTACTAAAATATAAGTACAAGTCATATTCGCATATAGACATTTTGGGGTCTAATGTACCAAATTCTGCCATATTATATAGGTGGGGTTTTTGAAATATATTTGAGTCCGGGTTGACCCGGGTTGTAATTTTAACGCATATCAATAAAGATTGCATTCACTGAAGGAGTAAATCTAAAACTTAACCTTTATTAGGTATGTTAAAAATAAAAATAAACACGTACTCAAAATGTGATTAAAAACAAGAGAGGGAGTATATATACGTTAATGGAGATGGAGTAGGTAGAACCCTAACCCCTATTATATATACATACTCCCAAGTTCCTTTTTCCCAAAATTAGATAGATATATATGGATTACAGTGTCTGATTTCAGGGGCAGTTAGGGCAATTGTTATAGAGATGTGTGTTTTGCTCCCAGTCAAGGGACCTCAGATAAGGATAGCAAATAACACTTAGCAAGTGTCCACTACTGCTACTACATAACAGCCCTCATATGCAGATCAGTCTCTTGATGTATTTAGAAGGAGCTACAACAAGGAATCAGATAAGTACAGTATATATAATAGCAAACACAAAGCTTCCACAATGCTGCATTTCGCTTGTTAACCTGAAAGTCTAGCTCATCAGTAGGATAGATATAGGGAAGATAAATAGTTGTGCAGTAAAAACTGCAGTTCCCACGCCCTTGGTGGTAGGACGTGGTACTGTGTAGGTCTGCCTAAATGGATGCATATCCATAAAGATTACGTTTTATAATTTTGCCATTCATTTAGTTGGATTGTAGTTTATGTAGGTTGAGGTTTAATATACGGCCAGGGACCAGATGGATTCTGGAACCATATACGCTAGTTAAAGAAGATGTCCCAGTAAGTATACTTATCTCCTATCCACAGGATGGGGTTGAATGTGGAATCACTGAGCGCCTGAATGGCAGGTCCTCCGGTGATCTGGAGAGCAGAGGACCAAAAGTCTCCCTGCCACCTTCTTGTGAATGGAGCACCACCGCACTTGTGTGCACTTTATTCATTTGATTTTTCTTTTTACTCTGTATAGTGTTGAAAAAATGTTACTCCTGTAACCTAAAACCAGTGAAATAGCTACAAATTTCGGAAAAGTTGCAGGTCTGTCCAGATCCATCTGACCACACTATTAAGTGTCACTGTTCTTTGATAATCTTCTTTGATGTCTGCGGCTTGTATATCCTAAATCCTACTTTCCTGCTCTCTGCGGTGAAATGTATCGTGTAAAGGCTGCCCTCAATGTGGGGGAGAAAGGAGGGCAAAACAAATGTCTCCATTCACTACTATAAGGCTGCCTATAGCAGTAAATGGAGTCCAATGGCTCATGCAAGCACAATGGGGCTCTATGCACAAGGAGAAAACATGGAGGACTTTTAATCCCTGTTTCTCCTGATTGCTGGGGACATGAAACTAAGATCCCCAGTAATCTGGCTCTTATCCCTTATGCTATGGATAAGGCATAAGTGTCCTTAATAGAACAACCCCTTTAAGTTTATTAATTCACATCTATTTCCACTATAAAAAAGACATCTTTAAAGGGGTTATCCAGCTTCCAAAACATAACTGCAAATACATCCCCCACAGAGCTAAATACTCGCTGCTTCCTTTTGAACCCTTTGCTTGCTGGCTATTTTACTCGCTGGTCCTTGTATCACTGTTATTTACATGCAGTGTATATAAACTATGAACTATATTTCCCATGATTCATCCTCCTGCTATCACTCTCTGTGTACCCCTCCCTTCTGCACTCTCCTCTGCAATGAAATCACAGGAGATTTGTCACTCCCACATCCAAGGTCACGCGATGCTGTGACGTTTATTTTGCTGGCTGAATTGCTCATAGGGAGGGGTACTGAATTTGCAAATGAAACCTCACAGCTGAGGTCAACGACTGGAAAATAATATAGATAAATGATGCTGAATTTAAACAGAATATATATCAGAAAGTGTTTTTTTTTTTTTAATTAATACATCCTAGTACTTGGCCTATATGTATGTATATATATATATATATATATATATATATATATATATATATATATATACAGTCCTATGAAAAAGTTTGGGCACCCCTATTAATCTTAATAATTTTTAGTTCTAAATATTTTGGTGTTTGCAGCAGCCATTTCAGTTTTATATATCTAATAACTGATGGACACAGTAATATTTCAGGATTGAAATGAGGTTTATTGTACTAACAGAAAATGTGCAATATGCATTAAACCAAAATTTGACCAGTGCAAAAGTATGGGCACCTCAACAGAAAAGTGACATTAATATTTAGTAGATCCTCCTTTTGCAAAGATAACAGCCTCTAGTCGCTTCCTGTAGCTTTTAATCAGTTCCTGGATCCTGGATGAAGGGATTTTGGACCATTCCTCTTTACAAAACAATTCAAGTTCAGTTAAGTTTGATGGTCGCCGAGTATGGACAGCCCGCTTCAAATCATCCCACAGATGTTCAATGATATTCAGGTCTGGGGACTGGGATGGCCATTCCAGAACATTGTACTTGTTCCTCTGCATGAATGCCTGAGTCGATTTGGAGCGGTGTTTTGGATCATTGTCTTGCTGAAATATCTATCCCCGGCGTAACTTCAACTTCGTCACTGATTCTTGAACATTATTCTCAAGAATCTGCTGATACTGAGTGGAATCCATGCGACTCTCAACTTTAACAAGATTCCCGATGCCGGCATTGGCCACACAGCCCCAAAGCATGATGGAACTTCCACCAAATTTTACAGTGGGTAGCAAGTGTTTTTCTTGGAATGCTGTTTTTTTTTGGATGCCATGCATAACGCCTTTTTGTATGACCAAACAACTCAATCTTTGGTTCAACAGTCCACAGGCTTGTCCAAATGTGCTTTTAAATACCTAAGGGGGCTCTGTTTGTGGCGTGGTTGCAGAAACAGCTTCTTTCTCATCAATCTCCCATACAGCTTCTCCTTGTGCAAAGTGCGCTGTATAGTTGACCGATGCACAGTGACACCATCTGCAGAAAGATGATGCTGCAGCTCTTTGGAGGTGGTCTGTGGATTGTCCTTGACTGTTCTCACTATTCTTCTTCTCTGCCTTTCTGATATTTTTCTTGGCCTGCCACTTCTGGGCTTAACAAGAACTGTCCCTGTGGTCTTCCATTTCCTTACTATGTTCCTCACAGTGGAAACTGACAGGTTAAATCTCTGAGACAACTTTTTGTATCCTTCCCCTCAACAACTATGTTGAACAATCTTTGTTTTCAGATAATTTGAGAGCGGGCTGTCCATGTTCGGCGACCATCAAACTTAACTGAACTTGAATTGTTTTGTAAAGAGGAATGGTCCAAAATACCTTCATCCAGGATCCAGGAACTGATTAAAAGCTACAGGAAGCGACTAGAGGCTGTTATCTCTGCAAAAGGAGGATCTACTAAATATTAATGTCACTTTTCTGTTGAGGTGCCCATACTTTTGCACCGGTCAAATTTTGGTTTAATGCATATTGCACATTTTCTGTTAGTACAATAAACCTCATTTCAATCCTGAAATATTACTGTGTCCATCAGTTATTAGATATATCAAACTGAAATGGCTGTTGCAAACACCAAAATATTTAGAACTAAAAATGATTAAAATTAATAGGGGTGCCCAAACTTTTTCATAGGACTGTATATATATATATATATATATATATATATATATATATATATATATATATAAAGGATAACAAGCAAAGAGGGATTCGGATCAGGAAGGAACTGTTCCTCCAAAAGCGGGACAATTGTGAGATATGTGTACATCTCCTGGAATAGTACTACGAAATCGTGTTTATTTCCAAAAGTAGTCATCCTGTGCCACACATCGGAGGATTTGTCTAGTCAAGACGAAATGTAAGAAAAGGCGTATCTGTAAATACATACAGGTAATCTCCAACACTGACCATTCATACGCTTGAAATGAATATGAACACTGTCACAATCTTGACTACAATATGCTATTTCTGGATCGATACATGAGATGCACTTACCAGACGTGATATCTCATTTAGTGTTAAATTTAGCAAAATGTGCTAGAAAAAAAATCTAATAAAAAATGTGGAGCTATTATGTGATGATATACAGGATGTGTAATATTTGTATTTGTTCCGAGTATATTTTAGTTAATAAGATAATAATCCACCTTTGCTTGCTTTGACTTGACTTGCATTGTCCAGGCTCCCACCACATTGCTAAGAGTTGAAACACCTCCACAAGCAGCTGTGTGAATTTCACTCTCACATACAGAGCAATTAATGGTCATTGTTTGGAGCCTCCACGTATGTAATTTACTGCAATTACACATGAAATAAAGACCTTGTGGGATGAAGAAAATTATACATACAACACAAGGCTCAGCTAAAGGCAACCACAGGAGGATTCCGCATTTACATACATACAAGATACATATCATGTTGGGTATAAGGTACATATAGGTCAGGTGACTCAAATTAGAGGACCGGGAATATAAAAAACAATAAAAGTAATTTGTCTAACAAAAAATCTAAATGACCATAATTAACAATGACACATTTTACAGTATGTGTATCGCTAAGTGTACTGTACTCAGGGTATGCCATTTACTAAAAAGGTTTCAAAACACGGATTTCATTTTTAATTTCTTGACTATTATGAGTACTTGTGTTTATAGGGGCTCATATGTCAGGAATATTTTGATGGCTCAGTCCCAAGTGAATCTAGGCTAGCTATTTGTCCCAATACTCCATACACAGGTATCTTCATATACAGATATGTGTCAATGGGAAGAAGAAAGAATTCTGCCGACTGACACCCCCGGCCAAGGCTTATGTACCCCAAAGAACAACTGATCAAGCATGCTGAACTCCAGCTGCCCAATCATTATCTTCCCTGTCATTTGCCATCAGGCTAGAGTCAAGAAGCCCGGACACCTCTTTGAGCATAAAACTTCAGATTAAAATAGAAAAGACGCCACAATGTCAGATCAGTGCAAGTGTTTGCAGAGTCGCTCAATTTTACATATAGATTTCATTTGACCTATTGTATTAATAATACTATATATGTAGTAAAAAAAAAAATCTAGAATTTAAACATATCTACAATCACATATTTATTAGATTTTTTTGTAGTGTTGAATAAATGTTACTCTGTACTTTAGAACCATTGACAGTTGGTGTATTCAGGCCCATAATTCAGGGGGGCCCACAGACTACACTAAAGCTAGGCTCACACTTGTGCCTGGTTCTCTGTTGTTTAGATCTGCTGGGGGACTCAAACAACGGAGAGCCTATCCACTAAAAAAGCGGTTACCAGCAGACACCCGGGGATCAAATAGACCATAATGGGGTCTGCCACGTTTCCGAGAAAAGTCCTTCTTGCGGTGCTTTTATCTTCGCTGATTTTTGTTGGAATCTGGAGACTCCAACGCAAATGTGAACGTTGCCCGCATCTAAATGTTCTTCTTTGAACTCCTTTAATTTCTGGCAACTAATCTATCCTAAATCCTTCTCCTCTGCTCTATGCATTGAGATCTATCGTACACAGGCTGCCTTCCATGTGAAGGAGAAAGGAGGGCAAAACATATGTTTTGGGGCCTGATCTTTTTAGACTCTACGAACAAACCTGGCTGGTAATGTTGCACTGAAAGGTCACTTAGTTCACCATTATGGCAAACTGTATTATGTCTTATCCCTGTAGTACACGACATACTGATGTAACCTATGCATTTACTCCTCGGGAGCATTGTTCACTCTGTTCAGCTTTCAAATAGTGAAACTAAATAGATAATACCATGGGATTAAGTCACATAAAAAAATATTGGAAAATGGGAAAGAAAATAGAATAAAATAAATCATGATCAGTAGCATGTCTACTTAAAACTGAAAATGCAATATACTTAATACGGATGGTACTTACCTTCGCTGTCTTTAAACTTTTTAATCGCCACAATTTCCTTTGTTTCCTAGAAAATAAGAATGGCATATTAATCCTGATGTACATATACTGTAAAAGCAAATATATCCAATGCGCTGCTCTGTAGAGTGGTGTAGGTATTCAGATATATCCACTATGCCAGGTGACACATATACAATACATATACAAATGTGTTTACCCTTAAGAGGAATCTTAGATCTGCTTGGGTTTGACACTCGGGACCTACGCAGATAACCAGTATAGAGGCGGCTCACTCACCATACAAAGTGTAGCAGAAAGTGTAGGCACTATATTGCTGTCCCATAAATTTCAATGGTGGATAACCCCTTTAAAGAGGTTTTCCCATCTCAGTGTTTCAGCAGTCTGCCTCCAATCTTTTCTCTCACTTCCTATATTTCTCCTCCCTCCCCCTCCCTCTTGCTAAATGGGCCAGAGAAGTCTCACAATACTTATACAGATCAGATAATATGCAGATGCTTGTACAGAATGGACTCAGTGTTATCTGTGTGTTTACATAGAGAGATAACAGACTCAGCTTTATTAGCAAACTGCAATAAGCTGAGCGACTGCCCTGCCGGCAAGAGCAGTGAGTGAGTGATGTCACTTGTCCTATAGGTCCGTGGTTATAGCAATGCTGTGTAAGCAATATATTTAGGAAAAGTCTTCAAGTTACATAAGCTACCAGTATAGATAGGATCCTTAAGATGGAACAACCCCTTTAATTTAAGTTTTTATGTTAAACATATTTTTCTTTTAATTTCATACTAATAAATCCTGCAGTTTTCACTGTCACCACTATGACTAATAACCACCTGACACTTTTCTGTAGAGTTCTTTGCAGCAAATCATTATAAATACAAATATAGAACCTGCCATTCACAATGATAGATGATCGCAATTCTTCTATTCCCTTTCACTGCCCTCTGCAACGACCATAGAGAATATTTAGAAAACTCCCATAGACCTCAATGTGCATCTCCAAACTATTGTGTCTAAGGACCATGTGGCTGCTGTAAAGCATATCTCTGAATGCAGTTAACATTAGCCCAGTCAAGATGGCAGCCCTTATAAACATGTAAAAAAATTGCTTAAGGATATACAGTCAGAAAATATACACAGATTAAAATGAAGTAATATGTTTAATGATCTGGTTTTCGTTACTAAAAAATATATAGGTGACGGTTTGAATTTGGTTAAGAACTTCAATTTCTTATTAAATCAGTTTAATACAATAATCACAACCTGGTTACAAAACCCTTAAAAGACTGCAATCCACAAATCCACCACTGGGTGGCTGCATAAAGGTACAAGGACATCACTAAGGTGATACAATATCATAAAACCGTTTTGTTCTGAAAAAGACACCATTGTATCTTGTGACTCACATATCTGGCCTGTCCTGCCAAGAGGAAAGGCGAGGGAGGGCACATCCGTATAACGTTTATTGGGTGTTACTGTTCCACAACCAAAACTGAAATGTATTCTATTTATCCTGGAATCAGTTAACCGCTAGATGTTCACTTCTGTTATACTTTAATATGATTTACCCTGCCTTACCCCTCATTCACATCTGCGTTGGTATTTCACCTGGGGGAATCCGCATGGAGATGCAGAATACCAAACGCAATTGCAAGCGCTGTGCAGTAAAAGCACACTGACCCCATAGACTATAATGGGGTCCATGTGCTTGCCGTATGCTGCCCGCACGAATCATGCAGACAGGAAAGTAGATTGTGACCGAGTCTACACATGACAATTCAGATGTCTTTAGTTTGTTGGACTTGTCTCATCTCATGTCTTACATGTATTCCACCCTCTATACACAGGGAACACATTATTTAAGATCTTTCACACGTTTACATTCTCTAGCCTTGTCTTAAATGTTTTATATACTGAAGAAATACAATTTCCTTTGCAATCCTTTATGTAGGCGTCACTTAAGATAGGCCTCTATTATTAGGCCTATAGAGCTTCCTGTGACCACTTCTACATCTTCTATAGCTACATCCACTCACATGATAGTCACCCAGACATTGTGTAAAAACCTTAAGGTGTAAGTAAACTTTTATTCATGTTTCCATAAATCAATGGAGAAGGTGAAGGAAACAGACTTACTAAAATACTTCACTATGGCTCTAAATATTACTTCTACTTCTTATCCGATTCATTCTGTCCATACTCCATACACAAGCAGCCTCAGGTTACAATGGGCTGTACTGAGCAGACAGAGGGGAACAGGAGAAGGAGAAACATAGACATACTGATAGGGAACTTAGATTATGGGTCAGTGACTGCAAATATCTGTAAAGCACTGCAGAATATGATGGCGCTATATAAGTAAGGAAGAAAAATAAAAACACAGATATAAGCTTGTGTAACGTGCATCAGTTCTGTAAGGATAATGTGCTATACTAATTCTTGATAACCTGGCTGTGTTGTGAAAAAGAACTGTCTGTATATATTGGTGTTATCTCTCTGTTTGCGGTGCTCTTCTTTTCCTCCCCTCCCTTCTCCATAGCGTTCTATTGCACAGATTTGAGCGTCATCGGCCAGAACCTGCATCCCCGCCTTGATCTTGATTGTAGTTAAAGCCTCCTCCTCTTCTTCTTAACTTCCTTCTTACATGAGCAGGTGTACTGCATCTGCTTGTGTAAGAAGAAATCCAAGATGGCGCACGGGGCAGGCGCAGTACACTGTACGCTCAACCACTTTGGCAGGCCAAGAGTGTTTTTATCTCAGGCATTTTTTCATAAATTTTCTGTAGATTTTTCATCCTTATCTGGTTGAAGTTTGTTCCAAGTATCATCTACTCTTTGTGTAAAATAACATTTACTGTCATTGGATATTTAGTGGCTGTCATTGTGACTGCCATAAAAAAAACCGCATGCCCCTACACGTCTCTCCATGGATAAGAATCCTGACCATACTGAGATACTGCTCTATTAAATCGCACACAAACAGAAAAATGGTGGAGCAAAGTGACATGACAGTGAATAATGATCATGTGATGGTCGGGTTGTGCGCAGCTGTCACATGACTATTATAAAACCTATGAATGTCTATGGGTCTATTCGCATGACTGTTTGTTTTGAAGGACCATTTTTCACTGACAAAAAAACCTGACTTACGCAATCTTTGTCCATTTTGACAGACATAAAAATAGACATGTGCATAGACCCATAGTCGCGCGGTAGCCATTAAACAAATATGGCTGTTATTCACTGTCGTATGAATTTTAACAAGCCGACATATCCTATCTTATTTTATCTTATGGTAGAGTTGGAAGGGACCTCAAGGGCCATCGGGTCCAACCCCCTGCGAGTGCAGGTTTTCCTAAATCATCCCAGCTATATGTTTATCCAGATTCCGCTTGAAGATTTCCATTGATGGAGCGCCCACCACCTCCCGTGGCAGCCTATTCCACTCTCTCACTACCCTCACTGTCAGAAAGTTTTTCCTAATGTCTAATCTGTATCTCTTTCCCTTTAGTTTCATCCCATTGCTTCTTGTACTTCCTTGTGCTAATGAGAATAGAGTAGATCCCTCTGCACTGTGACTACCTTTCAGATATTTGTAGACTGCTATTAAATCTCCCCTCAGCCTTCTCTTCCGCAAACTAAACAATCCCAGTTCTTTTAGCCGCTCCTCATAGGACATGGTTTGCAGACCTTCCACCATTTTGGTTGCTCTTCTCTGGACTTGCTCCAATATATCGATGTCTTTTTTGAATTGAGGCGCCCAGAACTGTACACAGTATTCCAGGTGTGGTCTGACCAGGGAAGAGTACAGCGGAATAATGACCTCTCTTGATCTAGATTCAATGCTTGTCTTAATACATCCCAGAATTTTATTAGCCTTTTTTGCAGCAGCACCGCACTGTTGGCTCATGTTGAATTTGTGATCTACTATTATGCCCAAGTCCTTTTCCCCTATGCTATCACTTAGTTCTATTCCTCCCATACTATATATGTTTTTTACATTTCTGTTACCCAGATGTAGAACTTTGCATTTGTCCCTGTTAAATACCATTTTGTTCGCCTCAGCCCATTGTTCCAGTGTGTCTAAGTCCTTTTGAATACACTCTCTCTCCTCTCTAGTGTTGGCTATTCCTCCTATCTTCGTATCATCTGCAAATTTTATGAGTTCCCCAATAATTCCATCGTCCAGATCATTTATAAAGATATTAAAAAGTACTGGGCCCAGAACAGAGCCCTGCGGCACCCCGCTTTTGACTTTCTTCCAGTTCGATGTGTAGCCATTTAGTATTACTCGTTGTGCCCGATCATTAAGCCAGTTGTGAATCCACCTAACTGATTTTTTGTCAAAGCCATACTTAATCATTTTTTCAATAAGAAGGTTATGTGATACTTTATCAAATGCCTTACTGACATCCTAACATCCATTTTTCAGGATGTTAGATTCATAAAAAAAAAAGTACAGTTGTGTGAATCCGGCCTAAGAATTGGTAAAAACCTCAAGGGGGTCAAACTCAGGTCCTTCACATAGTAAAAGCCTAGACTTGAAAATTAATCTATAGAAGGACCGAAATTGGCTGAATAAAAATCACTTGGATTTGAGATTTTGGGAGTGCTGACATTTATTATTATCAGAATTCCCTAACATTGTATATGAAAATGGGTTTTACAGACCTGACAGGTGTTGAGCAGTAACTGTGTGAAACATTTCTGTTGTTGGGGGGGCGTGGCTAGGCATGCACGCGAGCGGACGCCTGTGAACCGAGCTCCGCTCCAGGCTCCGACATCCACCGGTGCAATACCCTCCACGCTGGGCAAGACGCGCTCCCAGAGACACAGGGAGACTCCTCTCACCTCCGTGCATACGGAGAGCTCCATCCCGGACTACTTCGCCCCTCGCGGCGCGGGACTCTGGATACTGCGGCCTACATCGCTGGGGAGCCGCCATCTTCTTCCTCCTCCCTCCCTGCGTGCCAGGCTCCGGAACATGGCGGCGGCAGCGCTCCTCTCACACGGGACACTCGTGCACAGACGCCTGCAGGCACGGCTCCCTCTGCTGGGACATCAGGACTCGTCCAGGTACAACAGCCTCAGGCGTCCTACTCTAAGGGGAGTGAAGCCCTGGATGTGGCCGTTTCCCCAACTGCTCCCAGGCAGGGAGCAGATGCATTAGCAGAGACTTTTGCACCCTCCCAGGGTGAGGCTGCTGCTGGCACCCCTGGGTCTCTCCTACACACTCCTCCTCAACTCCGACAGGTCACCCCCCCGTATGCTGGCCCCTCTGACCCTGCTGACTGGGGTGCTAGCCCCCCGCATAAGAAATCCTTCCTCCATACTCCTCATCCTGCCCAGCGGAGCCCCCAGTCGCCCTCTGATGGCGCCTCTTCCGATGAGGACTCCTGGCCTCCTGAGACCTGTAAGAGACCCTCCCGGCCTACTCCTGCTCACACGGCCCTGCGGGCAAATGCCCCTTCTTTTGTTTCCCACCTCCCCCCCCCTGATGAAGCTGCTCTTACTCTACAGAAACACCCGGAGCTGCAGGCCCTGCTAGCACTGAGTAGGAGAGATATGGACAGTCTTGCTTCTGACCTAAAGCGCGCGTGGCGACATGATCTGCGTGCTGTGAAATCTGACGTTTCGGATCTACAACAACGGGTACAGGCCTTGGAGGACTTTCAATCTACAGCTTCTTCCTCTATTGCTGCCCTGCAACAGGATTCTGATGTTCATTCTTCTCAGATGCGCAATTTGATCTCGCACATGGATGACATTGAGAATCGTAACCGCCGCAACAACATCCATATACGTGGCCTCCCTGAGTCTGTTCCAACGGCCGACCTGGTCCCCACACTCACAGGACTGTTTAACTCTCTGCTGGGGCGCCCGCCTGGCTCTCCTATTGAAATGGACCGTGCTCACCGGGTGTTGCGCCCTCGCAGCTCTGATGACTCTAAACCTCGTGATGTGATATGCAGAGTTCATTTTTATGCTGTGAAAGAGGAGATTATGCAAAAGGTCCGCAACAGCCGCACTGTGCCCTTTGAGGGCCATGATTTGTCTATTTTCCCGGATCTCTCTAGATACACCCTGCGTCAACGCTCTGCCATGAAGCCTCTTCTGTCCGTCCTACAGGATCGTAAGATTCCATACCGCTGGGGCTTCCCTTTCGCGCTCCAGGTTCGCCACCGGGACCGTATCCTTTCATTGGCTCATCCAGCTGACCTGCCGACCTTCCTCCGAGTCCTGAATCTCCCCCCTCTGCAGTTGCCGGACTGGTCTTCGCTTTTGGCTGATCCTAATCACACCGGTCCTCCCCGCTTGCAGTGGGATGCAGCTGATCATCGTCCCGGGGACCCGCCCCGCTCCCAAAGATCCCAACGCGGGCGGCGGTCCTCTTCGGCCCGGTTGCTACCGCGCTGACCATGCTGCCTTGTGGTTGTTGTCTTCCTCTTTTTTGACAGACTCTTTATCCATATCTGTTCTCTGGTTGTTTTGCAGTTATGTTGCGATTTGACTGTTATTGCCCATACCTTCGTTTTCTCATGTCTTTAATACTGTTATTGCACCGTACTTATTGCTCTATAAGCTCTGTTGCAAATTTCGTGTGTCGGAGCCGGAGTATTCTTGCTCTGGGTTGTTCTTTTACTCTTTCTCTCCCCTTTTCTGACTCTTGACTTTTCTTTGTCTATATTTCTCTCTTCCTTTCGCTTGCTCTTTTCATCCTACATCTGCCTTGCGTCTTGTCTTTCTCGTCCCCACATAGTTTGGTCCCTGCAGTGCGGGGCCCGTTGGAGACCTGTGCTCCGGCCCTCTTAGTTCCCTCTGAGGGTAACTCCAGAACCCTCTTCCTTTCCTTGTTTGTCCCCCCTTGCTGTTTTGTCTGTTGCTCTTTTAGACCTTTTCTGGTTACTCTATTTTGTTGACCCGTTTCCTGTTCCCCCCTTCCTCTTCCCCCTGAGATGGCGGATATCTCTGTGTCATCTTTCAACGTCAAAGGACTTAATGTCCCGGAGAAATGCTCGCAAATTTTGTATGATGCACACAAGCGCAAAGTACAGATTCTGTGCCTCCAGGAGACACACTTTCTGTCCGATCGTGCTCCAGCGATTAAGAATCGGTACTTTCCGCTTTGGTTCCACAGTAGCAGCCAACAAGGTAAGGTCCGGGGTGTAGCGGTTTTCTTTCATAAGAATTTACCGATCAAAGTCCTAGATTCTCTGTCTGATGTAAATGCCAGGTTCTTATTCTTGATCTGCGAAATTTCTGGGGTACTGTATACTATAGCTAATATTTATGCCCCTAATACTGATCAGGTCCCTTTTCTTTTGTCTACTCTTGCGACCCTCCAAGATTTCGCTAAAGGCCATTTGATTGTGTGCGGGGATTTCAATCTGGCCCTTAACCCCTTACTGGATACCTCCTCGGGCAGGTCCCAACTTTCTTATGGTGCCATTAATAAGGTTAGAAGGCTTCTAAGCTCTATGCTTTTGTGTGACGTCTGGCGCATCTTTCATCCTCTGGACAGAGACTATTCCTTCTTCTCACATCCACATAATTCATATAGTAGGATCGATTACGTTTTCCTCTCTCACGGTCTCCTTTCATTCGTTGACACTTCTACAATTGGTTTGACTTTCCTCTCTGACCATGCTCCTGTTTCCTGCTCTTTCCGTCCCCCGTCCTCGTGTCCCCGTTCTACTACTTGGAGACTGAACGAATCTCTGCTTCTTGATGCTCAATGCTTAGCTGATCTGAAAGTCTCCACCTCTCACTTTCTTCAGGATCACGCGAACGATGCTACATCACCCCCTATCCAGTGGGAGGCCCTGAAGTGTGTACTTCGTGGGGTCTTGATGAGGCACGGGGCGCGTCTGAAGAGGGAGGCAGGTTTGAGACTCCGCTCACTCTTGTCGGATCTGGCGTCCTTAGAGGCCCAGCACAAACAATCCCTTCAGCAATCGACGTTGGCCGCTTTGACGGCCGCGCGTCAGGAAATAAAGTCTATCCTTGAGCGGGGGCAGCAGAGGTTGCGTCAGCTGGGGCAGCGCTCCTTCTATGAATGGGGAAACAAGGCAGGACGCCTTCTTGCGAGAGCTGTACGTGATCGCCGTGCCGCCTCCCACGTTTTGGCCATTAAGGAACCGTCGGGCTCCATCGCGCATATTACTTCTGATATCGCTTCCGCCTTTTCGGACTATTATAGCTCCCTCTATCATCTCTCCCCTCCTGGACCCCCTCACTCCCCTTCTGCACTTACATTGGCACAATATGTGGCAGAGACCGCTTTGCCGTCCTTGTCGCGTGACGACGCGGCTTTGCTTGAGGCTCCGTTTTCGGAACAGGAATTAGAGGCGGGTATTTCATCTCTTCCGGGAGGTAAGAGCCCCGGCCCTGACGGCTACACGGCTTGATTTTATAAAACTCTTAAGGCTGAACTGCTCCTGCCTCTTTTACGCGCTTTCAACTCAGTCTCTTCTGATACGCCCTTCCCTTCTTCCTTTCTCCAAGCCCACATTACCGTCCTACCAAAGGAGGGCAAGGATCATACCCTCTGTTCCAGCTATAGGCCTATCTCCCTTCTTAACACTGACGCTAAATTATACGCCAAACTGATAGCCAACCGACTTAGCCCACATATGGGGGATCTTGTTCACCCGGATCAGGTGGGTTTTATCCCCTGTAGGGAGGCTCGCGACAATACCCTGAAGGCCTTCTCCGCCATCCGTCATGCTCAACGTTCGCATACGCCTATGTTACTTCTTTCCTTGGACGCGGAGAAGGCCTTCGACAGGGTGGACTGGGGGTTCTTGGAAGCCACGCTTCTTCAACTGGGACTTGGCCCGTCTATGCTCACTCGTATCCGAGCTCTTTATAACTCCCCTGAGGCTCGGGTTCGGGTCAACGGATCCCTCTCCTCTCCCTTCGTTATCTACAATGGTACGCGCCAGGGCTGCCCCCTATGCCCCCTATTATATGCCCTAGTCATGGAACACCTCCTGGTGGCGATTAGGAAGAACCCTGATATTAATGGCTTGCGGACAAGTGACCTACACCTAAAAGTTTCTGCATTCGCTGACGATGTCCTTCTCTTTGTCACACAGCCCCTTACGTCTCTCCCATCTATCCTTAAGGAAATTGACACTTACAGCTCTTTTAGTAATTATAAGATAAATCTTTCTAAAAGCTCCGCGCTTAATATTTCCCTGCCTGCGACGGACCTTAGTTCTCTGCGAGCCTCTTTCCCTTTCCAATGGTCCCACAAGTCGATCCGATACTTGGGAGTTCAGCTTCCTACTCTCCTGTCAGACACCTATTCATTGAACTTTCTTCCGTTACTGCGCACGCTGCGATCTGATCTCGGTCGTTGGGATACGAAGGGTCTCTCCTGGTTAGGGCGCATCAACCTCCTGAAAATGAACGTTCTCCCCCGTCTATTGTACCTTTTCCAAACGGTCCCATGTATTCTCCCAGCATCTTTTTTCACAGCGGTCAAACAGGCTTTTTGTAAGTTTATTTGGTCTTCTAAACCCCCTCGAATTGCTCGGAATACTCTGTCCCGACCCAAAAAGAAAGGAGGCCTGGCGGTGCCTGACTGCTCTAAGTATTACCTTGCGGCAGTCGCTACGCGTATTCTTGACTGGCACCATTCGTCCCGCTCTAAGCTCTGGGTTGCCTTAGAAGAGTCTTTGAGCCCTATACCACTCACGGCGCTTCCTTGGCTCCACAGGAAATTTTGGACGGACTGTAAGCCCTATTTGCTCCCGTTCGTAGCGAGTCAGACTATGGGTGTGTGTCGAATCTATAGTGGTATGCGTTTGCTCTTCCAGAATGACGGCCCTCTGACTCCAGTCTCGGGCAACCCCGATTTTCCAGCGGCGTTTAATTCCTCCTTTCTGGGTCGCCCCCCTGTCCATCCTCTCCTCCGGCTTACACATGTTTCCTCTGCCTCTACTCTCCTTCCCCGCTCGGAGCTGTTGGCTTTAGCCCCCAGTCCGGACTCCGTAACTGCTCATTGGCACTGTTCCCAACTATCCCATTTTTATTTATCCTTGAAGCGGTCGCAGAATGTGCATAGACCGCTACTGCCTTTAGAACGCCTTTGCCTCTCTGCTTCTCGACCGGAACATACGGTCTCTCTTCTATACAACTTCCTGTTGGAGGGTCCGGAGAGTGGCTTACCACCATTCGTGGGGGGCTGGGAGAGGGAGTTGGGGGTGGTGTTCCCGCCGGGTGTGTGGTCGTCGGCCTTCGAAATGTGCCATAAGTTCTCCATCTCCTGCAAGGCTCAGGAGACGAACTATAAAATCCTCTCTAGGTGGTACAGGGTCCCGACTCTGCTCCACACCATCTTTCCAACCACCTCTGATAGGTGTTGGAGATGTCTCACCGATCGAGGTACGATGGCTCACATCTGGTGGGGATATCCCCTTCTTCGCCCTTTCTGGGATAGTGTGAGAGGGGTTATTTTTCAGGTGACAGGTGTTGCTTTAGAAGATGATCCAGCCCCTCTGCTCCTTTCTCTTTTCCCCCGCAAATTCCGGAAACCTATTCGCAAGCTTTTGGGGTTTATGTTGGTAGCCGCGCGTTCAGTCATCCCGAGACTGTGGAAGTCCCAGTCCCCCCCCCACGCTCCTTTCCTGGCTTAAGGAGTTCCTCCATATCCGCACAATGGAGGACATGCTGGCGATGCTTCACCCTGATGACCGACTTCACCATCAGACCTGGCTACTGTGGAACATGTTCTATTACTCTGCTGACTTTCGTGCTCTTTTCCCTTCCTCGCCTGTGTGATGTCTGCCTATTTCTTGAATTCTTCCTTGTCAATCACCTTTCTGATGTTCGCATAACCTCAGTTAGTACTTCAGTATTGCAGATTGCTGTTCCTTTTGTTATGCTTTTACAACGCATTATGGTTCTTGTTGCATTTCTCTTTTTTTTTGTTTCTCTAATTATCTGATCTGCATTGTTCATTGTTACTCTGCTGCGTCAGAGTCCGCCTCCCCCTCCCCCTGTTCCCTTTTCCTGACCCCTTTTTCCCCTGTTCTTTCCCATTGTTTCCCTGATCTTCCCCTGCCTTTCCTCTCCCCCACCTTCCCTTTTGTAAAACCCTTGGAAAATCCTTAATAAAAATTTAATGTTGAAACATTTCTGTTATACGTGGGATGAGAAGTAGCTTGTACTGTCAGATACTTGAGCTCCCATAGGAATGATTCCTACCCCCAATAGGGTCGTGTGCCCATTCTCCATTCTATCAACCGCTTCATATTTACCAGCACATCAAACATGTGACAAACAGAAAAAAAATCCTTATCTGAGCATATATACTATATACTAGTAGCTACCTTCTATTTTTGCGCTTAATTAAAAGACTTAATATGATATGCTAATTAATTTTGCTATAGCAAAGGGCAGAAATATCTAAGTTACGCTAGGTTTACACGTGTGTTCGGGTTTCCATTCATGGGGTCTGCTTGAATTGTATGATTTTGTGATATTCTGACATAACATGTTTCCCCATGAACTGAAACCTAATCTGCTTAAAAAATCGGTTACCTGCAGAAAGCCGCGGAACCCATAGACTATGATGGGGTCTGCCAGGTTTTTGTCCGAAAAATGCAGAGAGAAAAGTGTCCACATTTTTTAAGCTGAATGATGGGTGGAATCCACAGCACTTTAGACTGTTTAGAAAGTTTGCAGAGGTTTCCTCTCTTGACTTTCTGTTTCAATTACACCTAACGGGAAACCGCTGGCATTTCGGTAAGTATAACTGATATGCTGCGATTTCCAAAACCGCTCCGGTGTTTGAAATCGCAGTGTGGTTTTTACCACAAAGTGGGCATGGGATTCCCTAGAATCCCATCCACTTGCCCTGACTGTAAAACGTGGCAAATCAGGGCGTTTACGCCACATGGGGCCCTGGCCTTATAGATGGTAATATGATTGGTGGACCGAAAGGAAAGCTCAAAACGAACACTATTTACAGCATCTGTCTCTTATATTACACTGTAAATTATACAGCCTGTATTTGGAACACAGAAAATAACAAAACACAAGTCACTACTTGTAAATTCGAAGACTTACAGTAATAATGCGTTTCTATGAATTATGTCACCAGTTCCTTGCAAGAAAATACACCAAATTCTCCTAGGTATTAGTTGATCTGTCTCCATTGTGCGCTTGCAAGAGATGCAATTTCATTTTACCACTGGATTATACTAAACCCTTGATGAGAATTCACACATAGTCACATAGTACTTCTTTTTTTTTCCAAATTCTGAGACTGACGTAACTGGTTAGGATGTATCCGTTAGTTTCAGAAACCTGCTGCTATTAACTTGTAAGAAGGATATTTTATTCATGCCTTCACAGTTTGATTTTCAAGATATCACATTTATGTTCAGTCTATAGAATATGATGTTTTCACAGCTTTCATACCACTAGGTTGTACAAGGACATGTCCTTATAAGACAATAATGTATCTCTACCGCATTCTATACAGTACAGGTACAAGGGAACACTCACTATGCATCAACGACTTCCATTCATTACTAAATACTACGCATTATTAAATAAAAGGAGCAGCAGACTTTAGTTGTCTTGGTTCTTGCACTAAACCAAACCCTTCTCTGTTTCTTGGAAGAGGACTAACCATTTGTGGTAAAACTACAATCTTGGTGCCATATGGAAGATGAGAATCTCATCATGTCAATTCATATGACACCATAAGCACTGTTCTATGTTTTAACGGCTTAAAGTGACCAGACCCCTCCCCCAATGTTTATTATGTATTTAGGGCTTTACAGATATAGGCAACACTATCCCAAGTAGGGCCCACAATCTAAATTCCCAATCAGTATGTCTTAGGAGTGTGGAGTACCTGGGGGAAACTCACACAAGCAATGAGAGAACATACAAATTCTTTGCAGATGTTGCTCTTGGCTGGATTCAAGCCTAGGACCCACCTAGAGTGGATTTCAGTGCAGGATTTCAGATAAAGGAGTCAAAAGTTGTTAATAAAGTAAATTACAATATTTATTAATGTCACAAATGCTCCGAAAATCAAATTTTTTTTTTTTTTTTTAATGTAGATTGTGAGCCCCACATAGAGCTCTCAATTTACATTTTTCCCTATCAATATGTCTTTGGAATATGGGATGGAAATCCATGCAAACACGGGGAGAACATACAAACTCCTTGCAGATGGTTTTATGCCCTTGGCGGGATTTGAACACCAGGACTCCAGCGCTGTAAGGCTACAGTGCTAACCACTGAGCCACCGCATGACCCCTAAAAGTTGTTTGACAGTTTAGATGCACTTTAAGTACATAAAGTAACTTATTGCTACTACAGATTTTTTTTTCCTACATTGGCATCAAAATATTGGGTGCAATATTTCCAATGCATGTAATTAGGGTTATAGAAACCCCATTAACATGCATCCAATGCAGATCTTTAACATATTTACTTGTGGCATATGTGGACATACATTAAAAATGGCAAAGAAACAGCAACCTGCCTTGTGCCCAGTGCACATGGACTTCTCCAGATTCTCTGAACCTTTTGATATTATGTACTACAGATTAATGGTTAGATACACTGCCAACTTGTGCATCAATTGTGCATTATTACTGGGCCATAAAAGGCTGCAGAGCCTGCACTTCAGGGTAGATCCTGGGAGCGAGAGAATGAGCCTGGGTGTGTCCTGCTACATTGAGAGTCTGGTGAGAGTGTGTTGTGCTATCTCTGTTTACTTGTGTAGTTGGCAGTAAGCCACGCATACAGCTAGTACTTACTGTTTAGTTAGTGCTCAGACGAGCAGGGTTTTGTTTGACATTCTTTTGCCTGAAGTTAAGGCTGTATTTTATTTTGCTCATTTTGTGCCTATAGTTAAGGTTTATTTATTTTGCTGTTTTTTTTTTTTTTTGTTTTTTTTTATAAACAAACCTGTCTCTGCCTCTGACGGTCTGCACCATTGCTGCTACCGATCTACCTTCTCCATACTACCATGGCAGTACAAATTGGACAAAGTAAGATTGTGTAGGGGTACACACCCAACTGGTAACAATTTACAATTTGTCAGTTTATTCATAAATTACTAGCAGGAACAAGAGAAGAACTGCTAGCACAGAGCTACAGCATAAGAAAAAGTGCTCCAAAATTATTTTGTGCAGAATACAATAAGTTAATTAAAAAAAGACACACACACGCACACACACAAAAAAGTCAGGAGTGTATCTTACCATTGTAGACTTTTATTACTATGTAATTTAGCGCCATGATGCTTTTTATACATACACCCTAAGTAAGTCAACAGAGGAACTGCTTAGCAATGATTTTGATAGGACTGTAGAAAGCTGCTGCTCGGCCATGCCTACATAAGCTATGGTTTCATGCACACTTGCTTCACTCTGACACCGCCAACTTGTGCATCAATTAAGCCTGGACATTTTAGTGACTATGAAATGAGTCAGGAAAGAAATGAACAAAATCAATCATTTATTAAACCCACAATGACAAGATAAAACAGCTTGCTGTCAGAGTCACGTGCTGTGCTAAAAACAGGGATTTATAAATAACACTGTACATACAGCTGCCAGGGGTTACCAGGAAACTCAACACAGATTTTTCTATTTCTTTTACATTCATTCTCATAAAATGGGATTTGCATAGAGTTTGCAATTTTTCTTCCTCGACTAGAACAGTATGGAAATTATAGAGATAGAGAGTATGAAGATTATGGAAATCATTGCCATAAGATGTTATGGTGGTTAAATCTGGTCGCCAAATATAATTGAAATTGGACATGGGTAACCCAACCAGATTTTCCTAAATTCCCCATAAATGTCTATCAGTTTATTGGGGTTTTGATTGCCTTCCTCTGGATCAATAGCGCAGGACAAAAAGCTTAAACAACTCATATGGTAGGGACAGTATTGAAGGAAGTCTATCACCTCTCCCCAACATACTGAACTGTCCCCATCATGTTACATAGCACGTTACAGCCATAAACAACATACCTTTGTTTTTTCCCCTTTGTAGAAAAACAACTTTGAAGTCTTATACAAAGGATGTAGTTGGTGCACTGGGGGTGGGCATTCAGCTTATTATAAATATTATGTAGGTCAGGGGGAGGTGAAAAAAATAAAAAACATCATACCTGGTGCTCCGGTGTCCTCCCAGTGCGGTTCAGTGTTTCTGCTCTGTCATCTTCTCAAAGTGAAATTGCTCGCCATCTGCGATGTCACGGATCCCTTCCACTGAATCTGTTCATTGGCCTCATTCACGTGACCACTGAGGCCAGTCAGCGGCCTCAGCACATCTCAGGAAGAGATCCGTGATTGTCACAGGTAGCAACATCTCATGCCCTTCGCTGAGGCCTCAGCGGTCACATTTGGCTAGGACTTTCGCCACACGTCAACACTGGACTGAGAAGACCTGACTGCGCTATGAGGAACCAGAGCACCTGGGAAAGGTGAGTATGATTTTTTTTATTATTTTTTTTTCACTTCCCCCGGCCTATTTAAATACTAAGTTTAATGTCCAGTTTTGCCTGGACATCCCCTTTAAGTTACCATTTTCCCTATACTGCTCTTTTCTAAGCTTTATTCTCCAAAAAAATGATAACCTTATAAAAGCTACAGCTTTATGTATACCCTAAGTAGTCAGGGAGGCGGGGTTTACTTCAGCTGGTCATGCTGTAAGAGCTTTCAGTCATGGTCTATGAGGCATGACTGACATGTCACTCATAGACATCAGGCTCCTTACCACTTTGGCAAAATTCACATTTCATAGGTGCTCAGTAGGGTTCAAGTCTGAGCTCTGGGCAGGCCAGTCCAGTCGGTTAACCTGATTGTCACTGTACCAAGCCATGGTAGACCTCGCTACGACAGCCAGTGTTGTCATCTTGGAAGTAACATTGGTCCGACCCATAGAACCCCCATAATTAGAGATGAGCGAGTAGAAATTCGATCGAATACTACGGTATTCGAAATACTCGTACTCGATAGAGTACCACTCTCTATTCGAATGGAAAAGTTCGATGCAGAACCAGCATTGATTGACCGAATGCTATACAGTCGGCCAATCAACGCTGGTTCTTCTCCTACCTTTAGAAGTCTTCTCCGCGCAGCTTCCCCGTGGCGTCTTCCGGCTCTGAATTCACTCTGCCAGGCATCGGGCCTGGGCAGAGCCGACTGCGCATGCCCGATGCCTGGCAGAGTGAAATCAGAGCCGGAAGACGCCACGGGGACGCTGCACGGAGAAGACTTCTCGGAGGATCCAGCCCGACCCTCACTCATGGACTTGGTAAGCATAATTTGATCGAATGTTGCCTACCCCTGAAACGAGCATTTTCCCCCCATAGACTATAATAGGGTTCGATATTCGATTCGAGTAGTCGAATATTGAGGGGCTACTCGAAACGAATATCGAATCTCGAACATTTTACTGTTCACTCATCTCTACCCATAATGTAAGAATCACACTGTAACCTAAAATAGTGCAATAAACGTCGACGTTGAGTTTACCATGCACTGGGACCAAGGGTCCGCATCCATACCAGGAGAAACACCCCCAGACCATAACTCCACCTCCGCCGAACTTTACTGGGTGTTCAAATACTTATTGGTAGACAGTGTTTTAAATATTAAAGGAGATCATGTGGTTGTACACCTTGGCATCCATAGTCTCATATGAAGGAAATTCAGTTCTATAACTCATCTCTATTTATTGCAATATACTGTATGACTATAAGTTATTTAGATATTATAAAATGTACATATCGTACTGTAGGTAATATCATAGATGTGTACATGTTACATATATGTTATGTACTGTACATATATGTTATTCTCTGCTCTTCAGCAACTCCTCACAAGACTGATGTAGTTCCTAATGTAAGAGACTTGATAAATGCCCCCCCCCCCCCCCCAATACGCACAATCCAAATGATCCTATTGTTTCACCTTCTTAACATTCTGCTTGGCAATTGCTTTCCACAAGTGTAAGGATAGAATTATCTTATCCCGAAAAAATACAATAATAATATACAGGTACGCAGGTATTCCCCTGTGCAATAAACAAATGAATAACTAAATTATATGCGTTTTCTTTTAATCTCACTGCTCAGATCTTCTGCATATAACAGTAGCAAATGACAATATTGCAAAGCAGCAAGTGACTTGAAGGGGGTAGCCCATTAAGCAGTCCAATATATATTTATGGCTGGAGTCACTATGGAAACCAACTTTCTCGAAACTATGAATCATTCTTTATTCTTTGAGAAGCAAGCCGCAATTCTGCCTCAGCTGTGCAGCTAAAAGACCATGGATGGAGACGAGAATTTAACCAGTAGTGAGAAATCCTAACAATAATGTTGTTTCTATTAATACCGAAGGTCTCCAAAGCAGAGTTGGGCTAAAGAAGACGTTTTTGTAGTGTTATAATGAAGAGAGACCAATATATGTAGCTTGAAATAACCAATGTCTAATAAAGATATGTAATATACTAAGCAGGTGAGCAGAATATACCGGCCACCAAGTGTATGGTCATGAAATCCTTTCTCATGGTTTATAATTTAGTATATCTACCCAAGAACACCAGCACATGATGTACTTTTACAGAACATAAAGTAGCTGCAAGAAGAACGAGTCTATCCTGAGACTTAGCCCATGTAAAATACATTCAGCTTCCAGAAATTGTTGGAGAGCATGAAATAAATTGAGTATGGGGCATGAATTAGGGGTGGTGGTCGGACGGGCAGGCTGCTATCCCTAGACATAATGCAAGGCTTATTAAAGAGCCGGACATTGACTTTAAGGAGCTATATTTAATAAGGGGCATTAGCAAAGAATGGTCTCTGTCCCAAGAAGCATTGCCAATATGTCTCCATAACAAATAGTGTCCTTAGGAAGAGCCAATACTTCCCGAACGCTGTGCAGATCAGTGACATTTGTCCGGAGCGGAGCACAAGGTTCAGCTGGGTGACTTTAAGAAGGTGCATGCAAGAAGCATTACATAGCAAAAGCTGCTGACACTTTTTAGGGGAATGTTCACACAGCTAAATTTGAGGCAGAGCTCCAAATTCCACCTGAATTTTGCCTCCCAATAATTGTAATAGGAGCCCAATGGAAAAAAAAATTTCAACTAGAGGAAAAAATAAGCATCTACTTGATCTTCAGGTGGATTCTGTCTGATAACTGCCACTGAGGTGAATAGAAGGTGGAAAAATACCGCATGGTTGCTGTGGAATCTGCATAAAATTTTTTTAGGCTGCAGCAATAAAGCATTGTGGGAAAAAAACATTGTGGTTCTTCCCACAGCACTTTAGACAGAAGGTTCGTGGAGTTTTCCTCTGCGGACTTTCTGTTACAATTATATATTTGGGGAAACCGCCTGCGTTTCCGTAGATATAATTGATATTCTGCGATTTTCAAAACCGTGCAGAGTTTGGAAATCGCAGCGTGTCTGCACCGCAATTTTTACCACAAAGTGGGCATGGGATTCGCTTGAGTATAAGCCGACCCGAATATAAGCTGAAACCCCTAATTTTACCACAAATAACTGGGAAAACGTATTGACTCGGGTATAAGCCGAGGGGGGGGGATCCACCATTGCAGATAAAGTCTGGTCATGTGCATTACAGTCGACCCGAAACTTCATGGGGATCATAGTAATAGCAGTTAACCCCATCATGTCCCTCACATTAACCCCCTGTGTGCCTCACATAAGAGTTACTGATATGTGGGACATATGGAGGTAATTATTAGGTATCTTCATAATTAAGGTCCTTCATTAGTACCCTCATGTGTCTCACATATTAGTAACCCTTATATGGGACACACAGGGGTTAATATGATGGACATGATGGGGTTAACTGTTATTAATGTGAGGCACATGGAGTTACTGGAACTAAATTAATAACCCCAAATGCCTGACATTACTAGGCAGAGTAACTAAAGGAAGGTCCCTGTGTGTGTCACGTTACTGGAGCTTCCTCTCCTTCATACAACAGACATCTTCCATAAGACACAATGAATCCTGGCCACTCATCTGCAGGGGAGATGCTAAATCCTAGTGTGCTAAAGGACCTCTGATGACGTCATGGCCATGTGATCGGACTCTGGTGTGGGCGGAGCTACTAGGATTTAGACTCAACCTTATCTGCAGATGTTACATACCAGTGGCTACAGGACCTTTGATGACATCACAGTCACGTGACCTCATGACAAGTGAATCACAGAACAGTAGCACTAAAGGACCTCCCCCTTCCAGTTTTCTGTGCTCCGTGGACCCTGACTCATGTATAAGCCGAGGAGAGCTTTATCAGCATGAAAAAGGTGCTGAAAAAAGTCGGCTTATACTCGAGTATATACGGTACTTTGCACTTATTGTAAAATGCTGAGTCGTTTCCATTCCGTGGGGCTCCAGCCTTAGCTAGTAAAAATTTAGCCAAGTGAACACACACTTAACAGGTTCTTTGGCTCCAGAAGAAAGGGGTGTGCAGTCTGAATCCAGTGTACATGTAACCCAGCGCCACACCTCCCATGAGGCGACCTGAAGCGACCGCTTCAGGCGGCGCTATGCCAGGGCCTCAGGGAGGGCGGCATTTTTGGTTACCTAAGCCAGTCCAGGACAAGCTGTCCTGGACTGCTTAGCACCGAGCGGTGGTTTGGGGAGGCCACTGGAGCAGCGCTGCTCCAGCAGCCTCCTCTCACGCTCAGGCAGAGAGCAGGTCGTCTCCGTGCCTGCTCTCTGCTGGCGAACGGTGCTGAGCCCCGCCCTCTGCACTTCGCCACGCCCCTCCGCTCCGCCCCCTCCTCCCGGCGGGGGGGGGCTTTCTGTAGTGCACCTCGTGCGGCGAAAGGGGCAGGTTCGCCCCTGATGTAACCTATAGATGACACAAGGTCAGGAGAGACCAAGAGACAATGAGGAGGAATTTATCAACACCAGTTTTCTAACATGAAAATGTGTTCCATCCCTTCTGCTATCTTATGCAATGAAACAAATAATTGTTATTTTACAGTAGTCTCAAGTCAGAAACATTTTTTTCTAAAACAGCGATTAAATACTAGCCAAAGACTAACCACAGTTGGACCAGTCTCTAATGCCGAATGTCCATGACCATGTCCATAACAATAGAAATTAAAGGAACACTCCAACTAAATTTCCTCTAAACATATTATGCAGAATAAAACTATGAAATATTCCTCTTACACTTCTATGCTCATGTCCAGAACAATGGAAATTAAAGGAACACTCCAACTAGAATTCCCTCTACACATATTGTGCAGAATAAACCTACAGAACACTCCTTTTACGCTTATAAAAAAAATATCACATACCTTACGTTTACCTTGAAACAGTTCCCTGCCAGCATGAACCTAGCAAACCATACAACTCAATGAGGGGCCCCAGATTTTCCACTACTGCCAGATTATGTCTACCGCACTAAATACGGGAAAATATGATATTACACAGTGGTGTCCAGCAATAGTTATATGACTGCTGTTTTTATTTTTGCAGTTGTGTCCAACTCTGAGATGGAAAAAAAATGAAATGGTAAAAATCTAAGATGACTGTATTTTATATAAGCATAGGCTTGTTTAATAATTGTAATAAAAAAAATTGAATTTCTTGACAAAATAAAGTACTTTGGTATCAGCAGTTACTGTTTCTCTTAAAAAAATACTTTTGCATGCACCCAGTGGCGTAACTACCGTGGTAGCAGCAGTAGCAGCTGCCACAGGGCCCGGGCCATTAGGGGGCCCGGTGACAGCCGCTACCGCTGCGGTTTTTTTTAAATAGGCAGTTACGGGCCCTATTCACTTGCCGATCCTGGCTGAGCCGGGATCGGCAAGTGACACCGCGGGCCCCACAAAGGCTATCATTATACTCGGGGGTCTTTGCAGACCCCCGAGTATAATGACCGGCGGATCGGGAGAGGTAAGGAACATAACAAACACTGTTACTTACCTCTCCACGATCCTGCCAGGCCTCCGTCCTACTGTTGTCTGACGTCTCTAACGTCACATGAACCCGGCATGCTTTCCGGGTCATGTGACGTCCGACGTCATTAACGAAGGACGCGAGAGGAGGACAGCACAGGAGTCGGGGAACAGGTAAGAAGCAACAGTGGTTTTTTTTTTTAATGTTTTTATTCCCCGGGTCTGCGATTATTATACTCTGGGGTCTGAAAAGACCCCAGAGTATAATAATTGTTTATGGGTGTCCACAGAGGGACACTATTGGGGTTAATACTGTGTGCAGGGGACACTATTGGGGTTAATACTGTGTGCAGGGGACACTATTGGGGATAATACTGTGTGCAGGGGCCACTATTGGGGTTAATACTGTGTGCAGGGGACACTATTGGGGTTAATACTGTGTGCAGGGGACACTATTGGGGTTAATACTGTGTGCAGGGGACACTATTGGGGTTAATACTGTGTGCAGGGGCCAGTAAGGGACATAATAGAGTGCGGAGGAGGGGGTCGGTCGAGGTCTTCGGCGTCAGTTGGGATGGGGGGGGGGGCCCATGTCAAAAGTTCGCCACGGGGCCCCGCCATTCCTAGTTACGCCACTGCATGCACCGATAACTAGAGGAGTCCATCACTCTATACTGCCCTTACTATGCAGACTCCAAGCATAAGAATATGACATTCACAATAGCTGAATACACCTAATAATGCTACCGAGCTCCTGTTTAGATTTCCACGTTGCTTTGGCATGTCAAAATAATGTGACCACTGCTGGAACTCCTTGTTCCAAGTGTAGTCAACCTTTGGCTTAATTTGTTGCCGGTCTTCAAATCTGTAGCATGTTCTTCATGTTGTAGAAAACACACAGATTTTCAATTATGGCTATGTTCACACCTGCGCCTGATCTCCGGTTGCGGATTCCGTTCCCCATTCTGCTTTAAAAAGCAGCCCTTTTCGCGCCGCATTTTTCTGCCCTTTCGGGTGGAAACCCAGCTGACTCTGAATGCTATATTTTAAAATATAGGGTAGAATCTGCAGTAAATTTTAGCACCGTATTGAAAAAAGCTGGAGAAAGTAGAGCGGTAGCTGAGCTACAAGTCTCTCAGGGCAGATTTCAGTACCCTAAGGCCGGGTTCACACAGGGTTTATTCATCTGGAACCTGAGGCGGACGGCACCTCAGGTTCCGGTCCAAAATACGGGTGGTTACAATTGGATGCCAGTGCAGTGTACTGGCATCCAGTCGCGTACTCCGCTACGGATTAGGCCCAAATGAATGGGCCTAGTCGGGAGGAGGGAGTGTCTTCAGGCAGATTCGTGAGGTGACCCCGCCTTAACAATGAGTATGTCCATTCTTTTTCTGGGAGTCGGAATAAACAGCTCCCGGAAAAAAGAACTGACCAGCTCCCATTTATTTCAATGGTAGCTGTCTTTTTGGTCAAGATTTTGAGGCAGATACGGCCTCAAAATCCTGACCAAAATACCCCGTATGAACTCAGCCTTAGGTTAAGGCTCCACATAGCAAGCCGCCGCGAAAAAGCTCTGCGGAAATGCATCCCGTTGTTTTATACAGTGCTTTTCGCAATTATACCTATACGGAAACCGCCTGCGTTTTTTAAATTGCAACTTATCTGCTGTGGATATTTTTCTGAAACGTGTGGATGGGATTAGCTGGTGTCCCATCTACTTTGCAGGTACTGTAAACTGATAGTCTTCCTGCACTCCAGCCTTTAAGTCCCATTCCTGGCCTATTCTGAGGTCAAAACATCGATTGTGTGTACCGGTGTAAGGTACTGGGGTTGGTTACATAGCCATTTCCCGGTTGACAGACTCCCTTTAAGGCATGGATTTCAATATTGGAAATTTCAAAGAAATTGGTGATTTTATGGGACTGAAATCCTTTATCATTATCCTACATGCATTAATTTTTTTTCAATCACGGATCTGTTGATAAGTTGTTGAATTTCCTAAGAATCTGTAAGATAAATGTAGCACCAATATGTTTATAACCAAATTCTCAGGATGGACATAAACTATGTGAATATCTTAAAACTGTAATAGATGGAAGAGAGACTATATTAGTATTTCACCACTGATACAAATGTAACCTATTGTAAGCAGGGCTGGAATAACATGGGGCTAAGTAGTCAGGAGGAATAAGCAAGTGGTGAGAATGCGTAGGTACCTTATTTTGAGTCATATATAACACGTCAGATGAAATGTGTACATTTTCAATTTTCTCATACTAGTTAATTGGTATAGAAAATGAAGCAATGTCTTTCTGCCCACACTGAAACCGGTAGTAAGAAGATTATTTCTCGCTATTAATTATATAGAGATTTCCTGTAATCGGTGGGAAAATATTGCATGGCAGGTAAATATTCCACTCTCTCCGTGGTGCTAGTACAGTCAGTAGAGTACTACGCTGCTGACCCCCGCTAGTATACTACATGTATCCAACAACAACAGATCCTCCAAGATGAAGCCTGAAGTCTAAGGGCCCATTCAGAAGTCTTCAACAAGAACGTCTCGCCAATTTTTTTAAATTTATTTGAATCGGATAATATAATTTATCACTTTTTGTAATTGGTTTTTATATTCAGATTGTAGATTTTTTAACTCTATTTTCTATACATGATGATGGGGCAGCCATGTTGTCTGAGCTATTCTTCTGCTCTGTTAACAACATTTAGTGATATTCTTTAGCATAGTCAGGGCCATAGGCAGCAATAGTCTGGAACTGACTCATTGAGGTCTATAGGACACAACAAACCCAGTTCTTAGGGTGAGTTCACATGGTGCTTTTTTAGCCATCATGCAGTAATAAATAGCAAATTTTACTAAGCCATTAGACTCACCTCACGTCCAGCAGACTCCCGTGTCCCGCCACTGTAATCCAATGTATGGGACATGTGATGGCATGCAAATGGAGGAATGCCATATTCATTCTGCTGGAGGACACAGTGCCTCATAGAGTCCCTGTGTTTCCTATTACATTACACAGGTTTTCTGGGACTAGTCAATTGATGAGTTATTTTTAGGGGGACTGAGCCTCGTTGATCTGCTGTTTGCGGCGGCAGCTCCCACCTGTTCATTGGTCTCATGACCTATGTGTAGCTCACTCCAATTCAAGTGAATGGCTCAGACAGCTAAACATGTAGTGGTTTGGATGAACCTTGGTAAGACATTCCAGTATAGGAGCAGAGCTGTAGTTCCCCAAGGCCACTTCTATACAGTGTATAGGAATAGCTGATCTGTGCGGCGTATAGGTATCAAACCCCACAGATCAGCTGCTGGTGATCTGATAGATCATCAGTAGAGATGACCGAGTAATGAAATATTCGAGATTCAATATTCGTTTCAAGTAGAGCTTCAATATTCAACTACTCGATCAAATATCGAATCCCATTATAGTCTATGAGAAAAAATGCTCGTTTCAGGGGAAACCACTATTCGATTAAAGGAGAGTCACCAAGTCCACGAGTAGCAGGAGGAGAGTGTTTAGGAGGCGCGCTGTGCAGTTAAAGTGCACAGACCCCATTATAGTCTATGGGGTCTGTGTGCTTTAACTGCACAGCGCTTGCAGTTGCACTGATAGGGTCCTCCTGCAGATTCCGTCCGGATGGGAGGCAAGCGCTAATGTGAACCGGCCCTTACTCGTCCTGCAGAACCAGCATTGATTGGCCGAATGCTATACAGTGTATAACATTTGGCAAATGAATGCTGGTTCTGCAGCAGGCTCGTCCTTGCTAGTCGGGAGAGAACAGTGATACCTTGCACAGTGGTGAGCTAATGGCTTAATAAGACTCCACACACCTATATGGTGGTCTCTCCTTAAGGAGTGACGATATCGCCCCAACCCTGTCTATAGTCTCTCATCTCTACCAGGTCAGTATTTTCTACACCGGGCTGAAGAGATGCAAACACATTGAAACGGCCGTCCTCGGTTAAGATACTGAACCTGGTAAAATCCCAGCATCATTGCAAACACAAGGCCTCTGGAAGGTCAGGCATGATGTTAAAGGGGCTCTATCACTAGGAAAAGTGATTTTTAACTAATCACACCTTTGCATAGCCTTTAGAAAGTCTATTCCACACCTACCTTTTGTATGTAGATTGCCTCAGTGGTTTCTGAATAAGTCCATTTATATTCATATGCTAATCAGACTAGTGCACGATAGATGGTGCACACCTCTCTCTGCTGTTTTCTATGGGAGGCTGCTGCTGCTGTGCTGATGACTCAGCTTCCTGTTTGCTTCTCACACATAGAAGATAATGGGAGAGAGGAGGCTGCTGGGAACTTCCTGAGCTGACTGGAGGCTCATTAACATATGAATAAAAACGGACTTATTCAGACACCACTGAAGCAATCTACATACAAAAGGTAAGTGTGGAATAGCCTTTCTAAAGCCTATGCAAGCATGTGATTAGATAAAAATGACTTTTCCCAGTGATAGAGCCCCTTTAAAGGGAGCACCCTCTATTGGGCTGCATGGCTGAGATTCTGTCTTTCTAATTACATCATGGAAGACAGACTTGCACATCCTCAGCTAGCGCCCTCTATTGGTATGCACAAACTGAGACTCTGTCTTTCTAATTACATCATGGAAGACAGATTTGCATATTCTTCCCATGATCCCTTGCAGTGGAGAGCTAATGGCTTAATAAGACTCCACACACCTATATGGTGGTCTCTGCTTAAGGAGTGACGATATCCCCCTGACCCAGTCGGGAGAGCTGGCAGCTTGCTGTTATGCGGGAGCTGACTTGTTCTTATAGGAATGTATTGACCAGCGTTGATTGGCCTAATGCTATACAGTGCACATCATTCAGCCAATCAACACTGGTTCTGCCGGAGGCTCATCTGTGAGGAGGCGGAGTCTAAGATCGGACCACAATGGAGACTGCTGTGGTCCGATCTTAGACTCCGCCTCCTCACAGACGATCCTCCGGCAGAACCAACGTTGATTGGCCGAATGCTTTACACTGGCCAATCAACGCTGGTCAAAGCATTCCTATGAGAAAAGTCCGCTCCCTCGTAACAGCAAGTTGCCAGCTCTCCTGACTAGCAAGGATGAGCCTACTGCAGAACCAGCGTTGATTTGCCGAATGCTATAGTGTATAGCATACGGCCAATCAACGCTGGCTCTGAATCAAATCTTTACTGCGAATAGCGATAGTATTCGAACAAGTACGAGTATTTTGAATGCCGTAGTATTTGGTCGACTACCTACTCGATCGAATACTACTCGCTCATCTCTAGTCATCAGTATCAACAACGCATATGGGGCCGTAAAATCTTTAAAGGGATATTCAATAAACCCTGTAAATGAATCTCTGTCTTTTATTATCATGTCATTTTTTTGTTTCAAAATTCTGTCTTTACCAATTTCTCAATATATCTTTATATTTATCAGAGCCTTAATGGTCAACACCCTCAAAATGTCTTTCTTGGCCAAATTAAAACATAATATGCTTGATACTTGTACAGTCAGTAGCCACTAGGGGGGCGAAAGCAGTTACTGTATAATTTCATGTTATTGAGATCAATCTATAAACAGAATGAACAGTAAAGTCACCATAGTATATAGTGGAACATATACAGTATAATAAAAAGATCAATATGTCTGCTAAACAGAAAACTGGATACACTACAATAAAACTACCTAGATTACAGCACACACATATACAATAACATGTTACCTAGAACAACAGATAGAAAACAACACAATTGTTGCTTTGTCTCTTACAAACACTGGTACTAGTCCATACAAGCCACATAGAGATGTCTTACTCATAGCAAAGAACAATGGTCGTATTTATTAGCTATTAACGGAAAGGAAACAAGTGACAATACAAACGTACAGGGTTACTCTAGGCTCCCCAGATAACCTTGTCTGACACTATGTTTTGCTCCTTTTGCTATGATCTAACTTTCTCCTTCCTTTCTAATATTCTAGATCTTATTAAATGTTCTGAATTCTCAGTTGCCAATGTGTTTCCACCAACTAGCCAGTTTGTTTTGCAGATTGGTAAGAGCACCTAAGCCAAGGTAAGAACATTTGGAAATGCTACAGTATATTTTTAGCTCTGTTTATGATTAGAGATGAGCGAACAGTGTTCTATCGAACACATGTTCGATCGGATATCAGGGTGTTCGCCATGTTCGAATCGAACACCGCGTGGTAAAGTGCGCCAAAATTCGATTCCCCTCCCACCTTCTCTGGCGCCTTTTTTGCACCAATAACAGCGCAGGGGAGGTGGGACAGGAACTACGACACTGGGGGCATTGAAAAAAATTGGAAAAAGTCATTGGCTGCTGAAATCAGGTGACCTCCATTTTAGACGAATAGTGGATTTCAAATCCGGGTCATATGAGAATGTGAACTTTGTGACTATGAGACAGGGATAGCTGTACAGGCAGGGATAGCTAGGGATAACCTTTATTTAGGGGGGAATGTTATTAAAAATAACTTTTTGGGGCTCTATCGGGTGTGTAATTGTGATTTTTGTGAGATAAACTTTTTCCCATAGGGATGCATTGGCCAGCGCTGATTGGCCGAATTCCGTACTCTGGCCAATCAGTGCTGGCCAATGCATTCTATTAGCTTGATGAAGCAGAGTGTGCACAAGGGTTCAAGCGCACCCTCGGCTCTGATGTAGCAGAGCTGAGGCTGCACAAGGGTTCAAGCGCACCCTCGGCTCTGATGTAGGAGAGCCGAGGGTGCACTTGAACCCTTGTGCACCCTCGGCTCTGCTACATCAGAGCCGAGGGTGCGCTTGAACCCTTGTGCACACTCTGCTTCATCAAGCTAATAGAATGCATTGGCCAGCGCTGATTGGCCAATGCATTCTATTAGCCCGATGAAGTAGAGCTGAATGTGTGTGCTAAGCACACACATTCAGCTCTACTTCATCGGGCTAATAGAATGCATTGGCCAGCGCTGATTGGCCAGAGTACGGAATTCGGCCAATCAGCGCTGGCTCTGCTGGAGGAGGCGGAGTCTAAGATCGCTCCACACCAGTCTCCATTCAGGTCCGACCTTAGACTCCGCCTCCTCCAGCAGAGCCAGCGCTGATTGGCCGAATTCCGTACTCTGGCCAATCAGCACTGGCTAATGCATTGTATTGGCGTGATGAAGCAGTGCTGAATGTGTGTGCTTAACACACACATTCAGCTCTACTTCATCGGGCTAATAGAATGCATTGGCCAATCAGCGCTGGCCAATGCATTCTATTAGCGTGAACTGAGTTTGCACAGGGGTTCTAGTGCACCCTCGGCTCTGCTACATCAGATTGCTACATCTGATGTAGCAGAGCCGAGGGTGCATCAGATGTGTAGTTGAGCAAAACTGACTCAGCACTGCTAAGTCTCTGCATTCGCATAGGAATGCATTGGCCAGCCTTCGGCCAATCAGCGCTGGCTCTGCCGGAGGAGGCGGAGTCTAAGGTCGGACCTGAATGGAGACTGGTGTGGAGCGATCTTAGACTCCGCCTCCTCCAGCAGAGCCAGCGCTGATTGGTCGAGTTCCGTACTCTGGCCAATCAGCACTGGCCAATGCATTTCTATGGGGAAAAGTTAGCTTGCGAAAATCGCAAACTGACAGGGATTTCCATGAAATAAAGTGACTTTTATGCCCCCAGACATGCTTCCCCTGCTGTCCCAGTGTCATTCCAGGGTGTTGGTATCATTTCCTGGGGTGTCATAGTGGACTTGGTGACCCTCCAGACACGAATTTGGGTTTCCCCCTTAACGAGTTTATGTTCCCCATAGACTATAATGGGGTTCGAAACCCATTCGAACACTCGAACAGTGAGCGGCTGTTCGAATCGAATTTCGAACCTCGAACATTTTAGTGTTCGCTCATCTCTATTTATGATATGCAATGTTGTACACTTGGTTATTTCCTCCATACACCCAGTCTATGATTTTTGTCTTGTTGTGGTTGGAACACAACTTGGGAACCTCTTCCCCTCCCCCTCCCTCTTCACTTTCTGTTCCCCATCTTGCTGTATTTTGAATACGTAAAATTTGAAAAAATGCTCATGTTCAGCATAGAATGGTGAAAAATGATAAATATTGTGATAAATAATACACACTGACATACCATATAGCCTTAGTCGTAAGTGCTTCATATGTTTCCCAATGCTCTATATTTTACTTTATCACCCCATAAGTGGCTCTTCCAAACTCAGGCTGGGTTTACATCTGGTGACCAGTCCAAATTGCTAGACAAAAAAAGTGCTGCAAGTCCAACTTTTCATAGTAGGTAAGATTGAATAAAGACACAAGTCCATCAAATACAACCTACAAATCTACCAAGTTGATCCAGAGTGAGATAGAAACCCCCATGAAGCCAATTGTCCCATCAGAGGAAAATAATAGCTTCCTATCTCCAAATGTGGAACTTGGACTGAGTCTCTGGATCAACATCTTATGCCAAATACTTATAGCTCCTACATCCTATGATATTCTTACTTTCAAGAAAAACATCCATGCCCCTCTTGAACTTGCCCAAGTGAGTTCCATAGTCTCACTGCTTTTACAGTAAAGAAGCCCGCATATGACTGTGGTAAAACAGTAGAGGACGCCCCTTCTCTCTACCGTCGATTTGTATATTTGCACATTGCAGTCAAGTCGTCCTTACACCTGTCTACTCTGCACCCGTTCCACTTCAGCTATGTCTTCTCATATACAGGGACCCAAAATTATGCAAAGTTTTCTACATGTGGCCACACTAGTGATTTCTATAGAGGCAAAATAAAATTTTTAACATTGTATCTATTCCCCTCTTGATGCCCCACAATTGTATTTGTTTTGGCAGCTGCCTGGCACTGTTTACTGTCAAACAATATCCCAAAGTCTTTTTCAGTGGTAGTTTTACCCAGTGCTTTATTATTTAAAGGGTTTGTCCCATCACAAGGATCCTATCTATACTGCTTGTTTATGTGGATTTAAGACTTTTCCTAAATACATTGCTTCAGCAAAACTGCTTTGTTTGTCCGCTATCTTAATTTATTCACTTCATTGTTTACACTCCGTTTCTATGGCCCTTGGGATTATCTGCTCATTTGTCAAGTGATGTAACTGCCTGCTCTCAAGGGGGAGGGAGGGGCTGGGAGCAGCTCTGAGCTGTTTGTGTCTGATAAGTAGCGGAGCTTCTCAGAGAGCTCCGGGATTTCTGAGCTCTTATCAGTCGGTTTCATTGAATTTGGTTTATAAGGGCTGAGATAGGGAGTCTATTACCTCTGTATGTAATGCAAACTGACTCAAATCCAGCTCTGCTACATCAGCTTCACACTGTGGTAATTCATTTACAACCAATCCCGTGCAAGTGAAACCCCGCCCACCTATGTGCCGAGAGAAGCAGGAAGTGAAGAGAGCACAACAGCCTGCAGGTTAGTGAACAAGCGTCATGGGAATACCCCTTTAAACGTAACTGCTTGCATCCACATTGACACTCATTTTCCATTTCTCTTTTCATGCTTCCAGCTTCCTTAAATCCTCTGTAATATTACACTATCCTCCTCTGTTTACGACAGAGTTTACTTTCATCTGCAAACATTGAGACTGTACTCTGTAAACCCTCTACCAGGTATCTCACTGTTTCCATTCTCCTCTTTTCCTGATAAACTGACACTCACTCTGAAATCTCTGCTCAAATATTTTTTTTCAAGCAAAAAGGACAGAATATAAAAGAGGTATTAGATTACATAGAAGTCTATGGAACACAGAGGGGTAGTAGTGAACAATGAGCAGAATCAGAGAGAGAGAGGAGAGACAGGCACAGCTGTAGATGATAAGGCAGATTCTCCTCTACTTTCTGTGTGCAGTTTCTGGTAGACATCATAGCTGCTGGCCTCCGTCCACCAGATAAAGCCTGCATAGGGGAAAAGTGCTAAAAGAAAATTCAGAATATAGGTGACAATCAATAGCCAAAACTAGAGTTTCCCCTCGTGTACACACTGTACTTCTGATTTATGTGGTTTGTTGAAAAGGTAGGTGTGCTTTAAATTTGTCATTTCCACGTTACAATACAATGTTGGATAATATTAATTATTTTCCAATGTGTGCAGTCAGAAAACTCATAAATATTAGAGATCTTATATAAATCAAAAATTTAATATTCTCTCTACTTTCTTTTGCAAACATGAAGTATAAAGTTGTGAGCTAAACACTTCTGGCCTTGCCCTCAAGCCTTCTTACTTCTAAAACTAATCATTTCTCCTTGCAACTAGTTCTGCCCTGGGGAGAATAAAAAGCGTCAGGAATACATTTTGCCTCTAGAAGATATAAAAGCATTGAAGCAATCCCAGCTTCCTACCATACCTATGTGCTACCACCAGCGCCATAGACAGTATTAAGCTGAAGTAGGATGTCCTAGTTTCAAAAGTGAGTCCACAGAAAAAAAATCTAAAATGTTTTTTGCAACAGTTATGTCATGCAAGCCAAGTATCTCATGGCATAGATTGGAGCAATAATTTATGCCAGAGTCTGTTGTACATGACGGTAAATCTGATGGGCCGCAGGAGTCCATGACCCCAACACTTAACCTCATCTTGACAAGCCCACTTTTCAGAAAAGTGCTGTTCAGGGAACAAATAAGGCAAAAGTTGCAACGTTTAGCACAAAAACCATTGTGTGCCAAAATCTGCAACTCATATCACATATTTTAGTCCAGACTATCACGTAAATTGTATGATACATTCACCCCTACCCCATTTTATCACCTGCAGAGATAAAACCACAGCCAGAGGCAGAGTCTTTGACTTTCTGCTGTGGGTTCATTCTCTGAATAGCCACAGAAATAATGGAGCTAATGCTGTGGGTTCATCAGCCAATGGCGAGATTCACCAGCACCATTCTCTTTTAGCATCCTAAAAAAAGCAAGTGACCAGTCGCCGCCTCCCATTGTTGTCGACATCCAGCTGTGATTTGGTGCTGATGGAATGTGCGGTGGAATCCATATTAAAATCAACTTCCAATTCTGTGTGAATGGGACACGTGGAGCTAGGCGTGTGCTGTACTTCCACTATCTACAGTGCTCACGTAGAATTTTCATGAAGTGTTCTCATGAGCATGGGGATTCCAACACTGATCTGCAATTTATGTCATATCTTGCGGATATAGCCTATGTTATATTGGTGGGGAAACCCTTTTAAGATTGCCTAGAATAAGACAATGGCCTCTGTAAATCATTCTACAGAGAAAAGTTTTATAGGCCAGATTTTGTAGCACTAGTACACCATAGATCGATTTGACAATTTCAATAGCCTTAGTCATGAATACAACACACTCTACTTCATGAACACATTGCAGCTACTATGTTTTGCAGCTACTAAGTTTGCAGTTACTATGTTTTGTAGGTACTATGTTTTGCAGCTACTAAGTTTGCAACTACTAAGTTTTCAGCTACTATGTTTTGCAGGTACTATGTTTTGCAGCTACTATGTTTGCTGCTACTAAGTTTGCAGCTACTATGTTTTGCAGCTACTAAGTTTGCAGCTACTATGTTTTGCAGGTACTATGTTTTGCAGCTACTATGTTTTGCAGGTACTATGTTTTGCAGCTACTATGTTTTGCAGCTACTATGTTTTGCAGCTACTATGTTTTGCAGCTACTATGTTTTGCAGCTACTATGTTTTGCAGCTACTAAGTTTGCAGGTACTATGTTTTGCAGCTACTATGTTTGCTGCTACTAAGTTTGCAGCTACTATGTTTTGCAGCTATTAAGTTTACAGCTACTAAGTTTGCAGCTACTATGTTTTGCAGCTACTATGTTTGCTGCTACTAAGTTTGCAGCTACTAAGTTTGCAGCTACTATGTTTTGCAGCTACTATGTTTTGCAGCTACTAAGTTTGCAGCTACTATGTTTTGCAGCTACTAAGTTTCCCAGCATATGACTAAAAGCGATGAGCTTTTTAATTCCCCCAAAACTCATATAAGTTGGAAAAAATGGTTCAGAGATGGGTAAATAAGTTACTTGAAAGCAAAGTAAATGTGTCAGAAAACTGGTGAAATTACCATTCAGAGACTAAAAATCTGTCATGATCCAACCTGTCCAAATAACACATCTGCCGGGCTTGTCCCTACTTGTGTTACTATAGATATTGTCTATACATTATGTTAAATTTAGTTGGGTTTTCCCTCTAAATGCTAACAACAGTTCAGCAAATATCAGTGATTTATTAAAGGGTAAGTTTATTCCTCTACAGTGTGCATTGGTTGGATTTAGTATTGCAGCATAGTCCTCGTTGTTTGAATAGGGCTGACAAAGTGAATGCACATGAATGGTGTGGACTCAGGGGATACAAATAGCTTTAAATAGCCTTGGATGAAGAATGTATGTAACACACTAAGGGTATGTTCACAAGGAGTTTTTTGAAGGCGGATTTTGATGCGGAATCTGCCTCAAAATACACCAGCAAAACCGCCTCCCATTCATTTAAATGGGAGTCTCTAGCAGTTTTTTCCCCACTAGTGATTTTACGTCCGACTCGGCCTGGGTGTCCGCAGCTTGAGACTCCTTCCCAGTGGTCCAGGCCTAATCAGGAGTGGGATGCCACAATGGGATGCTGATGCACTGCATCGCCATCCCATCACAGATAGCCACATGAAAAAGCCACATGGCGGAAACCTTTTCCACCGTGTGAACTTACTCTAAATGTGAGGCACGTATGTAAATCACTAAGTTTGTTCTAAATGTGTTCAATGGCTTTTCTGGGACAATATTCAGGACCGATCCTTGGGATAATTCATCAATTGGTGGGGGTGCTGTGAACCAGCTACAGCATTTGTGTGAGCTACGTGAGGCCTTATCCTAAGACTAGCAAATATAGTGACCATTTCAATAAATCCCCGCTATGTGTACTTTAGTCTATAAGTAGCTTGTTCCTGAACCACTGCATGGATATCTGGAAGAAAATCATTTGTCCTTATATTACAATTTTTGATCTCTCGCTGTCTTTCATATCAGTTTTATTCAAAAAATAATAATAAAAAAGACATGGCCCGCACATCCTAGTCTTATACATTGATCTTGTCCTTCTCAGCAAATTCTACAATACTGAACATGAGGTTCATAGTATACATATTGATAAAGGTGTATAAGCCCACTAGCCACTTCACAGCGACCTCTTTATAGTGGGTCCTTTATAGTGGGCCTCACAGCTACCGCCACAACACGGCGCCCACAGGGGGAGCGACCCAGTGGTCCGGCAACACCACTGCCACCAAACCAAGCCCCCAGGCTCTGGGCCGCACCGCCCCATGGGCACAGCACCACAGAAGCAGCAGACACCGGACCACTGGGTCGCTCCCCCTGCGGGCACCGTGTTGCGGTTGTTGCGGTCGCAGTGCAGTGCCGCACCCAATAGAATAGGGACCCATTGTAAAGAGGTCGCCGTGAAGTGGCTAGTGGACTTATACACCTTGATGAATATGTATACTAAGAACCTCATGTTCAGCATTGTAGAATTTGCTGAGAAGCACTAGATCAATATATAAGACTGGGATGTGCGGGCCATGTCTTTTTCTTTTTTTTTGGTTTCATATCAGTTTTACAGATGTGCATTTTGGATAACACTGAAAAACATATCTGAGTTAAATAACTTAGAATAATGAACTTAATAATTATAGTAATGTCGAAAACATAAAATGACAATTATCCCATTACATTCGCCTTAAGAAACCAAAAACTCCAAGTACCGCCTCAACCAAAGGATCAAGTGTTCTCTTTAACAGAGACCTTAAATTCCCCATGTTAAAATACTTGTACTGTGCATTACTCGAAACCCCACAGAGCTATGTCCCTTCCTAATGAATAACTATTGATGTCTAGCTCTCTGTAAAATAACTCCGCTGCTATTAAAGGGATGGCGGATGACTTTAGAACATTCCTGCAGGAGACGGAAAAGCTAATTATTGAAAATCTTTAATATCTTGATTTCTAAGGTCAGTATAAATGTAAAAACTTCTCAACGCCTACTATGCTAAAACTGGAACATAATGAAGAACTAACAAAAAAAGTGCCATTATTGATCATTGTTTGAATGGTACCATTAAGGTGAAGGCAACCTGGGGCTAAATGGATGTTGTGGGACTACATGTTCCAGCTTAAATAGCAGGACTACAGTATAAAGGAGCTGGTAACAGGATAATGCCGCTATATACAGTATTCCTATCACCTTTGTGATTACAGAAAATACTCTGGGGGTCTTTAATATTGTCATTGATAAGCCCTGTCCTTCATTCGTCTAGGTCCAAAGTTGTATGCATGGAGTCCAAAAACTTTACAGTACGCTTTAGTGGATCTCATGTAATTTTATATAATGTCATTGTATTTTTGCTTATGATTTTTCTGCATTATGCGGGTTTGGACATTTTACAACAAATAATTGCTGTTATATTGACTTCTCCCAGTGTGTCGGTAGTTTGCTCCAGTTTCTGCTCTGTGTGGCACTAGGCAATTTGATGATATTGAAAACTAGGACATTACAAGTAGCTCTTCAGCACAGCTGCGAGAGAGAACTCTGCATCCGAAAGAACCATGATCCAACTCTTCAGAAAACTCCAGGCATCCTGTAGTTTGGGAAAGTTTTCACAAAAGTTTATTTTATAGTTAGCTATTTTTTTTTTTTCTATTCAGATGGAATTTTGCAAATGTAATTTTTATGACTCATTAATTCAACACGGTGAGGATGGGGCTTTCAACACGGTGAGGATGGGGTTATAGCCAAATATTGTTTGCATAGGTGTGGCTGTGCTCTCATTAGAGATTTTTTTGTTATCGGCATCCTGGGGGACAATTGTGTTTGGCAGTTAGTGACATATTTATGACCGGTTATTTTGGGACTCATGGCGCATATAACAAACATTTACCTGAGTCTGCTTCTCGATAATAAGCTGGACTGGGCTGATCACCTGTATGTGCTGGACAGAAAATGTCACAGCAGACTTTACCTGCTCAGGAGGCTGAGGGCCTTTGGCGTCCAGGGGGCACTTCTTAAGGCCTTTTTAAACTCTATGGTAGCATCAGCCATCTTATTTTGAGTGGCCTGCTGGTGGAGTAGCATACCAACCAGGGATAGGAATAGACTTGATAGACTGATCAGAAGGGCCAACTCTGTCCTGGGGAGCTCCCTGGACCCGGTACAGGTGGTGGGTGACAGAAGGATACTGTAGGTGGTGACCTCCATGCTGGAGAAAAACTCCCATCCCATGTATGAGACCATGATAGCACTGGGCAGTACTGTCAGTGACCGACTGCTTCACCCCAAGTGTGAGAAGGAGCGCTATAGGAGATCCTTCCTCCCAGCCGCAGTCAGGCTGTATAATCTACATCAGGCTAAGCGAAGATCACTCCACACAGAGAACTAAATGATCCTGAAGTTTTTTTCTTTTTCTTTTTAATTGCTATGACTCCTAGTATCTTTTTCTATCTACTAGTCTGAGCTTGTATGTGTTCTTTCTTGTATTATATTACTGTATTATTCATGCTGCTATAACACACTGAAGTTCCCAATGGTAGGACTATTAAAGGATTATCTTATCACAGATTTTATCCATAAAAAATGGATTTGAGTATCTGTTTGAGAATCCCATAACCTTTTATCACTAGAGATCCAACACCTGCACCCTGCTCTGATCAAATCAGCTGTTCCAGCACCATCCAGCAATGAGAGCTAATGAGAGTAGAACTGCAGTACCTCGGCACCACTACTACTACATGGTGGACAGGGCTGCAGGTCTGATCCTGTTACCTGAATATGAGTAAAGCTGCTTGTACTCCCTATCCATTGCAGCAGCTTCCAGTCCCTAAACAACCAAAACAGCTTGTCAGGGTGCCGGAACCCCCCATAGACCAGACACTGATAACCGATCCTATGGATAGATCAATATGAAACATTCATAGGATGAAAACCCTATACAGTGTTGGCCAAAAGTATTGGCACCCCTGCAATTCTGTCAGATAATACTCAGTTTCTTCCAGAGAATGATTACAAGCACAAACTCTTTGGTATTATCTTCATTTATTTTGCTTGTAATGAAAAAACACAAAAAAGAATGAAAAAAAAGTCAAATCATTGATCATTTTACACAAAACTCCAAAAATGGGCCGGACAAAAGTATTGGCACCCTCAGACTAATACTTGGTAGCACAACCTTTAGAGAAAATAACTGTGAACAACGGCTTCCAGTAACCATCAATGAGTTTCTTACAATGCTCTGCTGGAATTTTAGACCATTCTTCTTTGGCAAACTGCTCCAGGTCCCTGAGATGTGAAGGGGGCCTTCTCCAAACTGCCATCAAGAGATCTCTCCCCCACAGGTGTTCTATGGGATTCAGGTCTGGACTCATTGCTGGCCACTTTAGAAGTCTCCAGTTCTTTCTCTCAAACCATTTTCTAGTGCTTTTTGAAGTGTGTTTTGAGTCATTGTCCTGCTGGACGACCCATGACCGCTGAAGGAGACCCAGCTTTCTTACACTGGGCCCTACATTATGCTGCAAAATTTGTTGGTAGTCTTCAGACTTAATAATGCAATGTACATGGTCAAGCAGTCCAGTGCCAGAGGTAGCAAAGAAACCCCAAAACATCAGGGAACCTCCGCCATGTCTGACTGGCCTCTTTTTTTTTCCCTGTAAACTCTATGTTGATGCCTTTTCCCAAAAAGCTCTACTTTTGTCTCATCTGACCAGAGAACATTCTTCCAAAACGTTTTTGACTTTCTCAGGTAAATTTTAGCAAACTCCAGCCTGGCTTTTTTATGTCTCTGGGTAAGATGTGGGGTCTTCCTGGGTATCCTACCATACAGTCCCTTTTCATTCAGATGCTGACGGATAGTACGGGGTGACACTGTTGTACCCTCGGACTGCAGGGCAGCTTGAACTTGTTTGGATGTTAGTCGAGGTTCTTTATCCACCATCCGTACAAATGCGTTGAAATCTCTCGTCAACTTCTCTTTTCTGTCCACATCTAGGGAGGTTAGCCACAGTGCCATGGGCTTTAAACTTCTTGATGACACTGCGCACGGTAGACACAGGAGCATTCAGGTCTTTGGAGATGGACTTGTATCCTTGAGATTGCTCATGCTTCCTCACAATTTTGCTTCTCAAGTCCTCAGACAGTTCTTTGGTCTTATTTCTTTTCTCCATGCTCAATGTGGTACACACAAGGACACAGCACAGAGTTTGAGTCAACTTTAATCCATTTCAACTGGCTGTAAATGTGATTTAGTTATTGCCACCACCTGTTAGGTGCCTCAGGTAAGTAACAGGTGCTGTTAATTACACAAATGAGAGAAGCATCACATGATTTTTCAAACAGTGTCAATACTTTTGTCCATCCCCTTTTTTATGTTTGGTGTGGAATTATATCCAATTTGGCTTTTTGACAATTCTTTTTGTGGTTTTCCATTGAAGACAAATTAAATGAAGATAATAATGCCAAAGAATTTGTGATTGCAATAATTTTCTGAAAAAAAAAAATGAGTATTATCTGACAGAATTGCAGGGGTGCCAATACTTTTGGCCAACAATGTAGCTTAGCAAAAGGACTGCAGCAAAGTTAAACATTGAATTCCATGCAAAATACAAACTGCATCTGCAATGCTTTGAATATATACAGAGTAAGGTATATAGTTCCTGCACACTATTTACTGCTTTTGAAAGAAAACCGAGAAAAATATATTTCCTGTAAACCATAGACTATCTATATATGCAGAATTTCAGATACACACCTACAGATATGTAATATATTATATTAGTTAAAGGAACCAGTCACACTGACCATATACTACAATCTGCAGACAGCATGGTATAGAGCAGGGTTAGATCAGCAGATTGATATACAAGTTTGTGGGGACTTGTAATTCATTTTAATTTCTGCTCATTCTGTGCACAAGGGTCCAGTGGGCGGTCCTACTCAGTGACAGTTAACCTTGAATAATAAAGTATACAGAGATAACTGTCAATCACACAGCAGGACCGCCCACTGGACTCCTAAATTGGAGACTAATCAGGAACTAAAATAGAAATATAACAAGTTTTCTGGATCTTTTCCCATAGAACTATATATTAGGGGGCGTTCACACTACCGTCGGTGTCTGACATGTAGTGTCCGCTCCTAGTGTCCGCTCAAAATCTGTCACGGACATTAGGAGCGGACACTAGCTGTGTCCGTGACACCTGTCATTCATTTGAATGGGCATCGGGTGCGTTCTTTTGCACTCCGTGCCCGTCCTTCCCTGTCCGCAAGAGAAGATGTCCGACTTCTCAAGCGGACAGAAAAACCCTGCATGCAGGTTGGGGGGTGAGTGGGGCTAGTAGTTGGTGGGATAGCTTAGTTAGAGGAACGGGGAGGGGCTAGTAGTGGGCAGGCTAGCTTAGCTAGGGGGAGAGGGAAGGGCTAGTAATGGATGGGATAGTTTAGCAGGGATGGGGAGGGGCTAGTAGTGGGAGGGATAGCTTAGCAAGGGAGACAGGGAGGGGGGCTGTAATGGAGTGAGAGGTAGGTAGTGTGGAAGCTACACAGGAAGCTGCACATCAGGAAGTTACACCGTGTAAACAAACACAGAGGATGCCAGCAGCTCCCAGAGACACCCAGAAATCACTCCAAAAACTGCTAACTGTATATGGGTGTACTTATTAACCCATTACTAGCACTAACAGACCTTTTTTTTATCACGAGCTGGCACTCCATGCACAAGGAGGGCACATTGGGGGACTTTCAATGCCTCAGTCTCATGATCGCTGTGAGACCCAGCAGTTGGGCCCTTTCAGTATTATGACACTTATTCTCTATCCCATACATACAGGATCAGTGTTCTTAATGGGACATCCCCTTTAAATCTTAGGACCAGAAAGTAAACAATTACTCCTTCACAAGCCATGAATTAACAATACAATAAGTGCAGACATGTCGGGATCTGACGTATCAGTATTATTGACAGTAAATACATCATGAATTGAGCCTTTTAACGTATTTGTATCACTGCCCACAAAACCGAAACTTCATGTGTTTATCAGAAACTAAATCTGGATCTCATGTGTAATGTCAGCATTCTGGTAAATGTCTCTGCTGCAAGAAATTGCCAGAGGCCAAGGAAGGCGATATACAAAGGTAACAGCTAAATCCTAGTCATCATCCAGGCGTTGCACTGAAAAAATATCATCTGCTCCTGAAAATGTAATAAGATAATTGTATAGTAGTAACGTGTATGACAGCATGTTAATCTATACATACTAAACTATAGATTAAAGGAACCTGCCATCAGGATCTACCGCTTCAAACTCACGTCAACTTGTCTTCGCTGATGGTGACAAGTTCACAATGTTAATAATGTATCTGCCGGCTGATTCTGAATAATCATAAACAACAACTATGGCCGCTGCCTTCATACACCAGAAGTCACAGGGTGAAACCAGTCTCAAGAACAGTCAGGTCAAACAGTGCTCCTTCTATTTGCTGCCCTTTAACCTAACCAGGCTAGCTATACAGCCGATGGTTATGTCTCGTACAGACTGGTAGAGCAGTATTGTCAGGTCAGAACTAAAAAAAACCCCAGAAGTTCATATACCGGAACACACAAAGTACGATAAGGTCACAGCACAGCAAAAAAACCTCAGACATCCAAAGTTTTCACGCAGCAATGAGGCATCACTTTTGTTGACCTTCCGTTCTGCACTCAATGACTTGGCATGACGCAGTACCACGTCACAGGTCGGATTGGACTAAACTGACCGGATGGACATTGCTCACAAACTGCTTTCCATATTGACTGCCCCTGAAAGCTGCTTTTATATCACGGATCTTCATCCTTGTGTATCCTAAACGTCATGCTGCAACTGGCATGGGATCATACCACAGAACATGTCAAAGTAACACTTGGGTGCAACTACAGTTCCGCCTTGCAAAATGCAACGGTAAGATAGCAGAGTAATCAACACATTGCACAACAGTCAGTGAAAAATGCGCATCTAATAACCACCATGTTATATGACCACACAGGGGATGCTATACTGTCTCGCCTATTTAAAGTCAACCTCCTAAGATTGCTTAACTAAGAAGGTTAAGCTTCACTTCCTTACAGCCCCATAAGACAGCTACTGTATGTCAGCTTGACAGTTATAGAGAGTGGCTTCACGCCTATGACTTCTGACATTTGCAAGCAGTGGTCATAGTTATTTGTCTTCATTATTTAGAACTGGCCATAAAACAGTTTATTATCATTGTCAGACTGTTTCTATACTATATGGATTACAGGTTGGTAGTGGTTTGGGGGAATGGCAATGCAGGGAAATTAAACATTATATCCTAATGCAAAGTTGTCAGAGCGACCTCTCAGCTCAGCATCATCACTGGGCGCTATGAAAAGCTTCGCTTCACAGTAGAAGACTACTACATTCTGTATTGGAGGTTCAGTGTGGTGGTGTAAGGGTTACACTTATTAATTGCATAATCCCATATAATGATCCTCACCGCCCCATGTAACCCCCTTCCAGCCACTATGTTATTCGTCGTTGTGGAACTTAGTCTATCAACGTATGTGAGATATAGTCACTCCTCCACTGCTACATTGCATTCGGCCTCTCCACTGTCATCTCTCTACTGCCCTCGTACATCTGCTGTCGGCTGTGGAATAACAAAGCTCATTACCATTGGCTGCAATTAGTAGTTTTGTTATTTGCCATAGTATTACTTTGCTGCCGATGTAGTCAGTAGCAATCCTCAACAGAATGGAAAAGTCTCATGAATATTAAAAACACAAGACTTTTTTCAGAACATACATTTCCCTGCCCACACATCTATGATGCCTGTACAGGCGACCTCTGGCTGCAACCCTTTCAATCAGCTAATCGGTAGGGGTGCCAGGGGTGAACCTTCCTTTTTCGCCGCCCGAGGCGGACGACAGAAAGCGGAGGGGGTGGAGCGGAGGGGGCGTGGCAGAGCGAAGGGGGCGTGGCTTAGCGGCGTTCGCAGGTAGGGAGAGGACCTGCTCTCTGCCTGAGCGTGAGGGGTGGCCGCTGGAGCAGCGCTGCTCCAGCGGCCTCCCCAAGCCACCGCTCAGTACTAAGCCAGTCCAGTACAGCTTGTCCTGGACTGGCTTAGGTAAGCAAAAATGCCGCCCTCCCTGGGGCCCTGGCATAGCACCGCCTCATGAGAGGAGTGGCACTGGTGTCAGGTGCAGACCCCCACAAACCTAATACTGCTGAAATATTCTATGGGTAGGTGATCAATATCATAATCCTGGAAAACCCATTTAGGCTAAGGACCGTCAAAGCCGACCGCAGTAAAAAAAAAAAACAGTTTTGGAAACTGCATCGTCTACGTTGCACATATTTTTCTGCAATGTGTGTATGGGATTCACCGGAATTTACAGTGGCTGTAAAACGCAGTGGATTTTGTCACCGTGGCATTTACACCATGTGTGTCCCTGGCCTTAAAGGAATTTTAGACATTTGGAACAGATAGGTAAAAACTATTGCACATGCGTCAGTATTACGGCTCCTGGTGCCAAAAGGATGGTGACTTTGTTGGTGACTTTTTACTTAATCATTGTATAATAAAATGTAAATGAAACTACAGAGCCAACAATGGGCAATCGCCCTCACAATTTTCTGTATGCTAAGAGCTATAACACAACTGTATCAAAACAGCAATAAAACCGCATCAAAACCTAATTGTATTAAAATATGTGCAACAATTCACTAAAAAGTTTACCAAAAAGTTTTACCGTAGGTTAAACCAGTCAATCTTAACTTGCTGAACAATCAAGTGACTGGATTTTCAGGCTATTACTCTCCGGAAATACACAACTAACCGTACTATGCTGTTAGCTTTTGTTTTTTTAGATTTTTATATTGTTTTAAAATAATGTCTGGTTGACCTCACGGCTTATTGTGTCTCTCGGTATGAAACATTTAAAGGAAGCGGTTGGCAAATTTCCTGATTTTTACAATATAAAAAACAATAATAATAAAATAAGCTTAACCTTCAACACTCTGATTTGTTTTGAACAGTTTTATCTACTAAAAGCACAATTTATACTGGATGTGGGAATGTAAGAAATGAATGGACTAAAGTGATGAAAGGGATGAAAACAAAAGGAATAAGATTAGAAACAATGTCATAAGCCATTAACAGAATAATACAAAATAGTGAAGGTTTTTCAAGGGAAGGGTCAACAGAAAACAGTATCAAACCAGGTACAGTGCACTGAGCCTCAAGTGCAATAGGATGTACCTAAACCTCAGATTTTCAAGTCTGACGCACTTGGAGAGTCTGGCACAACCCACTGGGTTTGAGCCTCATTTGCATATTTATAAAAGCAATGTTTTCGAGGAAATATTGCATCTGTTGGTCTATCTAAAGGTATGATGGTGCTTAGCTCAAGACCCTTTGATATCGAGTTTCCGGGTGGTAGAAATCTCACGCATGTGCTGTCATGTCAACTCTACCATTTCAGTTTTGGGCAAGACAAAGAGCACATGTTCCACCTGCCATCTTGATTCGATCACAGCAGGTGGGCGGAATATGTGCTGTCAGATTTGCCCAAACCTGAAGTGGCAAAACCGATAGGGCATGTGCAGGATTTCAATCCTGAAGAGGAGAACGTTGGCTTCTGATGCAGTGAAGTGGTGGAAAAAGAAGCAGATATAGGTGTCAGTGCGGGGGATGACGAAGCTGTGCTCGGAGCCCAGGGTGAACATCCCATCTGCTCTCTGAGCATAATTTACATAAAGCAAAAAAAGTAGAAAACTTGAAAACAGCAGCAAGGACATGGAAAATAAAGATAGGAGATGAATAGCCTTTATAAAAGCTATTCCAACATGGTGCCATTTAAATAATGACACATGCATTGATAGACTCCCTTTAATTCTCCATTACAACTCTCTCTGGTAGAGAGTTCCATAATCTCACTGTAAAGAAACCATTTCTATGTTTGTGTAAAAATTTTCTTTCCTCTAGAACTAAACTAAAGGATGCTCCCATATTACAGCGTGTATATATATATATATATATATATATATATATATATATATATATACATACATACATACACACACACACACACACACAAGATTATAGGTAGCCTCTTAGCCATCTTTTTTTCCCAAGCCAAATAACCCCAAATATTAGACAACAGGCTAATTCACCAGCAGCTGGTGAGAAGACTGCATGAACCATTGAAGTCAAGAGGCAATCATATAATACAAGGTAACGATGAGTCCTTTAGTGCAAAAGCTTTTTGCAGTAAATTTATAGAGAGTTTATAGAGAAGACTCTGGGCCATGATGCCCTATAATAATTATGATGTCCAATTTAGCAGAGGTATAACTTGAGGCTTCTGGTCCCCAATGCAAATTCAGTAGTGGGGCCTTACCTACCTTGTGCCATTTAGAATAGTGCTATATTTTATGCGGCAGAGGGACTTCTGGGGCCCCCTCAGGGTCCACAGCTTGTTAGATACTGCACCCCCAGTAGCTCACAATACACAATTATTTGTATAGACAAACTGGGTTAGATGAAAAGTAATTGGGGATTTATGCAATAAGCAGAAGCAGCAGTTTTTAACTTGTTGGGTTAATAGATTAGACTGAGCAAGAAAAAAGATTGGACTTCGGGTAGTGAAACCCAATTACAATTCATCTTTTGGACATTGTTTATACAAGGTCATGACAATGGCAAACAAAACACAAAAATACCAAGCCTGAAGCCTGCTCCAGAAAATGCACAGCAAGTCTAAAGTACAACCTCAGCAAAAAGAAAAACTAGAATGTGCCATTGGGTATTTTACAATTTACCATTAACAGATATTATAGATTTATTTATTGCTCCTACTTATATAGTGACAACATATTACCCAGCACTTTTACTGACAATGTTGCAGCGTTATTATGCCTTATATGCCAATTTTCTGGCATACAAGGCATACAAAGTTTAAAAAATTTTGTTAAAAAGAAAATGGCTACTTTTTCTTAAAAGGGACATGGCGTGCGCCTGTCAGATTCATCCAAGCTAGTTGCTTGAAATCTAAGCCAACTACAAGTCGACGTTCATTTCAGTCCAGGTACCTCATATAAACCAATTTTAAGAGGCAACAATCCTAAACATTGAGCCAATATCACACTTGGCTATAATACTTTCCTTAGGATATACCATCAATATGTGATCATCTGTGAAACAAGATGTCTGGCAACTCTTTCTCTCAAGAAAATATCATAAGCAACAACATCTACAGAGGACCTTTCACTTCCACCAAATCCAGTTGTCTCCTTCAATAGACGCTGCTCCATGGATTCCAGCACAGGTATAATTTCTTACTGTGGCCCTAACATTTCTCTGCCATTTTTCTCTAGCGAACCCCATTATAGTCTATGGGGTGTGAGGTCCCCAAGGGTACTCCACAAATGGAAACCCGAATGCAGGTGTAAACCTAGGGTTACTTCTTCCACTGCCACAACCTGTCCTACATCATATGTGTAGGAGTGGAGCCACTTATGATCCCCAATTGTATTTGCCCCCATAGTTACCCCTACTACTACTACTATATTTCCAGTAGAAATTCTGCAGCATGTCCACCCAGGGTTTATGTGAAGCATTGCCATTGTCATACTGTTACGCTATTGCATTCAGGTAACACGTAAGTGTGTCATTTTATGTGTACACATGGTGACACCCTTAGATGAGAAAAGCCCTTCTATTTTTGAGCTAAAATTCAACCTAAAAATCTATTCTATGGTATTTTTTTCCTTTAGGTAAAAATAATGCAGTTTAAGTGTACGAATACATTTAGCAGCATTAAACTTGGTGGCAATCCCAGACAGTTACTATAGAAACAGATTCAGAGAATTATTAAGGAACGTGCCTGAAAATCTACAGCAGCATGCTATCTGACACTTACCGATATACAACTGATAAGTCAGGCATTTTTTATTTTTATAGAAGAGGTTACATCTAATGGTCACATCGCCGATGGAGATTTCATCAGAAGGCTTGGTGGCAGATGCTGTCATCTTTCACACAAAGAATAGCACAGTGTGCAGAACTACTTTTCCCATCAAAGCAACAGAGACTGAGGCATAACCCAAGTCAAGGGGTCCATTGGTCACCACTGAGATGATGGAGCCGATGCTGTGGTTACCATTTATGACAGAAACCACACCACTAATCCAGATGTTAGGAGGCATTTGGAGAAGTAGTTAGGTGAGGGCACATAGACATGGTCAACAGGTTCCACACAGCCCAGACGTCCCACTAGTAGAAAGGATTGTTTGATCCGCGGACAAGCATGAGCAAGAGGAAAATGTGGTGTCATGGCGCTCATTATATGTTGACATCCAGCCATCTCTGCCCTTGTTTGCAGTAGTGTTGCGAATGAGAAACCTAGGCTGCTAAAAACTGGAACCGTATAGTCTTTAGCAACAAATCCAGGTTCTGTTTGGGATCCACCGACAATCGAGTGAAAGTATGGAGGCCTCACAGGCAGTGCTTCAATCCCGCCTTTACAAAGACATCAGCTTGGGAGAGCCCTTCAGATGGGATTTCATGGCAAAAGCAAAAAAGGCATTGTCAAGGGCACAACTATATATACTCAGACCCCATATAACTATATTAGATCCCAGATTGTTAATGGTTAAATAAAAAAAGTGTGCCAATTAATGAACATGTTACATGTTGCGGTAATTTTATTGAGTTGTTTGTAGCGGTTATGGTGACACCGTGTAGGTCTGATACTTCCTGTTTTGTGACACAAATTTACACATTATTAAAATGGGTTTCTGGTAATTTAGTATCCATTGTGTTTTAATAATTTCTAAAATATATATAATCTCTTATTACTAAAAGAAAAAGGAAAAAAAACTAAAAATATTTTAGACATTAATGTACTGTAATTTTTCATGTATGATGGGGGTTTGAACCCATGATCATCACCTAATGAGGATACATGCAAACCAGCCATAGCTTTCATTATTCGCAATGGAACGATTTTCTATTAGTAATAGCAAACATATTATGGTCAATTTTTGGTAAAGAAAAACCTTCTATTGAGGATAACAGAGGCAGTGGCTCAAGTAGTAGAGTGATTGTCTTCCATACACCATAATTAGAGGTCACTGTGGGGGGGGGGGGATAAATAGAATATAAGAAATTGGGGGACCCCAGCAACCTCCTTATTAGTATTCATTAGACTAGACTATGAGGTCATCAAGTGAGAAGGCTGAAATCTGGATGAGTTGACATGTCTGCCGTTGTTGTGGAGCAACACACTGCCCAACTGCTGGTGTTATGATGTATGGAGTCATCGTATACAACAGTCAGTCACCCGTTGTAGTAATACAATGGACACTAACACCACAGCAATATGTGAAGGACATCCTGTGGCTATATTTTGTCTCTCATGGCAAGGATTGTAACTTACCATTTTGAGCAGGATAATGCTTGTCCACACACAGCAAGGAATGTCTCCTCCAAATTAAAACACTTCCTTGACTTGCCCAGTTGCAAGATTTATCTCCATTTGTGCATTTATGGGACCGGCATTTATGGGATCGGCTGGGTTGCCAATTTCACAACCTACAAGTGTGCAATATCTATGGCCAAATGTAGCGAAGGATAACCTACTGAATCGTCATGGCCCAACTATATCTCATCTTGTATTCAGTCTAGAAGTGGCCAAACAGGGTACTTGAGCCTCCACTGAATGTGCAGTTTTCCCTAATAAACTTTTGCTTTTGCTCCAATATTATCATTACTTACATATATCACATTACATTCACACATAGAGATTTTCATTTGATCTGAACAATTCCTTTTTTTTCCCAATTCCTGTTTTAATTTTTTTTTTTTTTTTGAAGAGTGTAAAAAAGCAAAGGAAACTGAAAGAGAACCTCAAAGGGTTGTACACTTTATCCACATACAAGAGCTTGACTTCGCGAGTGATCTGGATAGTATCCACTGCAATATTTACATTTACAGACCGCAAAAAACAAGTGTCTGAAGGCAACAGCACCAGGAGACCATAGAGGAAAGTAAATGGCGCCAAATTCAGCTGCAAACACAGTTGCCTTCTTCTTGAACTCTCGGACTATTAGGTTAAGTTCACATGGGGTTTTTTGGTCTGGAACCTGAGGCGGAGGCCACTTCAGGTTCTGAACCAAAATACAGGTAGCTGCGACTCTGTCGCACTCTGCTCCAGATTAGGCTCAAATGAATGGGCCTAGTTGGGAGGAGGGAGTGTCTTAAGGCAGATTTGCATTGCGAATCCACCTAAAAGAGTGAGCAAGTCGCTTCTTTTTTCCGGGAGCCGGAACAAACACCTCCCGGAGAAAAAGAACTGACCAGCTCCTATGGAACTCAATGAGAGCCGTCTTTTTGGTCAGGATTTTGAGGCAGATACGGCCTCAAAATCCTGACCAAAATACCCCGTGTGAACTTACCGTTATAGTGACAGAGCCTGGGCCTGGAACTGGACCCTATTGTACTATGACCCTACATGTATATTCTTATTCACTCACATGATAACTGTCTACAGCCATTGTCGCCTCCAGATGTTGTGAAAGCCAGAACGCCTGCAGCTGTCCAGGAATGCTGGGAGTTTTTTCAACAGTAACAGTTGATCTAATCTTTCTCTAGCAGCATTTTCCACAACTCTAGTCAATGAGCTGACTGCTATGGCAAAGTTCTACTTTAGTCACATTGGTTAATGAAGAGCAGTCTAGGTCACAGAACCTAAACAGCTCTATTGATGTACACACGTTGGTGTCTCAGCAGGAAGGCTCCCAGCGTTGCGCGTAGTGTCAATATTAAGACCGTGCTAATAACAAACATTTTCCACACCCCCATCGATTACCTTCATGAAATATTCACAGGTTACTGCATGTGCTTCATTCCACATGAAACCTGCAGAGGCGTGCGGGTAGAACAAAATTAGCCAGAGGACTAGTAAATCATTAACCCTGTATTACACAGATCAGATTACAAATATAACAAGAAAGCAAAAATATGAGGCCAAAATATCTATCTATATGAGCTTATATGTAACCAGCTATTATGTAACCACCAACATAGGTTGTTAGATTACTGCTACACTGTATACTCTTATATGACAGAATGTGTGCCATAGAGAGATTGGTGAGGATCCCTAAATAGGGTGTAGGTTTGTTTAAAAAAAAAAAAGCATCAACATGGCATCAAAAACATGCCTTTAGTTATCTGCTATCCAATGGGAACTGCACTTAGAGAACTTGTAGGGTACGGTAAACCCTTCCTGTTCTGCAAAGGAAATATGTAGCGGCTGGGTTGTTCCTGTGAATCTGTGAACCATCATACATTAATGGCACAGCGGTGGCACGGGCTCAGGAGTGTCCGCACCATCAGCAGCTGGTGTCAGATACCTTTCTTCAACAGTTGAGGTTCGAGGTAACTTTGATCCTGATCATTTTACCCCTTAAAAGATTGAGTCAAAAGCTACCCCAGCATCTAACCCGAACCCTTTTAGACTCAAGGCACCTCTGGAAAAAAATACAATTCCATGACAGCTAAGGGTCTGATGAAAGAACCCAAGGACAGGGTGATGTGTCTTCAGGATCCCACCACCCAAAGTCCAAATAGTGCCCAAGAGGCCATAAAATCATAGAGAAATAATATGTGGGTGGCTATCATCAGACTGCTGGGTTCTAACTTATGGTGACCAGCCAAAGGGATTGCAATGAAAATATCCCCTCAGTACCTGATCCAACCTATGAGATATACACTGTTACCTGATCCTGATGCAGTGACAATGGGATCAGTGTGTATTATGTCTTGGTGTGGTGGTGTTTTTATATACACACCTATGGCTAACTGTGAGGAGCAACTACATAAGCAATGAATGTCCACTATTAACATACACCTACCTGGAGAGGGCTGACTCCTTATATATAAGGTACCAGTTGAAGCGTTATTAGAAATCGGTCACATAATATTTTAAATGAGAGAACAATTGTTTTACACAATAATAAATAAAGCTGTTTTTAGTTTCCAAATTTCTCATATTTCCTAAATTTTCAGTGCACTACTGACTAAGATCAGTGTAAAAAAAAGCTAGTCTTAATAAATTCTAAGGCATTGAAAACCATAACTCATCTTACAAAAAGCAAACCCTTTGATGGCTACATTGTACGAAAAATAAAAAAAATTATGGCTTTCAGAATGCAGCTAAGGATATGGTCATTGTGCGACCTTTCAGGGACTCTGCCCCCCTTCCACTTAAAATCTGCAGAAAGAAATGCCCTTTAAGCAGCACTTTTCTCTCTGTTAATTTTAGGTGGAAACCCGGCAGACCCCATTGTAGTCTATGGAGTCTGCGGGTTCCTGCAGGTAACTGCTTTTTTAATCAGATAGAGTTTCCGTTTTTCTGGTCTCCAAGTGGACCTGAAAAACATAAACCCGAATGCTAGTGTGAACCTAGCGTAAGAATTTAAAAAGAAAAAAAAAGAAATCACTGTGTCCTTTTGGCTCAAAATGCAATGTCCTTAAGGAGTTAAATATAGGGGATTATTAAACTGGCACTTGGCCTGAAATGAAATCCTCTCTATGCAGTAAAGTTGGTATTTCAGTTTTCCATTCAGACTATGGCACCTTTCAAGATGAACATAATAGATGTAGCAGAAAGCTCTGATTGAATTCCTGTACGCGTTTTGCATTTGGTTGCTGAGATATGACTGATTCCCAGCCTATGTAGACACCAATCTTCTCTCAGAAAAGGTTACATTAGCATTGACTTGCTCATATGTAAAAAAAATACCTTGACAAGGCCTACACTACTACAAATACTCTATAAAGTTCACCTGTCACCTGCACATAGTGGAGGCATCCACATGTGAGAATACAGTCCATCTATATGCCAGATACTTATGGCATCTTGAATACTTTTAAGTGCATTGTGACAATTTAAGGGTTCACAATGGCCAGAGCCCGAGTGTTACCTTGTGTGCACGAAAGATATTTTGCATGGAGTTAAAGAGGAACTTTCATGTCCTCATGCATATATGGTTTTATATACCGCCCGAAAGCCGACCGTGCGCTGAATTCAGAGCACTGTCAGCTTTCCAGTTATGTACCCTTGAATACATGGTTATACCAAGCCCTCCTGAGCTGAAGCTTCTCTTCCCCAGTGTCTTCCTCCTATGACTAAAGAAGGGGAGCCACCATTAAGGATGTGTGCAGGCTCTTTGTATATGTCGGTTTTGTTTCACCTCTACACTTTGTTTAATTACCCTCTCCCTTTCCATATGTCAACCCTTGTTTTCCCATCTATTTCCATCCACATAGTTATTTCTACCTCAAATTCTCACCTTTCTGATTTCATCATTGAGAACAATATGGACAATATGAATATCAATAGTCATTAGGGTATCCTTACTTACCCCAATGAAACCATAGTTCCGTTGACTTTTTGTACTTGAACTGTATTAGTGGGAGTAAAAAAATAAAGAATGGGGGAGGGGGCCTAATACTTCAAACCCCAGCATTTTACTGACTTTTGTTATAGCCAAGAGCAGAGGTAGGGAAGTCAAAGATGAGGTGTCCGGTGTGCTGTGCAATACTTGAAAGCTTCCCTAAATGGAAGTTATATTATGGGTTTACGGCTGTAATACAGAGCATCAGTATGTTAGTTTTACTTCCCCGTGAGGCTGGCCTAATGCTGAGTTCATATGTTCACTGGATGCTATTAAAGACATCTACTATTTATTAAAAAAAGACAAACACTGACCCATGTGCCCTTCTTTGTGTAGTAAAGTGGCTTACATTCCTATGATGCACCCCACCCCTCCATCTCCTACGTAGGACTACTGCACCCTCTTTATCCCTTACACTTATTCGGAATGAAGAGGTTGAAGCAGTGCCATAGAAGAATGAAGAAGGGAAGGCTGCAGAAGTGGGTCTAGGCTCCTGGCTACAGCAGTCCTGTGCATAATATATCTTACACATGGCTGGTGCAGCCAGGAGTTCTTTCCAAGGATTGCTGTCTGTCCCTTCATACTTTACACAAGACAAAATACCCAAACTATAAAGAAAAAAAAGAAAAAAGAAAATCATTTACCTACTGTAGATGTATATACAGACCTGGCTGGGAGGAAGCAAGTAAACTCCAGCAAGGGTTTTCCATGATCATGTCCATGGTTGTCCAAGGGTTGACCATGGAGTCCAGCAATACAGGGAGCAGCGAGCACAGCAGGCCTATGAGTTATTTAAGGGAATACCACTGATCCAGTCAAGGGCCGATGATTTATTAATTGGTTTGCTCCTTCCTGACCTGACGCAGTGCTAGTGTGAAGACATTCTCTTCAGATAGCTCATCGTCCACTTGCTCCTTCCTTGTCTGGCTGTTGTCAGTCCAGCTAACCCTTACTGGAGTTTACTTGCTTCCTCCCAGCCCAATCTGCCGTGCCGACCCCAGGCCTAGAGGCTAGATATGAATATGCAGCTATGTTATTAGTATAGAAGTTTTCACTGCCTACCATTTACATTACATTACAATTCTATCTTCGGCATTAAAAATATCAGTACAAAGTGTTGCAAAATAAAATGTAACATCTGCAAATAGTTCTTACCTTGTGTCGACATTTAAGCACCACTCCATAAGCACCTGAAGTTAAAGAAAATGAGAACTAGTTTAACTATTTGTGTAAATAAGTGCTTTAGGTTAAGGTCCCACATTGCGGAAAAGCAGTTTTCTTTATAGCAGATTTTGCAGCGGTTTTTTCAGCCAAACTCAAGAGAAAAGGGATGGATAATATATAAGAAGTACCGTATATACTCGAGTATAAGCCGACCGGAATATAAGCCGAGGCCCTTAATTTTACCACAAAAAACTGGGAAAACTTATTGACTGGAGTATAAGCCGAGGGGGGAAATGCAGAAGCTACTGGAAAATTTCAAAAATTAAAATAGTCGGAGTTTTTGGGTGCAGTAGTTGCTGGGTGCTGAAAAATTCGGCTTATACTTGAGTATATACTTACACTTCTCTTTTCTATTAAATCCACTCTTGACTTTGACTCAAAAAACTCAGCAAAGTCTGCAACAAAATGTAAAGAGCGTTTCTAATCTTTAAAACTATAGATGAATTTCGATGATGTCACTATAGATAAAAAGTAGTTACTTTCATTATTTTCCCTGGCCCTGTACAGCACATTTGTTTGGATGCCGCCAGGGCTTGCTAGAACTCTTTTAGATAGTGTATGGTAGTGATGTTACTACTCACTTTGTGCTATATGATTCCAATTGAACAGAGGAGACATGGTCCCCTTTTCTTTTTTTCAAAATACCATATCTAATGCACAAAAAAACTAGTGTACAAGCCTTGAAAAAGTTATAATTCTGACTTTTTAAATTCTGCACCACATTTACATTTTACATTTACGTGTTGAAGCAAATGACGCGCACATAGTCATAAATGATCAAAACTGGACTTCAGTCCTAATTTTTTTGTGCTTTTGTCAAAAGTCAGGTGTTCTTGCGACCAAAAGTTTCTGCTTGTGGTATCTATGCAGCTCTCAAACGAACTAGAACAGATTGAAATCTTGGCTCATACAAAATCCCTGGCAGCCAAAATAAATGTTGACATAAATAAGTTGACAAAAATAAGAAGGCATGAAAAGTGAAAAGTAGTAGAAAATGCAGAGAAAATGTGATTCCCACCAGACATTAAGCTTTTGACACTCATCCCTAGGAGAACAATTAGAGCTTTTCATGTTTTACAGAGGCTTGAAACCCTATGTGGTAAATTTCCTCTATCGGGCACTACGGTCCATTTCATTCTCATAGAAAACTAAGACTGAATATATTTTCTTGTCTGAACATAACTTAATCTTAAGTTTCTGTCTTAACTCAAAACCAATCAATAGTGCTCGCTGATGCTTTAGTTCATAACATATTTTTTTTGCAATGAAACCTCTCCAAAAGACCACTTTTTTGAGAAGACAACCCCTACCACCTTATAGGGAATCCAACTTTTTAGAAGTACATGTTTCAATAAAATTTTGGGTGGTTGTTTCAAAAAAGGTTTCAAATATAGTCTTTTATTAGCATTTTTTAAAATTTATTTACAGGTTTTATAATTTTTTTGATGTTTTAAATTGTAAAGATGCTTACCTTCACCTACAACTCCAAGGACCTCAAATTTATTCATCACATTACCAAGATTAGGAATCTTCATGAAGACAAACACGTCTTATGATGACAGCCATGAAACATGGCAGAACAGATGTATGGGGGAAAATCTTCACAGGCTACTCGTTTCCAAATAATTGCCCAAGGCTTTTACCTATGGTAGAGGAACACAAAAATGGTTATTTGACTCTCCATTCTGCATTTATACTTGCGTTGATACTGCAACATGGTACTTGATAAACAATACTATACAATATGCCTAAGGGTATGTAGACACCATGGAATTGTTACAGGTTTTCTCCCACACTCACAGCCCCATACATGGACCATGATAGGGTCATTAGAATACAAAGGGTCAGTGTGCTAGCTGTTAAAAGTGTGGACACATCTGAACTTGAAAAATCAACAAAAATTGGTAGGGATTAGAGATGAGCGAACACTAAAATGTTCGAGGTTCGAAATTCGATTCGAACAGCCGCTCAATGTTCGTGTGTTCGAACGGGCTTCGAACCCCATTATAGTCTATGGGGAACAGATACTCGTTAAGGGGGAAACCCAAATCCGTGTCTGGAGGGTCACCAAGTCCACTATGACACCCCAGGAAATGATGCCAACACCTCTGGAATGACACTGGGACAGCAGGGGAAGCATGTCTGGGGGCATCTAACACACCAAAGACCCTCTATTACCCCAACATCACAGCCTAACAACTACACACTTTACACACTCAATACCACCTCTCTGACAGTAGGGAAAACACCTTGAAACATGTGTATTTGGCACTTGCAGTGAGGAGAGCTTGTCACCAGCAGTGAATTTGGCCCTTGTAGTAAGTTGAGGTTGGCACCAACATTTGTTTTGAAAATCAGGGTGGATTGAGCCTCTAACCAGCAGAGTTTGGGCAAATTCATGGTGGAGGGAGCCTCTAAACACCCCAGTTTGGGCAAATTCATGGTGGAGGGAGCCTCTAAAAACCCCAGTTTGGACCAATTCATGGTGGAGGGAGCCTCTAACCAGCCCAGTTTGGGCAAATTCATGGTGGAGGGAGCCTCTAAAAAACCCAGTTTGGACCAATTCATGGTGGAGGGAGCCTCTAACCAGCCCAGTTTGGGCAAATTCATGGTGGAGGGAGCCTCTAACCAGCCCAGTTTGGACCAATTAATGGTGGAGGGAGCCTCTAACCAGCCCAGTTTGGACCAATTAATGGTGGAGGGAGCCTCTAACCAGCCCAGTTTGGACCAATTAATGGTGGAGGGAGCCTCTAACCACCCCAGTTTGGACCAATTCATGGTGGAGGGAGCCTCTAAACAGCCAAGTTTGGACCAATTCATGGTGGAGGGAGCCTCTAAAAAACCCAGTTTGGACCAATTCATGGTGGAGGGAGCCTCTAACCAGCCCAGTTTGGGCAAATTCATGGTGGAGGGAGCCTCTAAACAGGCCAGTTTGGGCAAATTCATGGTGGAGGGAGCCTCTAACCAGCCCAGTTTGGACCAATTAATGGTGGAGGGAGCCTCTAACCAGCCCAGTTTGGACCAATTCATGGTGGAGGGAGCCTCTAAACAGCCAAGTTTGGACCAATTCATGGTGGAGGGAGCCTCTAAAAACCCCAGTTTGGACCAATTCATGGTGGAGGGAGCCTCTAACCAGCCCAGTTTGGGCAAATTCATGGTGGAGGGAGCCTCTAAACAGGCCAGTTTGGGCAAATTCATGGTGGAGGGAGCCTCTAACCAGCCCAGTTTGGACCAATTAATGGTGGAGGGAGCCTCTAAACAGCCAAGTTTTGGGAAATTCATGGTGGAGGGAGCCTCTAACCAGCCCAGTTTGGACCAATTCATGGTGGAGGGAGCCTCTAAACAGCCCAGTTTGGGCAAATTCATGGTGGAGGGAGCCTCTAAAAAACCCAGTTTAGACCAATTCATGGTGGAGGGAGCCTCTAACCAGCCCAGTTTGGACCAATTAATGGTGGAGGGAGCCTCTAAACAGCCAAGTTTGGACCAATTCATGGTGGAGGGAGCCTCTAAAAACCCCAGTTTGGACCAATTCATGGTGGAGGGAGCCTCTAACCAGCCCAGTTTGGGCAAATTCATGGTGGAGGGAGCCTCTAAACAGCCCAGTTTGGGCAAATTCATGGTGGAGGGAGCCTCTAACCAGCCCAGTTTGGACCAATTAATGGTGGAGGGAGCCTCTAACCAGCCCAGTTTGGACCAATTAATGGTGGAGGGAGCCTCTAACCAGCCCAGTTTGGACCAATTAATGGTGGAGGGAGCCTCTAAACAGCCAAGTTTTGGGAAATTCATGGTGGAGGGAGCCTCTAACCAGCCCAGTTTGGACCAATTCATGGTGGAGGGAGCCTCTAAACAGCCCAGTTTGGGCAAATTCATGGTGGAGGGAGCCTCTAAAAAACCCAGTTTGGACCAATTCATGGTGGAGGGAGCCTCTAACCAGCCCAGTTTGGACCAATTAATGGTGGAGGGAGCCTCTAAACAGCCAAGTTTTGGGAAATTCATGGTGGAGGGAGCCTCTAACCAGCCCAGTTTGGACCAATTCATGGTGGAGGGAGCCTCTAAACAGCCCAGTTTGGGCAAATTCATGGTGGAGGGAGCCTCTAAAAAACCCAGTTTGGACCAATTCATGGTGGAGGGAGCCTCTAACCAGCCCAGTTTGGACCAATTAATGGTGGAGGGAGCCTCTAAACAGCCAAGTTTGGACCAATTCATGGTGGAGGGAGCCTCTAAAAACCCCAGTTTGGACCAATTCATGGTGGAGGGAGCCTCTAACCAGCCCAGTTTGGGCAAATTCATGGTGGAGGGAGCCTCTAAACAGCCCAGTTTGGGCAAATTCATGGTGGAGGGAGCCTCTAACCAGCCCAGTTTGGACCAATTAATGGTGGAGGGAGCCTCTAACCAGCCCAGTTTGGACCAATTAATGGTGGAGGGAGCCTCTAACCAGCCCAGTTTGGACCAATTAATGGTGGAGGGAGCCTCTAAACAGCCAAGTTTTGGGAAATTCATGGTGGAGGGAGCCTCTAACCAGCCCAGTTTGGACCAATTCATGGTGGAGGGAGCCTCTAAACAGCCCAGTTTGGGCAAATTCATGGTGGAGGGAGCCTCTAAAAAACCCAGTTTGGACCAATTCATGGTGGAGGGAGCCTCTAACCAGCCCAGTTTGGACCAATTAATGGTGGAGGGAGCCTCTAAACAGCCAAGTTTTGGGAAATTCATGGTGGAGGGAGCCTCTAACCAGCCCAGTTTGGACCAATTAATGGTGGAGGGAGCCTCTAAACAGCCAAGTTTTGGGAAATTCATGGTGGAGGGAGCCTCTAACCAGCCCAGTTTGGACCAATTAATGGTGGAGGGAGCCGCTAAACAGCCCAGTTTGGGCAAATTCATGGTGGAGGGAGCCTCTAAACAGCCCAGTTTGGACCAATTCATGGTGGAGGGAGCCTCTAAAAAACCCAGTTTGGACCAATTCATGGTGGAGGGAGCCTCTAAACAGCCCAGTTTGGGCAAATTCATGGTGGAGGGAGCCTCTAACCAGCAGAGTTGTGGGAAAGCAGGGTGGAGGGAGCCTCTAACCAGCAGAGTTGGTGGAAATCAGGGTGGAGGGAGCCTCTAACCAGCAGAGTTGGGGGAAATCATGTTGGAGGGAGCCTAGTATTAGCAGAATTGTGCAACGCTTATGGTGGATGAGTATGAGGATGCGGAGGAATTGGAGAGGTTGAGTACAGACATGGAGTTTCATGTTGGGGTGCTTTACACAGGTGGGCACAAAAATGAAGGCTCTATCCAGTGGTGGTTCATTTTTATCAAAGTGAGCCGGTCGGCACTCTCAGCTGACAGACGGGTGCGCTTGTCAGTGATGATGCCACCGGCTGCACTGAACACCCTCTCAGATAGGACGCTGGCGGCAGGACAGGACAGCACCTCCAAGGCATATAGGGCAAGTTCAAGCCACAGGTCCAACTTCGACACCCAATACGTGTAGGGCGCAGAGGGGTCGGAGAGGACAGGGCTGTGGTCGGAAAGGTATTCCCGCAACATGCGCCTATACTTCTCACGCCTGGTGACACTAGGACCCTCCGTGGCGGCACTTTGGCGAGGGGGTGCCATCAAGGTGTCCCAGACCTTAGACAGTGTGCCCCTCGTTTGTGTGGACCGGTGAGAACTTGGTTGCCTACTGGAGGAACTGCCCTCCCTGCCGCCAACGTCACATGCTGGAAACATCTCCATCATATTCTGCACCAATTGCCTGTGGCAAGCATTGATGCGATTGGCCCTCCCCTCTACCGGAATAAAAGACGAGATGTTGTTTTTATACCGGGGGTCAAGGATAGCAAAGATCCAGTACTGGTTGTCCTCCATGATTTTGACAATACGCTTGTCGGTTGTAAAGCACCCCAACATGAACTCAGCCATGTCTGCCACAGTGTTAGTTGGCATGACTCCTCTGGCCCCACCGGAAAGTTCAATCTCCATTTCCTCCTCATCCTCCATGTCTACCCATCCGCGCTGCAACAATGGGACGATTCGAAGTTGCCCGGAAGCCTCCTGTATCACCATCACATCATCGGACAACTCTTCTTCCTCCTCCTCCTCCTCCATTAAACGCAGTGAAGCGGACAGATGTGTGGACCTACTCTCCAGCTGTGACGGATCGGATGCTATCCCTAACTCCTCTGTGTGATCTGAGTTATCCCTGATGTCAATCAGGGATTCTCTCAGAACACACAAGAGCGGGATTGTAAGGCTCACCATCGCATCCTCAGAGCTCACCCTCCTTGTGGACTCCTCAAAGACCCGTAGGATGTCACAAAGGTCTCTCATCCATGGCCACTCATGGATGTGAAACTGAGGCAGCTGACTTTGTGGCACCCTAGGGTTTTGTAGCTGGTATTCCATCAAAGGTCTCTGCTGCTCAACCACTCTATTCAACATCTGAAACGTTGAGTTCCAGCGTGTGGGGACGTCGCACAAAAGCCGGTGTTGTGGCACATGCAGGCGTTGCTGGAGAGATTTTAAGCTAGCAGCGGCTACTGTCGACTTGCGAAAGTGGGCGCACATGCGCCGCACTTTCACCAGTAGCTCTGGAACATTGGGGTAGCTCTTTAGTTGCACCACTAGGTTGAAGACGTGGGCCAGGCATGGAACATGTTGGAGTCCGGCAAGCTCCAGAGCTGCTACCAGGTTCCGGCCGTTATCACAAACGACCATGCCTGGGCCCAGGTGCAGCGGCTCAAACCATATTGCCGTCTCATCGAGGAGGGCATCCCTCACCTCGGAGGCAGTGTGCTGTCTGTCCCCCAAGCTGATCAGCTTCAGCACAGCCTGCTGACGTCTACCAACGCCAGTGCTGCAACGTTTCCAACTCGTAGCTGGGGTCAATCTAACAGCGGAGGAGGAGGCGGTGGCGGAGGAGGAGGCGGTGGCGGAGGAGGAGGCGGTAGAGGAGGAGGAGGAGGGGGGTGTTCTTCTCGTGTCCCTGCCAGGAATGTTAGGCGGGGAGACGAGGTACACCGGGCCAGTTTGGGAAGCAGTCCCAGCCTCAACTACATTCACCCAGTGTGCCGTCAGTGAAATGTAGCGTCCCTGTCCGCATGCACTTGTCCACGCGTCGGTGGTCAAGTGGACCTTTGTGCAAAGCGCGGAACTAAGGGCCCGCCTGATGTTGAGTGACACGTGCTGGTGCAAGGCGGGGACGGCACACCGGGAGAAGTAGTGACGGCTAGGGACGGCATAGCGAGGTGCCGCAGTTGCCATCAGGTCCAGGAAGGCGGGAGTTTCAACAAGCCGGAACGCCAACATCTCCTGGGCCAGCAGTTTAGCGATGTTGGCGTTCAAGGCTTGCGCGTGTGGGTGGTTAGCAGTGTATTTCTGCCGCCGCTCCAATGTCTGAGAGATGGTGGGTTGTTGTAAAGAAACGCCTGATGGTGCCTTTGATGGTGCAGGAGAAGGAGATAAGACAGGACCAGGGGAGGATGAGGTAGAAGTCAACAAAGTGGCGGAGGCAGATGAAGTGGTGTCCTGGCTCGTCCTCTGGAGTGCATCGCCAGCACAGTCAGCAGTGGCAGTGGCAGAGGCAGAGGCAGTGGCAGAGGCAGTGGCGTGAACGGCAGGCGGCCTTTGTCCTGCCGTTGCTGCCTGCCACTGATTCCAGTGCTTGGATTCCAAATGACGGCGCATTGAAGTGGTGGACAGGTTGCTCTTCTCAGAGCCCCTAATCAATTTCGAGAGGCAAATTGTGCAGACAACACTATATCTGTCCTCGGCGCATTCCTTGAAAAAACTCCACACCTTCGAGAAACGTGCCCTCGAGGTGGGAGTTTTTCGGGGCTGGGTACGAACTGGAACATCTTGGGAGATTCCGGGTGTGGCCTGGCTTCGCCTAAGCTGCTGACCTCTGCCTCTGCCTCTAGCTACCCTTTTTGGTGCTGCACCTGCCTCAACATCCACACTACTTTCCCCGCTTGACATCCCCCCTGTCCAGGTCGGGTCAGTGTCCTCATCATCCACCACTTCCTCTTCCAACTCCTGTCTCATCTCCTCCTCCCGCACAATGCGCCGGTCAACTGGATGCCCTGACGGCAACTGCGTCACATCATCGTCGATGAGGGTGGGTTGCTGGTCATCCACCACCAAATCGAACGGAGATGGAGGAGACTCTAGTGTTTGAGCATCTGGACACAGATGCTCCTCTGTTAGGTTCGTGGAATCGTGACGTGGAGAGGCAGGTTGAGGGACAATGAAAGGAGCGGAGAACAGCTCTGGGGAGCAGGGACAGTTTGGGTTATTGTTCTGTAAAGCTTCGGAATTTTGGGAGGAAGGAAGACAAGACTGTTGGGTAATAGGAGGAGAGGAGGCAGAGTCTGACTGGCTGCTGGACAATGTGCTGTAAGCGTTCTCTGACAGCCATTGCAAGACCTGTTCCTGGTTCTCGGGCCTACTAAGGTTTGTACCCTGCAGTTTAGTTAATGTGGCAAGCAACCCTGGCACTGTGGAGTGGCGCAATGCTTGCTGCCCCACAGGAGTAGGCACGGGACGCCCTGTGGCTTCACTGCTACCTTGCTCCCCAGAACCATTCCCCCGACCTCGCCCACGGCCTCGTCCACGTCCCTTTCCGGGAGCCTTGCGCATTTTGAATTCCTAGTTAGAAATTGGCACTGTATACCAGTAGTAAAAATTGTGGGTGCACGTAACCCCAATATATTCTTTGAATTCCCAGTCAGACACTGGCACTATATGGCAGTAGCAAGAAATGAGGGTATTTGTATTCCCAATATATTCTTTGAATTCCCAGTCAGACAATGGCACTGTATACCAGTAGTAAAAATTGTGGGTGCACGTAACCCCAATATATTCTTTGAATTCCCAGTCAGACACTGGCACTATATGGCAGTAGCAAGAAATGAGGGTATTTGTATTCCCAATATACTCTTTGAATTCCCAGTCAGACAATGGCACTGTATACCAGTAGTAAAAATTGTGGGTGCACGTAACCCCAATATATTCTTTGAATTACCAGTCAGAAACTGGCACTATATGGCAGTAGCAAGAAATGAGGGTATTTGTATTCCCAATATACTCTTTGAATTCCCAGTCAGACAATGGCACTGTATACCAGTAGTAAAAATTGTGGGTGCACGTAACCCCAATATATTCTTTGAATTCCCAGTCAGAAACTGGCACTATATGGCAGTAGCAAGAAATGAGGGTATTTGTATTCCCAATATACTCTTTGAATTCCCAGTCAGACAATGGCACTGTATACCAGTAGTAAAAATTGTGGGTGCACGTAACCCCAATATATTCTTTGAATTCCCAGTCAGAAACTGGCACTATATGGCAGTAGCAAGAAATGAGGGTATTTATAACCCCAATATATTCTTTGAATTCCCAGTCAGACAATGGCACTGTATACCAGTAGTAAAAATTGTGGGTGCACGTAACCCCAATATATTCTTTGAATTACCAGTCAGAAACTGGCACTATATGGCAGTAGCAAGAAATGAGGGTATTTGTATTCCCAATATACTCTTTGAATTCCCAGTCAGACAATGGCACTGTATACCAGTAGTAAAAATTGTGGGTGCACGTAACCCCAATATATTCTTTGAATTACCAGTCAGAAACTGGCACTATATGGCAGTAGCAAGAAATGAGGGTATTTGTATTCCCAATATACTCTTTGAATTCCCAGTCAGACAATGGCACTGTATACCAGTAGTAAAAATTGTGGGTGCACGTAACCCCAATATATTCTTTGAATTACCAGTCAGAAACTGGCACTATATGGCAGTAGCAAGAAATGAGGGTATTTATAACCCCAATATATTCTTTGAATTCCCAGTCAGACAATGGCACTGTATACCAGTAGTAAAAATTGTGGGTGCACGTAACCCCAATATATTCTTTGAATTCCCAGTCAGACACTGGCACTATATGGCAGTAGCAAGAAATGAGGGTATTTGTATTCCCAATATATTCTTTGAATTCCCAGTCAGACAATGGCACTGTATACCAGTAGTAAAAATTGTGGGTGCACGTAACCCCAATATATTCTTTGAATTCCCAGTCAGACACTGGCACTATATGGCAGTAGCAAGAAATGAGGGTATTTGTATTCCCAATATATTCTTTGAATTCCCAGTCAGACAATGGCACTGTATACCAGTAGTAAAAATTGTGGGTGTATATAGCCCCAATTCTATTGCTAGGGGACTTGCAGGGTATTTCTGGGGTGAAGGTGGGGGGGCACACCGTTGGAACGGGTATCGGGGTATATATCGGGTATACGGGAATACACTGACAGTGTATTCCATTCAGGATCCTGGGAAAGCTGGGTTGCGACAAGCTTCTCCCTGGAATTTAGCTCTTATAAGAGCTGTTGGTTGTCTTCTCCTTCCTATCCTAGCCTGTCCCTGCCTACCCAGAATCTAAGCCCTAGCTAGCTGGACGGAAACCTCCGTCCTCGGTGAATTGCAAGCTCAGAATGACGCGAAGCTGGGCGTCGCTGTTCTTTTAAATTAGAGGTCACATGTTTTCGGCAGCCAATGGGTTTTGCCTACTTTTTTCAACGTCACCGGTGTCGTAGTTCCTGTCCCACCTACCCTGCGCTGTTATTGGAGCAAAAAAGGCGCCAGGGAAGGTGGGAGGGGAATCGAGTAATGGCGCACTTTACCACGCGGTGTTCGATTCGATTCGAACATGCCGAACAGCCTAATATCCGATCGAACATGAGTTCGATAGAACACTGTTCGCTCATCTCTAGTTGTAATATGTAGTAAACAAGAAGAAAAAGATTTTACCACCACCAGGAGCAAAACAGTAACAATGAAATTACATGACAAGAATCTGCATAACTAATCATATACTAAATAGTTGTGAGTCAAATTTATGTATGAGTTAGCCAAGATGACTGTCTATAAAACAATGGTGGTCTCACATTCTTAACTGTAGTGAATGGTGAGATATGGAGTCTGAAAATCCAAAGATCAAATCATTGTTACCCTTTTGCTTGTCAGTGTATACACATGATAAGCCAAATTTGTAATTCCCCTATGCCAAAAAAAAACATAGCAAGAAAATGTTAAAAAATTTTGTGTCCATTTTTGTGGGGAAAAATTGAAACTTTTTATGCCATTTTGTACACTGTATTGACAAAAAATTTTTAGCTGCTAAAACGTATGGTTGATCATGTAATTCATAGACTTCTACAAAGTGTCTTGAGATTCTGCCTCACAGAATTAGAAGGCTTTGACGAACGGAACCCAAACTCTGTGACCTCCATGAACCGTAATAAGACACAATCACTGAGGTTGTCGTCATGAGGAAGTCGCTATAACTTTGCTATGTGTCATTTGCAAAACTTTTCAGGGTCCTCCTACACCAGTTTTTACTGATGATTTAGAATAAATGTGGCTTAATTAAATTTGTAGTTGTCTGCCAGCTTCTCTCCATCTAATAGACCTCTGAGGCAGTTGCTCCCCATGACAGTCCTATGACTATTGCTTTACTGTTATCTAAGATATAGGGCATTTCATTGCAGTAAATAGCGACAGATTTTCATGGCGTCCTAATTAGAGATGAATGAATCACACCATTGAATCAGTGTTTATTATAGTAAAATATCTTTTCATTATGGTTTATTTTTACACATAGATGATATTCATCTTAATAGAGAGAGTAATGAGACAAAACCTGAGATTTTAGTTTTAACTAGACTCATGTTTTCACAAACAACCTAAAATAATTGGGACCCCAGAGGAGACTTCTGGGTAGGAATCCAATGGTTTACTCCAAGGATCTGCTCATTGTTCTAGCAATACAAGAGTAACAGCTGAAAAGTCTACATGGACTCGGAGATCTCAGTTCAGTTTTGTTTTTCTTTCCTTTAGTTTTAAGTATCAGATGTGTAAGAATTGTTCTGTTCACTGGGAACACCTGGGAAGTTTTTCAATTGGCTGTGTCGTTGCTGTACTGGGTTAGCAATGGGGGATATTGTACTGGCGGGCGTCCAACAGTTAAATCAGTTTGTAGATAAAATAGCTGCCCAGGCTTGTACTGCTTGCTTTCCAACACAATGGAGCCGATCAAGAACATTGTGTAGTCTGGCAAAATGCAATTTGAGTATTTCCATAAATTATTCTCAAAATTCCTATACAAAAATAACATTCCTTATTGTTACTAACCTTATTACATCCTTCTGCACCACCCCTCGTGTGGACAGCTTGCGTAGATTGGAAGTCTACCTTTGAGTACACTTTACCTGTCCAGTGGATCATATGACAGCAACAGTATTTCTGTAAAATATGTATTACAAAAATGCATTGTTTTCTGTCTGATGTGAGAGTAGGGAGTCTAAAGTTAGGGCTACATGGTGAAATATAGGCATGCAGTGTAACAGTAATGTTGATCGTATTAGTAATCGTCTTAACTAGAGATAAGCGAACAGTGAAATATTCGAGATTAGATATTCGTTTCGAGTAGAGCCTCAATATTTATAGTCTATGGGAAAAAATGCTCGTTTCAGGGGAAACCACTATTCGACTAAAGGAGAGTCACCAAGTCCATGAATAGCAGGAGGAGAGTGTTTAGGAGGCGCGCTGTGCAGTTAAAGCGCACGGACCCCATTATAGTCTGTGGGGTCCGTTCACTTTAACTGCACAGTGCTTGCAGTTGCGCTGATAAAAAGTCAGCTCCCTCGTAACAGCAAGCTGCCAGCTCTCCTGACTAGCAAGGACGAGCCTGCTGCAGAACCAGCGTTGATTTGCCGCAAGCTCGTCCTTGCTAGTCAGGAGAGCTGGCAGCTTGATGTTACGAGGGAACTGACTTTTTCTCATAAGAATGAATTGACCAGCGTTGATTGGCCAGTGTACAGCATTCGGCCAATCAACGCTGGTTCTGCCGGAGGCTCGTCTGTGAGGAGGCGGAGTCTAAGATCGGACCACAATTAATTATGATTAATGGCGATTGTTTAGGTCGCTCCCATTTTAAACTACACCTCTCTTACAGTACAAGTATGTGTTGGGAAACTCTCACTAGGTTGTCGGTTTCATTTGGACTGAACACAGACGAACCAAAATTGCTGTTAGACTCTTGAGTCTCTTTAGACCCTATCTGGGGAGTATCGAGAGGCCCCTGTGTAGTACACATAGTTACATAGTAGATGAGGTTGGATGAAGACATCAGTCCATCATGTCCAACCTATAACCCTACAATCCCCTACAGTGTAGATCCAGTGTTGATCACATAATAGTCTACATTTAGACCAGCAATACATAAATGTTATTCATGATGTGCATTACTGCTCCTACAAAAACTACAACTTTCTGTATACCCTAACAGCTGCTTAATGGGATTTATAATTTTACAGCAGTGGAAAAGCCATGAATTGGGCTATTTGTAAGTGTGCATTTCTCGAAAGATGTCCCAATACATTCCCACCATTACATAGCATGTGCCACTTTTAATCTCGTGACCGTAGGTTTCCATATGGCAGAAAATCTATAAAGCCCTATATCTGGCAGAACTATTGTTGGCTTATCAAATCAGGAAAGTGATTTTTTTCTTTATGACTGGACGCTTCAATAATAACGAAATGGAAAGTTGTCATTCATAGTCCGACAGCAGAAATTCTGTTTAGTCATCACCATCTGTTGGAAAACCAAGCTTCGTTTTTATTTTTCTGAGTGATTAAAATAGAATTGACTGAAAAGTCTTATGTTATATCATGGATTTATTGGAAGAGCCTGGTTTTATTTCAGTTATTATTGATATTTTTATTTTATTTTATAATGTTCTATTGAAATGGTTGTCTGGTCACAAAAAGTTCAAAACAAGTTATCTACAGGATAGAGGGTAACTTGCTGATCGGTGAGGGGTCTGTCCATTGGGAACCCCAAGAACTGAAGTGTTTTGCACCTAAGTTCGAATGGAAAGCCTGGTTGGAAATACGTGCCAAGCTCGGTGCAGTACATGAGTGTTAGAATATATGTACACATACTGTGTATGTTTCTTTTCTATGTAGGGAACATTAAAGTTGGAAAAAATTGGCTAAAATAACTTAAGAAGTATTACACATTTGATAAATGCTCAGATGCTCCAGCACCACTGGTCCATTGATCCCTACTAGAGATGAGCGAACAGTGTTCTATCGAACTCATGTTCGATCGGATATTAGGCTGTTCGGCATGTTCGAATCGAATCGAACACCGCGTGGTAAAGTGCGCCATTACTCGATTCCCCTCCCACCTTCCCTGGCGCCTTTTTTGCTCCAATAACAGCGCAGGGTAGGTGGGACAGGAACTACGACACCGGTGACGTTGAAAAAAGTAGGCAAAACCCATTGGCTGCCGAAAACATGTGACCTCTAATTTAAAAGAACAGCGACGCCCAGCTTCGCGTCATTCTGAGCTTGCAATTCACCGAGGACGGAGGTTTCCGTCCAGCTAGCTAGGGCTTAGATTCTGGGTAGGCAGGGACAGGCTAGGATAGGAAGGAGAAGACAACCAACAGCTCTTATAAGAGCTAAATTCCAGGGAGAAGCTTGTCAGTGTAACGTGGCACTGACGGGCTCAATCGCCGCAACCCAGCTTTCCCAGGATCCTGAATGGAATACACTGTCAGTGTATTCCCGTATACCCGATATATACCCTGATACCCGTTCCAACGGTGTGCCCCCCCACCTTCACCCCAGAAATACCCTGCAAGTCCCCTAGCAATAGAATTGGGGCTATATACACCCACAATTTTTACTACTGGTATACAGTGCCATTGTCTGACTGGGAATTCAAAGAATATATTGGGAATACAAATACCCTCATTTCTTGCTACTGCCATATAGTGCCAGTGTCTGACTGGGAATTCAAAGAATATATTGGGGTTACGTGCACCCACAATTTTTACTACTGGTATACAGTGCCATTGTCTGACTGGGAATTCAAAGAATATATTGGGGTTATAAATACCCTCATTTCTTGCTACTGCCATATAGTGCCAGTTTCTGACTGGTAATTCAAAGAATATATTGGGGTTACGTGCACCCACAATTTTTACTACTGGTATACAGTGCCATTGTCTGACTGGGAATTCAAAGAGTATATTGGGAATACAAATACCCTCATTTCTTGCTACTGCCATATAGTGCCAGTTTCTGACTGGGAATTCAAAGAGTATATTGGGGTTACGTGCACCCACAATTTTTACTACTGGTATACAGTGCCATTGTCTGACTGGGAATTCAAAGAGTATATTGGGAATACAAATACCCTCATTTCTTGCTACTGCCATATAGTGCCAGTTTCTGACTGGGAATTCAAAGAATATATTGGGGTTACGTGCACCCACAATTTTTACTACTGGTATACAGTGCCATTGTCTGACTGGGAATTCAAAGAATATATTGGGGTTATAAATACCCTCATTTCTTGCTACTGCCATATAGTGCCAGTTTCTGACTGGTAATTCAAAGAATATATTGGGGTTACGTGCACCCACAATTTTTACTACTGGTATACAGTGCCATTGTCTGACTGGGAATTCAAAGAGTATATTGGGAATACAAATACCCTCATTTCTTGCTACTGCCATATAGTGCCAGTTTCTGACTGGTAATTCAAAGAATATATTGGGGTTACGTGCACCCACAATTTTTACTACTGGTATACAGTGCCATTGTCTGACTGGGAATTCAAAGAATATATTGGGGTTATAAATACCCTCATTTCTTGCTACTGCCATATAGTGCCAGTTTCTGACTGGGAATTCAAAGAATATATTGGGGTTACGTGCACCCACAATTTTTACTACTGGTATACAGTGCCATTGTCTGACTGGGAATTCAAAGAGTATATTGGGAATACAAATACCCTCATTTCTTGCTACTGCCATATAGTGCCAGTTTCTGACTGGGAATTCAAAGAATATATTGGGGTTACGTGCACCCACAATTTTTACTACTGGTATACAGTGCCATTGTCTGACTGGGAATTCAAAGAGTATATTGGGAATACAAATACCCTCATTTCTTGCTACTGCCATATAGTGCCAGTTTCTGACTGGTAATTCAAAGAATATATTGGGGTTACGTGCACCCACAATTTTTACTACTGGTATACAGTGCCATTGTCTGACTGGGAATTCAAAGAGTATATTGGGAATACAAATACCCTCATTTCTTGCTACTGCCATATAGTGCCAGTGTCTGACTGGGAATTCAAAGAATATATTGGGGTTACGTGCACCCACAATTTTTACTACTGGTATACAGTGCCATTGTCTGACTGGGAATTCAAAGAATATATTGGGAATACAAATACCCTCATTTCTTGCTACTGCCATATAGTGCCAGTGTCTGACTGGGAATTCAAAGAATATATTGGGGTTACGTGCACCCACAATTTTTACTACTGGTATACAGTGCCAATTTCTAACTAGGAATTCAAAATGCGCAAGGCTCCCGGAAAGGGACGTGGACGAGGCCGTGGGCGAGGTCGGGGGAATGGTTCTGGGGAGCAAGGTAGCAGTGAAGCCACAGGGCGTCCCGTGCCTACTCCTGTGGGGCAGCAAGCATTGCGCCACTCCACAGTGCCAGGGTTGCTTGCCACATTAACTAAACTGCAGGGTACAAACCTTAGTAGGCCCGAGAACCAGGAACAGGTCTTGCAATGGCTGTCAGAGAACGCTTACAGCACATTGTCCAGCAGCCAGTCAGACTCTGCCTCCTCTCCTCCTATTACCCAACAGTCTTGTCTTCCTTCCTCCCAAAATTCCGAAGCTTTACAGAACAATAACCCAAACTGTCCCTGCTCCCCAGAGCTGTTCTCCGCTCCTTTCATTGTCCCTCAACCTGCCTCTCCACGTCACGATTCCACGAACCTAACAGAGGAGCATCTGTGTCCAGATGCTCAAACACTAGAGTCTCCTCCATCTCCGTTCGATTTGGTGGTGGATGACCAGCAACCCACCCTCATCGACGATGATGTGACGCAGTTGCCGTCAGGGCATCCAGTTGACCGGCGCATTGTGCGGGAGGAGGAGATGAGACAGGAGTTGGAAGAGGAAGTGGTGGATGATGAGGACACTGACCCGACCTGGACAGGGGGGATGTCAAGCGGGGAAAGTAGTGTGGATGTTGAGGCAGGTGCAGCACCAAAAAGGGTAGCTAGAGGCAGAGGCAGAGGTCAGCAGCTTAGGCGAAGCCAGGCCACACCCGGAATCTCCCAAGATGTTCCAGTTCGTACCCAGACCCGAAAAACTCCCACCTCGAGGGCACGTTTCTCGAAGGTGTGGAGTTTTTTCAAGGAATGCGCCGAGGACAGATATAGTGTTGTCTGCACAATTTGCCTCTCGAAATTGATTAGGGGCTCTGAGAAGAGCAACCTGTCCACCACTTCAATGCGCCGTCATTTGGAATCCAAGCACTGGAATCAGTGGCAGGCAGCAACGGCAGGACAAAGGCCGCCTGCCGTTCACGCCACTGCCACTGCCTCTGCCACTGCCTCTGCCTCTGCCACTGCCACTGCTGACTGTGCTGGCGATGCACTCCAGAGGACGAGCCAGGACACCACTTCATCTGCCTCCGCCACTTTGTTGACTTCTACCTCATCCTCCCCTGGTCCTGTCTTATCTCCTTCTCCTGCACCATCAAAGGCACCATCAGGTGTTTCTTTACAACAACCCACCATCTCTCAGACATTGGAGCGGCGGCAGAAATACACTGCTAACCACCCACACGCGCAAGCCTTGAACGCCAACATCGCTAAACTGCTGGCCCAGGAGATGTTGGCGTTCCGGCTTGTTGAAACTCCCGCCTTCCTGGACCTGATGGCAACTGCGGCACCTCGCTATGCCGTCCCTAGCCGTCACTACTTCTCCCGGTGTGCCGTCCCCGCCTTGCACCAGCACGTGTCACTCAACATCAGGCGGGCCCTTAGTTCCGCGCTTTGCACAAAGGTCCACTTGACCACCGACGCGTGGACAAGTGCATGCGGACAGGGACGCTACATTTCACTGACGGCACACTGGGTGAATGTAGTTGAGGCTGGGACTGCTTCCCAAACTGGCCCGGTGTACCTCGTCTCCCCGCCTAACATTCCTGGCAGGGACACGAGAAGAACACCCCCCTCCTCCTCCTCCTCTACCGCCTCCTCCTCCGCCACCGCCTCCTCCTCCGCCACCGCCTCCTCCTCCGCTGTTAGATTGACCCCAGCTACGAGTTGGAAACGTTGCAGCACTGGCGTTGGTAGACGTCAGCAGGCTGTGCTGAAGCTGATCAGCTTGGGGGACAGACAGCACACTGCCTCCGAGGTGAGGGATGCCCTCCTCGATGAGACGGCAATATGGTTTGAGCCGCTGCACCTGGGCCCAGGCATGGTCGTTTGTGATAACGGCCGGAACCTGGTAGCAGCTCTGGAGCTTGCCGGACTCCAACATGTTCCATGCCTGGCCCACGTCTTCAACCTAGTGGTGCAACGTTTCCTAAAGAGCTACCCCAATGTTCCAGAGCTACTGGTGAAAGTGCGGCGCATGTGCGCCCACTTTCGCAAGTCGACAGTAGCCGCTGCTAGCTTAAAATCTCTCCAGCAACGCCTGCATGTGCCACAACACCGGCTTTTGTGCGACGTCCCCACACGCTGGAACTCAACGTTTCAGATGTTGAATAGAGTGGTTGAGCAGCAGAGACCTTTGATGGAATACCAGCTACAAAACCCTAGGGTGCCACAAAGTCAGCTGCCTCAGTTTCACATCCATGAGTGGCCATGGATGAGAGACCTTTGTGACATCCTACGGGTCTTTGAGGAGTCCACAAGGAGGGTGAGCTCTGAGGATGCGATGGTGAGCCTTACAATCCCGCTCTTGTGTGTTCTGAGAGAATCCCTGATTGACATCAGGGATAACTCAGATCACACAGAGGAGTTAGGGATAGCATCCGATCCGTCACAGCTGGAGAGTAGGTCCACACATCTGTCCGCTTCACTGCGTTTAATGGAGGAGGAGGAGGAGGAGGAGGAGGAAGAAGAGTTGTCCGATGATGTGATGGTGATACAGGAGGCTTCCGGGCAACTTCGAATCGTCCCATTGTTGCAGCGCGGATGGGTAGACATGGAGGATGAGGAGGAAATGGAGATTGAACTTTCCGGTGGGGCCAGAGGAGTCATGCCAACTAACACTGTGGCAGACATGGCTGAGTTCATGTTGGGGTGCTTTACAACCGACAAGCGTATTGTCAAAATCATGGAGGACAACCAGTACTGGATCTTTGCTATCCTTGACCCCCGGTATAAAAACAACATCTCGTCTTTTATTCCGGTAGAGGGGAGGGCCAATCGCATCAATGCTTGCCACAGGCAATTGGTGCAGAATATGATGGAGATGTTTCCAGCATGTGACGTTGGCGGCAGGGAGGGCAGTTCCTCCAGTAGGCAACCAAGTTCTCACCGGTCCACACAAACGAGGGGCACACTGTCTAAGGTCTGGGACACCTTGATGGCACCCCCTCGCCAAAGTGCCGCCACGGAGGGTCCTAGTGTCACCAGGCGTGAGAAGTATAGGCGCATGTTGCGGGAATACCTTTCCGACCACAGCCCTGTCCTCTCCGACCCCTCTGCGCCCTACACGTATTGGGTGTCGAAGTTGGACCTGTGGCTTGAACTTGCCCTATATGCCTTGGAGGTGCTGTCCTGTCCTGCCGCCAGCGTCCTATCTGAGAGGGTGTTCAGTGCAGCCGGTGGCATCATCACTGACAAGCGCACCCGTCTGTCAGCTGAGAGTGCCGACCGGCTCACTTTGATAAAAATGAACCACCACTGGATAGAGCCTTCATTTTTGTGCCCACCTGTGTAAAGCACCCCAACATGAAACTCCATGTCTGTACTCAACCTCTCCAATTCCTCCGCATCCTCATACTCATCCACCATAAGCGTTGCACAATTCTGCTAATACTAGGCTCCCTCCAACATGATTTCCCCCAACTCTGCTGGTTAGAGGCTCCCTCCACCCTGATTTCCACCAACTCTGCTGGTTAGAGGCTCCCTCCACCCTGCTTTCCCACAACTCTGCTGGTTAGAGGCTCCCTCCACCATGAATTTGCCCAAACTGGGCTGTTTAGAGGCTCCCTCCACCATGAATTGGTCCAAACTGGGTTTTTTAGAGGCTCCCTCCACCATGAATTGGTCCAAACTGGGCTGTTTAGAGGCTCCCTCCACCATGAATTTGCCCAAACTGGGCTGTTTAGCGGCTCCCTCCACCATTAATTGGTCCAAACTGGGCTGGTTAGAGGCTCCCTCCACCATGAATTTCCCAAAACTTGGCTGTTTAGAGGCTCCCTCCACCATTAATTGGTCCAAACTGGGCTGGTTAGAGGCTCCCTCCACCATGAATTTCCCAAAACTTGGCTGTTTAGAGGCTCCCTCCACCATTAATTGGTCCAAACTGGGCTGGTTAGAGGCTCCCTCCACCATGAATTGGTCCAAACTGGGTTTTTTAGAGGCTCCCTCCACCATGAATTTGCCCAAACTGGGCTGTTTAGAGGCTCCCTCCACCATGAATTGGTCCAAACTGGGCTGGTTAGAGGCTCCCTCCACCATGAATTTCCCAAAACTTGGCTGTTTAGAGGCTCCCTCCACCATTAATTGGTCCAAACTGGGCTGGTTAGAGGCTCCCTCCACCATTAATTGGTCCAAACTGGGCTGGTTAGAGGCTCCCTCCACCATTAATTGGTCCAAACTGGGCTGGTTAGAGGCTCCCTCCACCATGAATTTGCCCAAACTGGGCTGTTTAGAGGCTCCCTCCACCATGAATTTGCCCAAACTGGGCTGGTTAGAGGCTCCCTCCACCATGAATTGGTCCAAACTGGGGTTTTTAGAGGCTCCCTCCACCATGAATTGGTCCAAACTTGGCTGTTTAGAGGCTCCCTCCACCATTAATTGGTCCAAACTGGGCTGGTTAGAGGCTCCCTCCACCATGAATTGGTCCAAACTGGGTTTTTTAGAGGCTCCCTCCACCATGAATTTGCCCAAACTGGGCTGTTTAGAGGCTCCCTCCACCATGAATTGGTCCAAACTGGGCTGGATAGAGGCTCCCTCCACCATGAATTTCCCAAAACTTGGCTGTTTAGAGGCTCCCTCCACCATTAATTGGTCCAAACTGGGCTGGTTAGAGGCTCCCTCCACCATGAATTGGTCCAAACTGGGTTTTTTAGAGGCTCCCTCCACCATGAATTTGCCCAAACTGGGCTGTTTAGAGGCTCCCTCCACCATGAATTGGTCCAAACTGGGCTGGTTAGAGGCTCCCTCCACCATGAATTTCCCAAAACTTGGCTGTTTAGAGGCTCCCTCCACCATTAATTGGTCCAAACTGGGCTGGTTAGAGGCTCCCTCCACCATGAATTGGTCCAAACTAGGTTTTTTAGAGGCTCCCTCCACCATGAATTTGCCCAAACTGGGCTGTTTAGAGGCTCCCTCCACCATTAATTGGTCCAAACTGGGCTGGTTAGAGGCTCCCTCCACCATTAATTGGTCCAAACTGGGCTGGTTAGAGGCTCCCTCCACCATTAATTGGTCCAAACTGGGCTGGTTAGAGGCTCCCTCCACCATGAATTTGCCCAAACTGGGCTGTTTAGAGGCTCCCTCCACCATGAATTTGCCCAAACTGGGCTGGTTAGAGGCTCCCTCCACCATGAATTGGTCCAAACTGGGGTTTTTAGAGGCTCCCTCCACCATGAATTGGTCCAAACTTGGCTGTTTAGAGGCTCCCTCCACCATTAATTGGTCCAAACTGGGCTGGTTAGAGGCTCCCTCCACCATGAATTGGTCCAAACTGGGTTTTTTAGAGGCTCCCTCCACCATGAATTTGCCCAAACTGGGCTGTTTAGAAGCTCCCTCCACCATTAATTGGTCCAAACTGGGCTGGTTAGAGGCTCCCTCCACCATTAATTGGTCCAAACTGGGCTGGTTAGAGGCTCCCTCCACCATTAATTGGTCCAAACTGGGCTGGTTAGAGGCTCCCTCCACCATGAATTTGCCCAAACTGGGCTGTTTAGAGGCTCCCTCCACCATGAATTTGCCCAAACTGGGCTGGTTAGAGGCTCCCTCCACCATGAATTGGTCCAAACTGGGGTTTTTAGAGGCTCCCTCCACCATGAATTGGTCCAAACTTGGCTGTTTAGAGGCTCCCTCCACCATTAATTGGTCCAAACTGGGCTGGTTAGAGGCTCCCTCCACCATGAATTGGTCCAAACTGGGTTTTTTAGAGGCTCCCTCCACCATGAATTTGCCCAAACTGGGCTGTTTAGAGGCTCCCTCCACCATGAATTGGTCCAAACTGGGCTGGTTAGAGGCTCCCTCCACCATGAATTTCCCAAAACTTGGCTGTTTAGAGGCTCCCTCCACCATTAATTGGTCCAAACTGGGCTGGTTAGAGGCTCCCTCCACCATGAATTGGTCCAAACTGGGTTTTTTAGAGGCTCCCTCCACCATGAATTTGCCCAAACTGGGCTGTTTAGAGGCTCCCTCCACCATGAATTGGTCCAAACTGGGCTGGTTAGAGGCTCCCTCCACCATGAATTTCCCAAAACTTGGCTGTTTAGAGGCTCCCTCCACCATTAATTGGTCCAAACTGGGCTGGTTAGAGGCTCCCTCCACCATGAATTGGTCCAAACTAGGTTTTTTAGAGGCTCCCTCCACCATGAATTTGCCCAAACTGGGCTGTTTAGAGGCTCCCTCCACCATGAATTGGTCCAAACTGGGCTGGTTAGAGGCTCCCTCCACCATGAATTTCCCAAAACTTGGCTGTTTAGAGGCTCCCTCCACCATTAATTGGTCCAAACTGGGCTGGTTAGAGGCTCCCTCCACCATTAATTGGTCCAAACTGGGCTGGTTAGAGGCTCCCTCCACCATTAATTGGTCCAAACTGGGCTGGTTAGAGGCTCCCTCCACCATGAATTTGCCCAAACTGGGCTGTTTAGAGGCTCCCTCCACCATGAATTTGCCCAAACTGGGCTGGTTAGAGGCTCCCTCCACCATGAATTGGTCCAAACTGGGGTTTTTAGAGGCTCCCTCCACCATGAATTGGTCCAAACTTGGCTGTTTAGAGGCTCCCTCCACCATGAATTGGTCCAAACTGGGCTGGTTAGAGGCTCCCTCCACCATGAATTGGTCCAAACTGGGTTTTTTAGAGGCTCCCTCCACCATGAATTTGCCCAAACTGGGCTGTTTAGAGGCTCCCTCCACCATTAATTGGTCCAAACTGGGCTGGTTAGAGGCTCCCTCCACCATGAATTGGTCCAAACTGGGTTTTTTAGAGGCTCCCTCCACCATGAATTTGCCCAAACTGGGCTGTTTAGAGGCTCCCTCCACCATGAATTGGTCCAAACTGGGCTGGTTAGAGGCTCCCTCCACCATGAATTTCCCAAAACTTGGCTGTTTAGAGGCTCCCTCCACCATTAATTGGTCCAAACTGGGCTGGTTAGAGGCTCCCTCCACCATGAATTTGCCCAAACTGGCCTGTTTAGAGGCTCCCTCCACCATGAATTTGCCCAAACTGGGCTGGTTAGAGGCTCCCTCCACCATGAATTGGTCCAAACTGGGCTGGTTAGAGGCTCCCTCCACCATTAATTGGTCCAAACTGGGCTGGTTAGAGGCTCCCTCCACCATGAATTTGCCCAAACTGGCCTGTTTAGAGGCTCCCTCCACCATGAATTTGCCCAAACTGGGCTGGTTAGAGGCTCCCTCCACCATGAATTGGTCCAAACTGGGGTTTTTAGAGGCTCCCTCCACCATGAATTGGTCCAAACTTGGCTGTTTAGAGGCTCCCTCCACCATGAATTGGTCCAAACTGGGGTGGTTAGAGGCTCCCTCCACCATTAATTGGTCCAAACTGGGCTGGTTAGAGGCTCCCTCCACCATTAATTGGTCCAAACTGGGCTGGTTAGAGGCTCCCTCCACCATGAATTTGCCCAAACTGGGCTGGTTAGAGGCTCCCTCCACCATGAATTGGTCCAAACTGGGTTTTTTAGAGGCTCCCTCCACCATGAATTTGCCCAAACTGGGCTGGTTAGAGGCTCCCTCCACCATGAATTGGTCCAAACTGGGGTTTTTAGAGGCTCCCTCCACCATGAATTTGCCCAAACTGGGGTGTTTAGAGGCTCCCTCCACCATGAATTTGCCCAAACTCTGCTGGTTAGAGGCTCAATCCACCCTGATTTTCAAAACAAATGTTGGTGCCAACCTCAACTTACTACAAGGGCCAAATTCACTGCTGGTGACAAGCTCTCCTCACTGCAAGTGCCAAATACACATGTTTCAAGGTGTTTTCCTACTGTCAGAGAGGTGGTATTGAGTGTGTAAAGTGTGTAGTTGTTAGGCTGTGATGTTGGGGTAATAGAGGGTCTTTGGTGTGTTAGATGCCCCCAGACATGCTTCCCCTGCTGTCCCAGTGTCATTCCAGAGGTGTTGGCATCATTTCCTGGGGTGTCATAGTGGACTTGGTGACCCTCCAGACACGGATTTGGGTTTCCCCCTTAACGAGTATCTGTTCCCCATAGACTATAATGGGGTTCGAAACCCGTTCGAACACACGAACATTGAGCGGCTGTTCGAATCGAATTTCGAACCTCGAACATTTTAGTGTTCGCTCATCTCTAATTACAACCTGTTCCCACATTCCCTAATAGCTCAGTGTGTTATTCACAAGTAAAAGGTCACTGGTTCATATGGAGAATCAGCCATAAAGATATCCATTGAAAAGAGAAACAGCATCATCCAATTTATCGATAGCGGTCTCTTAGCCAAGAAAATTACCAAACTTCATTATGTGAGAGCCATGGCAGTTGGAAGAATATAAAATGAAGTCTGTCCATCCATTCAAAAGGCAAGAGGCGGACGTCCAAGAAAAATATCAGAGTCAACATGTTGGCTCATCACAAGGTTTATCAGTTCTGGCGCGACAAACATTTCACGGCTAATATACTTAGCAATAGTGAGATCATAGATGCCCATATAAGCACTGTATGATGTTACAAAAGTCTGGAATGGTGGATGAAAAAAAATTAAGGAGCCTTCAATATCATCATAAAAAGTGTCAGCTTGAGTTTGCAGTAAAGTACGAAAAGTGGACAGTAGAAAATTGGAAATGGGCGATTTGGTTGATGAGATGAAAGTCAATAGACTGGGCTCTGATGGGTACAAATAGGTCTGAAAGAAACAAGGGAAAAGGGGGTTAATGGAATGAGAAATTGAAAAATCTTTGGTGGAGAAAGCCTGATGATATGGGGCTGTATCATAGGCAAAGGTGTTGGATATTTGACCAGGATCAATGGTGGTCTTAATGCTGAGCTATATGCGATTATCCTACAAGATGAGTTACTTTGTACAGTCGAGTACTATGGGTATGAAAAGTACGACAGTGTGTTCCAGCAGGACAACGGCCTGAAGCATATGTCAAAATTAGTGTACAAATGGTTTGATGACAATGCTCATCATAGAGGTGCTGAGAAGGCCTCCACAGTCCCAGACCTCATCTCAATGAAACACTTGTGGATAGAGTTGAAAAATATTTGTACCCAGGTGAGGCAACCAGTTTGCACCAACATACTGATCAAGAGATATGCTCAGAAGGATTCAGACAGTGTTGATAGCCATAGGCTGAGGTCCCACATCACGAAAATGCAGTGTTTTTTTTGCTGCAGGTTTTGTTGCAAAGCCAGTAGTGGATTTAACGGAACAAAAACGTCTAAGTACTTCCTTTATATACTTGATGGTAGTCTCACATTTGAAGCTGTAGTGGATGGTGAGATATGGACCCTGAAAGTTAAAAGGTCAAAACATTGTTACCCTTTTGCTCGTCAGTGTAGATCACTTAGAAAATCATTTGACTAGTTACTGTCAGAACACATAGAGGTGTACCTCCGTGTCAGAAGGGACCAGGTAAGTGCTATATACTATATAACCTATCCATTCCAGAAATAATATATATTTTTAGCTTTTGTATACCATCAGCAGCACTACAAGATCCCCAGGTTTTTTTCTGCTAAGTAACATTGCCGCATTCTATCACACTTTGGGCCAGCAGCGACCTACAACTGAATTCTTTTTCAGCACAACTACTTATAGTATACCCCACCAGTGGCAACCTACTCCCGAGAGTTAATCTGAACTGTGGAGCACCTTTATTTTTAGCATCACCATTCAGTAAGTTTTCCAATAATCTTGTCTTCAAAGTTACCTATGCAGAATGTCAAAGCAAAGGTTCTGTATATGGTCAGACAAAGGTGAATTTTCCTTGGACTTAAATCAGACTAATAATCAGGTTAATGACTATTTTTCCTTTACTGCAATGTAAATAAATCTAGATTTCCTAAAAGGTTGGGTTCACACTTTGGTACTAGTTTGTTCTCCAACTGATATAGGCAAACTGAAAAATTGATGAAAAGTTTGTATAAATTCCCATCAGGTTTTCAATCCGTCTTGCGCTGACCTTATGTATAAAAAAAAAAAAAAAAAAGTATTGTTACAGAAGTGATCACATCAATGCAGAGATGCACTCGCTATTGACGTTCAATGGAAATGAACAAGATCTATCAACTGACCCAAAAACAAAAGAAGTGTGAACAAACCCTTACATTAGTTTAGCAAATACTGTATTATGTCATATCCTTTGAAGCTTGTCCTTCAACCTGAAAGCCTTGTTCAAGCCTTGTCAACGTTGAAATTGCAACACCAAGAAGGACAAGGCATGAGGTAATGCAAATCATGTAAACAGCAGGTGTTGTTAAGATCTGCAAATGATGACATTTTCCTAGCTCCGATCTGTGCCATGTGGGAGGGGCATACAACTCAAAAATCAGTGGAGTAGCATAGCTTGGTTTATCACTGCCCTGTGTTTCTCCAAAAATAAGACAGGGTCTTATTTTTTGGTTAGGTAATATTTTTCAGCCACCAGAGTGAATCAGAATTTTAGAATTATGGTTAGTAATCTAAACCCTAACTTACATAACACAATTGATGGTGCAGGGCCAGTGGGTCTTAAAGGGGTTGTCCCATCTCAAGGATCCTATCTATACTGGTAGTTTATGTAAATTGAAGACTTTTCCTACATATATTGCTTTAGAAATTCTGCTTTGTTTGCCTTGTATGTGAATTTATCCCCCCCCCATTGTCTACACAGCGTTGCTATAACCACGGACCTATAGGACAAGTGACGTCACTTACTCAGTGCTCTTACTGGCTTCAGCTAATTGCAGTTATCTGATAAAGCCTTGTCTGTTATCTCTTTATGTAAACACACAGATAACACCGAGTTCATTCTATACAAGAATCTGCATATTATCTCAGCTGTATAAGTGTTGTAAGACTTCTCCAGCCTGTTTAACAGGAGGGAGGGGAAGGGAGCGGAAATAGAGTAAGTGAGAGGAGCAGACACTGCAGGCAGACTGGTGAAAGACTGAGTTGGGGGGAACTCCTTTAAACAAACCTACTGGCACTCTCTCTATCTTTAAATACTTTGTATGGCAGTGACCCTAGGCCCTCTCTATCTCCTCCCCTTTACGCTAAGGGGGATGTGCTGTAGTGGAGTTGCTGCGACTGTGAAAGCAAGAAGCGGTAGCACCTGACATATGGTCACGTAGGTAGACAAGCCCACACCATAGGAATGGCCGGGGGACGTGACCCAGGAGGCAGCTCTTGAAAGATAGACTCGGGAGCGGGTGAGTGGATTTTGCCCTGACAGTATGCCTATTCTCCAGCTCCGTGGCTTCATGCCACATAACCTAGCACTGGAGCCGCCAACTGTAACTGGGGCTAATTTTTTTGAGTAGGACTTATATTTCATCTCATGGTTTGTGGAGACTAGCTTCAATGGGACCATCCAGTGAGTGTGCATGTGTTTGATAGGATGGTAGGGGATCTGTTTATGGGAATTGCTATTGTCCAAAAAAGTGTTTGCCGAACAGCTTTCTACAGTGTATGGTCAGCTTTGGATCCAACACAATCCTCATATTTCTAATAACTAATAATATAACGTATAAGTGTATAATACTAAGAATGTTCTAGAAATAAGACCGCGGCCTCTATTTTACAGAATAGCTCCATGCAAACAGCTTATGTTATAATTCAATCCCGGTGGGAGTTTTTAATTGATATCAGAACCCAAGAATTAGACAGCTGAAAAGCCTTTTATAATCAGTACTTGTTTTGTTGAGCCATAGTGGATGAGCAATCCCCATTACATAATGAAATGGAGCACGGATTTCATAGAAAGCAATCAAAGGTCAAATGCTAGTTATAATGAAGCAAATCAGCAAAACTTGGCAACGTCCAGTACCCGGCACATTGTACCTGACACACTGTCAGGAGAACACACTGTGAGTGGGGGGCTGTAGTGCTTGAATGTAGGAAGAATTGCATTACAAATTCTAATACAATATACAAAGGGGAATATAATAGAATCAGCAGCACATCTGCTACGCTACTGGGATTCCAAAATAACATTTTTTCCCAATCACTTTATTTTTACAATGAATACTTTATTAAATATATTTACATTAGGACCACAAATTCTATAGAATTAATTATCAAAGATGGTTCATGCAAGGAGTACCAAAGGGTAATACTTTGTAGGACAACGCATGTATTTTTTTTAATACGAATGTCAATTCTTGATCTTTCTTGAAGTATTATATAGAGGTAAAAATGATGCAATAGAACAAAAACACAAGCTGATTTTACAAAAAAAAAAACAAACAAAAAAAAAACAGATATGTTATTTCGCTCTGTAAAATCAATACATGGTATTGCTACCATAGACAGTTTTTTTTTTTTAAACATTTCTACCAGTCTTGGGAGAAATTTCCCACTATGTCTTCAGCGGTGCAATGATTTTGTGGTTTCCTAAGTGCACAGCCAGTTTGAAAAGCCCCATTGCATCTGAGTGGGATTTTTATCTGGTCTTCGACTTGGACATACAAGAACCAGTCACAAATTATTTCCACTCTTCCATGTTAAACTTGGGCTTTGAGCCTGCAATTCTGTCACATTTCATGCCAAGAACACTTTATGGTTGCTGTCAAAAGAATGCCAGTGAACTTAAAGGCTTCTTTTGAGTTGTAATGGGTTCCATCATATGAAGAAATGAGCAGTGTGCAGTATAAGCAGAAGTCCAAACACATATGTGAATAAGATAAGATAATGTAATCCTTTAATAGTTCCACCATGGGGAAATTCAGTGTGTTACAGCAGCATGGATAATACAGTAATACATACAAACTCAGACTAGTAGATAGAAAAGAGACTAGGAGTCATAGCAGCATCACTTAGTTCTCTGTGCGGAGTGCTCTTCACTTAGCCTGATGTAGATTATACAGTCTGACCATGGTTGGGAGGAAGGATCTCCGATAGCGCTCCTTCTCACACTTGGGGTGAAGCAGTCGGTTACTGACAGTACTGCCCAGTGCTGTCACGGTCTCATACATGGGATGGGATTTATTCTCCAGCATGGAGCTCACCACAGACAGTATCCTTCTGTCACCCACCACCTGTACCAGGTCCAGGGGGTCTCCCCAGGACAGAGCTGGTCCTTCTAACCAGCCTGTCAAGTCTATTTCTATCACTGGCTGGTCCGAAGAATATGGCTGATGCTACTAAAGGTAAAAAAAAGGCCCTAAGAAGTGCCCCCTGGACTCCAAAGGCCCTCAGCCCCCTGAGCAGGTAGAGCCTGCTGTGACCCTTTCTGTACAGCGCATCCAGGTGATCCGACAGTCCAGCTTATTATTGAGGAGCACACCCAGATACTTATAGGTCCTGACTATCTCAATGCCCGTCCCCTGGATGTCCACTGGTTTTGGAGCATATCTTTACTTACTAAAGTCCACCACCATCTCCTTGGTCTTCCCAGCATTAATCCTGAGGTGGTTCTGCTGGCACCATTCCACAAAATCCCAGTTTAAGTCTCTGTATTCCCTGTCGTCTCACTAATACAGTAGTATGCAAAGGGTTACAGTTAAAGACCAATTTCAGGCAGCCATAATACATCTGCATTTTAGCATCTAGGTACATACAAATGACAAAATTATGTATGGTGCTCAAGTCTGATACCAAGAAGTGAAATCACAGTTGAGATGATAATCTAGCATTCAGTTGCACCCTGAACATTATTCTAATGATGTTGGATGCATGCTAGGAAATGCTTGTATATTAGCGGAGTCATTACGTGTAGTATTTAGTGAGCTCTCATCTCTTCAGCTCAGAACATAACTTGGGAAGCTGAGGCTCTGAAATTCCCCCTCCTTCTGCCATCCTTTCATAGCTAGACCTGCAATGATGTGCACTAAGTAACTAGTAATATACATAAAATGTACTTTACAAAACTGCTCCTTGGCTTGTATCCTGTTAAGGATGACTCATAGTACACAGAACTAATAGACATTACACATGGCTGGATGCCCTTACTTCCATCATTATTTGGCAGAATCAGTGCAAATTCAATGGTTATCCTGCCAAAATCACTGTACTGTATCTGTGAACTCCCTATAATGCATTTTCACTTATATATCAAAATTGCTAATAAATTCTGTTGGCGGTGGTGTAAGCAATAATTTAGGTACGGTCACTTTTTACTATCCAGAGTGTTAGGAGATCCCATCCACTATCATTCATTTAAAGGTACACTAACCCTAGAAATGAATACAAAAAGTTAACAGAAGATAATCTTGTCCACAATGTCACTGTAAGATTTTCTGCATGCTTCTGAAACCGTCTTGTAGGAAAAAAATTTCCTAGAGTTAGTAGATTTGGATCCAGAGCCAAATGCTAACGAAACGAGATTTTTAAAGGGTATTATGTGGTCAAATATATTTTTTGTGTGATCAGTGATGTAGTGTTATGTGTATTTTGGAGGGACAGTGTCTGGCCTCACTCACGGTAGTGCTAAAGATGTACAGCACTGTATATTGGGAGATATAGACCCTGGTTTAACCATGAGTCAAATAGATGCACTAATACTCTGTAAGCAGCGCACAGTGGAATGAGCTCTTATGTCGGGGAAGCGGGGACTGTAGTCTGTCCCACATCTTGGCCCAATGCCACGTTCTAAATTTGAATAGACCCTGACATTTAGTGCTAAATGTTCTGAAAAGGACAGCCAAAGACTGGGACATGGGATAGGGACAGGTACCAGTTTCTGGTCGTCCTATTGTTTTACTTAAAAGTCTTGTAGGAAATCTGCTAATTTCTTGTTGATCTATTGCATTTTTTGCTGATGAACAACTGAGTGGAGGCGCTTAGCATAATGGTAATGGATAGAGATGAGTGAACAGTGTTCTATCGAACTCATGTTCGATCGGATATTAGGCTGTTCGGCATGTTCGAATCGAATCGAACACCGCGTGGTAAAGTGCGCCATTACTCGATTCCCCTCCCACCTTCCCTGGCGCCTTTTTTGCTCCAATAACAGCGCAGGGTAGGTGGGACAGGAACTACGACACCGGTGACGTTGAGAAAAGTAGGCAAAACCCATTGGCTGCCGAAAACATGTGACCTCTAATTTAAAAGAACAGCGCCGCCCAGATTCGCGTCATTCTGAGCTTGCAATTCACCGAGGACGGAGGTTTCCGTCCAGCTAGCTAGGGCTTAGATTCTGGGTAGGCAGGGACAGGCTAGGATAGGAAGGAGAAGACAACCACAACAGCTCTTGTAAGAGCTAAATTCCAGGGAGAAGCTTGTCAGTGTAACGTGGCACTGACGGGCTCAATCGCCGCAACCCAGCTTTCCCAGGATCCTGAATGGAATACACTGTCAGTGTATTCCCGTATACCCGATATATACCCCCGATACCCGTTCCAACGGTGTGCCCCCCCACCTTCACCCCAGAAATACCCTGCAAGTCCCCTAGCAATAGAATTGGGGCTATATACACCCACTATTTTTGCTACTGCCATATAGTGCCATTGTCTGACTGGGAATTCAAAGAATATATTGGGGTTACGTGCACCCACAATTTTTACTACTGGTATACAGTGCCAGTTTCTGACTGGGAATTCAAAGAATATATTGGGGTTATAAATACCCTCATTTCTTGCTACTGCCATATAGTGCCAGTTTCTGACTGGTAATTCAAAGAATATATTGGGGTTATAAATACCCTCATTTCTTGCTACTGGTATATAGTGCCATTGTCTGACTGGGAATTCAAAGAATATATTGGGGTTACGTGCACCCACAATTTTTACTACTGGTATACAGTGCCAGTTTCTGACTGGGAATTCAAAGAATATATTGGGGTTACAAATACCCTCATTTCTTGCTACTGCCATATAGTGCCAGTTTCTGACTGGTAATTCAAAGAATATATTGGGGTTATAAATACCCTCATTTCTTGCTACTGGTATATAGTGCCATTGTCTGACTGGGAATTCAAAGAATATATTGGGGTTACGTGCACCCACAATTTTTACTACTGGTATACAGTGCCAGTTTCTGACTGGGAATTCAAAGAATATATTGGGGTTACAAATACCCTCATTTCTTGCTACTGCCATATAGTGCCAGTTTCTGACTGGTAATTCAAAGAATATATTGGGGTTACGTGCACCCACAATTTTTACTACTGGTATACAGTGCCAGTTTCTGACTGGGAATTCAAAGAATATATTGGGGTTACAAATACCCTCATTTCTTGCTACTGCCATATAGTGCCAGTTTCTGACTGGTAATTCAAAGAATATATTGGGGTTATAAATACCCTCATTTCTTGCTACTGGTATATAGTGCCATTGTCTGACTGGGAATTCAAAGAATATATTGGGGTTACGTGCACCCACAATTTTTACTACTGGTATACAGTGCCAGTTTCTGACTGGGAATTCAAAGAATATATTGGGGTTACAAATACCCTCATTTCTTGCTACTGCCATATAGTGCCAGTTTCTGACTGGTAATTCAAAGAATATATTGGGGTTATAAATACCCTCATTTCTTGCTACTGGTATATAGTGCCATTGTCTGACTGGGAATTCAAAGAATATATTGGGGTTACGTGCACCCACAATTTTTACTACTGGTATACAGTGCCAGTTTCTGACTGGGAATTCAAAGAATATATTGGGGTTACAAATACCCTCATTTCTTGCTACTGCCATATAGTGCCAGTTTCTGACTGGTAATTCAAAGAATATATTGGGGTTACGTGCACCCACAATTTTTACTACTGGTATACAGTGCCAGTTTCTGACTGGGAATTCAAAGAATATATTGGGGTTACAAATACCCTCATTTCTTGCTACTGCCATATAGTGCCAGTTTCTGACTGGTAATTCAAAGAATATATTGGGGTTATAAATACCCTCATTTCTTGCTACTGGTATATAGTGCCATTGTCTGACTGGGAATTCAAAGAATATATTGGGGTTACGTGCACCCACAATTTTTACTACTGGTATACAGTGCCAGTTTCTGACTGGGAATTCAAAGAATATATTGGGGTTACAAATACCCTCATTTCTTGCTACTGCCATATAGTGCCAGTTTCTGACTGGTAATTCAAAGAATATATTGGGGTTACGTGCACCCACAATTTTTACTACTGATATACAGTGCCATTGTCTGACTGGGAATTCAAAGAATATATTGGGGTTATAAATACCCTCATTTCTTGCTACTGCCATATAGTGCCAGTTTCTAACTGGGAATTCAAAGAATATATTGGGGTTATAAATACCCTCATTTCTTGCTACTGGTATATAGTGCCATTGTCTGACTGGGAATTCAAAGAATATATTGGGGTTACGTGCACCCACAATTTTTACTACTGGTATACAGTGCCAGTTTCTGACTGGGAATTCAAAGAATATATTGGGGTTACAAATACCCTCATTTCTTGCTACTGCCATATAGTGCCAGTTTCTGACTGGTAATTCAAAGAATATATTGGGGTTACAAATACCCTCATTTCTTGCTACTGCCATATAGTGCCAGTTTCTGACTGGTAATTCAAAGAATATATTGGGGTTACGTGCACCCACAATTTTTACTACTGGTATACAGTGCCATTGTCTGACTGGGAATTCAAAGAATATATTGGGGTTATAAATACCCTCATTTCTTGCTACTGCCATATAGTGCCAGTTTCTGACTGGGAATTCAAAGAATATATTGGGGTTATAAATACCCTCATTTCTTGCTACTGGTATATAGTGCCATTGTCTGACTGGGAATTCAAAGAATATATTGGGGTTACGTGCACCCACAATTTTTACTACTGGTATACAGTGCCAGTTTCTGACTGGGAATTCAAAGAATATATTGGGGTTACAAATACCCTCATTTCTTGCTACTGCCATATAGTGCCAGTTTCTGACTGGTAATTCAAAGAATATATTGGGGTTACGTGCACCCACAATTTTTACTACTGGTATACAGTGCCATTGTCTGACTGGGAATTCAAAGAATATATTGGGGTTATAAATACCCTCATTTCTTGCTACTGCCATATAGTGCCAGTTTCTGACTGGTAATTCAAAGAATATATTGGGGTTATAAATACCCTCATTTCTTGCTACTGCCATATAGTGCCAGTTTCTGACTGGGAATTCAAAGAATATATTGGGGTTACGTGCACCCACAATTTTTGCTACTGGTATATAGTGCCAATTTCTAACTGGGAATTCAAAATGCGCAAGGCTCCCGGAAAGGGACGTGGACGAGGCCGTGGGCGAGGTCGGGGGAATGGTTCTGGGGAGCAAGGTAGCAGTGAAGCCACAGGGCGTCCCGTGCCTACTCCTGTGGGGCAGCAAGCATTGCGCCACTCCACAGTGCCAGGGTTGCTTGCCACATTAACTAAACTGCAGGGTACAAACCTTAGTAGGCCCGAGAACCAGGAACAGGTCTTGCAATGGCTGTCAGAGAACGCTTACAGCACATTGTCCAGCAGCCAGTCAGACTCTGCCTCCTCTCCTCCTATTACCCAACAGTCTTGTCCTCCTTCCTCCCAAAATTCCCAAGCTTCACAGAACAATAACCCCAACTGTCCCTGCTCCCCAGAGCTGTTCTCCGCTCCTTTCATTGTCCCTCAACCTGCCTCTCCACGTCACGATTCCACGAACCTAACAGAGGAGCATCTGTGTCCAGATGCTCAAACACTAGAGTCTCCTCCATCTCCGTTCGATTTGGTGGTGGATGACCAGCAACCCACCCTCATCGACGATGATGTGACGCAGTTGCCGTCAGGGCATCCAGTTGACCGGCGCATTGTGCGGGAGGAGGAGATGAGACAGGAGTTGGAAGAGGAAGTGGTGGATGATGAGGACACTGACCCGACCTGGACAGGGGGGATGTCAAGCGGGGAAAGTAGTGTGGATGTTGAGGCAAGTGCAGCACCAAAAAGGGTAGCTAGAGGCAGAGGTCAGCAGCTTAGGCGAAGCCAGGCCACACCCGGAATCTCCCAAGATGTTCCAGTTCGTACCCAGCCCCGAAAAACTCCCACCTCGAGGGCACGTTTCTCGAAGGTGTGGAGTTTTTTCAAGGAATGCGCCGAGGACAGATATAGTGTTGTCTGCACAATTTGCCTCTCGAAATTGATTAGGGGCTCTGAGAAGAGCAACCTGTCCACCACTTCAATGCGCCGTCATTTGGAATCCAAGCACTGGAATCAGTGGCAGGCAGCAACGGCAGGACAAAGGCCGCCTGCCGTTCACGCCACTGCCACTGCCTCTGCCACTGCCTCTGCCTCTGCCACTGCTGACTGTGCTGGCGATGCACTCCAGAGGACGAGCCAGGACACCACTTCATCTGCCTCCGCCACTTTGTTGACTTCTCCCTCATCCTCCCCTGTTCCTGTCTTATCTCCTTCTCCTGCACCATCAAAGGCACCATCAGGCGCTTCTTTACAACAACCCACCATCTCTCAGACATTGGAGCGGCGGCCGAAATACACTGCTAACCACCCACACGCGCAAGCCTTGAACGCCAACATCGCTAAACTGCTGGCCCAGGAGATGTTGGCGTTCCGGCTTGTTGAAACTCCCGCCTTCCTGGACCTGATGGCAACTGCGGCACCTCGCTATGCCGTCCCTAGCCGTCACTACTTCTCCCGGTGTGCCGTCCCCGCCTTGCACCAGCACGTGTCACTCAACATCAGGCGGGCCCTTAGTTCCGCGCTTTGCACAAAGGTCCACTTGACCACCGACGCGTGGACAAGTGCATGCGGACAGGGACGCTACATTTCACTGACGGCACACTGGGTGAATGTAGTTGAGGCTGGGACTGCTTCCCAAACTGGCCCGGTGTACCTCGTCTACCCGCCTAACATTCCTGGCAGGGACACGAGAAGAACACCCCCCTCCTCCTCCTCCTCTACCGCCTCCTCCTCCGCCACCGCCTCCTCCTCCGCTGTTAGATTGACCCCAGCTACGAGTTGGAAACGTTGCAGCACTGGCGTTGGTAGACGTCAGCAGGCTGTGCTGAAGCTGATCAGCTTGGGGGACAGACAGCACACTGCCTCCGAGGTGAGGGATGCCCTCCTCGATGAGACGGCAATATGGTTTGAGCCGCTGCACCTGGGCCCAGGCATGGTCGTTTGTGATAACGGCCGGAACCTGGTAGCAGCTCTGGAGCTTGCCGGACTCCAACATGTTCCATGCCTGGCCCACGTCTTCAACCTAGTGGTGCAACGTTTCCTAAAGAGCTACCCCAATGTTCCAGAGCTACTGGTGAAAGTGCGGCGCATGTGCGCCCACTTTCGCAAGTCGACAGTAGCCGCTGCTAGCTTAAAATCTCTCCAGCAACGCCTGCATGTGCCACAACACCGGCTTTTGTGCGACGTCCCCACACGCTGGAACTCAACGTTTCAGATGTTGAATAGAGTGGTTGAGCAGCAGAGACCTTTGATGGAATACCAGCTACAAAACCCTAGGGTGCCACAAAGTCAGCTGCCTCAGTTTCACATCCATGAGTGGCCATGGATGAGAGACCTTTGTGACATCCTACGGGTCTTTGAGGAGTCCACAAGGAGGGTGAGCTCTGAGGATGCGATGGTGAGCCTTACAATCCCGCTCTTGTGTGTTCTGAGAGAATCCCTGATTGACATCAGGGATAACTCAGATCACACAGAGGAGTTAGGGATAGCATCCGATCCGTCACAGCTGGAGAGTAGGTCCACACATCTGTCCGCTTCACTGCGTTTAATGGAGGAGGAGGAGGAGGAGGAGGAAGAAGAGTTGTCCGATGATGTGATGGTGATACAGGAGGCTTCCGGGCAACTTCGAATCGTCCCATTGTTGCAGCGCGGATGGGTAGACATGGAGGATGAGGAGGAAATGGAGATTGAACTTTCCGGTGGGGCCAGAGGAGTCATGCCAACTAACACTGTGGCAGACATGGCTGAGTTCATGTTGGGGTGCTTTACAACCGACAAGCGTATTGTCAAAATCATGGAGGACAACCAGTACTGGATCTTTGCTATCCTTGACCCCCGGTATAAAAACAACATCTCGTCTTTTATTCCGGTAGAGGGGAGGGCCAATCGCATCAATGCTTGCCACAGGCAATTGGTGCAGAATATGATGGAGATGTTTCCAGCATGTGACGTTGGCGGCAGGGAGGACAGTTCCTCCAGTAGGCGACCAAGTTCTCACCGGTCCACACAAACGAGGGGCACACTGTCTAAGGTCTGGGACACCTTGATGGCACCCCCTCGCCAAAGTGCCGCCACAGAGGGTCCTAGTGTCACCAGGCGTGAGAAGTATAGGCGCATGTTGCGGGAATACCTTTCCGACCACAGCCCTGTCCTCTCCGACCCCTCTGCGCCCTACACGTATTGGGTGTCGAAGTTGGACCTGTGGCTTGAACTTGCCCTATATGCCTTGGAGGTGCTGTCCTGTCCTGCCGCCAGCGTCCTATCTGAGAGGGTGTTCAGTGCAGCCGGTGGCATCATCACTGACAAGCGCACCCGTCTGTCAGCTGAGAGTGCCGACCGGCTCACTTTGATAAAAATGAACCACCACTGGATAGAGCCTTCATTTTTGTGCCCACCTGTGTAAAGCACCCCAACATGAAACTCCATGTCTGTACTCAACCTCTCCAATTCCTCCGCATCCTCATACTCATCCACCATAAGCGTTGCACAATTCTGCTAATACTAGGCTCCCTCCAACATGATTTCCCCCAACTCTGCTGGTTAGAGGCTCCCTCCACCCTGATTTCCACCAACTCTGCTGGTTAGAGGCTCCCTCCACCCTGCTTTCCCACAACTCTGCTGGTTAGAGGCTCCCTCCACCATGAATTTGCCCAAACTGGGCTGGTTAGAGGCTCCCTCCACCATGAATTGGTCCAAACTGGGCTGGTTAGAGGCTCCCTCCACCATGAATTGGTCCAAATTGGGGTTTTTAGAGGCTCCCTCCACCATGAATTGGTCCAAACTGGGCTGTTTAGAGGCTCCCTCCACCATGAATTGGTCCAAACTGGGGTTTTTAGAGGCTCCCTCCACCATGAATTGGTCCAAACTGGGCTGGTTAGAGGCTCCCTCCACCATGAATTGGTCCAAACTGGGTTTTTTAGAGGCTCCCTCCACCATGAATTGGTCCAAACTGGGGTTTTTAGAGGCTCCCTCCACCATGAATTGGTCCAAACTGGGATTTTTAGAGGCTCCCTCCACCATGAATTGGTCCAAACTGGGGTTTTTAGAGGCTCCCTCCACCATGAATTTGCCCAAACTGGGCTGTTTAGAGGCTCCCTCCACCATGAATTGGTCCAAACTGGGGGTTTTAGAGGCTCCCTCCACCATGAATTGGTCCAAACTGGGCTGGTTAGAGGCTCCCTCCACCATGAATTGGTCCAAACTGGGTTTTTTAGAGGCTCCCTCCACCATGAATTGGTCCAAACTGGGGTTTTTAGAGGCTCCCTCCACCATGAATTGGTCCAAACTGGGGTTTTTAGAGGCTCCCTCCACCATGAATTGGTCCAAACTGGGGTTTTTAGAGGCTCCCTCCACCATGAATTTGCCCAAACTGGGCTGTTTAGAGGCTCCCTCCACCATGAATTGGTCCAAACTGGGGTTTTTAGAGGCTCCCTCCACCATGAATTGGTCCAAACTGGGCTGGTTAGAGGCTCCCTCCACCATGAATTTGCCCAAACTGGGCTGTTTAGAGGCTCCCTCCACCATGAATTGGTCCAAACGGGGGTTTTTAGAGGCTCCCTCCACCATGAATTTGCCCAAACTGGGCTGGTTAGAGGCTCCCTCCACCATGAATTGGTCCAAACTGGGCTGTTTAGAGGCTCCCTCCACCATGAATTGGTCCAAATTGGGGTTTTTAGAGGCTCCCTCCACCATGAATTGGTCCAAACTGGGGTTTTTAGAGGCTCCCTCCACCATGAATTTGCCCAAACTGGGCTGTTTAGAGGCTCCCTCCACCATGAATTGGTCCAAACTGGGTTTTTTAGAGGCTCCCTCCACCATGAATTGGTCCAAACTGGGGTTTTTAGAGGCTCCCTCCACCATGAATTTGCCCAAACTGGGCTGTTTAGAGGCTCCCTCCACCATGAATTGGTCCAAATTGGGGTTTTTAGAGGCTCCCTCCACCATGAATTGGTCCAAACTGGGGTTTTTAGAGGCTCCCTCCACCATGAATTTGCCCAAACTGGGCTGTTTAGAGGCTCCCTCCACCATGAATTGGTCCAAATTGGGGTTTTTAGAGGCTCCCTCCAGCATGAATTGGTCCAAACTGGGGTTTTTAGAGGCTCCCTCCACCATGAATTGGTCCAAACTGGGGTTTTTAGAGGCTCCCTCCACCATGAATTGGTCCAAACTGGGCTGGTTAGAGGCTCCCTCCACCATGAAAATGCCCAAACTGGGCTGTTTAGAGGCTCCCTCCACCATGAATTGGTCCAAACGGGGGTTTTTAGAGGCTCCCTCCACCATGAATTTGCCCAAACTGGGCTGGTTAGAGGCTCCCTCCACCATGAATTGGTCCAAACTGGGCTGTTTAGAGGCTCCCTCCACCATGAATTGGTCCAAATTGGGGTTTTTAGAGGCTCCCTCCACCATGAATTGGTCCAAACTGGGGTTTTTAGAGGCTCCCTCCACCATGAATTTGCCCAAACTGGGCTGTTTAGAGGCTCCCTCCAGCATGAATTGGTCCAAACTGGGGTTTTTAGAGGCTCCCTCCACCATGAATTGGTCCAAACTGGGGTTTTTAGAGGCTCCCTCCACCATGAATTGGTCCAAACTGGGGTTTTTAGAGGCTCCCTCCACCATGAATTGGTCCAAACTGGGGTTTTTAGAGGCTCCCTCCACCATGAATTGGTCCAAACTGGGCTGGTTCGAGGCTCCCTCCACCATGAATTTGCCCAAACTGGGCTGTTTAGAGGCTCCCTCCACCATGAATTGGTCCAAACGGGGGTTTTTAGAGGCTCCCTCCACCATGAATTTGCCCAAACTGGGCTGGTTAGAGGCTCCCTCCACCATGAATTGGTCCAAACTGGGCTGTTTAGAGGCTCCCTCCACCATGAATTGGTCCAAACTGGGTTTTTTAGAGGCTCCCTCCACCATGAATTGGTCCAAACTGGGGTTTTTAGAGGCTCCCTCCACCATGAATTGGTCCAAACTGGGGTTTTTAGAGGCTCCCTCCAGCATGAATTGGTCCAAACTGGGGTTTTTAGAGGCTCCCTCCACCATGAATTGGTCCAAACTGGGGTTTTTAGAGGCTCCCTCCACCATGAATTGGTCCAAACTGGGCTGGTTCGAGGCTCCCTCCACCATGAATTTGCCCAAACTGGGCTGTTTAGAGGCTCCCTCCACCATGAATTGGTCCAAACGGGGGTTTTTAGAGGCTCCCTCCACCATGAATTTGCCCAAACTGGGCTGTTTAGAGGCTCCCTCCACCATGAATTGGTCCAAACTGGGTTTTTTAGAGGCTCCCTCCACCATGAATTGGTCCAAACTGGGGTTTTTAGAGGCTCCCTCCACCATGAATTGGTCCAAACGGGGGTTTTTAGAGGCTCCCTCCACCATGAATTTGCCCAAACTGGGCTGGTTAGAGGCTCCCTCCACCATGAATTGGTCCAAACTGGGCTGTTTAGAGGCTCCCTCCACCATGAATTGGTCCAAACTGGGGTTTTTAGAGGCTCCCTCCACCATGAATTGGTCCAAACTGGGCTGGTTAGAGGCTCCCTCCACCATGAATTGGTCCAAACTGGGGTTTTTAGAGGCTCCCTCCACCATGAATTTGCCCAAACTGGGCTGTTTAGAGGCTCCCTCCAGCATGAATTGGTCCAAACTGGGGTTTTTAGAGGCTCCCTCCACCATGAATTGGTCCAAACTGGGGTTTTTAGAGGCTCCCTCCACCATGAATTGGTCCAAACTGGGGTTTTTAGAGGCTCCCTCCACCATGAATTGGTCCAAACTGGGCTGGTTAGAGGCTCCCTCCACCATGAATTGGTCCAAACTGGGCTGTTTAGAGGCTCCCTCCACCATGAATTGGTCCAAACTGGGTTTTTTAGAGGCTCCCTCCACCATGAATTGGTCCAAACTGGGGTTTTTAGAGGCTCCCTCCACCATGAATTTGCCCAAACTCTGCTGGTTAGAGGCTCAATCCACCCTGATTTTCAAAACAAATGTTGGTGCCAACCTCAACTTACTACAAGGGCCAAATTCACTGCTGGTGACAAGCTCTCCTCACTGCAAGTGCCAAATACACATGTTTCAAGGTGTTTTCCTACTGTCAGAGAGGTGGTATTGAGTGTGTAAAGTGTGTAGTTGTTAGGCTGTGATGTTGGGGTAATAGAGGGTCTTTGGTGTGTTAGATGCCCCCAGACATGCTTCCCCTGCTGTCCCAGTGTCATTCCAGAGGTGTTGGCATCATTTCCTGTGGTGTCATAGTGGACTTGGTGACCCTCCAGACACGGATTTGGGTTTCCCCCTTAACGAGTATATGTTCCCCATAGACTATAATGGTGTTCGAAACCCGTTCGAACACACGAACAGTGAGCGGCTGTTCGATTCGAATTTCGAACCTCGAACATTTTAGTGTTCGCTCATCTCTAGTAATGGATTCATAGTCTTTGTGTTGTCAGACAGAGTGGGGGGAGGCTCCTGCTGCAGCTAGTTAACGCTCAGTCAAATATGGGACTTGAGAAGACAGACAGAAGAAGATTTATGTTTTTCATAGTTTTAATTGCAATATAAGACAAATTGGGATGACATGAAAGCAGGAGATTAACAAAGGTTATGATGGTATTTCTCTTCTTTTTTTTGCATTTCTATTTTTAGAACATAGAGGTGTATGATAGACACCATAATAGTACTTAAAGGTTAAAGGAGTATTCCCATGACGCTTGTTCACCAATCTGCAGGCTGTTGTGCTCTCTTTACTTCCTGCTTCTCTCGGCACATAGATGGGCGGGGTTTCACTTGCACAGGATTGGTTGTAAATGAATTACCACAGTGTGAAGCTGATGTAGCAGAGCTGGATTTGAGTCAGCTTGCATTACATACAAAGGTACCGGACTCACTATCTCATCCTTTATCAGCCAAATTCAATTAAACTGACTGATAAGAGCTCAGAAATCCCGGAGCTCTCACCTCCCCTATCTGAGAAGCTCCGCTACTTATCAGACACCATAGCTCAGAGCTGCTCCCAGCCCCTCCCTCTCTCTGAGAGCAGGCAGCTACATCACTTGACAGATGAGCAGATAATCCCAAGGGCCATAGAAACGACATGTAAACAATGAAGTGAATAAATTAAGATAGTGGCCAAACAAAGGAGTTTTGATAAAACAATGCATTTAAGAAAAGTCTTAAATCCACATAAACTAGCAGTATAGATAGGATCCTTGTGATGGGACAACCCTTTTAAAGCAACAGATAGTCAAACTAAATCGATCGAAGAGCTTTACTGGAGTGTAAAGTCACAGAACATTTATACATCTCTCTTTTGGCTGGATTCACAACTAGCGCTAGTATACAATGTGCAAACTGCAGCGGTTTTATTATCCATTTGTTCTCTATGTGGTTTTAACAAGTTAATCATGTTTCAAAAAAATGTAAAATGTATACCCATAATTCTGTAGCAAAACCGCAACCATTTGCAGCCTGGTGTAAGTAGGATAAGGGAAGACATGTTTCATAATCTGGCACTGACTGGTTCTATTTTTAGCAAGTTTAGGTTGCACGCTGTTTGCGGCAGGAAGCCTAGGTGTCCGCACTTCTATTCAGTAAGGATGAGCGATTATCATAGCATGCCTCCAGCAGTTACAATGAACTAGAAAAAATGTGCTGCTCAGACAAAAAAACCTAATGTATACGCATCTCTGGGGAATCCTAAGGACAAAGTCCATTTAAGGCTGGACATCAATGCTACAATGTCTATTAAAGACAGAAATCTCAGAACCCCTGGGAGTTACGGTTATTTTTATAAATGAAGAAGAAATATAGTGGTGGATAAATTGCAGCTAAGGGAAAAGGATATTTATAGATCAAAGTCAGCGACTTTATATGTTCTCGGAGCGAAGAGATCTTTCAATAAAAGCAAAATGTCCTATACAGTAAAATCGTTTCTGAATGTTTAGCCCAATTCACACACGCAGTATTATTACCCAATGGCTTTTATCACTATATCTCTTGAAATCAATAGCCTCGCAGCATACAATGTCACTCTACTTGCTAATAGACCTATGGGTGGACAACAAAAAAAAAAATACCATTAAAAATCACTGTACCCTTCCACCATTTTACTGGAAAGGGTACAGTGGGTTTCGGTTTTTCCGAAAGTGAGAAGTCTTTGACAATAAAAAAAAAAAAGCGTCATCTTTTATTGCTCGTAATAAAAGTTTCTATTATATCGCTGTCCATACAAGGCACGCCGTTCATTTTATAGTCTGTGGTTATATCCTATAAATATCATCTGGTGACATTTTGCTTCCCGGGGAAGTTAAAATTGCCGCTTCTATCTATATGCATTAAAACAAAGGTTGGCATGGTAACTGGTAGAAATTCAAGTAAGGAAACTAAGCTTTAGAATGGGTAATGATGTCAGGCGGCCGTGTAGCTATGACTCCATTGCTCACATTTTACTATATTACCTTTTATAGACATATCAGTGTTAGACCGCGGCGAGAAGCAAAATCTTATTTTGCCATTTCATTTTATTAGGTTAAGGTCTGAAAGAAACGGTTCTGCTTAGTAATACTAGAAAAGCAAGCAGAAATGAGAAATATCTAAATAAGGATCAAATAATACACCGAGCACAGCAGACCGTATGCACGAAGCTGCATGAACAGGGCGATACAATGGAACAGAAATGATGTCAAGGGATTCGGATCCTGCCAAACTAACTATTCCATGAAAGCCTGGCACACCGTTCACATCTTGCTGCTTCCATCGTTGAAGATACATAGCCATCTGTTATTACACTACTGTATGTGCGGGTTGTAGTCATAAGTAGGTGGGAACCTCAGCCTACAGATTTTTGGTGTGTTTAACCCCTGGCACCCAGGAAAATCACAATTAACCCCTTCCCAATGTGGCAAATTTTAGATTTTTCGTATTTTTAGTCAAACCCATGACTTTTATATTTTTCTGTTCCCATAGCTATAGGGGGGCTTGTTTTCTGCAGGATATATTCTACTTCCTATAGGCACCATTAAATATTATATACGATGAACTGGAAAGCTTGAGCAATATGAAAAAATAAGTATGGGGTTTGTTTTTACGTTTATATTGCAATAAAAATGACAGGTTACTTTTGTATGTCACATCGGTATAAACATGGTGATACTACATTGATATTTTTAATGGGTTTTTTTGAAGGACAAGCTGAGATTTTTATTAGTACTGTTATGGGGGCTGCCATTCCAACCTTGGGACTCAGAACCCACCTGATCACCTATCACAACCGTATAGAGGTAGAGACAGCTAAACCAGTCACTTTAGTAAAAAGTGAGACATGTCTAGGTTCCCACCGTGAACTTACAATATATTGTACGGTATACTTTTATTGTATACCGCTGTATAGAAATGTATAGCAAACTGCATTCTCCTATAACATTATTTTGGCATACACAAAATGCATAGGATCATGTGAACAGAATAATAGGCCGATATATCTACACAGTGACATTTACTCTTTAAAGGGATTGTCCCATCACAAGGATCCTATCTATACTGCTAGCTTATGTGGATTTAAGACTTTTCCTAAATGCATTGCTTTATCAAAACTGCTTTGTTTGGCCGCTATCTTAATTTATTCACTTCATTGTTTACACTCCGTTTCTATGGCCCTTGGGATTATCTGCTCATTTGTCAAGTGATGTAGCTGCCTGCTCTCAGAGGGGGAGGGAGGGGCTGGGAGCAGCTCTGAGCTGTTTGTGTCTGATAAGTAGTGGAGCCTTTCAGCTAGGTGAGGTGAGAGCCCCGGGATTTCTGAGCTCTTATCAGTCGGTTTAATTGAATTTGGCTGATAAGGGCTGAGATAGGGAGTCCGTTACCTCTGTATGTAATGCAAACTGACTCAAATCCAGCTCTGCTACATCAGCTTCACACTGCGGTAATTCATTTACAACCAATCCCGTGCAAGTGAAACCCCGCCCACCTATGTGCTGAGAAAAGAAGGAAGTGAAGACAGCAAAACAGCCTGCAGGTTAGTGAACAAGCGTCATGGGAATATCCCTTTAAGGTTGAGGTCCCACGTTGCGGAGATGCAACTTTTTTTTTATTGCACATTTTGCTGCATTTTGAGAGCTATAGTCAAGAATGGCTACAAATGCAATGGGAAATATATAGTAAGTTCTTATACATCTTCCTTCTGCTCAATCCACTCCTGGCTTTGGATCAAAAAACCGCAGCAAAATCTGCAACAAAAAAGTTGCGCATTTGCAAAGTGGGTCCTCAATCTAGGGTTTTTTTGGAACGTAAAAATATTGATGACCCAGTTCATCGGCTTAGACTAGTTGGGGGTCAGGTCCCCCAGCACCTCCATTGGTCAACTGCTATCAGCAGCTGATACACAGAGAATGGAGCAGGAATCAGAAAGCTCTTCTGTGGTGTCATCGTAGCTTCTCTAATAGAGAACAGAGCCATCTGCTTCATGCTCCATTCCCTATGCATCAGCTACTGAGGACAACTAGTTGGGAGTACATGGTGTCAGACCTTATTATGAATGACCAGTCATTATCCATTGCTTGGATAACCCCTTTAAGCAGTGTTAGTACCCTTTAAGTACTATTCCCTTGATCTGTTTTCTACAGGAAAAGACGTGCAGTTCGGCTGTCTCTGATGCCCCATCATTGCTTACTCAATTACTGTCAAGTGATTCTGTCAAGGTCCTTATTTGATGAGTGCCAGTATTTCAGCATAGCCATTCCATACCATAAGAAGAAACTAAATCAGACATTTTTCTAATTACAAAGCAAGGTCACTTATTTGCCATTCTGCTACTTGCATCGTTTTATTCTAGAGCTTTGTACAGTATGTAACAGTCGAAACAAATTACCATTGCTCTTCTTTACCATGGCCATTTATGTGACTATTGTAGAATAAAAATCCTTTTTCTGCTGTTTTTGAAATTACAGCAGGAGCAGCAGCAATAAGAGCCATCAGACCTTTGTGACTCATCCACAGCTTCATCTTCCTCAGTTATTAGAGACCAGAGGAGTGTAATTGTTGTTCAATTTACCCATACAGTCACGCCTATTGGAAAGGTTATGGGTCTGAGAAGTCTCATTCACTGAATAAGACCGGCGTGCAACATGATCATTGCTATAATCAGGAGGCCATGAAGCCAGAGCTCTAAATACACACAATCACAAGCATCCAATGGCATATCCCATTTATTTTCCTAATAGAAGACTTCTATGACAGATTAATAATATAATAAAGATTGGATGGCAAATTACGTTTCTAGAGTAAAAGATACAGAAATATAAAAACATAAAAATAAAAAATTCCTTCTTTAACTTTCTCTATTATGCTGCCTCTGAGGCCTGGTTCACATTTGAGTCGGTAATCCGTTTGGAAAGTCCCCATGGGGCCCCCCCATCCCAATAGACTACCGAACACATTGCAGTGTAAGCAAATGGGCCCCATAGACTATAATGGGGTCCGTGTGCTCTCCGCACGGTCTCGGCACGGAACATGCGGACAGAAAGATTTTTCTATCCCCATTACTATCAACACTGGTATAGTAATGCAAATTATATGAATATAATTCCAGCCATACCTTTCAAAATCTGTGCATATGCAGGATTTTAGCATGTCGTTCACTGATGTCAGGGCTGATGACGATGCCCATTCTCTGCCCAGGCATGTCAAACAAAAGGCCTGGATGGGCGTATTTACTGATGACGTGGCTGTGCTCAGGTGCTGAAGCCAATGCCCCCTGTGCTCTGTGATGCTCATTTGCATATTGGTTAAAACAGGTGTGCCTGGGGAAGGTGATCGACTCCCTGTAATTCACCATGCTATTATCAATGTTTTAAAAAAACAAAACAAAAAAAACTAAAACTTGCAATTTCAACTCTTGCCACTAAGCCTAAAATAATCGGTAACTTCCTGTTTACTGGAATAGACAAATAGTCTGGTGTAGGCTCTATTGACTTCTGTGGGAGAGTTTTTGAGGCCTGCTCTGACTTGTATGGAGGTCATAGTGTAGAGAGGAGAGTTGATAAATTGTGGCTATAACCTACTGTCATTGATGAATTGATGAGTGATAGTGCGGAGGCAGCTGCACAGAAATCTACAGAAAACAGGAAGTGTCAGTATATCATTTGGTTTAGTGGCCAGACTCAAAATTACAGGATTTTTAGTTTTTTGTAGTAGAGATAAGAACTAGGATTTTTTTTTTATTAAATATGTTTAACACAATACTTGATTAAAAAAAATAGGTTATTTTGTGGTGACGCATTCCCTTTATGTCTAAAATTTGTTCTCTTCAGCTAAAAGTTGTTTGGTGTAAGGGTCCATTCACATGGAGTAAATGCGCACTCATTTTGGCAAAATACACATGAAAAAATACTCCCATTGACTTCAATGACATTTTTTTACACATGTAAAAAAAACACGTCAAAATACACGTGTAAAATGTCATTGAACTCAATGGGAGTCTTATGTTTACACGTGTATTCTTTACACGTGTGTTTTGCCAAAATGAGCGTGTGTTTACTCCGTATGAATGGACCCTTACTGAGGCGGCTTGTCTATAGCTAATATTCTCTAACACAAATCACATGTGGAAAGCCACTAAGCAAAGGCATCAAGTCCTCTGTACATCGGTGTGTCAGGAAACACTGAGATCAAATGGTTCAGAGATGAGAAGCCACAGGATACGGCTCACAATAGAAAAGTCCAGCACCAGTGGATAGCAATAAAATCTGCTTTATTTAATGGCACAAGGATAAAATCTAAACAAGATAAAGAGCCACATTCTGTTCACATCATGCATGCAGAGTGCCCTTAGTCATAGCATAATCGGGTTAGACAAAGTATACGGTATTTACTGTCCATGTACGAGAGTCAATAGTAAAGTTCAATGTCATATGATGCATGGATATTGAGCAGGTGTACAGACGATGTCATGCAATGGTTAGCCTATCAACCTGTATTCTCTACACTGTCCAAATTCTACAAAACTTAAAGGGGTTTTCCAGGCAAAAAAGTTATTTTTTTTTTTAAAAAAAGGTCTGTTAGTGCTATCAATGGGTTAATAAGTGCACCCAAGTACCTTTTAGCAGTATTTTGAGTGATTTCTGGCTTTTTCTGGGAGCTCCTGGTGTCCTCTGCATTTGTTTACATGGGTACCTTACTGCTGTCTTAGCCTACAACTACCATGATACATTACAGTTTACTCAGATCTCCCCTCTCACTTCCTCTCTCCACCCCCCATTTCCCTAGCTAGCCCTACCTACCTAGCTAATTCAGTCCCCCAAACCCCTTCCTACCCCATCATACTTATCTGTCTTCTTGTTCTGGAGACGACTTTGAGGTGCCACTTGCACCTCTTCTGCCTGCACCTGGGATCCAAAACTGGCGCCTGCGCAAAAGAATGCTAGCAGAAACCACGCATGCACAATTGAACGCTGTTTCTTTTTGCTTCTGCTGGTGTTCTAGCATGCAGACACCGACTCTGGCTCCCTTGTGAAAGGAACAACGACGGAATGTCACTAGGAAATTAGAAAATGTGCCTGGGTCAGTCACATGAGCCCCTGCTGGTCTTTACTTCCTCGTCCCTCTCAACACAGGAAAAGCAGATTAGATTTACTAAAATTCCTGGTCCTGTCAATTATAGAAGAAGAGAAGGAGAAAGGCAGTACAGAGGGATAAGAGGCGTAACACTTTGGAAACAATGGCCTCGTTGCTTCAGAGAATAATCAAATATTGACAAAAAACTGTTCTATCTCCGCAACAGAGGCATCGATTCATAAGAGGAAAACACTTTGATTCAGGTGACCCTACCCTATCTTTTTGTTGGTTTTATATGCTTGGTTCTGGTTAAAGGGAGTCTTCCACTTTCATCACGTTTATTTAGCTGCCACCATTGTGTTACAGAGCACATTACAGTAATAAAAACATACCTTTGTTATGTATGTGACTTTTGTGGATTTAAAGAAAAATAATGTAAATTTATGTAAATGAGAAAGTTTGTGCACTGGGGACGGGCCTTTAGCTCTGGGGGCACTGCTCTTAACACTCAACTAGGATGGGTGAAGTCATAGCTATGGGAGGATCAACTCTCACTGTACAGGTTATCCCCTCACCCTGGTCTATAGTCTCTCATTCTGCCAAATCAGTATCCCTGCGCTATGCTGAGGAGGTCCAAAAGACCGAAACAGCGCTGTCCATATCTGGGAATCTGTTCCTTTTGGAATAGAAATACTAATTTGGCAATTAAATCCGCATCATGTTAGTAGACTTATTAACTGAGTCATGCATGATGTTAAGGAGGCTGCCCTCTAGAGGGCAGCATACAGAGGCACTGTTCTCCTAATTACATCCTGGAGAATAGATATGCATATTTTTTACCCAGAATCCCTAGCGGAGCAGGAATGACTTGTAAGTCTCCGTACTGCCTATGTAGGCACACACTCTCCCTGATGTGTATGATTATCCCCTGACCCTGGTCTATAGTCTCTCACTCTGCCAAATCAGTATCCCTGCGCTGTGCTGAGGAGGTCCAAAAGACCGAAACAGCGCTGTCCATAGCTGGGAATCTGTTCCTTTTGGAATAGAAATACTAATTTGGCAATTAAATCCACATCATGTCAGTAGGCTTATTAACTGAGCCATACATGATGTTAAGGAGGCTGCCCTCTAGAGGGCGGCATACAGAGGCACTGTTCTCCTAATTACATCCTGAAGAATAGATTTGCATATTTAGTACAGATTAGGGCAGACAACAGATGGGAGAAGTCTGAGTGGCAAAATTTATTCTCCAGGTCCGTCCCATCCTCCTCCCATTGCACCAACCTTGCAATTTCAAAGTTGTTTTCCCTCCAAGTCTACAAAAGTGACATACATAATAAATACACTGTAAATATATTTCTGTAACATGGTGGCGACTTGGGGAGGTGGTAGATTCACAGTGTCTTTTCCGGAGTTATTTGCAGTCCCTCAATAGCGAGCATTACATGGTGACAGGACAGAACTGACTCTTAATGTTAATCAATCTTATACTTTTTCCACTCACAATCTGGATTTTCTATCCAGTCAATGTCAAGGTTCTGGATCGTGATTGTTTTCGAGAGCTTGTAGAGCTTGAATTAAGAACAGCTCACACTGAAAAACTGAAGGTGACACATAATTTATCCATAGGGAAAAATAGCTTTCATAGAGCTCTCCAATAATCCTTACATCTTAATTAGAAGAGCTGACAATATCATATATCATATTCTGTCATCTGATCCTACCCATGTCTGTAAAATCCTTGCAACAACTAATTGATGAAGTCCTAGCATGGGGAATAATCACTAAAGAAGCCAAATACAGATGTAGTAAACATTAACTTCACTCAGGAAACATTAACTTGACATTTAATGCATTAGAATGAGTGGTACATAACACGGTAAATGTTCATTTAAAGTTATTTGAGTCAAATTAACATTTGATACCCATGTACATTATGGATTTTCCTGTTATTCCCATTTTCCATTCTCTGTGCAGAACAGATAAGGCAGGTTTACCATCTCCGCTCTACAGGGTCTAGTGAGTCACTAAGTAAAGATCCCCGTGCATGGGTTATTCCAGTAATTTGCTACAACCACTGGTCCCTCAAATGTCAGGCTATACTTAAGGATACCAAGCATGTTGCCTGCCACATGCAACATCTAATGGTCACAATATTTTGTATAGATTAGGGTTTCCTACCTTTCCAGACTCAGGGCATCCCTGGAAAAAAAATTCTTTGGTGCACCCCTATCAAATAATATTTACCAAAAGACAAAAAACTACAGTTCTGATGTGTTTTTGTAGCAGAGTTTTTTAAAGTAACAACTGGAACATAAATTTGATTCAATTGTAAATTTAGAAAACCTAACCAAAAGCCACATCAAAACTGCAATCATTTTCCTTAGCAGTTTTCCAATTATAACATCATCACAACTGCACCGTGTGAATGTATTATAAAAGCTACACCATCCTATATTTTCTGATGGCTTAGTTGGCCTAGTGTGGGTTTCTCAAAGTCATTCTAAAGTAAGTGAATGACAGCAAGTAATCCTTCTTAAGTCAGAGATGGGCCAGAATTTTTATTACTAACTAATACTTGTAGCACTTTCTAGTCATTTCAATTCACATGAATGTGCAGGCCCCATGTCATAGGATCACTAGTGGACTGTTGATTATAATACCTATGCCATCCTAGCGTGGGGACTCATCCAAGGAGTCCATGCACTAGGATGAGTTGCTCATGCTCACCCAGAATAACCCAGAGATGGCATAGTAAACTAAGCAATACTAAGTGGTCATTGGTTAGTTTATATCACATTTTCCATGTTACCTCAGTTCATGAGACCATATGATAAGCTAAATAATGACAGCTTTCACTGCTTAGTTGCAAAGACTTTTTTTTCACTACATTATTAATGTCTCAGTAATGGCTACTTCATTATTAAGTTGTGGATTAGTCTTAACTAGTAAAAAGACTAACATTAACTGTCTTGTAATTACCACATAAGCAACTACCACGAGGGGTACCAGGAAGGACCAAGAACAAACCAGTACGTGACCATCTAGAGGTGGTCAAATGCAGACTAGTATTATTAGAGTGGTAATGCCATAAAAATGCAGGCTATCACCTGTGTAATGCTAACCTGTCACTGCACTGTAGTGTTCTTGACAGATTATAAAATGAGGGGGAAGCTCATGTTTTTTTTCAAATAGTTATTAAAAAATAAAAAACTGACTACAGTATTGGCAGGCTAGTATTACCAGGGTGAGTGATTTTTGGGCATTCCTAGCCTAATAATGTCAGCATGCTGTCTCCCCAGTACCTGAACATCACTAGATGATCAGATATTGGGTCATACTTGGCTCTTCCTGGTTCCCCTGATGGCAATGAGTCCTTTTTCCCCAGATAAAATTAAACCTCACTAAACTAATGAACGCTGACATGTAGAGGCCATTACTAAACCATTAACACAAACAAGTAAAATACAGTAAAATTGCAAATTTTCAGTCATACTAATGTATTGAATTGGCTCTATAAGATATTACATGCATGTTTAGTGGAGCCATACATGAATCAGAGCTACTAGTTGTTGGCTATGAGGGTTGCTATTTTGACAGCTACCAAGTGAAACGTCAGTGACCATGGGTTGAGGGATTCAAGGGTCTACAAGTAATAATTGTATTCTGACCTGAACTATCTTGTTACCAATCATACAGTCTGAAATACTCACTTGTTTGAACAATGTTTTAATGTTAATACAATTCAACAATCGATAAAATGCAATAAAACAATTAACTGTGAACGTTTAAAGGGGACAAAAATCACCGAAAACAATGAGGCAAGCGACGTACCAATTATATTCTTCTCTGGAAATTCATATCCTGTAGACTTAGATAAAGCTTACAAGAGATTAACATGAGTCACAGTCTAATCATGATGAATGATTAAGCTCCATAATTTCCACCAGAGGGGGGCGCTCATTTTCTCAAATTTTAATCAAGCAAAGGAACAAAAAAAAAAAAAATCCTGCCATGATTTATTTTCCTGCGCTCTGACTGAGCACAAACCTGTGGTATTTTTAAATTTACACTTTAACAAGATCACTCAGTAGCTGAGTCATTTGCAAACCAGATTAAATTACGGCATAATCTGCTATCCCCGTAATAAAATCCTAATATGAATATGTTTAGCAATGTATTTGTCCTTGGAACATCTGTTGTGTTTTGGTGCTCTAAACGAAGTATGACAAATAACGTTTGTCACTTGTTTTTTCTCGGAGGTATATCGCAGGAAAGATTATTATATTTATAATGGACAAAAATACGACAGAGTGTGGATGAATTGAAGACATACGGTATCTTGCAAAATAGCAAAAACTGCTTGAAAAAGAAATTATTATGGCAATGCAAGATAAGATGTTAGGCTTATTGTCCCAAATCAATTATATCGTAGCAGGAAGCAAGGGAGACACACGAAGCCATGGTGTATTTCCAAAATTGTATAAAGATGGAGCATAGTTGCAGCAAATGTATCACTTAAAGAGGTTGCTCAATAGTATGCTCTAGATGGCCTATGCTTTACAATAGGTAATGAGTAGCTGATCAGCAGGGGTCTAACTTCTGACATCAGCTGTTTTGTACACTGCTGGAGAGGTTACTGCAAGCATACCCCTACTGATCTGAATGGGATTGAGTGTACAGTAACTTCGGTAACTTTAGTAGCTACACAGTGTCTAGTGTAACAATAGGTCATCAATTGTATAAATAATTCCCACTAATGGCAGCGAATATATATATATATATATATATATATATATATATATAATTTTTTAAAATACATATTTATAAATAATAAAAAAAAGAACAATCAGAACTACAAATGGTCTTGCTAAGAACTTGCTCAACTTTTCCTTTGCACTAGTTTTGAAGAATATTCCCACATGCATAAAATAATGACCAAGTATGGAGTTAGTGTCTTGAAACTGTAAACTATAGATGAAAGTTCTGGGTTTAGCGGATTGGAATTAAAGGCAGACTGTCATTACCCGAACCAGACGAAGTAACACTCACCCACAAATTCCTCTATAGCGCTGTACCTCCCTACATCTCCTCATTACTATTGACCACCCTACCAGTACTCTCCGTTCTGCCAAGGACCTTAGACTTGTATCTCGCTATCCGAAAACCCCATTCCCATCTTCAAGACTTTTCTTGAGCTGCTCTGGAATGCTCTACCTTGGACAATTAGTTTAATGCCCAACTATGGAAGCCTTTGGCTGGTATCGTATGTAGTACCACTCTAAAGCATTAAATAACACTGTCTTCTTTAACTAAAAAAAAATCAAAAACAGCCAGAGTTAAAGCCATGGCAAGTTCTGCTACAATTATTGTTAGTTTTTAGAATTGCTTCTAGAATTGATTTTATGGGTGATGTGACTGTAGCACCTTAACTTGTGGAATGGATCCAATAAAACCAGACAGCATAAGTGCAGTTTTGGGAAACGCTTTACTGCATTGTCCTCTAGGTATCCAATACTGTTTCTGGCACTAAATCTATAACCTTGTGAAGATGGCCAAAGCCCAAATTCTAATGAGTTTTTACTTTTCATTAGT